>NC_051082.1:45103820-45703820 GCF_004664715.2 Peromyscus leucopus
TTGTTGCATGCATGTATACTTGTTTGTATATATGTGTATATGGAGGCCAGAATGTTTTCCTCTATTGCTCTTCATCTATTTTGTTTTGTTTTGTTTTGTTTTTTGAGACAGGGTTTCTCTGTGTAGCTTTTGGTACCTGCCGTCGATCTCGCTCTGTAGACCAGGCTGGCCTAGCACTCACAGAGATTCACCTGCCTCTGCCTCCCCAGTGCTGGGATTAAAGACCTGGGCCACCACCGCCAGGCCTCTCCATCTATTTTTTAAGAGAGGATCTCTCACTGAACCTGGAGCTTACTGATTTGGCAAGACTGGTTGGCTACCAGCCATCATACCCAGCTTTTTATGTGGGTTCTAAGGATTGAACTCAAGTTCTCATACTTTTATGGCACCGAGCTACTTCCCATCTCCAAACTTTTAAATTCTTGGAATTTCCTCAGTGATAGACACATGTGTTGTTCATAATGGAATCCTTGAACCAAGTTAGGATTTGGATTTTTGTTAAAGAGATGACTGTCCTAAGTGCTGGCCGTGACCAGACCAGACCAGAGCGGGCTGGAGACTGAGTTCAGTCATGTGCACAGTGAGTTCATAAGTGTGTCTATGAGGAGACCCTAATAAAAACCCGGGACACTAGTTTTGTAGAGCTTCCTAGTGGGTGGACACTGGGAGTGCCAGATTTCACGGGGATTCTGTATTCCAGAACTTCTCAGACCTTGCCCAGTGGTTTTTTTTTTTTTTTTTTTTTTTTTTTTTTTTTTTTTTTTTTTTTTGAGACAGGGTTTCTCTGTGTAGCTCTGGCTGTCCTGGAACTTGCCTTGTAGACATGCCTCTGCCTCCTGAGTGCTGGGATTAAAAGGTGTGCACCATCACTGCCTGGCCTCAGTCATTTTTGTTTTTGTTTTTGCTAGCCCAGTCCTGATTCATGTCCTTCGTAATAAAACCAATGGCAGGGGCCTGTGGAGATGGCTCAGTCAGCACAATGCTTGCTGTGAAAGCAGGGCCCAACTTTGCTCTCCCAGAACCCACATAAAAATTCCTGATACTCAAAGTGCTGGGACTAAGAGACAGTGACGTGGTCAGTTCTAAGTGGGACGTCTCTATCAGCCCTCTCCTCCCAAGGCTCAGGGGACAAGTCAACAGAGGATCCGGAAAGAAGCTAAGAGCCAGAGGGTGGTGAGGACCGAGGACCGCTGGGGAATGCTGTCTTCTGGATGTGAGATGTCTGCTGTGCTCATGGGCTCACAGAAGCAGCGGCCTCCCCACATCTGTGTCGGATCAAGCCAACAAGTCAGCATCCCAGCGGGCAGCACTAATTGGCACCAGTGAGTTACAAAGAAGAGAGAGACAGGGTGTGGGGGGGATGTGGGAGGGCAGAGTTGAAGGTGGTTATGATTAAAATACATTGTATGCATGCGTGGAATTGTCAAAGAATAAATAAATGATACTTAATAAAATAACAGGCCAGGCGGTGGTGGCGCACACCTTTAACCCCAGCACTTGTGAGAAAGAGGCAAGCGGATCTCTGTGAGTTTGAGTCCAGCCTGGTTTACAGAGCAAGTTCCAGGACAGCCTGGGCTGTTACACCGAGAAAACCTGTCCAGAAAAGCAAAACAAAGTAAGTAAGTAAGTAAATAAATAAAAGTAAAATAACAACAAAAAGGCTGCTATGGCGTGAATCTGTAATCCTAGGGCTGGGAGGTGAAGATGGGAGATCTCTGCAGCTCACAGGCCAGGCTGGGCAAATCAGTAAGCTGCAGTTTCAGTGAGAGACGATGTGTCAATAATTAAGATGGAGAGTGACTGAGGAAGACATCCAATGTTGACTTCTTATCGCCACATGTACAGATATGTGTGCATCTACACCTGCGCCTATTGAAGTTCTTTCTGTGAGTCAGTCTGGAAAACAATTGAACCAAATTTGTACTTGAGTTCACTGGTCAGAAGAGCAGGTTTTCCCAAGGACACAGGAACTTGAAGTCAGCTTCTGACGTTAGGGGCAGTCTTACCCAAGCTTGTGTCTTAAACCCATGAACCCTGGTGCTAGCTCTGAGTGGCCAGTGTCAGAAGTATTTGGCAGGAACTTCAGAGCCAGGAGAACAACACATCTTGCTTTTTTTTTTTTTTTTTTTTTTTTTTCCCAACTAAGAAACGTCCCTTGAGGGTTTCCTTGTGTCACAGCAGGCCTGGTGCCTGGTGGCAGGTACCACATGTGCTCCCTAGCTGCTGAATGTCGTGCTACTGAAGGAATCCACATGCTTAGAATATCAGTTGTGTCAAAGGGACGGCATCGTGAGGAACACACTGAGATCGGAATTGCTATTTTGGGAGGGTGCACAGATTGGAAGGACCAGATTTTTCACATAACTTCATCAAACCAAGGAAGTCTAAACACTTTGCGAATTCAAAGACTGGAGAGTAAATTTTGCCATTACCTTGAGAAGTGCCCCTTGAAGAGCTCGGAGTCATTTGTGGGTGGAGAAAGGGTGCTGGCAGCTGACATTACTTTCTGATCATTAAGACCTTCTTGCGATGTGCCAATTGTGGGAAGTTCAGATGAGTGGGGTTTGGGAAGTCAGGACCTCCGTTTCTTTGCCAAAAGACTCTCTTATCCAAAAGAGCTAGAGCTTTACAAATATCATAACTATTTATTTGTTTATGTTTATGTGTGTTGTGTACATGCACATATGTGTCATGGCATGTATTCAGGGGTCAGAGGGCAGCCTTTAGGAGTTGGTTTAACACTTACAGATCCAACTCAGGTGTTAGACAGATTTGGTCATTTCTCTGGTCCCCAAAGAGCTAGCTTCTATTTGTTGAAGAACACCTCAAAACAAAGAAAATAGGGCTGAGGAGATCGTTAGGTTGGTAAAGCGCTGTCTTACAAACACAGAGATATGAATGTGCTGTGGATATCACTCTACAGTGAGACATGTCTGCTCCTGGTAGCACTGGATTTACTTCAGAGAGGAGGATGGGCATCGAAGACACTCCATATGGAGTTTATCTTCACCTTGGCAAAGGTAGCCATTTGGGCAAGAAACTATTCTTGCCTGGACTGCTTGATTGACTGGACATGCAAGACCCATGGAAGGATGACCACTGAACTTTGCTTGACAAGATGGTCCTTCAGGTTCCTGCTTTGCAGAGAAAACTGCCAGACATTCTATAGGACACTGAAAAAAATGACAGAGAGACTCTAGGCCTGTGAGCTAAAGACAGATGCCCCAACTTTACAAAGGAACATTAGATGACTGTCCAGGCTGTCAGCTGTCTCTGTCTACCCTGTAAGACTCCCGAAAGCTGCTTACATCCTTCTCCCATTTCTCAGGTAATATTATATCCTTCTGAGGTCTTTGATGTGGTTGAAGACTAGATAGTTATAATTTCCTCAGTTATGATAAAAGATAAGTTAGATATAAAACCTTAAACTCACAAATATAAGATAGATAGGACATCTTCTTTAATATTGTAACTACAATTCTTGCTCCATAATTGTTTTTTTATATGTAATTTTACCATATTAAAGTTAAAACCTTCCTTTAAAAAAAAAAAAGAAGAAAAGGGGAAGTGCTGTGGATATCGCTCTATATAAATAAAACACTGATGGCCAGTGACCAGACAGGAAGTATAGGTGGGACAAGGAGAGAGGAGAATTGGGGAAACAGGAAGAAGGAGGGAGAGACACTGCAGCCACCGCCAGGACAAGCAGCATGTAAAGACGCCGGTAAGCCACCAGCCACGTGGCAAGGTATAGATTTATAGAAATGGGTTAATTTAAGATATAAGAACAGTTAGCAAGAAGCCTGCCATGGCCATACAGTTTATAAATAATATAAGCATCTGAGTGATTATTTTATACGTGGATTGTGGGACTGTGGGGCTTGGTGAAACCTGGAGAGAAGCCCTCCAGCAACATGAATGTAAGCTTTGGAACTCATGTAAAAAAAGCTGGATATGGGGTGTGTGCTTGGAACCCCAGCACTTGCTGGTGGAGAAAGGAGGATCCCTAAGGCTCATGAGCCAGCCCGCCTTGCGCAGTAAGAGATGTAAAGTTGTAGACAGGGTATGGGGTGTGGGAGTGGGGTGGTCCGATGGTGTTGAGGTAGTGGTGGGTGCAAGGACATGTCATTTCGGGGCCAAATGCACCATTCTCAAACACGTGTGTATGAAACCTTTCCCATCCATTGTTGGATCACATGATACACAGGTCATTTCCTTGCTGGGGACTTAAAAGCTACCTAATGCCAGAGGCAGTGGAGAGTGGCCAGAGGCAGAGTGACCAGGATATGGATTCAGAGTGGGCTGGAGAGCTGGCCCCACTCTGATGGGAGAGTAGGAACTGAGAAATCGGAACCCAGGGAACAAGTGAGGAAGACTGGAAGCCCGTCCTTTAGCAGCGTCATCCAATGGACAGAGCATGCGCAAAACAACGCCTTTGCAATAGAAATGGGAGGCGAGAGAAGGACTACAGAAGACCATATGCCGGGTGCCTGGACACTTTGGGGGCTCATTTCTCAGCTCACACTTGGGGGTACCCCCTCCCCTTCCTAATAAACTGTCTCTTTTTCTATTCTCAAAGGACTGAATTTACTTTACCTCCCGACAGCTGGCAGGAGTTTCACCACGTCTTAGATGGTAATAAAAATTATCCTTGAGCTTCTTTTTGAATCTATTTCTAAATTCTTTTATTAATGAGACTAAGAACCCCAAAAGGGAACCCCATTTTCCCCTCTAACACCATTAGGAAAGGAGATCTGGGGCTGGTTGTCTTAAAAGCGAAATGGGAGCCTGGGAGATGGCTCAGTGGGCAAAATACTTGCGGCATAAGCGTAAGGACCTGATCTTTAGATTCCCAGTATTCGTGTAAAAAGCCACAGACGGCAACGCACGTTTGTATCCCCAGCACTGGGGTGGAGACAGGTGGATCTTGGAATCTGGCTGACCAGCCGCTCTATTCGAAATAGTGAGCTTCTGGGTCCAGGTACCCCTAGCTGAGGAGTCAATGGCTTCCTGAGGCAGAGTCAGGTCGGTGCTGCAGGAGATGACCCCACAGCCATCTACTCTATGGGCAGGACTGATTGGATTTAGCGGGTTATAAGAAAAAAAAAACAAAAAAGGACGTGAAGTTGGGAGAAGGCAGAGAAGGGGTGAATCCGGGAAGGGTTAGAGGGAGGCGTGGGGGTGGTTATAGGAAAAATACGTTGCATTGCGTGTATGAAATTCTCAAAGAATTAGTAAAATGTATTTAAAAAATAAGGAGGAGGAGCCGGGCGGTGGTGGCGCACGCCTTTAATCCCAGCACTCGGGAGGCAGAGGCAGGTGGATCTCTGTGAGTTCGAGGCCAGTCTGGGCTACAGAGCGAGATCCAGGAAAGGCGCAAAGCTACACAGAGAAACCCTGTCTTGAAAAACCAAAAAATAAAAAAAATTTAAAAAAAAAAATAAGGAGGAGGGCAATAGAGGAAGACACCTGATGTTGACCTCTGACCTCCACATATGCACATGTGTGGGCACACACAAAGACACACACACACACACACACACACACACAGCATTACCACACCGCACCAAGACGGACATTTCAGTAATGACAGCCAAAGCCGCCCTCCAGCTTTACCCACAGCGTATGTGTGTATGCACATACACCTGCACACAGCAGCAGGATTCAGGCTGGGATTTTGCCTACTTAGGCAAGTGAAAGGCTTGTGCGTGTGTGCGTGTGTGTGTGTGTGTGTGTGTGTGTGTGTGTGTGTGTGTCCCCGTCCTTTTCCTCCCAGGTTTAGAGAAGGGCCGTTCCCGCCAAGTGGAGGACTTCGGAGCTAATAGGAGGGAGATGAGCGCAGAACTGCAGATTTTCAACCGGGAGCTAAATAAGGAAAAGAAAGAAGACCGAGAAAGGACAAACTCCCAGGGAGTTCCCAAGGCCTGCCCTGGGCACAGCTAGACCAGTAGGCGCTCAGCCCAGGTTCTAGAAGCTTCTTCTACGGGCAGGCATAAATAATGAAACGCTGTAGCTACTTTCAGAATCACATTCTCGCAGAGTGCTTGCGGATTCTCTTTGATCCCTCCTTTGCACCCGTGGAGGGCCTGCCTCTGGCCTTCCCACCCGCCGAGAGGCTGAGCTGCCCAGAGGGCTGTTGAGGGTGTGGCTGAGTGCAGCCGCGGAGGGTCTCAGAAGCAGCCAGGTCTCCAGGCTTCTGCTTGGTCCCTGGGTCCTCCCACCGGGCAGAGATGCCAGGCACCACTCAGGGGTCTAAGGTGGGAAGGTGGGCTCCCACGGGAAAGCTGTTTAGGAAGGTCTGTGGTGTTTTTTTTTTTTTTTTTTTTTCACTGCAACAACATACCTGCCAGAGCCACGTAAGGGGAAGATTTGTTTAGGTTCACAGTTTCAGAGGGTTTCAGTCCCTCACGGCTGCGAAGACAGGTGTCGTTCATGGTGGTGGGAGCTCATCAGTTCCGCTGGGCTGGCCAGCCAATTTGATTCAGGGATCGCCTTCAGCACCTATGAAAAAGCCATGTGTGTGTCCCCATGCTGTGTGGCAAGTACTTTACCAACTGAGCCGTGTCACCAGTCCCCCATACCCTGGCCTTTTTTGTTTGTTTGTTTGTTTTTGGAGGGGACAGAATTTTATGCATCTCATGCTGACTTCGAACTCATTATGTATTCAATGGCAGCAGTGAACTTCTGATTCTCTCGCCTCCACGTCCTGAATGCTGGGGTTACAGGAGTGCACCATCTACCACACTTAGTTTATACAGTTCTGGAGATAAAATCCAGGGCTTTATGCACGCTAGACAACACTCTACCAGTTCAGCGCTGTGCCGAGCCCCGACTTTTCCTCTCTTTAGGAGGGAGTGCACCGGAATCCACGGGATACTGGGAGTGACAACTGACACATGCATCTTGGACCCAATCCTCATCCTTGTGCGCCTTCTTGATTCCCTACTCCTTGGATATACTTGTAAGTCTGGTCTCTCTGACGAGTGATCCTCTCAAAACTCCACAGTACTGGCTGTGCTGAGACCAGCCAGTCACAATTGGACAACCATCTGGCAGTTCTGGAATCAACAGCACACACTTCTAACACCTGGGCGTTTTGATTTCTTTTCTGTTGCTATCATAAAATAGACCAAAATGAACTTAAGGAGGAAAGGGTTTATTTATTTTATACTTCTAGATCATAGTCTATCACTCAGGGAAGTCAGGCAGAAACTTGAAGGAGAAACCATGGAAGAACGCTGCTTGCTGGCTAACTCAGGCATACTTGGCTAGCTCTCTTATACAGCCCAGGAGCACCTGCTTAGGGAATGATGCTGCCCACAGTGTGCCCTCCTACATCGATTAACAATTAAGATAGTCCCCGAAAGACGGCCCATAAACCAATCTGATCTAGGCAGTTTCTCGATTGAGATTTTTCTCTTAGATGACCCTACACTGTGTCAAGTTGACAATTAAAGCTAACTAGGTCACTGGGGTTTGTGACTTTCCCAAGACCCTTTGGATGGTTCATGGTAGAGCTGAGGCTGAGACAGGATATGAAACTGCTTGGCTGTTGTGGGGTGAAGACTGCAGGGATCTCCCTGACAGGCCAGGGTGATAAAAGCCATTCTTGATTTTCAAAGAATTCTTCACTTGCTTGGTGACAGAATGGAGCCCTGGGGTTCTGCATTCTTAGTGGCCCTACTATTGCTGAGGTGGGCTTATCTCCTCCCCAAAGTGCCCAGGAAGGCCACTCTAGTGCACACTTTTTGCTTTGCTTCAAGGACAGAACTGGAGTGAAGCCCTCTCCCAGGCCTGGGTCTCGTCAGACTTTCTCTGTTCCCCACCCTCCCTAGGTACTTTGCACATTCAAAAGCTATTTTAGAAGCAGCAGCACATTTCATTCTCTTTAATGCACTTCCAGGCAGCACAGATGTGCATCAATGAACGAATGTTCCCTGAACCAAAGTGCTTCTCTGGGCCTCCTGATCCTCTCTCCTGGCACCCACTCCCAGGCCAAGAGCAGCCTATGAATCATGCATTAGTTCCCAGGACTGCTGCACACAGAGGTGGTGGCTTTTACAAAGGGAAGAAGGGGTATTGTCTACTGCGGGAGTTGAAGGGTCCTGGTCCTGTAAGGGAGAGGTGTCTGAGGTCAGTGATGAGAGGTGAATCGTAGGCTGGTAAGATAGCTCAGGGGATTAAAGTGTGCAAGCCAGACAATCTGAGTTCAATCTCCAGAACCCATGTATAATAAACGCTGGGTGCAGTGGTGTGCATATGTAACCTCAAGAGGGGATGGGGAGACAGGGAATTGCACTTCATCGCAGGAACAACAAAGAAGTTGCCTCAACGAGGTGGAAGGAGAGAAAAACAACTTTTGGACTCCCAGAAGTTTTCTCTGGGGGCCCGTAAAGATGCCTCAGCAGTTAAGAACACATACTGCTCTTGCAGAGGACACAGGGTCAGTTCTTAGCATCCACTTTGGGTGGCTCACAACCATCTGAAACTCCAGATACAGGGAACACTGGCATCCTCTTATGGTCTTCTAAGATACTCACACTCATTCGTATTCATGGACCCCCACATATACACAAAATTACATATTAAAAATAAATCCTTGAAAATAAAAAAGTTATCCTCTGACCTCCATATGTGTGCTATGACCTGCAAATACCCACATTCATATGTACATAATACACACACACACACACACACACACACACACACTACATAATAAAATGTATTTAGAGGTGAAGTTTACAGAATCCAGAGAACTAGCACCAGTTCCCATGGCAACAGGGCCGTGGCTACAGGCCTCCTGTACATGTCCATAGACACACCAGATTTGATTCTGAATGGAAAATAGGGTGGTCCCATGTTGAGCCTGACTTACCCAGGAGTGAGCCAGGAAGGAGACCAAAGAACACAAAATAGAATACAAGATGAAAGAGAAACGCTCCAGGCAGGGCCACCACAATCAGCCAAATTATAAATGATGTCAATGTGCTATATGGAAGCTTCCATGGAACATCAAAATCATTGCACATAGCCCATGAAAATATATAAAGGCAAAAATTAAGCAGTGTGGCCGTCTGTCTCTGAGATGTGTCAGTCAGACCGACAGATGACTGAGGAAAGACATTTGATATTTCTGTCATTTGTAAAAATACAGTATTTTGATCTTGAGGGGGAGGCACAGAGATTCATGATTCAACGTTTAATGTGATTTTCAAAGTTTTGAGGGTTCTTTTTTTTTTCTTTTTCAAGTTAAAAATGTCTCTAGGAAGACATGTGTTATTAAAAGATGAAAGTCTCTCTCTTTATTGAAAAGAAGGGAAGACATGGCAATACCAACCAAGCAGGTGTCCTTAGCAGTAGTGGGCTGCTTGGGGAGAGCCAGGTGACAGTGAAGGGTCTTCACATTTCACAGGTGCAATTTATTCCCTCGCTTTCTCTCTGCCTCTCTGTCTCTGTCTCTCTCTCCTTGTACACCAGACTGGCTTCAAACTCTCTGTGGAGCTGAGGACTTGAGTGCTAGGATTAAGGGCATGTGTCACCACACTTTATAGAGTACTGGGAATTGAACCCAGGGCCTCATGCATGTTAGGTAAACATTCTATTAACTGAGCTACATTCCCTAGATCTTCTTTCTTTCTTTTTCTTAAAAAAATTATTTATTTACTTATTTGTGTGTGTGTGTGTGTGGTGTGTGTGTGTTTGTGTGTGTGTGTGTGTGTGTGCATGCAAGTACATTCATGTACATGAACTCATAGGCCACACACAGTGTGTGGAAGTCAGAGGACATGTTGGAGTCAGTTCTCTTCTTCCACTCATATCATGGATATGAATTCAGATCATCAGGCTTGGTTGCAAGCCATCTCACTGCTTGCCCTTGGTTGTGGTTTGAATGATAGTGGCTCTCAAAGATCATATATTTGAATAGTTGGTCCCCAGTTGGTGGAACTGTTTGGGAAGGATTAGGAGGTGTGGCCTTGTTCTCTCTCTCTCTCTCTCTCTCTCTCTCTCTCTCTCTCTCTCTCTCTCTCTCTCCTTCTCCTCATGTTTGTGGATCAAGATGCAAGCTCTCAGTTATTCCTTCTCTGCCATCACGGACTCTGACCTTCTGAAACCATAAGGCAAATTGAACAGGTTCTTTTATAGGTTGTCTTGGTCATGGTGTTTCATCACAGCAATAGAAAAGTAGCTAAGACTCCCATTGAGCCATCTCACTGCTTTCCAACACCAGTATTTTTTTTTTTTTTTTTAATGCAGAAGACTCACTATGCTTTGGATTTGAAAAGTTCCTTGGGCCTCCTGGTTCATGTGTTTGAATATGTGGTCTCCAGTTGGAGGTACTGGTTCTGGAATGCTGTAGAACCATTAGGACATAAAATTTAAGCTGACACACATGTGGCTGTGGGGCAGGATTTGAGGACTGTAGGTTGGCCCTGCTTCTCACCTAGTTATCTCTGTTTCCGTGCTCTATTGAGACACGAGCCAATGTTGCAGACAACTCTTGGTACTGCAGCTGGTACGGCCCTCCACCGTGCATTCCCTTTGTTGTGGTTTGAGCGTGAAATATCCCCTGCAGGCTGCTGTGTTTGAATACTTGGTTCCCAGCTGGTGGGGCTGTTTCGGGGAGGCTGTCGAACCTTTTGCAAGTGGAGCCTCACTAGGGGAAGTACATCACTTCAGGGCAGGTTTTAAAGTTTTTTAGACTGTCTCTACTTCCTGTTCCTTCTCTGATTCCTGAAAGTGGCTGCAATGTGATCAATCTGCTTCCTGTTCCTGCTGCTGTCCTTTCCCTGACTGCTACCATATCTTCCCCAGTGTGGTGGATTCGATCCCTTTGGAACTCTAAGCCAAAATAAATCCTTTCTTTCTTTTGTTTTTTTCAAAGAATTAATTGTTTGTTTATTTTGAGACAGAGTCTCTCTACATAGCCCTAGATGTCCTGGAATTCGATTTGTAGATCAGGCTGTCCTCGAACTCACAAAGATCTGCCTGCATCTGCCCTTGGGTGCTAGAAATAAAGGTGTGTGCTACCACACCTGGCCCATTTTTTGAAAAAAAAAAAAAAGTTATGTGTCTCTGTGTTGGTGGGTATGTGCAGTGTCCTTGGAGACCAGAGGTGAAGAATATTCTTGGAGCTATAGAGTCACAGGTGGCTGTGAGCCACTGGATGTGGGTGTGGGGAATTGAACTCAGAGCCTCTGGAAGAGCATCCAGTGTTCTTAACCACAGAATCATCTCCCTGCCCCCTCTTAAGTTTTTCTGTTACACGTTCTATCACATATGATGTACACACTGAAAGTCCAGGCTATCTCTCCATCCATCATCCCAACCCTGTTCCAGGAATACATCCCCCAAATAGAGGGCTTCTATATTTTTTATTTTATAAGATTTGCTTTATTTTTAATTATTGTCTCTGTATGGGTATGTGCATGTGAGTGCAGGTGCCCATGGTGGCTAGAAGAGGGCATCAAATTTCCTCAATCTGGAGTTAATAGGTGGTTTTGAGTTGCTCAACATGGATGCTGGGGACTGAACTCTGATCCTCTATGAGAGCAACAAGCTGGGGAGACAAAAACAGGAGGCTCCCTGGGGCTCATGGTCAGCAAACCTAGTCAAATTGGCGAGCTCCAGGTCAAAAAGAGACCCTGTATTTAAAAACAAGGTAGACGGCTCCTGGAAAATAAGACCCAAAATTGTTCTCTGGTCTCCACATGTGTGTGCATGTATGTGTGTGTGTACCTGCTCATGCATATACACATGTACACAAAAGAACACACACACACACTCACACAACACACTCACACACACTCACTACTTTTTTTTAAGAGAAGAAAGCACAGTTAGTCTGCAAGACAATCTGTCTGAGAAAGTGGCCAGCTGACTGATGGTCTCTTGATGCTCCCGAGAGCCTGCCTAAGGGAGAGAGAGTACTAGTCTGTTACCTCACACACCCAGTAGCTCTGTCACTCAGGGTAACTTATTAAATTGGCACTGTGGCTTCTATTCATCAGTTTTTTTGAACTTGGTTCATGCCAGGTCACCTCTGAGAGAAATGGAACCATTTTGCAGTGCCCAGAAAAATCAACATCTGGTACAGAAGCCACTACTCAGTAAATAGCACCCGAGTGAACGGGAAATTAGATTTCTAAGCCTGCTGGGGGAGGGTCAGACCCAGGAAGGCATGAAATCTCAAGGAAATGCTCACCTTGTTGGAGCCAGGTAGGGGAGCGGCTGTCCTGTTCTGGTCTTTGGTTTATCATAAGAAGCATGGAGTTTGAGTGCAAAGTATCCCATAAGCACAAGTGGGTGTCCTTATACACCCCTGCTGAATCCCATATAGTACTGTTGGTGAGACTGTCTGAACACACCAAACTCATACTCCTTCTCCCTCCCTCCTCCCCTTTTTCTTCCTTCCCTTGATCCCTCCTTCCCTCCCTCCCTCCCTCCCTCCCTCTCTCCCTCCCTCCCTCTCTCCCTCCCTCCCTCTCTCCCTTCCTCCATTGTCCTTGAACTCAGATGGCCATAGTAGCTTGCTGTACTCTGCAGCCTGGATGGATTTTCCTTGTGAGTGTGTGTATACATATATGCCACACCTGGATGGATTTTCCTTGTGTGTATGTGTGTGTGTGTGTATATATATGTGTGTGCCACACCTGGATGGATTTTCTTTGTGTGTGTGTATACATGTGTGCCACACCTTGATGGATTTTCTTTGTGCTGTGTGTATACATGTGTGCCATAGCATGTGAATAAAGGTCAGAGGACAATTTTCAGGAGTCCATTTCTTTCCACCTTGTCAGGCAGGGTCTCTGTTGTTCCTGCTGCTGGTGTTTTACTCAGGACTAGCTGGCCGTGAGCTTCCAGGTTATTTTCTTCCATCTCTACCTCCCAGCTCATCATTGGAGCACTGGGATTACAGATGTGCATCACCACATCTGGCTTCTTATATGGGTTTCAAGGGCTCAAATTCAGGCCATCAGGCTTGTTTGGCAAGTGCTTTTACTCACCGAGCCATCTTCTCATGTGTGTGTGTGTGCATGTGTGTATATGTGTGTGTATATGTTTATATATATACAATTTCTTCCAAGGTATATTTTGTATGTTGAACATATTTTCTCCAACCTCACTACTCTGTTCTATCCTCTGTCTCCTCCAGGAAATCCCCTTCATTCCCTTAGACAATTTCACTTCTAATTTTATATAACATACACATGTATGACATGTGACTATAAAAAAACCCAGGTGCCACAAACTAGGGAAAACATATATTTGTCTTTCTATTAACAGCTTAATATGATGATCTCCAGTTGTATCCATTTCTCCACAAATGACATTTTATTTTCTTTATGGTTGAAAACATTCCATTGGGTATACACCATATTCACTTTATTCCTCTGTTGATGGACACCTAGGTTGGTTATATGACTTATCTATTGTGAATAATGCCACTATAAACATCGATGCACAAGTATCTCTCTGATGTATTGACTTAGAGGCCTTTGGGGAAATACCTAGGAATGGCATTGTCTTAGTTAGGGTTTCTATTGCTGTAAAGAGACACCATGTCCACGGCAACTTTTATAAAGGAAAACATTTAATTAGGATGGCTTACAGTGCAGAGTTTTAGTCCATTATCTTTATGACATGGCAGCATGCAGGCAGGCATGGTGCTGGAGAAGGAGCTGAGAGTCCTACATCTTGTTTGGCGGGCAACAGGAAGTGAGATGAGTCTACACTGAGTGTAGCTTGAGCATAGGCAACCTCAAAGCCCGCCCCCACAGTGACATATTTCCTCCCACAAGGCCACACCTACTCCAACAAAGCCACACCTCCTAATAGTGCCACTCCCTGTGAGCTTATGGGGGCCGATTACATTCAAACTACCACAGGCATAATGGTTTTTTTTTATCTTCCTGTTTTCAAAACCTATGCCTATCTCTTCCCTCCTAATTCCCTTCTCAAAGAAATTTCCCAACCTCTGTCTGTCCCTCCATCTCTCCCTCCACTGTGGTGCATGTGCGTATTCACACAGGCTCAGGAGGACATTAAGGATCCTTCTCTCTCTCTCTCTCTCTCTCTCTCTCTCTCTCTCTCTCTCTCTCTCTCTCCTCTCCCCCTCTTCTCTGTGGTGCATGTATACATACATGTGTGGGTGTGCATACCTGTGCATATTCACACCAGCCAAGGAAGGCATGCTGCTTTATCACTCTTTACTCTATTGCCTTGCTCCATGCCAGTCTCTTCCTGTGTACCTGCCCTTCTTGCAGGCCTGGGCTCAGCCTCACCAGAGACCCTGCCCATTAGCTCTGCCTCTCACTCTTCACCAGGGTAACGATCTGGATCTCTACCTCCCAGGTCCTTAGAGTCCTCTTCTATCTTGTCTTTTCCAATTTAAAAAAATCAATTGATTTCCTTAACTTGTTAATCTTTTCTTACATCTATCTATCTATCTATCTATCTATCTATCTATCTATCTATCTATCTATCTACTATCTGTCATTTTATTAGTATGTGTGCCATGGTCAGAGGACAACTTTCCACTATCTTGGTTCTAGGGATCAAACTCAGCAATGACATCAAACATCAGCATGACAGCAAGCACCTTTACCCACTGAGCCATCTGGCCCCACCCCCTGTCTGTGTTTTTAGTTTAGCCCCTCCTCCTCCTTCTCCTCTTGTTTCCAAAATTAATGAGCTTAAAGCTACTTTTTAGGACTTTGGGGAGATTTGGAGATGCCTCTTTAGGGAGCAGGAGATTGCTTGGGGGAGGCTGGTGTCTACTGATTTCATAAATGTTTTCCGTGGGCCTGAGCTTTTCACTGAAGGAGTGGTTCTTTGGGGACCTTAGTTGACACATATTCACCATTTGTCTGCAAGCCTCAGGGTCTGTGGACTGGAGGGAGAAAAGTGTGGAACTTACAGGTATACAGGAGGAAGAATAAGGATAATTTCCTGTCTTAGTTAGAGTTTCTATTGCTGTGAAGAGATGCCTTGACCACGGCAACTCTTATAAAGGAAACCATTTAATTGGGGCTGGCTTTTACAGGTCAGAGGTTTAGTCCATTATCATCATGGCAGGAAGCAAGGCAGTGTGCAGGCAGATGTGGTGCTAGAGAAGGAGCTTAGAGGCCTACATCTTGATTCCCAGGCAGCAGGCAGGTCTGAGACACTGGGTGTGGCTTGAACACATAGGAGACCTCAGAGCCTGCCTCCATAGTGACACACTTCCTCCAGCAAGACCACATCTACTCCAACAAGGCCACACCTCCTAATAGTGCCACTCCCTTTGGGGGCCATTTTCTTTCAAACCAACATATTACCTAAGGCGATTTATGAAGAACATTCATCTCTGCCACCTATTTGCTCCTTTCTGAATGAACACAGAAAATGTCTATTAGTTTCTCTCCCTCCCTATCTTAAAGACTGAGACACCAAGGCTCAGAGAGGTGAGCTGGAACTCATCTGCTTCAACAGAGCAAGGAGACCTTGATATTCTACTAGGAATTGAGATTATGGTCTAGAGTTGAAGAAAGGATGGTGTATTAATCATCTTTCTAGCATTATAACCAAATACCCGAGACAATTAATTTATAAAGAAAAAAGGGGTTTGTACTTTTAGGTGGTAACAAGGAGAGAGACAAGATCTTGTGTAGTTCAGGTTGGCCTTGAACACTCAATGGGATAATTTTGAACTTTGACCCTCCTGCCTCCATTGCCTGAATGTTGGGATTATGAATAAGCACACATCAGTTTAAAGAGGTGCTGGGGATGGAATTCAGGGCAATCTACCAACTGAGCTGGCCTTTGGCTGATGGGTTTTGAGGTTGTACAACTGGCTCTTCAGCTTCTGGGTCCGGTGCAAATCAAATGGCCTCATTGTTCTGGGTGTCAGCGGAGGCAGCACATTGAGGTGGGGGACCCAGTGGCCCCAAACTGCTCACTTCATGAGTCATGAAGCAGAGAAAATGTACAAAAGGAAGAGGAGTCAGGGATCCCACAATCCCCTGTTGACCTGAGTTTCATCTCTAGGACACATATGGTGGAAGGAGAGAAAAGATTTCTCTAAATTGACCTCTGACCTCCCATGTGCAATGTGGCACATGTGTATATGCATAATCACTCACACAGAGATAAATGTAAACAAAAGTACAAGGTTATCCACTGGCTACATAGTGAGTTCAAGGCCAGCCTGGCTACACAGGACCCTTTCAAACAAATATGTTAGATATAAAAAAGATGATCAGCGAATCCAGTCAGAGAACATCTGTCTCCTGAAAGTGCTGAACAGGATGACGGACGCTCCTGTCATCTTGGGTTGACATACTTTATGTGTGATCACTCTTTTGACAACAGACGGTACATAAAAAGGCTCAGTTACAGTTTCTTGGAAATAATAAAATAACTTGGAGGGACTTGTACGCCAAGAACTTTGAAGATGGATGCCCGGCTATAAAGGCGGACTCACTTCATATTTCATAAGGCTGCGGTTCGGCTGCCTGGCAGGTGAGCCGGGAAGAGTGGATCATTATGAGAAGGTTTACAGTGCATCTAGAAGCACCAAGTTTATTGGCTAGAAAATGTTTATATTTGAATGAAGTGAATCATACTCTTTCTTGAAGGGGTCCTTTGGGAGATGATAGTTTTAGGGCTGATTGACTGTAACCCAGTGATTATCTGCCCCTGCGATATCAGAAGGGCATCCATGCTCAGTCTCTGTAGCAAACGCTGTGTGTTGGGCTACTATTCGGAGAGCCTCAGAGGCTATTATCTGCATATTACAAATGGGGACAGCACTGTAACTTGTTTAATGGTAAAAATAAAACAAAAAAGTACTGGGAATTAAGCGAAGGACAGAGGACTGAGAAACCCCTTGAAGACGGCATGCTCTGCAGATACATTAGGCCACTGGGAGAGATTGTGCTTACAGCATTAGACTAAATCTTGCCTTCTCCTCCTCCCTTTACTTCCAGCTACAAATGGGGTGGGGACTTTGGAGGAAGACGGAGTTATTTACAGGCCTTATTTATAGAGGACTAAAATCACACTTGGCACATCTGTATGCAGTGTGGATGGATTCATGTGATCTGGCTACAAAGTGAGTGTATGTGTTTTTTTCCCTTTTTAATTCAGATAGAGAAACTGGAGAAAATCAGGGTTGGGGTGTGTTTGTGGGGGTGGGGGCGTGAATAGTAGAAGGTTTGCCCAGCATGCACAAATCCCTGTGTTCCATCCCAAGCACAGAAGAGAGGAGGAAGGCAGATGTTGCCAGGCCTGGTGGTGAAGGCCTGTAATCTTAGCTCCTTGGTGGACTAAGGCAGGAGGTTTGCAGGTTCAAGGCCTGCCTGAGATACAGACTGACATCAAGACCAGCCTGGGCAACTTAGTGAGACCCTGTCTCCAAACAAAAGTAAGAAGAGGGCTGGAGACGTGGCTTGGTGAAAAAGCACTTGCCTAGCACTTACGAGGCCCTAGGCTCAATCCTTGGTGGCCCAGGGAGGGAGAGAGAGGAAGGAAGAGGAAAGAAAAGGTGAAAAAGGAGAAGATGGGGCACCGGTGAGGCAGCTCAGTGGGTAAGGGCACCAGTGAGGCGGCTCAGTGGGTAAGGGCACCGGTGAGGCAGCTCAGTGGGTAAGGGCACCGGTGAGGTGGCTCAGTGGGTAGGGGCACTCACCGCTCAGGCCTGGCATCTACGTTTGTAACCCACGTAAAGGTGGAAGCAGAGAATGGACTCCACAAAGTTGTCCTCTGACTTCCACACACGTTCTGTGGCAGTGGCATGCACACCAACCCCCCGCCCCCCACATACACACAGAGGAGGGGGGATTCCAGGCCAGCCAGGGCTACATCATGAAACCTTGGCTAGAAAGAAAGAAAGAGTCAGGGGGATCAGGGGAAGGTGGGTGTGGGGGAGGGAGGGAGGGAGAAGAAGTAGTTACAGAAACACAAAAGGAAAGGAATTGAAAGGAAATCTAAAGCTGCGTCTAGATTTGTGAACTGTGAGCACAGCAGTTCTCTGGGTAGAGGAGACACTCAAATGGTTGTTACCTGATGATGTCTTCGCCTCTACCCTCCCCCCCCCCATTCCTTTCTTTTTCATTCCTTGAAGTGAGTTTTACTGTGTTCCCCTGACTTGCCTGGCGCTCACTATGTAACCCAGGCTGACCTTGAACTCACAGAGATCCTCCTGTCTCAGCCTCCCAAGTATGTACGTCTTCTTTAGTGCCTGCTGAGATCATTAGAGCAGACAGTTCTGATGCAGGTTGAGGTCTTAGGCAGGGGTGTCTCAGAGCATGGTAGAGGCACATCCCACAGAAGGGAGCTGAGCACCGTGCCAGGGGCCAGCAGGAGGGACGGGGGCTTGCACAGGGTGTGAGGATCCCTCTGCCTGAGCTGGCATGGGAATTCGGGATGTTGGCTCTCCACCACCATATATATCCCAATGTGGCCTCCAGATTCATCGGTTAGCAGGGGTCGATTTCAACCCAGAAGTCACTTTTGGAGCCATGTGAGATGGTGGAAACTTGCAGGAGTGCTTTCTCTGAATGTTTCTCCACTGCAGGGAGAACAGGCAGTTTTATTTAGTGTTCATTTGCCTTTGCTGTGCACAAAATGATGGGTGATACACAGAGCTCTTGATTGATTCTGAAGGGCCCTTCTCTGAGAACTCTAATAAAGTCCTAAATGGATCATGCCTGTTTGGGGAAAGATAATTCCAGAATGGGACCTGGAGTTTGTCAGAAGAAATTCCAGCTGGGTGAGCATTTAAAGACAAGATGAAGTCCGCGCTTGAAGACAATGAATTCAACGGCTGGATGTGCCACCCGTAATAATGACGAATAGTGAATGACGGGGAAACCGCTGTAACTCACAGAGTGTGGAAAGGAGACTGGAGAATTTATGGCCTTGTAGTACCCGAGGAGAGTGTCTCAGACATGGGCTCTGGCTTTTGAAGAGGAACCTTCTCAGAGAGAATGTTTTCCTGGAGACTCTGCTTGCTTAAAAGAGCATCCAGGTATCTGAAAGAAAGATGCCTGTTGACAGAGAGGCTGAAGCCTTTTCCAACCCTCTCCCTGCAAGATCCCGTGTGTGCATGTTTGTGTGTGTGTGTGTGTGTGTGTGTGTGTGTGTGTGTGTGTGAATGGGCACGTGGGCACACATGCTGAGGTCAGAGGAAAACATTGAGTGTCTCCTTCAGTAGCTTTCTGGCATATTTCCTTGATACAGGACCTCTCACAGTTGAAGCTCATGGTTTGGGTAGACTGACTGGTCAGCGATTGGCTAGGATATGCTTGAATCTGCCCCTCCATAGTGGGGCTAAAGTGTTAGAGGCCATGCCTGGCTGTTAATGTAGGTGCTGGGGGTTTGAACTCAGGTGCCCATGCTTGCACAACAAGCCCTATTAACCATCCAGTCATCTCCCCAGCCCCAACCCTGCAAGCTCTTGACAGTCACAGTGAGTGTAACTGCAGGGACAACCCATTGTCCCATCCTCTCCTACGGTGACTTTCATGGTCTCTTCCCAAGCAGGAGGAGAGCTCATGGCATGTGTGCTTGATGCCTATCACAAGGGAAAGATCACCAGTGGCGGGAAAGGAATGCTACAATTTGGCCAGAAAGCACGCATCTAATGCACCAGTGAGCCTGCTATTTTTGTTGGGGTGCAGGGGTTGCCTCTTCAATAACTACCCAGGGTAACCCTCAGAAGGATATGAATTAGAATAAAACCAGCCTCAGGCCTGCAGATCGATGCTGACTTTTTAATCAATTATTCATCATTTTCCGGGAAGTAGCGATGCAGCCAGCAAGAGAAGGTGCCAGAAGGGGCATCTTGAAAATTCTCCCTCCCAGACCTTTCCTGTACACCTACAAGAGCTGTGCGAACATCTTCCATTTTAAATAGCCAGCCTTGGCCTTCCCTCTTGTCCTGGCCTGGCCCCTTCATGAGGGTCTCCTTCACAGCAGTTTCTGAATGGGTTGCCCAGTGAGTGACCTTCTTCCAACCTACCAGTTGTCTTGGTCAAAGTGCTGACCGAAAAGCCACCACTGAACTCTGGGTTGCCCAATCCAGGTACTTTTGGTCACCTCACTTGGTGCTTGGTGACATCCAGCACACCTCACCATTACCTTTGTCTCTGTCCTGAAAAGACTCCTTTACTTTATTTTTCCTTCCTCCTTCCTTCCTTCCTTCCTTCCTTCCTTCCTTCCTTCCTTCCTTCCTTCCTTCCTCCCTCCCTCCCTCCCTCCCTCCCTCCCTCCCTCCCTCCCTCCCTCTTTTCTTTTCTTTTCTTTCTTTCTTTCTTTCTTTCTTTCTTTCTTTCTTTCTTTCTTTCTTTCTTTTTCTTTCTTTTTTGATTTTTTGAGACAGGGTTTCTCTGTGTAGTTTTGGTGCCTGTTCTGTATCTCGCTCTGTAGACCACGCTGGCCTTGAACTCACAGAGATCCACCTGCCTGTCTCTGTCTCCTGAGCACTGGGATTAAAGGCGTGTACCACATCACCGCCAGGACTCCTTTACTTTCTAAACTTCTGTGACCCCCCCATCTTCATCTTGGTTCATGATTGGTGTTTAGGTCTTCATTTATAAATGGTGTCTGAATCTGACACCAAGAGAACAATGTTGCAAAATAAAAGCCTAATGCCAGGCTGGGATGTAGCTCAATTGGGAGGGTGCTTGCCCATCACGCACAAACCCTTGGGTTCAGTCCCCATCACCACATAAACCAGAAGTCAGAGCACACAGCTGCAATCCAGCGCTCAGAAGGTATAGACAAGAGGATCAGGAGTTCAAGGCCATTCTCAACTACATAGCGAGAGGCTAACCTGGGTTACATGAGACTCTGTCTCAAAATATTTTTTTAAAGTTTAATATTAGTCACAGTTGCCCTGGAAACAAGATTCAGGGCACCCCAGGCACAGCCACATGGGGAAGCGCCAGACTGGGGTCAGGAGGCTGCTGGGAAGAGGGAGAAGCAGGCAAGCAAGCTGCTGCTGAACCAGCCTGGTTTGCGGGCTGTGCAGGATGCAGATCACTGGAGTGAGTCTTGCCAATGAGAAAGACAGTGAAACATGAGGAGATGGGAGATCCGAATCTCAAGTGTGCTCTGTGGAGGACAGAGCACAGGGATCTTCATGGGAAAGTATAGAGGAGGGTGCTTAGAGCTTAACTAAGGAGATGGTACAACCAATTGGAGCATCTACCTGTCATTCCCGATTGGAAGAGGTGTTATCTGTGGTCTCCTCAAAGCACCTCAAAGTGGAATTGGGAGATTGCCCAGTGGTTAAGGGAACTTGCTTCTCTTGTGAAGGACCTGAGTTTGGTTCCCTGCATCCATGCCAGGCATCACACAGCTGCCCATAACGTTCTCTAGGGGTTTTGAAACCCTCTTCTAGCCTCTGAGGGCACCTACATTCAGGTGCGCACACACATATAGATACATGATTAAAAACATTTTTTAAAACTTTTTAAAAGTTAGCAGAGATGAAGTCTATAGGGTGTGTTCCTGAGCTAAGGGCAAGGGAGATTATTTATTATTTCTCTCTGTTTCAGAGTCTTCATAATATTTTTTTCCTGTAGCAAATGTGAGACAGGGTGGGGGAGATGGCTTGGACTGGGCAGCCTGAGTGATGCTGGTGGGCTCTGGGATATAGAGTTGATTTCTGGGTATCTGGTACATGGCCTTGGGGAGGCTTAGGGCACAGGAACTATTGTCACGGTATGACAAGCTGATCAAGGAGGTGGCTGGTGATTTATGGATCTGAAAAACAAACATTCTGGGGTTGGAGAGATGACTCAGTCAAGTGATTACCTTAGAAGCACAAAGAATTGACTTTGATCTCTAGAACCCATGTAAAAATAAAAGCTGGTTCAAAGGAGGAAATCCAAGCCTTACTGTAAACCTTGTTGAAGTTGCTGTGGGTTTATGAGTGCCATGGCCCTGTCATGTCCTGAAGGGTGGCATTTCACTGTGTACCTGCACACACACACACACACACACACACACACACACACACACACACACACTCACAGATCACCACCACCACCACCACCACTTACATGTAAATATTCCATTTTCTTTCATTGTTTTTGCTCAACGTAATTCTATGAGCAGAAGGTGTAGAACTCTCTCCTCATTCAGCTGATTCTCCTTTCATCAGCAGCATATTATTTAATCCAAGTCAGCTCCGGCACTGTCCACTTGAACGTACTGTCAGATCTCACAGGTCAGGGGCTCACTCTCATGAGGCTGCTTCTCATCCCTTTCTAAGTTCCAGGTTGTCACACACGTTTCTGACCAATTGTCCGTAAACTGCCTTCTACAATTCTTTCCTCCGGTTCCGCCATGCTAGAGCAGCTTACAGAATTTCAGAGAGGCACGGTGCTTGTTTGCCATGAAGGGTGTTACAGAGGACACAGGTGTACTAACAGGTGAGGGGCTGCATAGGGTGAGGTCTGGAGTGTCTCTAGGGAAGGCGCTTCCATTTTCACAGGGTTGGAGAGACCTCCTCCTACCCGGCAAATGGATGCATCCCCGCACCTGGAAGCTCTCCAAAGCCTACAGTTTGGGGATTGGTACTTTATTGGCTGAGTCATCTCTGCATCTAATGATTGTTTGAAAAACTGGATCTCCAGCCCTCTCGCTTTTCAACAGTAGTCTCTTTAGAACAGCGGTTCTCAACCTCCCTAATGCTGCGTCCCTATAATGCAGTTCTTCACGTTGTGGTGATGCCTCCCCCAGCCATAAAATTAATTTTGTTGTTATTTCATAACTGTAATTTTGCTACTGTTATGAATCATAATGTAAACATCTGATATGCAGGATATCTGATATTTGATCCTGAAGGGGTCACAACCTATAGGTTGAGAATCACTGCATTATAACAAAAGACCTTCCTAAGCTCGGGAAGCTTTAAGAAATCAGGATGGATGCCTCAGGATCTTGTGTCAGGGCTCTTCTATGTTTATTGCTCAGGAAACAAATAGCAAAGGGCTTAGGGATCCTGTTACTTTTTTCTGTGCTGTAACAAAATACCTGACAAAGGTGACTGAAGAAAAACAGATTTTATTTCAGCTCACAGTGTGAGGGTCCACAGTTAGGAATCGGAGAGAGATGCACGTTGGCATTCAGTTCATTTTCTCCTCGTCATACAGTCCAGGACTCAGTACACTGCAGTGCTGGAATCTAGAACCCTATCCACAGCCACGCCCAAAGGCTCAGTTCCCAAGTGGTCCTAGGGCGTGTCAAGTGGACACAATGTAACCATCTTACACTACCTTGTGTCAGTTTGTAAGGCTGGTGTGATGATTCACAAAAGCCGGATGGCAAGGCATCCATGTAGAAGCTGCTCTGGTTGTTACTTTGGCCCTGTAATGAGCCGATGCCCAGGGGGTGAAGTCGGCTCCCTTCTTCTCTACCTCCCTAGATGTTGGGTTGTCACCCATCGGGATCTTCTCACTATACTTCCTGGAAAAGATCTCCGATTGCATGGATTTAAATGTTCTTTCTCTGCACGGAGACCTCAGTGAACATAATAACCCTCTGTAGCAATTCAGACACTCGGAAAAAGCTGTGCGGGAGGTGGAAGCCGTTAGAAGGCAGAGTCCGACCCAACTGCACTTCTGCTGTTGTGTTGGCTGAATTGTTTTCTTGGGAGCCTTTAGTTTCCTCATTTCTACTTTGCTCATTCACTAAAATTTCATGGGGGTGGAGAGATGGCTCCACTATTAGGAGTGCTTGCTGTTTTTTGCAGAGGACCTTGGAGGCACACACACACACACACACACACACACACACACACACACACACACACACACACGGTGGGGGTTGAGTGCCTCAGTGTTTCTTCCTATAAGAACACTCATACTGTGAGTTTAGGGCCCCATCCACACGAGCTCAGTTAACTTTAATCACCTCCCAAAGGCCCTTTCTCCAGTCATATTGTGGGCTACAAAGCAGAGTCAAAAACCCATCTCCCATCTTACTTCTCCATTTTCCCAGTGTCTCATGGGGGCATCTCCCAGGAAATGACTTTTGTTCCCTGAGCCTGTATCTCCAGTCTTCTTGAAGATAATGCTGAACAGTGGTGTAGCTATTTTCTCTGAATTGAGCTAGTCGGGTAAAGCCCAGGAAGCAAACACAACTCACAGATCTCAGGAAGCCCCTGAAACTTAAAAGATTTACAAAGCTCTTCCATAGTCCTATCAGCAGTGGCAACAGCTGGGGAAAGGAGACTCTTTCTGCAAGCTGGGCAAGGAATTCTGAGGGTGCAGCTTTCATGAGCCAATTCCCCTCTGTTGGGGTGGGATTCTTGGTGATGCAGGTGTCTTTGAGTCTTCCACGATCCTCCAAGCAATCCATCACCTGTTGTCCTTGTTAGCGTTCACTGTCAACTTGACACATACAGAAGTCCCCTGAGAAAGGAGTCTCAATTGAGACATTGCCGGGATCGAATTGGCCTGTGGGCATGTCTGTCGGGGAATGTTCTGATTGTTGACTGATGTAGGTGGCCCCTGCCCACTGTGAGTGGCGCCATCCCTGGGCAGGTGGTCCAGGACTGTATAAGAAAGTTAGTCAAGCATGAGCCTGTGAGTGAGCCAGCAAGCAGTGTTGCTCCATGGCTTCTGTTGTATTTCCGTGGCTATGAGTGAGTTCCCAGCTCAGAGATAATGCTGTGCTGTCTTCAGGTTCCTGTGTCACCACACCCAGATGACAGCCACCTCCTTTCTGTGTCCTCCCATGGCCTTTGCTCTGTGCATGCACGTACTCTGTACATACACAGAGTTCCTTCAGTGATGGACTGTGGCCTGGAAGCATAAGCCAAATGAACCCTTTCTTCTCCTGAGTTGTTGTTGTGGTGGTGGAGTTTTGTAACAGCAACAGAACAAGACTGGATCAGCTAGGCTTCTCTAAGTAGACCCCAATAATGAGCTAGACTTGGGTAGACTCTGTCTATGATACCCTTATCTGAGGTAGGCATTTGTCCACATCTCCCTAGGAAAAGCCACAACATGATGGGCCCCCTAGACTGAAGGCCTGCTAACAAGGGATGGTATTTGTAGATGTCTTCCCATAAATGTCCCATAGACTACTGGGGTGACTCCCAGGTCCCACTAAGAGCTCATAGGCTGTGGCAATCTCTGCTGTCCCATCTCTCACACTGAGTCCTCTTGTTCCATTTCCTACCTCTTCCTTGTCCTCGCTGGGGAGTCATATGGTTCTAGGCTGGTCTGTGCCCATTATGGGTGGGGGTGTGAGAAGCCATCAGAGGGGCTAGCCTCGGGGCTTTTATTACCTTGATCCCTTATCTGGGGCCAGAGATAGTCAAAGGGGAAGACACAGGGAGCCATTTTGCAGGCTATCCCTGGGAGGCAGGGTCTGTGTTATGTATAAGGCCTGCCTAGTGGGTCCCTTGATGAGAGAGGAAGGATTGCCTGTCTCTCCGGGTCCCAGGATTTTGGACACTGTGTGTGCTTCGAAGGACAAGCAGGCTCACTGAGCAGGCTGCGGCTGCTCATTTATTATTGATGCAGCCCTTGGCTGCCCTCTTTTGAGCAGCTCCGCTCTGTATGTAAATTCCAATCTGGTTTCAGAGCAGTAAGGAGGCTGCTGCACAGGCAGGTCCATGTCAGCTGTGGCTGCTGGGCGTGGTGCTGGACCCCAGAGAGCATGTTCCCACCTGACCCAAAAGACCCCAAAGAGCCTGGATAGCGTGGTTGGTGAGCCCCAAGTTTTAAGGCATCTTGGCCCTGTTTTGTTTTGGCTCACTCTTCAGGGATGACTTTGTGTGTGAGTGTGCATGTACGTGTGTGTGTGTGTGTGTGTGTGTGTGTGTGTGTATTGCCAAGAGGTCAACTTCAAGATGTTTTCTTCACTCTCCCTCCACTATTTTGTGTGTGTTTGTGTATCATGAGACATATGTCTTTTCTCTCAAACTAGGTGGCCTCTATTTCAGAGAAATAACTGTTTAGATTGTATCTAGATTAAGGTTCCAGGAGGCGATCTCACAGGAAAAACAACTAGGGACTTTCCAACTCCCTCACTCTTCCCTGAATTCCTACCCTCCCTCTGCTTTGTTTCTGACTAACTGAGACCTAGATTGAGCTAGCGCCTTTGGTCTCAGCCAGCGAGAACGGGTCAGGCTCCCTTTGCATTAGAAATAAAGACCAGCTTCCTGGGCACCCGGGGTGTTTGCTCCTCCTTGCAAGACTCCAGTGCCCCCTCTGCAGAAGTCAGTGTCTTCTCAGCCACCCCAGGCTGTTAGTGCTCGTTGTGGGCTCTGACATTCCATACTCCCAACGGCACAGTGTGTGTGTGTGTGTGTGTTCGTGTGCATGAGTGCAGGAGGGTCCATGGAGGACAGAGGGCACCTCTGGGTGTTGGCTCTGGCCTTCCACCCTTGTTTGAGACCAGGTCTCTTGCTCTCTTCTCTGTACACTCTGTTCCTGGCCTCTGATTGTCTGGTGACTTCCTTGTTTCTACCTCCTATCTCTCTGTAGGAATGCTGGGATTGCAGGCAAGCACAACTGAAAATTATTCGGGTGCTGGGGATCCAAACAGTGGTCCTCACGCTTGAACAGCAGGTGCTTTCCCCACTGAGCCATCTCCCAGTCCCTCTACCTTGCTTTTGTTTTTGTGAGACAGGATCTCTCGTTGAGCCTGGAGCATATGGATTCAGCTGCGCTAGCCAGTGAGCTCCAGAGATTGGAGTTTTTGTCCATTGGCTGGCATTGGGGTTACAGATGCACACAGCCATACCAAGCTTTGCGTGTGGGTACTGTGGATTTGAACTCAGGTCCTCATGTATGTGTAGCAAGCACATTAAGCCATCTCCCCAGCTCTAGGGATGACTTTTAAAAAATTATATCTTTTTTAAGTTTTTGAAACTTTTGCACATGTACACAATGTGGTCACATCCATCCCCAACTCCCTCCATCTAGCTTTCCCTCCCCACTGTATCCTCCACTTCCCTCCTAACCTGGAGCTTTTACATTTTATGTACATGAATGCTCCATCTGCATGTATGCCTGCATGCCAGAAGAGGGCATCAGATCCTACTAGAGATGGTTGTGAGCCACCAGGTGGTTGCTGGAAATTGAACCCAGGTCCTCTGGAAGATCAGCCAGTGCTCTTAACTGCTGAGCCATCTCTCCAGCCCCAGCCTTTTTAAAAGTATAATGTACTAACAATGTATTTAGTCAGGGTTCTCTAGAGTAACAAAACTTATAGAATGAATCTCTATCTATCTATCTATCTATCTATCTATCTATCTATCTATCTATCTATCAGAATGACTTCTAGGCTAATCCAACAATGTCTGGCTATGAATTGAAAGTCAAAGGATCCAGAAGTTGCTTAGTCAACAAGGCTGAATGTCTCAGCTGGTCTTCAGTGTACACTGGACCCCTGAAGGCTGTAATGCTAGTGAAGGAATGAACTTGGTAGCAAGGGGAGAGCAAGCAGGCAAAGAGAAAAGCTTCCTCCTTCCATATCCTTATACAGGCTTCTAGCAGGAGGCATAGACCAGATTAGATCTGGATTAGAGGTCTGGATTAAAGGTGTGTCTTCCTACTTCAAAGATCCAGATTAGAAGTACCCTTCCCACTTCACGTTGAGTAGAAATCCCTCCCAGGTTAGAGGTTTTAGTTATTCCAGAAGCAGTGAAGTTGACAACCAAGAACAGCCATCTCAACTACGTCCAATTAGTGCTGCCCTTATGCACCTGTTACTGCATCAACTGATGCAGTAACCTACCAGCGGCTGCCTCCTCACCAGAGAAAATGACTCTCCCTTGCTTGGCAGCCATCAGCTGTGGAGAGAATGTTGAAAGCTGGAGGACAAACCCAACGGTGGTGGCACATATCTTTAATCCCAGGACTCGGGAGGCAGAGGTAGGCAGATCTCTGTGAGTTTGAGGCCAGCCTGGGCTACAGAGAGAGTGCCAGGACAGCCAGAACTGCAACACAGAGAAGCCCTGTCTTAAAAAACCAACCCCCCCCCCAAAAAAAAAGAAAATAAAGCCAGGGGGAGGGTTGCTATGAAAAGCTGACCTCTAGATGTAACATAGATCTTATGCACATGAGCTCATGGCAATTGTGGTCTCTCTCTCTCTCTCTCTCTCTCTCTCTCTCTCTCTCACACACACACACACACACACACACACACACACACACGACTTCCCCAAGATCAAAAGAGTTAAAAATTTGAATATGGAGGAGGAAGCCCCTCCCAGTACCTCAAAAATAGCTGAGGAGTTAACACCATTTGAAGACTGACTCCTTATTACCAGCCAGGTCACCTATAGTAGGTGCCTGCAGGTCTCTCTCTTCCAACCAATGCCACCTCTCCTCTGCTCCAGTGACCCGCCTACATGAAGTACTATTTGTTAGGAGTTTGTTGCTTATTGTTTATGCACAGCACACAGAAAGGACAGAGTGCAGAGTTGATGGTGCTCATCCATCTGGCAGCTGTGGACCACGTGTGGCTGGGTAATGTTAAGTAAGATTTGCAATTCGGTTCTCAGTCATGTTGGCCACATTTCAAGCACTCAGTCATCACAGGAGACTGGTAGCCACCATATTAGACAACATATTTTCAGCATTCTAGAAAATTCCATTAGCCAGTCCTGGATTAGTGTGTTTGACCCTGATGGGAGTCTTGATAGGGAGCATTGCAAGGAATGCAAGAAATCCAAGCCTAGTGGCTCAGGCCTGTAATATTAGCTACCCAGGAGGCAGAGGTGAGAGGATCACAAGTCCAAGGTCAACCTGGGCAACTTAGTGAGAACTTGTCTCAAAAAGTAGAAACAGAGCTGGGTATGTAGCTTGGTCCTACAGCTTCTGCCTAGAATCCTCCAGGGAGGGGCTGGGGTGTGGCTCAGTGGTAGAGCACCTGCCTAGAATCCCCAGTGAGGGGAGAGGGGTGTGGCTTAGTGGTAGGGTACTTGCTTGGCACGTGTGTAGCCCCAGGTTCGATCCTAGTGCTTCAGTAAATAAGTAAGCAAATTGTAGAAGTTCATTATCATCCTGCAGGAGAGAAGGACAAAGCAGAGAAGAAGCAAATCATCAGACGTGTCTGGGACAGAGACACAGGTGTGATAGCATACACTTGTAATCCCAGTGCTCAGGACACTGAGGCAGGAGGATCTCAGGTTCATGGGCTACTTAAGCCACCACAGAGAGACTCTAGTCAAAAGACGAGAAACAGTGGCAAGGGAGAAGACTGAGTGGGTTAAGGGCTCATCATCAGGACCCACAGGAGGCTGGGGCAAGTAGCATGCTTCTGTAAATCCAACGCACCTACATTGACATGGGAGGGAGAGACAGGGACTCTCCAGAAGCTCGTGTGTGTGTGTGTGTGTGTGTGTGTGTGTGTGTGTGTGTGTGTGAGCCAGTTCAGCGTTCAAAGCACAGATGCAAACAACAAGGGGACCCTGCCTCAAACAAGGTGAAAGGTGAGGACTTCCACATGCATGCTGTGGCACCGGCACCAACTCACATGATACATGCACACACATCATGTGCACACACATGCACACACATGTACAGCACAAAAAAAAAGCAAGGAAGAGGAAGAAGGAAGGAAGGAAGGAAGAAAACCAAGAGTCTTTGAGGCAGAGACTCTTTCGGACATGATTTATCTGCCAAGGAGACTGGGCTTAGAGTCTCCTTGCTCACCACAGGAGTATGTGAGGGTTCAGTGAGGATGGGGACAGTGGCCTAGATGGTGTACTAGCCTATTGTCCCCACACCCGTCAGCTCTGCTGTTCCCAAGAGCAGCAAGAGGTAAGAAAATAAAAATAAAAAAGACTGTCACTCTCTTTAGTAATAGAAGAGATGAACTCCGCTATTAAGAAGACCAGACGCCACCCAGCACTCATGCAAGTTTTACTGTTCATGCACAGAACAGCAGTGCGCCCTGCTGCTCTCATGAAGGAGGCCCAGGATTCGGATGGCTCTGGTTCTGCTGCCAGCCCCACTAGGCACGCATGCCGTTTTTGAGATTCATTTCAGCAGTATCTGCTCCCCTGGCATGCTACACAGATCTGAAACTTCGTTTGAGGCGAAGTCACAGAGGGGCATGGAGTCGGAAATAATATTTACTTGCCTCATGAATGAGTATGCCTCCTACTTCATAGGAAACCACTTGGATATCAGTGGGTGGGCCTTTCCTCGCTTTTGTGTATTTAGCTTTTGCTTGCTCATCTGAGACAATCTCTGCCTTTGTAGTCTAGGTCTGGTATTTATGATTCTCCTGCCTCAGCCTCCTGAGTGTTCCGATTATAGTGTGTGCCACTGTGCCTGACTTTATTTCCTCATTTTTAAAATTTTAAATTGTATTTATTCCCATGAGGAATTACCCTACACAAAGAACTACAGGTAACTAAGGAAAACAGGAGAAATAGTCTTCCCCAGGGAAGAGCATACTAATTGGTTATCCAATACTAAAGGAGTAGCCCTGAAAACGTACATATAAGTAACATGATACAGACTGAGCATGTTGTATTTTTGTATTTAGGAATGCATGTACACACACACACACACACACACACACACACACACACACACACGTAAAATAACAATGAAAAAGGAGTCCATGAATTTGAAAAACAGTAAGAAGGGGTAAATAGTAGGAGTTGGAGGGAAGAAAGGGAAGGGGGACAGGATGTAATTATATTATAATCTCAAAAAATGAAAGAAACAATTTTTTTAGCATTGTATTATTTATTTCCTAGCATGTGAGGCTGAACCCAGGACCTTGAACACGTGGAGCCAAGGCTTTACTAGTGAGCTACATTCCCCGAAGTGATCTGTAGTTTTCAAAGAATGTTGGGGATCTTCATGGCAAATAACATTGGAACAGAGGCTTGGAGGGGATGAGGAGGGAGCCACTGAGGCAGGAGGAGATCATCACTAGAGGAGAGGAGAGCAGTGTGTGAGCCTGTGGTTTGAACATGCTGGGGGAGGTCAAAGAGGAAAATTCTATGAGGTAATCAGGAACCAGACTAGGGAGCAATTGGCAGCCCTTACATGAGCTTTGGGTTTTTTCTGCAAGTGAGATGGATATATATTAGTTTCCCCTTGTGTCTCAGTGACTCACTGCTACCTCCTTTTCAAAGATTTCACAACGTCTCAAAACAGCGCCACCCACAGGGAACTAAGGGTTTAACATGGGTCTGTGACAAACATTTCACATTCAAATTGTACCAGGCTACACGGGACACCAGTCAACCTAACAGCAGACAGCTACTGAGTGACTATTTCAAAAGTGCATACTCTAGACCAGTGGTTCTCAGCCTGTGGGGTGTGACCCTCTGGGGGAGGGGGTATCACATATTAGATATCCTTCATATCAGATATGATTCATAACAGTAGCAAAATTACAGCTATGAGATAGCAATGACATAATTTTATGGTTGGGGGAGTCACCACAATATGAGGAACTGTTATTAAAAGTTTGCAGCGTTAGGAAGGTTGAGAACCACTGCTCTCGAATATCGTTAATCTGATAAACTGCAGTTCTGTATTTGGCTTGAACAGACATGTGTTTTCCCAGGATTGTTCTGGCTGACAGTGGATGTTAGTGGGAACCCATGCAAAAATGGAGAGACCGCTTAAGGTCTTGCAGCATCCGAAAGAGAGATGAGGGTGGTTTGGATTAAGATGGTAGCAGTGGGGGTGGTGAGACGTGAAGCCCATATTCCTGCTGGGTTAGAAGTACTGGGGGAAGGGAACACAGTTCAGCCATCATTTCTGGAGCAGCTGCTCTCAGAGCTTATATGAGTTCTAGGACAGTCAGGACCCTGTCTTGAAAAACCAAATATAGATGTAGTGTTGAAGGAACATCTTCATGGATTTAAAATAAAGAGTAACTTTGACTTGTGACCATGAACTTATCAGGAAGTAGAGGAAGAGACAACAAAGGATCTCAAGAAGCCTATGGAAAAGGTAGAGAGGAGGGAGCCAAGAGGAGGCATGGTGCTGGTGGGGTGGCTGAGATGGGAAGGTCAGTTAACCAGTATTACATTCAAATATGACCTGAAAGCATCACAAGGGAAATCCCACAAGCCAACAATTCATATTTCTTAAACTACAAGTCCTTCCGAGTAGCAAAATGAAGTCTGGAGCTGTTCCATCCCATCCTTCTTGAGGTGGGAACCATTTCTTCACTGCACATCCATCCTGTCTCTGTTACACTCCCACTAGTCGCTTCCTCACCTTCTCAGTTATCAAACCAAGGGTTGTTCAGCATATCCATGTTGTATATGCTATCCTGCCATTGGTCATTCAGAAGTTATCCTCCCATTGGCCATTCAGAAGCTACCCTGCCATTGGTCATTCAGAAGCTACCCTCCCATTGGCCATTCAGAAGCTACCCTTCCATTGGCCATTCAGAAGCTACCCTCCCATTGGTCATTCAGAAGCCGCCTCAGTTATCTGAGCAGTTGCTGAGGTGCCACACTGCCTCCATCCCTGTGTCTACCTGCATCATCCATGTCACATCATCTCATCCTGTAGGCATTGATTGCATCACTCACTGCATCATAAGAAAGCCAAGTTCAGTAGAGTATGACATTTCAAGAGAGAGATGATAGTCATTCACATAACTGCCATTAAAGGATATTGTCATAATCTATTTTATTGTTGTGCTCAATCTTTTGCCATGCCTGATTAATAAGTTAAGCTTTATCATACATATTCATGTCTGTATGTGTGTATGTAAAAGTCAGTTCATACATGCCTTGGGGACTAGCCATGGTTCCAGGCATAGACTGGAGTTCTTAGAATAAATCCCTTGTGGGAACATCTAAGGGGAAGATGCTGTGGAGTGTTTAAACCAGGCTTAACAGGAGGTAGGAGGAGGAATTGGAGCAGAGAAGTGGGGCAACGGCTGGGAGAAGAAAATAGGGTCAGGATGGGGTCTGAACGTGGTGAATGCAGAATCTGGTGCACACGTGGTTGCCATGGTGGGACCTGGTGGGGGCTGCCTCCAACCCATTTCCATTTCCTCCAAAATATCATAACTATTTTCCATGCCTTCATACTTTATATCAGTTTTGCAATTTTTTAATATAAACCAATGGATTATTGAAGACCACTCCATTATTCATCTGGAATCCATTTTTACCTTTGGAAAGCAAGCGTCACTTTCCATCACTTGAAATGCTCGGGGCTTCCCACACTACCTGTTCACTCCCCGCTTTAGAAGCTGGAAGAGGCTCTTGGCAGGCTCCATGGTCAGGGTGGACGGGTGCCTGGTGCCCTGGGCCTGGAATGGTGATTGATTCCTGGAGTAAAGGAGGGAGGCTTATAGCTGTTGGATTCAAACCTTGCAGTCTGCTCATGCAGTCATGGAAATGTCCAGAATTTAATTACCAAAGCACAGCATACAAATAAGAGGGTGGGCAGAGCAGATGAGGGGATATTAAGCCAAACATAGAGAGCCCCGGGGCCATCAGCTGAGGTAGGAGGGTGTTTTTGTCTCTGGCTGGCCAGTGTGGCTTCTGTGTTTAAGCTGATGTGGAGGCAGGCCATGAATGTGAGCCAACCCATTACTCCATCTGTCGGGGAGCAGCCAAGGAAACAGGGCTGCCTTACTGGGGACTGAGATTCAACTTGCTAAAGACTGTATGTTCATGCTCTCCCCAAATTCTTCTGTGGAAGCCTTAATTCCCAACTAGCTGGTCCTAGGAGGTGGAGCCTTTGGGAGATGATTCAGTCATGAGGGTGGGGCCTCATGGATGACATCAGAGCTTGCCAGAGACAGGCAGACAGGCAATGGGCTGGCTTGCCTGAAGACCTGAGTTCAGCGGCAGAAACCTACAAGGTGTAAGCAGAGAACTGACTCTTGCAAGTTATCTGACCACCACACATGCACCATGGCATGTGTGTAAAATGCATGCATGCCTGTGTGTACACACAAAATAATTAATGTAATAACAATTTAAAAATAAGGGAAGGAGAGAGAGAGAGAGAGAGAGAGAGAGAGAGAGAGAGAGAGAGAAAGAAAGGAAGAAAGAAAAGGTGTTTATCTATAAACCAGCAGAGAGCTCTCCCCAGAACCATCCATTCATACTGACATCTTGGTCTTTAGTTTTGTTTTTTTTTTTTTTTTTGTTTTTTCAAGACAGGGTTTCTCTGTGTAGTTTTGGTGCCTGTCCTGGATCTCGCGCTGTAAACCAGGCTGGCCTGGAACTCATAGAGATCTGCCTGCCTCTGTGTCCTGAGTGCTGGGATTAAAGGCGTGCGCCACCACCGCCCAGCAGTTTTTTATTTCTTACTACTGTTTTTAATTTTATTGGTTTTGAGACAGGGTCTTGAACTTTCTATGTAGATGGAGAAGGATCCTGAACTCATGACCATGCTCATCTCATATTCCAAGTGCTGGGATTACAAGCAGGAGCTACCATGCTTGTTTATGTATTTTTTTTATGTGTTGTTGTTGTTATTTTTGGTTTTTGAAGACTTGGTCTCACTGTGTAGCCCAGGTTGGCCTTGAACTAGCTGTGTAGTGGAGACTGGTCTTGAACTCAGGATCCTTTTGCTTTAGCTTCCCAAGTAATGGGATTATAGGCAGGCACCATCATCAAACCTGGCAATCAACAGCCTGGCCTTAAACTTCCAGGCCCTAGACTTGTAAGAAGTACATTTCTGATGTTTAGGCCCCCAGCCTGCTGCATTTTGTTACAGAAGCCTATGGTAACTGAAAGGCGGCCCTCTGGAGCTGTACAGAACATGGGAACCTGAGTTCAGATCCCCAGAATGTGTGTAAAAGCCTGGCTGTGGCAGCACTTGTAAGCTCCAGGAGGGAGAGAAAGGAGATTCCTGGAGCTTGCTGGAGGATCAGACCACCTGCTTGGCAAAGCTCCAGGCCAATGAGAGCCCGGCTCAAACAATAGATGGAAGGCATTGTGGAAGGGTGCCTAAGATGTTCTCTGACCTCCACATCCATGTGTAAACACTTACAAGTGTGCTCCCCACCCAGTCTCTGTCTCTGTCTATCACACACACACACACACACACACACACACACACACACACACACACACACACACTGCCACTTTAAGGCAATGTGGCCACAGGGAATACCTCCCAAAGCATCACATCCTCCTTTTTTTTCTGGCTCATCTAAAGGTTTTCTCAAAAGGGAGCTATTTTCTTTTTCCATGTTCATGTATGTGTGTGGTATGCATGTGACGTGTGTGTGTGTGTGTGTGTGTGTGTGTGTGTGTGTGTGTGTGTGTGTGTGTGTGTGTGTGTGTGTGGTGTGTGGGGGGTGTGAATGCATATGTGAGCTTGTGTGTGTGGAGGGTGGTGTTAGGAACCATCCCCGATCCCCCTTCTACCTTGTTCATCGAGGCAGAGTCTCACAACCAAACCCAGAGCTGAGATCTCAGGCAGGCCACTCCACCCACTCCGCATTTACAAGGCTCTGGGGCTCAAAACTCCAGTCCTCACTCTGGGTGGCAGGTGGTTCAACCACTGGGCTATTGCCTCAGTCCTTCAAAGCAGTATTGACTGTGCATATGGCTTGCTTGGAAAATGGATTTATCATCCCCCAGGAAGTGGTGGTGTCCTTGCTCTGGTTCATTTGTCCATCCCTTCATTCATTAAGAGTGTGACTGAAACACCCATCCCACATCCGGCCCCTCGCTGTGTCAAATAAAAAGATTCCCCAGTCATTTGTCCACTGAAGGCCAGGTTACCAGGGTAATTGGAGGCCTCTGGGTCCCTGTGGATTAGAAATCCTTGTACAGAATGACACATTTGAATGGGGTCAGACCCTTGCAAAAATAAGCTTTCAGTAGTGGCTCCTTGCCAACAAGCCAAACCATCCATCAGAACTGCCACCTGGGGCCTTGGGGGATGGCTGAGTGGATGAGAGGCAGCTGCTTCCAACCTGAGGACCCGAGTTCGAGCTCCAGAGTCCTCCCTGACTTCTAGAACTGACTCCTAGAAGTTTGTCCTCTGATGTCCACACGTATATCTCGGCATGTGTGCACCCCTGCACCAACCGGCCAACCAACAGATAATGTAATTACAGATCTGTAGGCCGTTGGGATGGCTCATCTGGTAAAGTGTCTGCCACCAAGTCTGACGACCTGAGTTCCGTCTCCAGGGGTGGAAGGAGAGAACTGACTCCCGGAAGGCCTGTGACTTTCACACATGTACCGTTTCATGTGCATGAACATACACACACAGTAAAAAAAAATGTAAAATGAAATCCTACACATACATTGACCTTCCAGAGGGAGCTTCCAGGTCTTGAAGAAGATTTCTGGCTTGAGGTCCCCCAGAACCTCTTTTGATCACTGATGTTCCTCAAAGTCAGATTGCATCTAACCCATTAACCCTCCGTCATTCCCCATGTTACCTGCAAGGCAGTTCCCTCCCTCCCTCCGCTCCACTCTCGGCTCTTTCTGACTTGTGCTGGATGGTGTTCCCCATAAGACCTTGCTGTGCTCAGAAGGCAAGAAAGGCAGCTCTATTTCAGTGTCACTTGTGTAGGATTTTCCTTTTAATTTATAATGTGTGTCTGAAATGCACCAAGTGCCAAATCTTCTGGAGTATTATAGAGGACATCTCTACACATGGCAAAAGTCTTTAGTCTGTTATCTAACCATTTCTTTTGAAGCTTGCTAAGATCATGCACGTCCTAAAGGAGGCCTTTTAACACACAAGAAGTTCTAAAGGGAGGCTCCTTAAGACAGGAAGTGACCAACTCAGAAGCCTCAGGAAGTCCCTGAAACTTACTAGATGCACTAGGTTCTTCCCTTCTCAAGGTTATACAAGCAGTAAGGCCTGCTGTGGAGACTCAGAGCAGCTGAGCTGCCTGCAAGGGGCATTCTTTGACCTGTCAAGCTCAGTGCAGTGAGCTCCAAGGTTCCAGATTTGATAAGCTGTCACTCATCTGGGGTGTGCTTCAGTGATGCAGCTCTCTTTGACTCATCTCTGCTCCTGTCAGTCACCCCAGGAAACTTGGTTCATCAACGTGAACTTTGAGATATTGTTACTTTGTTCTGTGGTGGTTTCTCTATCTGGGACAAATAGACATTTGCACTACATTTCCCCAGGACAAAAAAAACCACATGACACTGAGCAAAGAGTTGCCACAGTAAATTTTAGTCAACTAGATGCTTAAAAAAGCAACTTTTTTTTTTTTTTTGTAATGACAAGAGAGAAAGTACCCAGGTTGAATTGGAATGTTGCCCAATGGTCAGTAGAATTTGTTTTGAAAAGAACACAGAGATGGAGAGATATCTCTGGATCCAAGTTCAGTGCCCAGAACCCATGTGGGCAGCTCACAATCACCTGCAACTCTAACTCTAGGTGATCCAACGTCTTCTGGTCTCCACGGGTACTGAATGCACGTGTATAAGCATACATACATATCCACACATTAAAAAAAAAGATGCTCACAACATGTCATACTGTAGCAGATATGACCTCTCTACCACCCTACAAATGTGACTACGATTTATTTCTGAGGTAAAGTTTTATGATCCAAGGATATTTCTATATATCATTTAAAAATTAAACTTTGTTTTAATGGAGAGACTGATACCAGCAATGTGTTTTCTCCATACCTCTTACCTTTAGGATACTAAGTAATGAATTTTAAAGTAATTAAATTTTCTTTCATTTCATTATTAAATTATTTTAAAAAGATTATTTTTCCAAAGAAATATCATTTTCATCTTTAAAACATATATAATCAGCTGGGTGTGGTGGTGCATGTCTGTTTTCCCGGCACTCAGGATCTCCAGTTCCAGACTAGCCTGCATAGAGAGATCCTGGAGAGAGAGAGAGAGAGAGAGAGAGAGAGAGAGAGAGAGAGAGAGAGAGAGAGCACGCAGTCAAATTCCTGATCCTTCTCCCTCCGTGTACCAGCAGCTCTTTCACAACAATTTAAATTAAGCTTATTTTTTTTTGAGGAATGTTAGTTTTTTTCGAGACAGGGTTTCTCTGTGTTGCCCTGGCTGTCCTGAAACTCACACTGTAGACCAGGTTGGCATCGAACTCACAGAGATCTGCTTGCCTCTGCCTCCTGAGTGTTGGGATTAAAGGCGTGTACAACTACCGCCTGTACTTTTTTTTTTTGGCTATTTTTTAAAATTAAATTAATTAATTAATTTGTGTGTGTAGCTAGAGTCTTCCTGCCTGGCCCACAGTCAGGACAAATCTTTGTCACCCGCTAGTTCCACAGCCACTCAGACCCAGCCAAGTACACACAGAGACTTATATTGCTTACAAACTGTATGGCTGTGGCAGGCTTCTTACTAACTGTTCTTATAGCTTAAATTAATCCATTTCCATAAATCTATACCTTGCTACGTAGCTTGTGGCTTACCAGCATCTTTACATTCTGCTTGTCCTGGCGGCGGCTGGCAGTGACTCCTTCTGCCTTCCTGTTCTTTCTTTTCTCCTCTCTGTTAGTCCTGCCTATACTTCCTGCCTAGCCACTGGCCAATCAGTATTTTATTTATTGACCAATCAGAGCAACACATTTGCCATACAGAACATCCCACAGCATGCGTGTGTATGTGATTGCGTGTGTATGTGCATGTGGGTTGTGTATGAGATATTTGCATGTGTGTGGGTACTTGCTTGCTAACTGCACCTATCCTTTAAGGTACCTATGGTCAAAGCACACAGAGCATTTATAGTGTTGGAGCTATACAATGCATAGATATTCTTAAATTTTATTTATTTTGTTTTATGTAGTGCTGGGAGTGGAATTCAGGGCTTCGTATTTGTTAGATAAGTATTCTACTGTTGAGCCACACCCCAGCCCCTCACTGGTAAATTCTGGGCAAGTGCTCTATTGTTGAACCTTATCTGTGGCCACTCATTAATGAATTCTAGGCAAAGGATCTATTAACAGCACACTTCAGCCCCTCACTGGGGGATTCTAGGCAGGGGCTCTACCACTGAGCCATGCCCCAGCCCCTCACTGGGATTCTAGGCAGACACTACTAAGCCAAACCCAATCAAAGAGTACATAATCATTCATCTGTGCAATACAACACAGCAGAACTTTTTACTCCATTGAAGATAGAGTAGGATTTCTACTCTTCTTATTTCTCCATCCTTCAGGGCTGTGAGAAAAGATGAAAGAGACCAGGGTGCAGCAACCTGCCTGGGTGTCTGTCACAGACTGTCCCTCTGGGCTGAGGAGATAGTGAGCACTTAGAGGATGTTTCAGAGGAAGGCACTGCCATTCACAAACATAAAAGCCACGTGATTTTCTGCCAAACATCTGTTTTATTAATATTAAATGAAAGTGCTTTTGGCTGTGGAAAAAACAACCATAAAGCGTGTAAGTACAATGATCACATCCTTAATACGTTTTATGAGATCCCCTGTATGGAGAACGGAACACTCTTCCACTTGTGTTTTTATCCTATGCCAGTGCGGTATGTAATGAGAACATCAATCTACACGGAATAATAAAAATAAAATTTAGTGTGCCTGCTTGATAGTAAAATTGTCTTGAGCTGTATCATGTTCCTCTCTCTGTGAGATGAATTTGAGTTTATTTGAAAACTGGTTGTATTTGTCTCAAGTGTTGGCCCAGTGGTTTAATGAGGAGGTCCCGATGAAGCTGATTTGTGTGAGCTTGTCCATCTACGACGTAGTTTTGAATCTAAACACCTCCCATAAGGGTTTGTGTGTTGAAGATGTGGTTGCCAGATGGCGGCCCTGTGAGAGGCAATGGGATCATGAGAGTGCCAACTTCCTTAATGGATAAATCCACCGATGAGTATTCATGACTCAAGAAGCTACTAAGAGGTGGGGCCTAGTTGGAGGATTTGGGGGTGTTGCCTTTGAAGGGTATGTCTTGAGTGTGTGTGGGAGGAGTAGAGATGGCATGTGTTCACAAACACATGTGCACACGTATATATGGAGGTTAGAGGTTGGTGTCTTGTCTTTCACAGTCTCTCTGTCACATGTAGCAACTTCCTTCGAATTGGTACATTCCATCCTGGAGAGAAGTTCCTAAAGACTCAGAAAGTTCTAGAAGGAGTTCCTTATGACTCAGGAATTAAGCAACTCATGAGTCTCAGGAAGTCCTTGAGGCCTCTCCTTTCTATGTCAGTGGTAAGGATTGCTGAGGCGAAGGAGCCTACCACAGACGGAAATGTCTCAGACCCTCAGCCCAACAACAGTCTTTCCTCTTAGCTGTCTTGTGGATTTTGTCACACCAGTCAAAAGTGACTTAATGCAGTTGGCAAGAGCAGGACGATCTGGGGAGCCAGCTGCTCATTCTTAAGCACCTCTTGGTTTCCTGGAGGAGATATGTGTAGCTAAAAGTCTTGTTCAAGGGCTTGGGTTGGATGACTTGCCACACAAGTGTGAGGACCCAAGTTCAAATCCCCAGAACCCCTCTAAAGCTGGGTGTGATAATATGTATCTATACTTACAGGACTACTACAGCGAGCTGGGAGTCAAAGACAGGCAGAACCCCAGAAGTTCGTGAGCTAGCCATCCTTGTGTGTGCGGAGGCGCAAAACAAAGAGACATTATCACAAACAACATAGAAGGCAACAACACCCGAGGTTGTCCTCTAATCTCCACATGTACACTGTGGTGTGTATGCACACCTCTCTCTCTCTCTCTCTCTCTCTCTCTCTCTCTCTCTCTCTCTTTCACACTCAAGAGATCTCATCTCACCTGAGTTCAACAGTATGTTCGGTAGTCCTTCGAACATCAGCAGTATGTTGAGAACACAGAGGCAAGAATTGGGGGACATGAAGGTGAACAAACAGGGTGGTGTGTGACTTCATTAAGACAGATCTGTGCAGTCTGAGGTTTCGTTTCCATTCGTGTGCATTGCTTCTCAAGGTAGCGGAAAGCATAGATCACAAGAGATGGTTAACGCCGCCTTCTCTCTACCAGAAATCTCCATCAACCAGCTGATCTGCAAATCTATGGCACAAATAGGAACTGATATCCACAATTATGACCCTCCAGCAGCAAAATTCCTAAGGAGGCTTTGTGTTTATCACAGACAGATTAAATTATGGGCACCAAGGTTTTAGTGCCGACATATTTTGCTGTTTCTATCTTTCTCTGAGCACAGGAGATCCGTGTTAAGGTATGGCTAAATGCTCCATTAAGTAAGATATCTGATAGAGATAAAAGGCCTCCTCCACCAGCTCTGCTAAAGGGCAGACTTGCCTGAAATCGGCTCATAAAGTTTACAAAAGGGGATCCGAGGGAGTGGCTCAGTGGAGGAGTACTTGCTAGGCGAACAGGAGGACCTGGGTTTGGATCCCTAGTATCCACGTGAAAAGCTGGGTGTCCAGGTGCAGACCTGTAACCTTTGTGCTGACGGAGGCAGAGACAGGTGGATCCCTGGAGCCTCTGGCCAGTAAACCTAGCCAAAGTTTCAGGGTCAATAAGAGTGTGGTGATTTGAAAGAAAATGGCCTCCCTAGGGAGTGGCATTATTAGGAGGTGTGACCTTGTTGGAGGAAGTGTGTCACTGTGGGGGTGGGCTTTGAGGTTGCCTGTGTTCAAGCTATTCCCAGTGTCACAGTTGCTTCTGCTGCCTGCAGATGTAGACGCTCAGTTTCTTCTCCAGAACCATGTCTGCCTGCATGCCATTATGCCCCATCATGATGACAATGGACTGAACCTCTGAAACTATAAACCAGCCCCAATTAAATGTTATCCTTTATAAGAGTTGCCATGGTCATGGTGTCTCTTCACAGCAATAGAAACCCTAACTAAGACAGAGAGACTCTGCCTCAAAAAAACAAGATGGATAACAATCAAGGCAGATACCCCGACTTCGATCTCTGGCCTCACTGAACACACAAGGTGAGCACATTAGCAGACATATGCACACACGTACACGCAAAACACACACAGGTGCTTGCACATATGTGCCCTGCCACTCCCCGCCCCTATACTTTAAAATGGTAAAATGGCAGTCTAGCTGGGCATGGTTTACCTGGGACAATGGTGGGGAATGGGGGTTCATGTTGGGCTGCTATGAGTTAGCTCCAGGATAGTGTGAAGAGTCTAAGTGAAGCTTGTGGGAGACGTAGGTTATTCAGGAACTAATTCACCTGGATTCAATGAGCCATGAATATCCCACTCTTGTTCAGAAACCAACATATCTGCCCTCTCTGTGTCTCTGACATAATGGCAGACAGCTGCTGCCTCCCTAGCCTCTTCCAAGGGTGACAATAAATCCTGCATGTATCGACAGGCATAGATGGACATTGTATGTGGTACAAATGTCATATTGTTCTTTCTAGACAGCACTATTCATAGCTGAAACTCAAGGTCCAGGTCCCTCCTACCAACACCAGCTTAGATTATGAAAAATATTTCTGGTTCCAAGTGGCTCCTTTGGAGTCAGAGGTACCTGTGCTTTAGAGACACAAAGGATCTTGCTTAAATCAATACAGTAGTTTATGTCATTTTGGGTTTTATTTCAGGTACTAGGAATTGAACCAAAGGCCTCACACATGCTAGGCAAATGCTCTGTTGCTGAGCCGTGCCCCTATCCCCCCATTGGGGTGTTCTAGGCAGCTGCTCTACCACTGATCCACACCCCAGCCCCTCACTGGGGATTCTAGGCAGCTGCTCTACCACTGAGCCACACCCCAGCCCCTCACTGGGGGAGTCTAGGCAGGTGCTCTACCACTGAGCCACACCCCAGCCCCTCACTGGGGGATTCTAAGCAGGTGCTCTACCACTGAGCCATACCCCAGCTCCTCACTGGGGGATTCTAGGCAGGTGCTCCACCACTGAGCCACACCCCAGTCCCTCACTGGGGGATTCTAGGCAGGTGTTCTACCACTGAGCCACACCCCAGTCCCTCACTGGGGGATTCTAGGCAGGTGCTCCACCACTGAGCCACACCCCAGTCCCTCACTGGGGGATTCTAGGCAGGTGCTCTACCACTGAGTCACACCCAGCCCTCACTGGGGATTCTAGGCAGGTGCTCTAGCACTGAGCCACACCCCAGCCCCTCAAGTATATGTGAGATGAATTTTTTTTTGAGGCAGGATCTCATGTAGCCCAGGCTGGCCTTGATCTTCCTGACTCCAGAATCTACAAGTGCTGAGCCACTGTGCTTGGTTTTATGTGGTTTTGGGGATCAAACTCACATAACTTAGTTTTATTTCCTGTTGCTGTGACAAAACACCCTAACAAAAGCAACTGAAGGGAGAAAATTTCAGGTCACAGTCCATCCACTGCTGGGAAATCATGGAGGAAGGGATTTGAGCAACTGCTTACATCACATCCACAGTCAAGAGCAGAGAGCAATGAATTCACGCATGCCTGCTAGTTAGTGCTCAGTGCTCACATTTTCTCCACCCTTAGACAACCCAGGAACTCCTGTCCAGGAAATGGCGCCATCCTCAGTGGTCTGGGTCTTCCTACTTGTAGGGTGACAAAACTTTTTCTGGCAAGACACAACACACACATACCCACCCCAGATAGGGAACTACAACAAAAAGTACAGTACAATCAAAAGCCAGCTTGGTGACCAATGAGTTCTATTGGTATATGGGTGAGGAGTTACTTCCAGGAGCATCACCAAAGCCCACCACAGCATGGGTGGCAGCTCACAAAACTGGGAACTTAGAGCACATTGCACAGCCTGCAGACAGCTCACCATGTTGGAAGAGTGTCCTTTCTAGGTGGCTCAGTTGGTCCAGATGTCTTCAGGCAGCTTGGCTGGTCAGAGAGTCTTTTTTCGCAGTTCTGTTCACTAGTCTCAAAGGGACTCTGAGCTTTTATTACTAACTCTGGCTGGAAGGGGCCTAATGAATCTGCTCAGTTTCAGGGACTTCCTGAAGCTATTTTGAATTGTTCATCCTCCTGGCTAAGGAGTTCCCTGCAGGATGGAATGTTTCAATCTCGGAGGAAACTGTTAAACAATGTTACCTTAATGAACACAATGAAGGTACACAGCCCTGGAAATATAACTACAGGCCAGCCTAACCTAAATAGTTTCCCATTCAGACTCCCTTTCCAGGAAATTCTACATTGTGTCAAATTGACAGTCAATATCACAGTAGGTAAACACTCTACCCCTTGAGCTAAAGCCCCAGTCCCTGCAATAGTGGTAATAAACACAGTGACAATATGACAATACCAATAGTTTACATTCACATAGAGCATTCTCCAAATGAGACACTGTTCTAAACATTATGCCAAGATGGAGAGGTTGCTCAGCAATTAAGAGCACATACTGCTCTTGTAGAAGACCTGAGTTCAGACCCCAACACACACATTGTAGAGCTTACAACCATCTGCAAGCCCAGTTTGAGGGGATCCAGTACCCTCTTCTGGCCTCCATGGACACTGCACTCACATGCTTACAATCTCACACAGAGACATATGCACACCATTAAAAACAAAACCCTTGGAAAGCTGAAAATCTAAATATGTGCCATTCTGTACACAGTCAAAGCCAACATCATTTTGCTAATGGGGTCAGAGAGGTTACAGAACTTGTTTGCTCAAGTTCATCCAGCTGATGGGTTGAAAAGTGGAGCCTGGAATCCTGAGTTCTCATATACAGGCCTTCCTCTGAGATAGCAGGGTGGTTTGAGCATGGTCATATGGTAGAAGTGGTAGGATAATGATAACCAGAAAGAGAGGCATTTCATTCCCAAAATGAGAGTGAAGTTGCTGACATAATTCCTTGTTATCTGTGGCTGCTGGTTAGAAATGTCCCAGGAGGGCTTCTGTAGAGTGCTAATGACTCTGCAACCAAATAGAGGCTCAGAGGAGCTTAAACCCAGCTCTCCAGATTCTCAGCAAAGAACAGAAAATCTCTACCGAAGTAACACTGAGAAAAGAGCCTCCTTTTACCTGATGGTGATTGGATGAATTGCATGGAATGTCTTTGGATTCTTGCTAGCTGCAGATGGAAGCTGCTGCCAGGAATTTATTTATTAAGTTTGAATCAGGTGGCCAATGCACAGTCGAGTGGCACAACCAGGCTTAACTCTCAGAGGGTCCCATGTGCACTGAGAGGGGGGATGGAACAGCCAATCAAACCTAATTCAGGTCTCTACCTGCATCCTCCTTAGCTGTGATCTAGTCAGGTTATCTGAGCCTCTGTTGTCTTTTTTTAAAATTACATTTGTGAATTTATTGTGTGTGCATGCATGCACATGTATATATATATATATATGTGTATGTGTGCATGTGCACATGAGCACAGGCCATGCACATGCTATGGCGTTTGTGTGGGGGTCAGAGGACAACTTGCAGCGGCTGGTTCTTTCTTTCCTCCATGAGGGGGGTCTCAGGGATCGAACTCAGGTTGTCAGACTTGGCGGCAAGTGCCTTTACCCACTGTGCCCTCTTGCAGGCCCTTTATTTTCTGTTACATATACTGGGAGCAGGACTTTCATGAGGAGCAGAATAACCTACTGACATGCTTAACATTGAGTTGATTCTCAGCACAAAATAGTGACTCTATTAGGAATCAGTGATTGTGGTTTGTGTGTGTGTGTGTGTGTGTGTGTGTGTGTGTGTGTGTGTGTATACAGATGCATGTGTATGCATTCCAGTGTGTGTGTGTGTGTGTGTGTGTGTGAATAAGTGTGAAGTTCAGACAATATCCTCAGCTGTCATCCTCAGGAATGCTGTCCACTTCCTTTGAGACAGGGTCGCTCACTGGCCTGGAGCTCACCAATTAGGAAGTGATACCCCTGTTCCTGCCTCTCCAGAGCCAGGGTTACAAGCGGGCACCACCACATCTGGCATTTTTGTGGGACTTCTGGGGATACGAATTCAGGTCCTCAGGTTTGCAAGACAAGTGCTTTACCAATGGAGCCTCCAATTTCTATTCTGCACAATGGAAACATGCAAGGCTTTCACGGGGTGAAGGAATAGTCCATGCAGAGTGCTGGGCATTGGATTGGTTCCCAGTGCAAAGCAGTGAGCCTATCACAGTTCTATAAATTTTTAAATGCATTTCATTTTTATTTATGTGTACATATGTGTGGGAACACTACGTGCACGTGAGTGCAGGTGGCCATGGAGGCCAGAAGAGGGCGCTGGATCACCTAGAAATGGAGTTACAGGAGGTTGTGAGGCACCCAGTGTGGATGCTGGGAATCAGCCACCTCTTCAGCTCTGGGAGTCTATGATTTTAAATAAGATGCTAAGTGCAAAATCATTTCCACGGGTGTCTGTGCCTACTTTGTGGTACATCTAAGAGCTCTGGATCCCTCTGCCCTGACAGAGGAACCCCAATTGCTCCCTTGGCTGGTATACATTTGCTTGGAAGTCTGTTTCTCCAGGGAACCTGACCTGTATGTAGAGCAAGGAATTTCAAGCGTATAAGCCCCCAGTGGGCTGTCCTTCTTACATCTCCAAGAAGGCCTCATGGAGCTGGTGAGATGCCTCAGTTGGTCAAATGTGTGTCATGCAAGCATGGGGAACTGGGGCTGGGCGGTGGTGGTGCACGCCTTTAATCCCAGCACTCGGGAGGCAGAGGCAGGCCGATCTCTGTGAGTTCGAGGCCAGCCTGGTCTCCAAAGCGAGTTCCAGGAAAGGCGCAAAGCTACGCAAAGAAACCCTGTCTCGAAAAAAACAAAAACAAGCATGAGGAACTGAGTTCAATCCTTAGGTGCCATGTTTTAAAAAAAAGCCAGGCATGACAGCTCTCTTGTAACCCAGCCCCGGGAGTGATGGAGACAGGAAGATCTCTGAATTTCTGTCTCAGTCTCCCAATTCACCATCACTGTACCAAGATGTACCAATGTGCCACCCTGGCTGGCTTCTCACAGGGTCCTGGGGATCGAACTCAGGTCTTCACAGTTGTAAAGCAAGCGCTTTACCCGCTGAGCTCCCTCCCCAGTCCAGTGTCTTGGTTTTCCTGTTGTATTATAGCTACTGAAGCCACGACCATTGGCAAAAAATGGACAGGGCAACACAAGAGGTCCCTGTGATGTCTTCGCTCCTTCCTGTGAGTCCTTGCTTATTTATGAATTTAAAAAGTTAGAGAACAAAGGAGGCACACAGTTTCCAGAGGAGGATCAGTGGGAAGGCTTAGTGGGTAAAGGCACCTGCTGCCAAGCCTCCCAACCTGAATTCAATACTTAGGACATACAACTGACTCCTGCATGCTGTCCTCTGACCTCCACATGCCCTCTGTGGTGCACATGTGGACTTGTACAAGACATCACAATGTCAATTCTCAAGCAAAATAAAATTAAAACCTCAAGAGAAAAATGGATAACTTTGAAGTATATAAAAGTGATTTTACTTATTTTTTAATTTGTGTGTTCTGTGTGTGCATCTGAGTGTGTGTGTGTGTGTGTGTGTGTGTGTGTGTGTGTGCTCATGAGTGCAGTACCCTCAGAGGCCAGAAGAGGGTGTTGGATACCCTGGAGCTGCAGTTACAGGTGGTTGTGAACTAGGGGATGTGGGTGCTGGGAATTGAACTCTGATCTGAAAGAGCAACAAAGGCTTTTTCCAATCTGAACAACACAAACATTTTAAATTTCTTTTTGATGGAGTAGATTATACCATAAAGTCAAGAGGCAGATGAGAAACCAGAAGAAATGTATGTGCAGCACCTGTGGCAGATGCACACGATGAGCCAATTTCACTGTTTTTAAAGACATCACACATCAATCACCAAGAAAAAAGAACCCAGCAGAAACGTGGGCAATGGACGTGAGTGGGGAATTGATGGTAAGATACATACAAATAGCCATGGGCTTTGGGAAAGCAGGCCAGCCTCATTCTTAGTGGAAAAATCAAGAAACACACAACAGTCAGGTTGGTTGTTGACTTATCAGGGAGCTGCCATGCCGGGGCTGGCAAGAGTGACACTTTCCTACACAGCTGGGAAGGACATAAATCCACGCACTTCCCCAGAAGACAATTGGAGAATAACTACGAACGTTAAAAACGCTCCCAGGGCTGGAGAGCTGGCTCAGTGGCTGAGCTGGTTTGCTGCACAAGCTTGAGGACCTGAGTTCGAATACTCCCGGAACTCATGTAAGAATCTGGGACTGGCTGCAGCCTGTAACCCAGAGCTGCGGGGTGGGAGTGGAGACAGAAGGATTGTTGGAGTCCTTATTGACCAGAAGCCTAGGTTCAGCGAGAGACTCTGCCCCAAGGGAATAGATAGAGCAGGACATCTGGCATCCTCCTCTGGTCTCCTCACACACAGCTGTACACAGCAAGTCTATTGCTGCAAAGTTACCTTAAACATATATTCTCAGGCCAGTGAAATGGCTCAGCAGAGAAAAACCACTTGCCTATAAACTTGATAACCCTCCATCCCATAAAGGATACACAAGGCTGGAAGGAGAGAACTGACTCCTGAATGCTGTTCTCTGACATGCATGCTCTAACATACATATGTGCATCTCCATACACACGAAGACTATTTGTATTTAAAAATAGGAATGTTCATCTAAATGTGAATATTTTTGCTGGATGTGTATTTCTGTCTTAATCTATTTTCTGTTGTTATAATAAAACACCCATGGTACTTTATAAACAAAGGAAAGAGATTTATTTAGCTTACAGCTTAGGAGACTAAAAGTCTAAGAACGGGTGACCTCCATCTACTCAGGCCACGAGGACCTCATGGTATGTGATATCACAATGGTGGGGTCCTGCAAGAGACAGAAAAGAGGTTCAGCCACCAGGCTGTCTTTACAACAATTCTCTCTCACAGGAACTAGTTCAGGTCTCATGAGAACTACATTAATCTCTTCCTTGAGCAGTGTTCCTAACGATCAAACTACCTCCCATAAGGTCCCACCTCTCAAAGGTTCTACCTCATTCTATAAAACATTCATTTTTATTTTTCCTTGTATACACGAATAAATGAAAAAAAAGATTTATTTTTATTTTATATTTGTGTGTGCATGCATGTGAGGTGTGTGTATGTGTGTGTGTGTGTGTGTGTGTGTGTGTGTGTGTGTGCGCGCGCTACATGTATGCCTGTGCCTGTGGAGACCAAAAGAAGGTATTGTATTCCCTGAAGCTAAAATTACAGGTGGTTGTGAGCCACCCAACATGGGTGCTGGAAATCTAACTAGGACCCTCTGGAAGAATAGGAAGTGCTCTTCAAGGCTGAGCCACCTCTTCAAACCCTCTTTCTAAATTAAAACCCTTTTATTTACTTATTTTGTGTGCATGCGTGGGTATATGCGTGAATACGCACATGCCATGGTATCTGTGAGGCGGTCAAGGACAACTCTCAGGAATCAGTTATTTTACCATGTGGGTTCCCGTGGTGGCACTTAGGTTGTTAAGCTTGACCTCAGTCACTTTCACCGATCTCGATGGCCCCACCTTGTTTTTTTTTGACTGTGCCTCTGGTTGGTCTAGAATTCACCAAGTAGGTGAGGCAGACTGCCAGAAAATCCTAGAGACCCGCCTGTCTCCATCTCCCTAGAACTGGGATTACGCCGGTGTGTCACCATGCCCAGCTTTGTTTTAGTCATGGGCCTTCTGGGGCAAAGCTCTGCCTTAATATCACCACACTGAGGACCAAGCTTTCAGGCCAGATCTAAGCCGAAGCAAGAGTGTTTGGTGTGTTTTACCCTATACTGGCCCAAACCTCTGCTCATCTTAAGCATATCCCAGGGCAAGAGCTGACCACCCACCACCCAGAAAACCAATGTCCTCGGTCCACAAATCTTGCTCCTCCTGCCTATGATCAGGGAGACACTGACCTTGGCTTTCTGGATGTGCAGTGTTCAAGGTGGGTCCAGCCGGATGTCCTTCATCTGCAGGGAAGTCGTGCCTCACAAATGCAGGCCAGGCAGGGTGAGAAAAGGGAAGGTCATGCCTTTCTGGTTGGGGTGGGGGTGGGGGGTCATCTCATGACAGGTGTGAATGTTTCTAAAAGTCAAACAGCAGGAAGTGAGCCTGTGTAGGAAAGGCAATTAGCACCACACTCCTTACACCTCTGATCTCACTTATCTAATCACTATCTAATTAAATAAGATGTACTGCCTACAGTCCCGGCAGCCACTCGCAGCGATGCTGTGACTCGCTCATCGGGAAGACTTGAGAATACTTGCTCCTGTGTTAGTGGCCAAAGTTCTTACTTTAGATTTAAAAAAAAAAAAAGATTTTCCTTGGGGGAGGTGGGCAGAGAGATGGTTCAGTGGGTGGGAGTTTGCTGGGAAAGCATGGAGACCAGAATTCAGTGCCAGCACCTGTGTAAAACGCTGGGCATGGCCAGGGTGTGCTTGGAACTCCAGTGCTGTGAGACCAAGTGGGCAGAGACCGGAGGATGGCTGGGGCTTGCTGGCTGAGCCTAGCTCCAGGCTCAAAGGGTAAGGAAGAGAGATTTATAGATCAGGCCACATACCTCCTCCTCTGGCTTCTACACAAATGCACAGGCTCACATATCCACTTACACACGCACATAATGTCACACACATCATGCATACACATTGAAAGGTCTCTGCATGGGGGTTCAAGGGAAGTTAGAAGACTTAACACAACCGACAGACAGACAACAGCCGATTCAGGCCCCAGTACCAGAGAGATGGTGTGGAGAGGGCTCCGCTCATACAGCAGTAGTGGGGTCTCTCTTTAGACCTCTCTAAGGATGGGGGTTTCACAGTACAGCCTTCACCAGACTCTGAGATTCCCAATCAGGAGGTGGGGAACTATGTGGGGAATGTGGTGTGTGGCCACCAATGCCCCTTGATGTAAACTCACCTTCCAGATGGGAGATCCTGGCATCTGCAAGCCTGTTAGCTAGGGCCTCAGAGGATGTCTCAATGGGGTGCTTGTCAGTGTCTATGAGAGGGAGGGGCTGCTGAAAGGTACTGTGGCCTGAGCCACAGCTGGATTCTAAGATTACTCAACATGCATGCACACAATTTTTAATAAGACATTATTTCCTGTGTAGTTGTGCATACATGCGACTCTGTGCGTGCGTGCGTGTGTGTGTGTGTGTGTGTGTGTGTGTGTGTGTGTGTGTGTGTTGTGTGTGTGTAGGTCAAAGGATGATTTGCTGGAGTCAGTTCTATTCTTCCACATGTGGGTCTGAGGAATTAAACCCAGGTCATCAGACTTGGCAGCAAGCGCCTTTACGCACAGAGCCAGCTTGTTGGCCTCTCTGATTCCTTTTTTTTTTTAAATAAAAGATTTTCCTTTAGAATACAATTTTAAAAAAGAATTTTGACTTTTTGTTTTGAATCTGTCATTCTTCCTTCTTGTGTTCCTTGGTGTCACTGAGGTATTCTTTAACCTGTGAGGTGCAAAGAAAATTCTAGAACATAGCTGACGGTGGTGATTCAAAGTTCTATTACATGGGTGGATATGGCAGTGCACAGGTAGCACTCAGGAAGCTGATGCAGGAGGATTGTGGGTTTGAGGTCAGCCTGGGCAACATAGAAAGACTTTCCAAAAAAAAAAAAAAAAAAAGAAAAGAAAGAAAAAGAAAAGACAATCCACAAGGCACACTGTGTTGACTCAAGCTTGCAATTCCAGTACTTAGAAGTTGAGGCAAGAGGATTACTGCAACTTCACGACCAGCTTGGACGACATAGTGAGCTCAAGGTTACCTTGAGATTCCATCTCGAAACAAATAAACAAACCAGAAAATTCTAGAAACATCTGTAAGCGTCTCAGAAGCATTCATGGCAGTACCATCTTTGGACACATACCTTTGCCAGATTACAGAGTACTGTATCAGCAATGATATACCAGTACATCCCAGCTCAGACACCAATCACAGGAAAGGTGCGGGAGGTGGGAAGACACCCAGACATTACAAAAACATCAAGAAAGTTAGCTTAAGGTGAAAGAGCAGAAGAGACAGCCAGGGACAGCATGGAAGGGGGCTCTGAAGGAGAGCGTGTGCTTGTTAAATGGTCAACTTGACACAACCTATATTACAGGACCGTGGTCTCAGTGAGGAACTGCGTGGATTAGACTGGCCAATGAGGAATCTTCTCAGTAAGTTAGTTGAGGTGAGAAAACCCATCCTGAACATGGGCAGCATCAGTTCATGGCCTCAGGTCCAGGACTGAATGAAAAAGGCAAGGTGAACTGAGTGCCGGCATTTATTTCTGTTTGACTGCAGATATAAAACAAATAAACCCTTTCTCTCCTATGTGGCTTTTGTCATGATATTTTATCAGGTGACCGGAGAGGAAACAGAGAGATAGGAATGTAATGAGAAAGAACCAGGTTGTAGGTGTGTGTGTGTGTGTGTGTGGTGCTTGTGATTTATTTGTTGAATAAGTTTTATCTGAGGCTCTTTGGTGGACCATGCAGGAATGCTAAATAGCTAAACAACAACTGTCTCTTCACTTGTCCAATTAAGAGTGAGTATTGACACTTGCTGAAGGTTGCAAGAACACAGCTGTCCTTCTCCACTCTTTTTTCTCACCTCCCCTCCTCTCTCCATGTGTAACCTTTATGTAACTTGCCATTCCTGCCTTGGTTCTCTGGGTAGGGGTTGTGTGACTTTTCCTGGGGAGACCTGAACTGTTATGAAGTAAGTTCCTAGGAGTTGAGACATTCAGTCCTAGATGGAGGATCCTTAAGATTCAGGAAGTAAGCAACACAGAAATCTCAGGAAGTCCCTGAAACTGACTACATTCATGAGCCCCTCTCCCCAAGGTTATATAAGCAGTAAGGACTGCTGTGGAGATTCAGACTAGAAAAGTTGCCTGAAAGACATGCTCTGACCTGTTGAGCTGCCTACACATCATGCAGTGAGCTCTGGGAATGTGAGTCCTCACCTGTGGTGAGGAGGGTGTTCAGTCATCCCTCTGAGTCATCCCTGCTTTTGAAAGTCACCCCAATAAATGCGTTGGTTCATCAAGTTGGACTTTGGTGTAATTGTTACTTGGGTCTTTTGTGAGTTCTCTATGTGGGATGAACAGACATGTCCCAGAGAGTACACCTATGACAAATCAAAGAAGCAATTCTACCCTTGTCTAGCTTAGTCAATCAGTGAGTTTATGGGGTTACTCAGAGGACTCTGGGTGAGAGGTTGCTTATAGGAGCGTGGCTGACTTAGAGGTAGCTGCAGATCCAAAAGCCCATCCTTACCCTGGTAAGAACTCACAAAGGCTGCATCCCTGGAGTCCCCTGCACAATCCGCAGGCAACTCCACTGGTTGGAAGTCTCCTCAGCAATGTTTGTTAATGTTTGTACAACCTTGGGAGGGGCCTTGGGAATCTTGTAAATTTAAGGAGCTTCCTGGGCCATAAAGGCATGTTTCAGTAAGGAAATACTTACACAACAGGGACATTTAAGCATCTTGTGGGGGGTGTTCAGACGTTCCCCTAGGGGTGAATGTGCAGGTCAGCCTGGTGGTTTCGCTCTCAGTTCCTGTGGTCTGCCTGGGGTTTAGTCTTACCCTACACAAGCTGCTAGTGCAAGGGGGAGGGGGAGGGGTGTGTGTGTGGGTGGTAGAGACAGGTGTTTCACAATCAGCTCAGTTCCTACTCTGTTCCTGTGCCCACCCTCCATTAGCCCGTCTGGAGGGAGCCCTCAGATGCCCCCCTTCCACCAACTCTAACCCATGACTTTACCTTTCCGCAGGGCCCCATTCACTTGCTTTGTATGTGTGCGTGTATCGGCACGTGTGTACGCACTTGTGTACAGGCCTGAACTTGACCAGTAGGGTAGGCTGGCTGGTCAGCCAGCCCCAGGGAGCCTCCTGTGACACCACCCGTGGGTTTTTAAATGGATTCTGGGGATTGAACTCTGCCCGCATGCTTTCACGGGAAGCGCTTATCCAATGGAGCCGTGTCCTCGGCCTGGGTGCATTCTATCTTTATTTCCTTGGTCTACATTTTGGGCCAGAAGATCACGTTAGCCATTTTAACAGGTCTCCAGAGGCTGCAGTAACTGGGAGGCTGGAGTCTGACTGCCAGAGCTGGCCCTGAGCAGACAGTCTGCAGAACCTGATCAGCTGATGACGGGCAGCCTGGGCCTCCCAGGGTTCCCTTTATAGTTATCCTGGACCACCCTGTCCATCTTTAACTTCCTCCCAGGTTTAAAACAATTGCCCAAGCTGGAGCAATTTGGGGAGTATTGAGTCATCTTCAAAATGGTGAGGATGGGTTGGCTGTGGGGCAAACCCACCTGTGTACGGCTGAGGTGGTCTCTGCTTCTCTGAGAAAATGGGTGTCTGCCAGTCTGGCTACTTCTAGCACCAGATCTGTTGAAGTTCCGTGAAAGTTCTAACTGATGCCCCAAAGGTTACAGCCTGGGCCCTGGCAGCCCTCAAGTCAGGTTCTGTTACCTTCCTCAATACAGTGATGAAAGAGATGCATAATAGTGAGAAACAGAGAAAGGGGTGGGGTGGCCCAGCCTGTTTAGTGCTTGCAAAGGGCCCCAACAGTTTGGATCCCCAACAGCCATGGGAAAGAACCCAGTGGAGTGGTGGGTGCTTGTAATCTCTGGAGCAGGAGGCAGACGACAGGAACTTACTGATGGGAGAGACTCACTTATAGTAAAGGACTCTATCTTTTAAAAAAAAAAAATACACGGTGGATGGCACCTAAAGCATGACATCCGAGGTCATCAAGATGACCTCAAGAAGAGGCTCTGGCCTCTTCTTGCATGGACACACATGGGCACATCTATGTGTGTGTGTGTGTGTGCGCGCGCGCGTGCGCGCGCGCGCATATGTGTGTTGCAGGTAAACATTACATGGATATGCACATATGTGTGGAGGCCAGGGGTGGATGTTGGATGTCTTCCACACACACACAGAGCAGAGAAATGAGATTTCTTCCGTGTAGATTTGTTGAGAAGAGGAACAAATAGAGAGGCGTGGTAACACCCCAGCAAGCCCAGCCTCTCGGCACTGACATGAAAGGCTTGGGTTTAAAGAGGGCCAGACTCGTGCATTGCTAAGCCTTCCTGGTGTGGTCAAGGTGTGGCCCTGTCCATTGCTGACTCATTATTGTCTCTTTCTGCCTCCATCCTCCTGCAAGGTGCTCTAAACAAATTGTCAGACCTGTGAGAAATCTCTTCGTAGGAGACAAGGTCTAACTGTCTCTAACTAGCCCAAGACTTCAACCTTTACTTCCCCGTGCTGAGACTCCTGGGGAAATTCTGATTCCTTGGGGACCATGTTTCTATAACCTCATAGCCGAAGGCAGGACATAAGTGTCTCTCTTTAGAATATTTTTATTCCTCAAGTATAGTTAGACCGTTACATCATTTCCTTTCTTGTGTGTATGTGTGTGTGGTGTATATGCGTGTGTGTATGCATATGCGTGTTGCAGGTACACATTGCATGGATATGTACAAATGTGTGGAGGCCAGGGGTGGATGTTGGATGTCTTCCTCAGTCACTCTCTGCCTTGTTTTTGTTTTGAGGCAGAGTCTCTCACCAAACCTGGAGCTCACTGATTTGGCTAGGGCACTGGCCAATGAGCTCCAGAGATCTGCCTGTCTCTGCTCTCCCAGCAATGGGATGACAGAGATGCTGTGGCGCCCAGGTTTTACATGGGTGCTTGGGATTGGAACTTAGGTCCTCACGCTTGAGCAGCAAGTACTTTATCCACTGAGCCGTCTCCCCAGCCGCTGTCATCCTATTTCCTAAAATAGACCATTGGGCACAGAAGGGTGGCCAGGCTCTCACTCAGGCTTGGAGCTGTAGCATGGTGATAGAAGTGCTTGCCTAGCGTGTGTGAGACTGTGTGTCTGTGTGTGTGTGTGTGTGTGTGTGTGTGTGTGCATGTGTGTGTGTGCATGTATGTGTGTGTGTGTGTGATACCACTTGTTTTGTTTTCTGAGACAAGGTCAAGCTGGCCCTGGTCTTAATGCACAGCTAATGATGACTTTGGACTCCTGATCCTTCTGCCTCCAGGTTTCCCAAGTGCTGAGCTTATAGGCATGACCCACCACACCAGGCTCCATGTCAGTCTTTGTAGATGGAACCTCTTCCCCAAAGGCTGAGGGACTCTTGTGATTGACAGCCAGTAGGAGTCCAGCTGGGCCCAGGCTGGCTACTGCCGACTGTGCTCAGGAGTCAGAGCCTCTCCACACTGGAGTCTTGGATAATTCATCAACACCACTCTGCAGATGGAAGCCTTGCTGGCACAGGTCTATTTTTATTATTATTTCCTCTCAAAGAATTTTAATTAGGGTTTTAATCAAACTAAAAAAAGGACAAAGTGTAGCCAGGAATAAAACTGGAAGTGACAAACTAAACTATGATCCACCTAAAAAATAATATGGATAGGGAAAGGTCCAGATCACAAAGTAGTGAAACTTCAAGCACAAGCCAGGCCAGGCCAGGCGGTGCACGCCTGTAATCTCAGCTCCCCAGAAGCTGGCCTAGAAGGATGAGGAATTTCAAACCAGACTGGGCTATAGCTCAGGACATTGCCTCCCAAGCCCTGAGGTCCATTTGTGGATAGACGTGTGATCATTAATATTGTCTACTTGTCAGGATCTAGAATTCCCTCAGAGACAAATCTCTGGGCATTTTTGTGAGGGAGATTCTAGATGAGATTAACAGAAGTGGAAAGATGTGCCCTAACTGTGGATGACACCATCTTTGGATGGAAGTAAAAAGGAGAAGAGAGCTGCATTTGAACTAGCATTTGTCATGGAATATTATTTTAATTGTGTAAAGATGTGTTACACTTGTTTCTGCTGCATTTGTTGAATTATGAAAAGACGTGTTAGTGTTTCCCCTTGCCTGCCTAAGGCACCTGATTGGTCTAATAAGGAGCTGATTGGCCATTAGGTAGGCAGAGAAAGAATAGGCAGAGCTGGCCAGCAGAGAGAATATACAGGAGGAGAACTCTAGGCTCAAAAAGAACAAGAGGAAGAGAATTAGGAAGAAAGAGAGGGACACCTGGGGCCAGACAGCCAGGTACGGAAGAAGCAGGAAAAGTAGGACACACAGAAAGAAAAGGTAAAAATCCCTGAGGCAAAAGGTAGATAAGGAGAACCAGGTTAATTTAAATGAAAAAAAAAAAAAAGCTAGCCAGAAACAAGCCTAAGCTAGGCCGAACATTTATAACTAATAAGAAGTCTCTGTGTCATGATTTGGGAGCTGGTTGGTGGCCCCGAAGAAAAAGCCTGGTACAAGCAAGCATTCATCCCTCTCTGCTTCCTGACTGAGGATTCGATGTGACAGGCACGCCCCTGCTGCCACGCCTTCCCCATCAGGATGGACGGTATCACCTCTCTTTCCTGGTTAAGTTGCTTTTTTTCACAACATCAGAAGAGTGACTCATGCAGGCCCTGATCAGTAGCCATGTGGTATCTGTGGGAGTGTGCACATGTATGTGATGGGGATGGGAAGTTTATTGCAACTGTTCATGTGTGGCTGAGTTGACATGTGTGCAAATGAATCAAAAATCTGAGCACATCATGTGCATGTGTGTTCTTGAGCATGTGAACAGGCGTGTGAGAGGGTATTAAGTAAGTGTGTGTGACTGTGAGTGTGAGCTTGCCTAGGTCCTTAGAGGCTGTAACACTTTTATCTGAGAAAAGCTGCCACTCTAGTGCCCAGGTCAAAGGCCTTTCTGGCTTCCAGTGTTCTTGCTCTCCACCCCATAACAGCTCCTGGAATCTCCTGGGAGACCATGAGTCTAGGAGCCATATGACCTTGGACATTCTTCGATTCCAAAGTGAGAGGCTCAGGGCTGGAGGTGTAGCTCAGGGGCAAAGCGCTTGCTAGCATGCATGAGGGCCTGGGGCTCATCCCCAGGACCTGCAAAAGCAAAGCTGTGTGTTGCTGGAGGGCTTCTCTCCAGGTTCCACCAAGCCCTGCAGTCTCACAATCCACGTATAAAATAATCACTCAGACGCTTGTATTATTTATAAACTGTATGGCCGTGGCAGGCTTCTTGCTAACTCTTCTTATATCTTAAATTAACCCATTTCTATAAATCTATACCTTGCCATGTCCTTTGTGGCTTACCGGCGTCTTTACATGTTGCTGCTTGTCCTGGCCGTGGCTGCAGTGTCTCTCCCCCTTCTTCCTGTTCCCTCAATTCTCCTCTCTCCTTGTCCCGCCTATACTTCCTGCCTGGTCACTGGCCATCAGTGTTTTATTTATATAGAGTGATATCCACAGCAGCTGTGGGGGTGGGTCATCGGTGGAACCCTTGTTCAGGGCCTCTAGGTTCCATCCCTAGGCAGGAAGAAAGAAGGACTCTGGGAAATAGAATTGTCCACTTGGGGCTGGCCACCATTATTATAGGATCTAAAGCTGGCTTTGAAATGAAACTGTCTGGGCTTATGAATACTGTCCCAGTGTTCCTGTCTCACCAGGCTAAATCTTATGACATTGGGGGTAGGGGAAGGGTAAAGGAAACCCTGGGCTCGACTACATCCTGGGGTACATTTACACACCATGAACAGCAGGGGGCAGTATCATGTACAAAAGTTGTGAGTGGGAGCTGAGGAATGTGGAGGTTGGGAGAGGGCTAGACTGGCCTGGCAGACTTCTTCTATCCCCTTACCCTTCATTCATCCCTCCCTCCAGCTCCCTCCAGCTCTAGCCAAGCTTCCAAACCCATCATAGCTAAAATAAGCTAAGCAGATTCTTTCTCCAAACCTTGAGGGGATCAAAGTGTGGTTGACTTGTACAGAGACTTATGAGGTTTTCTGAGGAGAATTGCTTACTATGTAGCCCAGGCTGGCTTTGAACTTAGTGATCTTCCTATCTATGCATTCTAGTGCTGGGATTATAGAAAGTGCTGACACTTCCAGTTCTGGGCGGAGTGTGTGTGTGTGTGTGTGTATAAAATCTTCATCACATGCATTTGTGAATAAATGGGTGTAGGTGAATATGTGAGCATGTATGTTCATATGTGTGTGGAGGACAGAGATCAATGTCTGGTATCTTTCTCCCATCATTCCTCATCTTATTTTTGAGGCAGGGTCTCACACTGAACCTGCAGTTCATTGGTTAAGCTGAAGCTGGCTGGCCAGGGATCTTTCTGTCCCCTCAGTGCTGGGATTAGAGGCATGCACTGCCAGGCAGGGCTTTTATGTGAGTGCTTGAGATCCAAATGCTTGTGTGGTTAAGCACTTTACCGAGGAAACCACCTACAGTATCCCACTGGTAAAGATTTTTAACCAGTCCTGAAGAAGTTTCTGTCACCAAAAAAAAGAAAGAAAAAAAAAAAAAAAGACACTCTCTTGGAATGAATTAATCCCCTCGTTCAACCCTTCCACAGAAATTGGCTATATTCGGTTATATTATTTTTCTTTTTTGTCTTTCATCTTTCTGGCTAAGATTTCTCTGCTCAGCCATCAGCCAGCCTCTCCCCAAGCTTCACATTAGCACCACAGCCCTACGAAGCTAATTCAATCAGAGGCTTATTGGATTGCAGCTGCCCGGACGGATGGTGTCTTCGACAAGGGCATTCTGCTTTGAGATTAAATTCTCCCACAGAGACAAGGCCCTGTCGTTCCGGGTAAAATATGAGCTCCGGTCCTCGAGACTGCCCTCAGATCCGTGGGAACTCTGCTGCTGAGCCTTTAGGGACAAGGACGAAGAAGTGTTAGAGATGTTCTCCGTGCCTCAGCCCCCCACCCCAGAATGGCTACTCCAGGCTTCGGTGGAAAAGTCCTGAGTTAGAATGCTTGCTTCATGTCCTGCTAGTCAGTAACCTTGAGCATCTTGCTTCATGTGACCAAGCTGCTGGTGTCCCTGCTGCAGGGTCAGGGGTATGACGTAGAGCTGTGGTGCAGATGGGATCAGAGGAAGCCAGAAGAAGAGGCAAGTACCATGCACCTTGCTTTTTGAAACATGATTCTCTCTGGGACCTGGAACTCACTGATATATTTGGTTTTGGCTGGCTGGCTAGCAAGCCCCAAGGATCCTCCTGTCTCTGCTCCCCATCTCCAGCCCTAGTATGGCAAAGGGTGTCATCACCCCTGACTTTTTGCATGTAACTTAGTTTCTCTTCCTGTGCCTGTGATAAAATACTGGCAAAGGCAACCTGGGGGAGAAAGGATTCGTTTCGGCTTGCAGTTCCAAGTTATAATCCAGCATCTGGTCACATCACATCCATAGTCAAGAGCAGAGGGGAAGGATGGATCAGAGCATGCATACCAGTGCTCAACCTAGTTCCTCTACTCTTACACAATCTCGTGTCCAGGGAATGGTGCCACCCACAGTGGGCAGGTCTTTCCACCTCAAGTCACACAACCAAGATATGGAGCTCCAGGAATCCTTCTGCCTCTGCTCTCTGTCCCCCGTGCTGAGATTATAACTGCACACCACCACACTCTGCTTTATTTTAAAATAAGGGTTCTGGGGGGCTGAATTCTGGTCCTCATGCTTACAAGACAAGAACTTTACCAAGGAACCATCTCCCCGGCACCGTCGTGGGGCCTTGTTAAGGTGGTACTACATACATCTTTGGAGATTGGTGAGTAAGCCAGGGGCCTTAAGAGAGCATCAGATGAGAGGAATTTTGGCAGAACATGGACACAATCTTTACTCACCCGAACATTTCACTGCAAAGAAGAGCGGAGACAAGCTGTTGGGGGAACAGGGATCTTAAAGAATAATAATACATATATTTTCTCTTTTTAGATGAGATAAACAAGTCTGTTTTGATGCTGCTGGGGATGCCCTAACAGCTGTCAAAACACGATGATGCAGGAGCTAGGAGGGCTGGTTGCTAGGGGAGAGCCATGTGTTGTATGGAAGGGAGGTCTCTCCCTCATTGGAAAGCACCTAGTGAAGTGGTTCTCAACCTGTGGGTCATGACCCAGCCACAGGGTCACCTGTGACCATAGAAAATCATATTATGATTCATAACAGTAGCAAAACCACAGTTATGAAGTAGCAATGAAAATAATTTTATGGTTGTGGGGGAGGGGCAGGTCAGCACACTCTGAGGAACTGTATTAAAGGGTTGCAGCATTGGGAAGGCTGAGAACCACAGGTCTAGTGGGAAAGCTGTGTGCTCAGGAACGCAGGACGGCCGAGTGGGTGGACTGAGAGCAGCTGACCACTGAGTGCTCCACCCTAAAACGGACATCTGCGTCACCTACTCTGATGCTCAGGGAACATAGAGAAAAGGGGTGGGGCAAAGAGGAAGAATGTAAGAGCTAGAAGAAGGGGTGGAGTGCATTGCATTGCTGACTTCAGGGCATGCCCCCATGAACTCACAGCAGCTGTGATCGCCTGCCTGCACAAGATGGAGTCCACCAGCATTCCAGCATGGAGGGGAGGGGGAATCTCAAGCCAGCACCCCTCCCTGAGGATCTATAAATAGGTAGTGGTTGCTGGATTTTAATTCCATGATATTGCCAAGTTGCCAGCACTCCTGTGAATAACCTCTCACCTAAGCACCTGTAAAATAACTTCTGTGAAACTCATCAGGTCACACACACACACACACACACACACATACACACACACGCGCGCGCGCACACACACACACGAAGATGAAGGAAAGAAGGGGACTAATTGGGAAGATGAGAGTCAGCAAGAGGGTAGAGGGACAAATGAAGGTGATGGGAAACGAATATGATCAAAATACTGTACAGATGGGGATAAGGGGAGGGCGTGGGATGGGGGAGAATAGGGGAACCCATGGCTGATATGTAGAACTGAATGGTATTGTAAAATAAAAAATATATATCACAAAAACAAAACAAAACAAAAATACTGTACAGATGTACAAAAATGTCATAACGAAATGCAGTGTTGTGTATAATTAACACATAATAATAAAAATAAAAACAACAACAAAAAGAGCAACACTGGAGTGTCTGTCCAGTGCATGCCAGCGGTAGGTGCTGGTAGGTAGGTGTGAACACGTTGCAGCTCACCTCCACAGTACCCACAGCTCTGGCCAGCGGCACTGGGCCTGTCTGCATGCCTGGTGCTGGGCACAGCAGCCGTCATCAAGTACCAGGTGTTTGGTGCACCAAGACAAGACAGAACAAAGCAAATTGTTGCACATGGAAGTCGCAAATACACATCAGGCCCCCACACAAATTGATTGTGATTAAAACAAACAAAACAAAACAAAAAATAACATACACACACACACACAAAAAACAACCCAGGCTGGGTGGTGGCAGCGGCGGCAGCGGCGGCGCACGCCTTTAATCCAAGCACTCAGGAGGCAGAGGCAGGTGAATCACTGTGAGTTCAAGGCCAGCCTGGTCTACAGAGAAAATTCCAGGACAACCAGGACTGTAACACAGAGAAAACTTGTCTTGAAAAAACAAAACACACCTGTTGTTGGTCAGGTGAGCTGGCTTACCTGGGGAAGGTGCTTGCTCTCAAACCTGGTGACCTCAAGTTCAGCCTCCTGGTCCCACATGGTGAAAGTAGATTCTTGCAAGTTGTCCTCTGATCTCCATACATACTGTGACAGGCACCCCCTCACAAATAAAATGCAATACATTTAAATTGTGTATGTGTGTATGGTGTTGTCATGAGTCTGTTCTTCACAAAACAAATAATACGACCAGACATCTGGGAAAGAAAACAAGGCAAATCAGCTGGGACCTGAATGTGCCTTTCAACTGTCTCCTTAATGTGAGTGTCTGGATGTGACACACTCAGCCCAGAGGTACACCAGGCATTGATTCTCCATCAGGTTACTCAGCGCAGCATCCTGCAGGAAGTGGGGCCCGTCGGGTCTGTTTTGCTGACTGCTGTGGGCATCTATGCCCTGCAACAGCTGGGTGGCTCTAGCCATGCTCTGCAGAACTCAGTCAGTCCACGTGGATATCTTGTAAAAGTGGGTTATTTAAAAAAAGAAAGGATGAGGAAGGTGAGGGGTGTGTATGGGGGGGTGAGGGGATGGATATGAGGGGGTAAGGGGTGGATATGGGAGAAGTTGAGGGGAGAAGCAAGGGGTGAGAATTAATAAAATAATGTTTTTTTTGAAGGACTATAATGTGGCTCTCCAGGTGTGGTGGTGCCAGCAATCTGCATGCTGAAACGGGAGCGTCATGAGTTCTAGTGTTCAGTCCCCGGAACTCATGTGAAAAAGCTGGACATGGTGGTGCAGGCTGGGGATTCCTGCTCAGGAGATGGAGACAGGAGGACCTCTGTGCTTACTGGCCAGCTTAGCCTATGTGGTGAATTCCAGGCCAATGAGAAGACTCTGCCTCCAAACAACACTGAACCTCAGGGGCACAGGTTTGCCTTATAGCAGGAGCACCCAGTGCAGGGCTATTGTCCGTATTCACGTGGGCAAAGCAAAATATTTGCGAACTTATCTGGGATGGGGTTTTGGTGTGCCCCCCTCAGCAACCCCCCTTCCCAAAGAGTGAGTTATACAACACAGGCCCAGAAGGCTCCTGTTTTCTTGCTCTGAATGTTCAACCCTGGGAGCAGAGAGCAGTCATGATTCTTCTCACTTCTGTCTGGTCTTTAAAGTAAACAACCCACCCACACCCTGAGAATTTACAGATTGAGAAGGATATAAATACATCCGTTTGTTTTAGGGTGTTGGAGAGGAAGAATTACACTTTTAGCACTGAGAAGGGCTGAATCATGCTCCTGAGGTATGCAAGTGGATAGACTCCTTTGCTAGTTCGAGCGTAATTTTAGAGCAGAATAAGTGTAATTCGTGATGGAGCTGTTACACTTATCCCTTTGCCCCTCATTTTTTCCAATTATAAGCAGAGATCGTGCTTGCTTTATTTATTTATTTATTTATTTATTTATTTATTTATTTATTTATTTATTTATCGCACTGTTGAGGACAAAATCCAGGACCCAGGCAAATGCTCTACCATGGAGTCACCTCCAGACCCTCACTGGGGGATTCTAGGCATGTGCTCTACCACTGAGCCACACCCCAGCCCCTCACTGAGGGATTCTAGGCAGGTGCTCTACCACTGAGCCACACCCCAGCCCCTCACTGAGGGAGTATAGGCAGGTACTCTATCATTCTGAAACACCCCTAGCCCCTGTTTTTTTTGTTTTGTCTTTTTTTTTTTTTTTTTTTTTTTTTTTTAAATACAGAGTCTCACTATACATTCCAGGATAGCCTTGAACTAAAAAGACTTTCCTGCCTCAACCTTCCAACTTCTGGGATCACAAAAATAAACCACCTAGCCCAGTTTATGGCTCTATGTGTTTTAGGGTTTCCCAAAAGGTTGAAGTTGTACTTTTAGATAAGTCTGGGAATTGTGGCGTGAGTCTGACATTGCTTTTCTCTGCCAAGCTCCAAGTGTCTAAGCTACAATAACATGTCCTCATGATCCTCAAGAGAAGGACCCTGTAGAGGCTGGACTCACAGGCTTCTCATGCTGCTGTGGATTCATTGTCCCCCAAGTTCCAATAAGATTGTCTCATTATTCAGCCACGCCATCTCCAGGAGATTGGAAAGTTGTAACCAGGACAAAATAGCTTACGGAAGTACTGGAGAAAGATGTCTGTGAAGTCTATAGTTTAGAAACTATAGGCACTTTTCATTGCTGTTCTTGGAGAAGATGCTCATTATGTAGCCCAGGCTGGCCTTGAATTTGCCATCTTCCGGCCCTAGCCTCTGAGTATTGCTATTCCATGTGTGAGCTGCCACGCTCAGCTCCATATACACCCTTTACTCTGCTAGGGAGGAAGGCTATGAAAGTCCTGATGAGAGGATGGTGTTTGCATAACCATGATGCCTCTGCTGGCAGATGAAACTTTGAATCTTGGGCTGGGAGCCATGCAAGAACCCCAGAGACTCTAAGGCAGCCTGACATTATGGATGTATGCTTCAGCCCCTCCTGATCATATAGGTAAGACTGGGGCTTCATAAAGATCTTCGGGTTGCCCACCTTTGGTTTCCTTGTCCATCCAGGGCATGTTATGGTGAGTTGCTTTTCTCTTTGGTTGGGGTCTTGGTGGTAAGCTGAGGAGATATTTTGGGACATTGAAGTCTTTGGAGGTGAGTCTCTGTTTTAAGGCAGGGCATTCTGGAATGTCCCTCTGTCCTTGGGGCTTTTCTCTGTTTTCTTTTCTGCCATTTCATAAGAATGAGTGATTTCAGAATCTGAAGTTGAGCTGGGGAGTTGGTTCAGTGGTTAAGAACACTGGCTACTCTTCCAGAGGACCTGGGTTCATTTCCCAGCACCAACATGGCAGCTCACAACCATCAGAAACTCCAGTTGCCATGGTAATCTGACGCCCTCTTCCGGCACCTTTGGGCACTGCATGCACGTGATACACAGACACAAATGCAGGCAAAACACCCATACATGAAGTAAAATGGAAAGATTGAAAAGAATCCAAAGTCATGTCTACCGGCCATGCCTAGTTTTAGAGGAAACCCAACTTCTTTCGTAGCTTGGTCTTGTGCTGCCTTGTAGGATATTATTTGGAAGTAGAAAAGTTTGGAGGAAATAACCAGTGGTTTAAATTAATTCAATTTTTATGCCTTGCTAGAAATTGAACCTGGCCATGTGCATGATGCTAGGTGGGTACTCTGCCACTGAGTCATGCTCCCGCCCCTCACTGAGGTCCTGGGAAACTCCTTTACAACTCAGCTACTTTTCCAGGCTGAATTAAATCACAATCCTTTTTTTTCCAAATAGTAATAGAGTTAAAGCAGCCAACCCCACCCCTCTACCTCCAAGGTCCTCCTTGAAGACAGCTTTTCCTCTTCAGGTTTTAGCTTTCTGGCACCTTCGACATCCCCCTTCACATTGCCTCAGTTTCCCAAATCAGCCCTAGGCATGTCAAGCAAGCAGTAAGTCCTCATCCTGGGCCGGCTACCTGTGGAAGAAAGCTGGTGTGTTCCCGCACACACACACTCCTCCACCTCCGGAATGAGTTGAGTCACTGGGCTGTTACAGCCAGAGGAGCTTCACAATCCACCACTCGGATTTATTTCAAGTGCGGATTTAGTTTCTTTCTTGCAGTTAGTAAGAACTTATTCCACCAAGGTAATTTGTTCTGCTCTGGCCCAAATGAGACACGGCAAGGAAAGACAGGAAATCTTCAATTTGGGAGAAGAAAGAACATAAATTCCAAAGTGTGCACCCGCCAGTGTGGTGAGGTCTCATGGGAGGAGGCTGTGAAAGAATTCTATAAAGTTTTAATAACATAAGACCCAGGGCAGCAGAATTCAATGCAAGCCTGGGGACCCACTCTTTCCTTGATTGTATGAAATGTAGGGAAATTTGCATCCATTCTGGCAAGTCCTTGGGTCTCTGAGCAGAGTACAGATGCTTTGAAATTTCAAGGTTCATGTGAGTCCTGGTCTCATCAAGAAAGATGGAGCCACTTTCTGGACCTGTCAAGTAGCATGATTGGCGTGTAGTTACAGGTCCCCTTCACTGGAAATGACAGACAAGACCAGGGTAAGGAGTGAGTTATGGCTGGGTATGTGTGGGGGGGTGAGGGTGGGGGTGGCAGGCCAGATGATGTCTATTCTCAGTCATGGCTGTGGGATAAGCATTGTGTTTGGGGTGGTGGAGGTGGTGGTGGTGTGTGTGGTGATGCACTTGTGTGTGCAGGTACAAATGCATATGTGTGCCCATACCTGTGGGGGCCGTAGGACAACCTTGGCTATTGTTCCTCAGACACCATCCACCTTGTTTCTTTGAGGCAGGGTCTCTCACTGACCTGGAACTCACCAATTAGGCTAGGCTGGCTGGCCAGCTAGCAGCAGGGATTCACCCATTTCTGCTTCCCTTAGCACTGAGATTACAAGCATGTGCAGCCACACCTGGTTTAAAAAATAATTGTGGTTTCTTGGGACTAAACTCAGGTCCTCACACTTGCAAGGCAAGTACTTTAACAACCAAGTTACCCCCCAGCCCCAGATTGGGGTTCTCTTGACACAAAAGCTCTGAGTATATCAATGTCTTGCTTAAACAAATGCTGTGTTGTTGGGAGGGGAAGTTGTTCCCCTAGAGCATCTTCATCCTGGTGTCCAGTGATCTGTAGGCACCTGCCCATAGTCTTACTGGAAGCATCTCCTGCCTGGCCATTAGCTACGGCAAATAAACACATCAGACCTCCCTGGATCATAGGCTAGATTATCCTGTCTCAATGCCTTTACACATACCATTCTGGTTGCTCAATGCCCTGTCCTATCAACTCTGTCAAAATCCTACTCATTCTTCAAGATCCCACATAATGTGATGGTCAGCTTCAATTGTCAACATGACAGAAGCTAGACTCACCTGGGAAAAGAGTCTCATTGAAGAATTATCTACCCTGGATTGAACTGTGAGCACATTTGGGGAAGATTGTCTTAGGTAATCAAGTCAACTTATATGGGAAGACTCAGCCTACAATGGGCAGCACCATTCCCTAGGCAAGGAGTCCTGAACTGTGTTATACTGGAGAAAACAAACAAGTGAGCAAGAAGCATGCAGACACCCATCCTCTTTCTTTGACTATAATATAACTGTGGCCAGCTATCACAAGCTCCTGCCTTGCCTCTGTAACTTTGCTACAGAGATGGACTGTGAGCTGCAATAAACCCCTTTTCCTCAAGTTGCTTTTCATTGGGGTATTTTTGTCAAAGCAGCAGAAATAAAACTAGAATACACAATATCTCATGACAATGCCCCCCCCCTCCACTGCCGCTTTGTGGCTGAGCCCCTTTGTAACTGTGAACTTGGGGAAGTTACATAATGACTTCAGTTTCCTAAACACACACATGCACATACATACACACATACACAGGGCACCCCCATACCCCTCCATACACATGCACTTTAGTCCCTATGATGAACACTTGTCTTTACTTATTTTAGTGTAGTTAGGGATAAAACCCAGTACTTCATGTGTTTTGTGCGCTAAGAAAAGTTGTTTGCCATTGAGTCCCTCCCCAAGCCCCTCACTGGAGGGTTTTATTTATTTACTTAACTCTTACGTGTTCACAAGCACATTTGCATTCCATGTCTCGAATGTGGAGGTCAGAGCACAACTTGTGGGAGAAGTTGATTCTCTTTGCACCATGTATATGCTGGGAATGGAACTCAGGTCGTCGTCTGGAGCCAGTAACTGCCAGTGCCAGCCATGACAGCTGGCTTCTTACATGTGTTCTGGGATTGAATGCACAACCTCATCTTGCTGGACAAGCACTTCACCTGCCGAACTACTGTCCTTGCCCTGTTACAATCTAATGCAACATCACTCTTGCAAAAGCCTTTTACACTTTCGTGCTGGAGCTGGACCACATTGGTCACCTTCTCCCGTGTCTCAGGGCATGTGAGCCCTAAAGAAATGGACTGATGGGCAGGGGCTGGACCGTGTTCACGGCTGTTTTCTTAGCAAAATGCTGAGTACTTATCTTCCCCCTTTCCTCCTCTTCCTAATCCTCCCTCTTCTCCTTCCTCTTCCTTCTCATCCTCTTCTTCCTCCTCTTTTCATGAGCCCTGGTTTCAGACAGAGACAGACAGGCAGACATCCTATACCCCCTCTGCCAGCTCCTCCCTGACCCCCTCTGCCAGCTCCTCCCTGACCCCCTCATCCAGCTCCCTCCTCCTCTCCTTCGCTTATTTTCTTTTCAACACTTCTCAACACCTGTTTCCTTCCATGTCAACCAGGAATGGAAGTTTGGGGCAGGGAGGGATCAGGTCTGTCTTACCTTAAATGGCCGCTGTCCGATAGACCACAGGAGTCTAACGCTCACTTGCTTTAACGCTCACTTGCTTGCTCAGCGGCCTCTGCCTCGGCTTCGTCCTTTGACCCATCCACTTAACTCATAGTCTGAACTATTGTTTAGGTGACCAGGGAAGCTGAACGGCTGTAACTTCTGGTCTTCATGTTCAGCCTTTCCCCAAATGTCAAGATTGCCAGGGTCACGTCAAGTGCACTCTCCCTCCCCTAGCTGGCCAGGCTTTCCTTTTTGTCATGGTTCTGTTTTCTTTTGAGACACCCAGGTAACCTGGAATCTGTCATCATCCTGCCTCAGCCTCCCAAGTGCTAGAATTACAGATGTACACTAGTTCGTATTTTGGTGTGTATATGTGCAGATTATGTTCAGGGTTCACATGAGAGTGGAGGCCAGAGGTCAACCTCAGGCTCCATCCACCTTGTTTTTTGAGTCAGGGTCTTTCTCTGGGACCTGAAGTTCATTCAGTAGGCTAGGCTGGCTGGCCATCGAACTGGGTGAATCTTCCTCTTCCCATCTCCCTACCTCCCCCCCCCCACACACACACTGGCATCACAAAGGCATACCACCTTGCTCTGTTTTTTACCAGGGAGATGAGTACAACCCTGGCCCTTGCGCTCAGGAAACAAGCACTTTACAGACTGGACAGGAACCATTTCCCCAGCCCACACCCTTCTGTTTTAAAAGTCTTCCTGTGTGTACAACGCAGAACAATACAGTCTTTGTGCTACTGAATGGAGCTTGCAGACAATTGGAGGGCGGAAAAAAAAAAAACAAAAAACCCTTTTCACTGAGTAGGGGAAAAAATACCTCTTAACAGGGAACTCAGCCATTTGTACTGCGGATCCTTTTCCCACAAATGGTTTCGGTGCCCAGACACCACACGGTTCCGAGTTTGGCGCCGGAGCAAAGTGAAATTCCAGGCGGCAGGGGGTGGGGTGCTGCCCTCCTGTTTCCTGGAAGTGTGGTCATTGGTGAGACTTGATAGGGGCTGGGACTGCAAGTGGCCAGGACTGCGGTAATTGCTTGTGGGCGTGGTGCCAACCGGCCTGGCAGGCAGATGCTCAGAGGATCCAGTACCCAGCAGAAGCCTTCACGGAGGTTGGGGGTAGCAGGCAGGGTAGGGAATAAGAATAGAAAACAAAACAAAACAAAACAAAAAAAACCCCACTTAGTGCTGGTGTAAAGAAGGTGCCTAGAGCAGGGGTTCTCAACCTGCTGCTCTTTCCTCGGCTCTTCGGTTTTGTTGAGATAGGCTCTTGCTCTGTAGCTCAGGCTGACCTTGAACTCAGGATCCTCCATCCGAGCCTCCAGAGTGCTGGGAACAGAGGCACATGCCACTGCATTCAGCAAGCGATGGCTTCTGCTGCCACCACTGTCTGCTCCTTCCTCTGCCTCCTTCTTTTGAGACATGGTCTCATGTAGCCCATGCTGGTAACTTACTCACTGTGTAGCCAAGGATGGCCTTAAACTCCTGACCTTCCACCTCCACCTGCTGTGCTGAGCACTGAAATCAGCTTATGCCGGAGATGGGATCCAGGGCTTTGTGCATGGCGGGTAAGAGCTTTAACAACGGAGTCATATCCCTCACTCAGCTCTCCATTTTATAGAAGGAGCTGTGCAGGTGATAGAAGGACAAACAGACATTGTGCTACTGATAATCACTGCCATGATTACCTGTCTCCAGAAAATGAGGCAAATCCCTGCTTGCCATAAGACTCTAGATGTTTGGAACCCCCCCCCCAATAAACCATACATAATCCAAACAGTCTCCCCCTTCCCAGGTGTCTGTGTCCAGGTCATGGGCAGGCTGAGCAGAGAGGACCCGGTTTCAGTGGACCTTGTTGGTGAAATGCTTGATTAGCTTTTGATTACAGCCATCTGCACCCCTTTGGCACAAAATACCGCTTTTAGTTAAATTAGCGAGAATGCTAATGCTAATTAGTGGTTGTTAATGTTAGCACAATACATCCAAAGGAGTAGCAGAGAGCCAGGAAGAGTTGTAGAAGAGGTGCTATTACACACAGGCAGGGCTGGGACTCTGTCAACCGAAGCCTGGTGTCGTTTGCTGTTTGTTTTTGACACAAGTTCTGACTCTGTAGCTTCAGGTGGCCTCAAACCCTCAATCCTCTTCCTGCAGCCTGTGGGTGCTGATATTAGAAGCATGACCATCATGTTTGGTTCTCCCCTGCAGGCTTATCTGTGCTGGGGGCAACACACAGCACCCAGGCCAGGCAACTCACAATGGCCTATAACACTAGCTCCAGGAGATTGGGTGCCCTCTTCTGGCCTACAGGGGTACTGCACTCATGTGACACACACACACACACACACACACACACACACACACACACACACACACACATACACACACACACACAAAGGAGGGAAAGGGAAGGGGAGAGAGAACTAAGATTAAAAACAACCAAAAAGGATCCCCACTGTAGAATTGTCACCTCTTAGCCAGGAACCATTTACTGTATACCTCTTGGGCAATGTTCTCCTACTGTCTAATTACTAGTCTATAGTAAATCGATAATGTTAACAATTGGTGTGATACCTTGACCTCATTTAAAAATACAGGCATTTCTTAAACTTATGATGGGTCATGTCCTGATGGACTGTAACTGGAAAATACCTTAAATTTAAAAATATAAAAACTTAAAAATATACTCTTGATGGCCCTCATGTACCAAACATCATAGCTTAGAAACAAGTATGATTTATTATTTATTTATGGTTTTATATAGTCTAGGGAATCATTTACGAGAGCTGTACTTTTGGTTTTAAACAAGTGGATTTATTAAATACATAGCAAGCCAAACTAAAAGAATAAATAGCTAGAGATGGTAGGTAGAGAGATAGATAACAAAGCACCGTCCAATCAGGTGTTCCAGTCATCCAGCAGCAGCTAACTGAGGAAGTGTTAAGGCTGGGCTTCCTGATAGAGAGGGTCTGGGACAAAGCAGAGTGTCCCTTCACGTGAGGCTTCCATGGAAAAGGACAAATAAGGGCAGAGATCACGTCAAACCAGGCCCTCGCAGCATGCAGCAGGAATCAACTGGGGAAGTTGAGGCAGGCAGCTGGAGTTCCCCGTTGAGCTTTCTCTCTCTGGAGGAGCATCCCATGGCTGAACTCCCAGTTCCCTTTCCTGCTGAAAGCATTTTTATATCATGGGATAAACACTGGTGACCCCTGTCTGGAAACGGCTTCCTTCAAGCTGTTCTCGAGGACACCGTGTTTTTACTTGGGGCCTGTTTCGCTGTTCTCTTCCTCCCTGCCACAGAGCGAGGGGACCAGCCCGTCTCCAGGGGTCTTTGAGGATGCGTTGAGACAAACATGCTTGGGTGAACAGGGGCAAAGGCACTTCTGGAGCCAGCATCCCAGGGAGCTCACGCAGCACATGGCGGTTTCCTGATTCAGTGCACATTACATTTCCTTATACGTGTGTGCAAGTGTCTCCGTGTGTGTGTGTGTGTGTGTGTGTGTGTGTGTGTGCGCGTGTCATTCTGAGATACCTCCTGTTGGGTTCTTGTCCTGTCTCCACTCCAAGAATGAAGTGGGCAGCCGGCAAATGCTAAACAAACAGGGAGTGACACTCGAATAGAAACAGAAGCCCTGGGCACTCAAGTGGCATTGCCACGCCAATCCAGAGGACTCACAGTGTTACAAAATCCTTGGTGGGCCTTGGGATGCCAACTCAGAGGGTTACAGATGAGTGTCACAGCTCTGAGCTCTCAGTGACACCAAGATGCCAACCAAGAGTGAGTCTGTGGAGAGCAGGTCTCCGAGGGGGAATGGAAGTCGCTCAGTGGTAGAGCACTTGGCTAGCATGTGCAAGTCCTGGGGATCTGTCCCTCGCATAGATAAAAAAGATAAAACTAAATCAATGAAAAAGAATAAGAAAGGAATGGGTGGTTGGTAGTGAGGATGGTGGAAATGTGGTGTCTATGGTGACAAAAAGGCTTCTATGGTTCCACCCCTTGCAACTGCTATCCTGTCTCCCTTTGACAGACAAATTCAGACAAATTTTCTATGGAAAATTTCCTTACATGTTGTTGAATACACGGGCAGTATTGGATAGTCTCTGAACAGGCTGACCCCTGAGTCACACGAAACATTCGTGGTGGGTGGAAGACAGGATCAGTCTCACTAGGTGGCCTGACACAGAGCAGGTAGACAGCTTGCTGAAGCCAGGTACATCATGGGAGTCAGGATGCTGTGGTGTTCTTGAGTGAGGGGGGCTGGTGGGCACCCAATAAGGTCCCCCTAGGGATGCTAATGCCTTGTTCTCTGTGTCCCCGGGACAGAACAAACAGTTTTGTGTGTTCCTTGACATTGGAGAGGCTGTGATTGGCTATGGGGATGTGTTTCAGCTGAAGAGCCCTCAAAGGACCCAGTGTTCTCACTAGATCCCGGAAGCAGCTTTTCAGCATCCCTACAGCCCTGTGCAGCCAGGAAGTGAAGCATGCACCAGGGTCTGTAATTGCCTAATTAAGTCAGGCACAGAGTGAAGGGGGATCTTTAGCAGGTGGGAGGACCAGAAGGTGGGTATCTGAGGACTTTTGCAGCCTGAGGTGCCAGGCCTTGAGTAAGCATGGCCTTGTGGCAGCTCACCCAGGTTGGGGACATGAAGGTATCCAAGGACTAAGGCTTCAGCCAGGGCGGTTGACAAGGTGCTCAGCCTGGCATCCAGCCTCCTTCAGCCGGAGGGCGTATCAATTTCACTTTCATCAGCCCCAGACAAAGAGAAGGCTGTTAGTTAATTCTATGCCCCAGGCTGTTCTGTGGGTTTTCTTGGTTACTGCTTAACACTGGCTCAAGTTCACTCAGGTCCTGGCTTGGGGAGGGCCCTTGGGCTCCCCTCTTGATCGCAGAATTTATTTATTTATCCAGAAGTTAGTCCCTGAGCTGGGTGGGTGGGGGCTGTCAGGGCCTGTGTGGGATGCAGGAGAGGGGAGGTGGATTGCAGAAAGAGGGTGAGCTTTGTGTAACTGTTCACTTGCTGGGAGGGTATGGGTGTGGTGGCTTTAGTTTTCAATGTTATTTATTTATTTATTTATTTATTTATTTATTTATTTATCTATCTATCTATTTATTTACTTTCTGAGACAAGATTTTATAGACCAGGATGACTTGAAACTAACTGTGTAGCTATACCACTATACCCAGTCCACACAGGGCACCCTATACCTGGTTCACATACCACTATACTCAGTCCATGCAGGGCACCACTATACCCGGTCCACACACCACTATACCCAGTCCACGTACCACACTATACCCGGTCCACACAGTGCACCACATACATGCAGTGCCTCTGGGGACCAGAAGGGGAACTGGAGGTAAGGGCAGTTGTGTGCCATCTGATGTAGATGCTGGGAACTAAACACAGATCCTTTGGAAGCCCAGCAAGAGGTCTTAACTGCTAAGCCATCTCTCCAGGCCCTTCGGTTTGCAAAACCCAGGGAACCACCCATCACTGCCTCCCCAGTGCTGGGACTGTAAACATGAACCAATACACCTGTTTTTTTTTTTTTTTCATATGGATTTGGGGATGAAACTCAGAGCCTCAGAGTTGTACAGCAAGCACATTACCAATGGAGCCAACTTCCCAAACCCGAGACTCCTTAACAGTGTAGGAAGTGGAGACCCACGCCAAGCTGGCACACAGATGGATTGATGATACCAAAAATATCTGGTAGGTTGTGCAGGGTGAGGTGCTGAAAAGCAGCTTGGCACAAGTACCACGTGAGGAGTGGCTAGGTGTGAATCAAATCCAGGACTCGGGAAAATATCCTGAGAGGTCTGACTTCCCATTGGCTGTGCGGCACCAAGAACCAAGGTCACCTTCAAGTGTGTTCACCTGAGTTAAAAAATTCATGTGGAAGAGACAGGTATCTGAGATGGGCTTAAGGTTGGGAGGACTGGCGACATCCAGAAAGTGTCTCCAAGGAAGCTGGACCAAAAGCTGGGCACAGGCACAGGGCAGAGCTAGAGTGCAGGTATTGGTACCAACACTGCTACTTTGCACATTGTCTTCCAGTCTCTGTTCCCAAGATACAGTCACAGCTCTCCCAGCTCCAAAAGAGACAGCCTCCATCAGTTATATGGCAAGTCACCCAACTTAGCCCCTATGTCTGATGAAAGGAAAGAAATTGATTTTTAAAGGTTATAAACATGTCAGGTATCCAAAAAATGTTCCTTGGGTGGGTGGATGGGTGGATGGGTATATAGATAGAATGGATGTTTATATAGACAGATAGGTAGATGAATGGATAAACAGATGGATGAATGGAGAGATGGAGGGATGGAGAGATGAATAGATAGATAAGTGGGTGAATGAATAGATGGTGGTTAGAAGGATGTATAGGTGTATAGATTGGGTAGATAGGTGGGAAAATGGATGGACAGATCAGTAGACAGACAGATAAGATGATTTGATGAATAAATGGATGGATGGATGGATGGTGTGAAAATTTCTTCCCTAGGGAAATGTAAACAGTGTCTATCCTTCCTCATAAGGTCCCAACAACAAACCAAAGTATGATTCTACTGAAGTTCACTCTGGGGAACCAATGAGTTTATTGAGTTTACTTATAGCGCATGGGAGAGGAATTACTGGAAGAAGTGTGAGTGGCCTTAAAGCAGCCACACTAGAAACTCTTCACCTAGCCCGGATGATGGCTTCCCCACAGCAGTATGGTGGAAGCCTCTCTTTAATTAACCTTCTCTAGCCTATACACTCTTGTACCTCCCGAGACCCCAAGGATGTGTGCAATTATGGCATAATTGGATATAAATGGCCAGGAGGGTCAGCTGGAGTCTCAGGTCAGAGGCCAGTGACACTTTCCACCATCTCCCTCTTTGAGGAAATGCCGACAATCATCAGGCCCAGTCATAATGGACTCTTGCAAGCAGACACAGCAGATCTGATGAACATGGCGGCTGTTTTTCTTGAAGAACTACATTCTACAACAGATGGGTAGCTAGATAGGGGGATGGGATGCACTGACTGAGGGAGGGTAAAGTAGGTGGGTGATTGGATGGACAAGTGGGCCTATCAAAAGAATTTTTTAACTATTAACTGAGAGAGTATGCACATACTTAAACTAAGCCTGTGGCAAACAGGAGTTGAACGCAATACCAGCCATCGTTAGGATGGATGCTCACTTAGGATGGCTATGACATCAGGCATGTCACCCCCTAATCTATGCCACCATCCCCACCAGCAAAGCCTCACCCTCAGAGAACAGCAGAAGCCTCACACTGGCAACCCAAGAATGTTCTATCATTTCTCTGATAGAAGTAGGGTAGAACTACTGACACCAGGTCAGGTGGTCGTCCATAATGTGATGAATACACACTGAACTCACACAGCAAAGCTGATGGCTCTCTTCTGTAGACCCCTGTGATGAGCAGACAGGGAAGGGATGGATATGTAAATGGTGGGTACAGGGATGTGTGGGTGACGGGTAGATGCATGAATGTATGGATTAGATGGGTAAATTGGTGTGTGGGTACATGGGTGCATATATGGATGGTTGGCAGAGGAATGGGTGGATGGTGGCTAGATAAGGTGTATATGTGGATGGTGATGAATAGGTGTGTGGGGGACAGGTAGATGGATAAATGCATGCATGCATGGATAGATGATGCATAGACAGGTGAATCTATGGGTAAGTAGATAGATGAATATATTGATGGTTGGTAGATTAGAGGTACCTATAGCAATCAAGGCACCAACAGTCCCAAATGCCCTTTGCTTCAAATGCACAGAACAACTGCAGATACTCATGGCTAGCAAGCCCTGCTCAGATATTCAGGAAGTTCCTTATTTTCCCTGTACTCTGTTTTGGCTTTAGACAATGAGATGCATGTGTGGGGACCTGGGAGAATGGCTGATCCAAATCTACTCTGAAGACTTGTGATTTCAGCGGAAATAATGAGTGGAGATGAATAATGAAGACTTTGCTCTTCCCATGAGGCTGGTGGAGCTCAGGCTGAGGGTTTCTCTGGTCCTGGGAAGTCAGGGATTCCTACCTTGTAATCTCCGGGTGTCTAAAGAGTCAGGATCTACCCAAATCTGGCCTCAGTGAGACCTCTGAGGCTAATCCCAAAAGATGATACAGAATTCAAGGGATGACTTGGGGATGAGTGGGTACAGCAAGAGGGATTATTCTGATGAAAGATTCAGTTACATCTGGTTTGTTCCCATCAGTTCTATTTCATATAGTTTTCCCAGCACCTCACCAGGAGAATACTAAATAGGGGTTTGCTCGTGCAGCTTTAATAAGGCCAACAAAGGAAGAGGAAGGCATTTGAGGATCCACACGACTCTGTAAGCATGAACTCTGCAGACTGTCTGGCAGTTTCTTCATTTAGCAGCATAATTAATCTCCTGCTGTGGACTCAACATTGTGCTAATGACTGAGGGGGCTATAATGGTTTGGGTGTGTCTCCCAAAAAAAACGTATGTTAGAAACTTGTTTGTGTGTGTATGTGTACACATTTGTGTGCATGTATATGCTGGAAATTTGATCAGTGCATCAATGTTGGAGGGGGGTGTCTAATGGAAAGTGTTAGGTCACTTGAATGAATTCATACTGATGATCAAAGGGTCTGGAGGCTGTAAGTTCAATCTTTTGCTTTCTTTTTTACCCTATCTTTGTCCAGCTGCTATGAGATGGCATAACAAGAAGCTCCTTTCCAGGTGCTGGCATTTCCATCCTGGGATTCCCAGTCCCCAGAACTACAGCTCAATTCATTTCTGTTCATTATAAAGTACACAGTCTCATGTATTCTTTGGTAGCAGAAGTATGTTAAAAGAGGTTCCAAACATGGCAAATGCCCAAGAATTGCACCTTCGATGGGAGGATGGGTATGTGAACTGATGAATGGATGGATGGGTTGATGAATAGATAGGTGAGTGAACAGATAGATGGGTTTATATGTAGAAAGTGGGTAGAAAGATGGATGGGGTAGACAGATGGATGTGTTTAGAGTGATTGAATACGTACATGGTGGGTAGGTAGATGAATGCATGTTTGCATGGACGAATACACAGGGGATGAGCGGGTGGGTGGATCAATGAGTGGGTAGATGGGAAGGTAGATAGGTAAATGGATAAATAGGTGTGTATGTTGATGGTGGGCAGATAGATGAAGGGATGGGTGGTAAGATGCATATGTGAATGGTGGTTAAATGGGTAGAAGGGTGGATAGTGGACAGATGGATGAATGAATAGATGAGTGGAATATGGATGCATGGGTGGGTAGATGGATGAGTGGATATATGTATGTGCATGATAATATATGGATAGATGAGTGAATAGGTGGATGGATGTGTATATAGGTAATGGGTAGATGGACAGATAAATACATGAGTGGTTGAATAGGTGAGTTTTTGGTTTATGTATGTATGTATATATATGGATGTATGGATAAAAATGTAAGTGGATAAGTAGATGGATATGTAACTGATAGGTGGATGGGTGGAGGTCAGTGGTGGGTAAATGGATGGGTGGGTAAGTAGATGGATGAAGAACAGGAAGTATGTTGTGTCCTCCAGTCACCATGGTGACTCCTCCTGCTCCTTTAGGTTGGAGAAAGGGTAGAACTCTGTCGTTCATCTTTGTGTGGTCCTCCTCGTATGTCCCATGATAGAGTCAGCTGCACATTGTGAATGGCTGTCTGTCCTCCCTCTGACACTATGGTTAGGCCTGATCAGGTTTCCATGTTCCTGTATGAACAGCTTTGCTTTTCTCTATTTCAACCCAATTCCCTGGACAGAAACAGAGCAGCCAGTGGCTGGGAGAACCTCTAGCCCAAATAGACTTCTTGTCTCAGATAATAGCAAAAGCTTCATCAATGGGGCATGCCATTGGACTTTATGTGAAGAGTGGGCTCCTCTCCAGTTCTGGACCATCGGCACCATGCTAAAGAAGACCCTGGTGACAAGTAGGAGAAGAAGTCCCCAGCAGTGTGGCACAAATCTTGGGAATTTTTCATTTGCTGTAATCAGGTATCTAGGGAGAGTTGTTCCAAAGGTCCCCGCTGAGACACGTTGCTAAGGGTTGAAATCCGGGATGACTAATTAACCTTAGTTCCTATGACAACCCAGGGGAACGCCATCTGCCTCCAGGTGAGGAAGCATTCCTACCAGTAGCCTGGGAGAATGGGAGAGGGGAGGCGAATGGATAGGAAAAGTCAAAAGCTGTGGTCCCCACTGGGATGACAGAGGTACTTTAAAACAGTGGAGTCCAAACTGTGATCCTCTCATCGGCATCCTAAATACTGGGAAACAGACATTAATGGAGGAACTCACCACGGCATGCTTGTTCATCCGTGATCTCTGCACACACTGGATGGTCCACGGCAGGGACACGGGGGCTTGGAACCAGCCACTGCAGCTGTGGCCAGTCCTTTCAGAATACTGGTGATCAACTCTGTGCTGACTTGAAGAATGTCACAGCTCTTGAGTCCTGTGTCCCAGAGGAACCACTAATTGATATGGGACAGGTATCTTAGATTTACATATATATTATATAACTCATATATATGAATTCAATATATACAATTAATATATATGAATCTGTATACACACACATACATGGTGTATGTGTATCTGGTGGTTATGCACTCATGCATGTGGAGGTCAGAGGTCAACGTGGTTGTAGTCTTCAATTGTTCTCTACTTTGTGAGTAGGGGCGTGTGTGTGCCACAGGGCCTGTGGAGAGGTCACAGGACAACTTTTGGAAGTTGTTTCTTGCCTTCTACCTTATTTGAGGCAGGGTCTTTCTCGTTTCTGCTGCTGCACTGTGTGCTCTGGGTGATTCTCTTGCCTCTGCCTCCCGTCTCACTGGAGGAGAGCCAGGATTACATACACTCACTACTACATCCGTTTGTTTGTTTGTTTGTTTGTTTGTTTTTCAGTGTGCGCTCCAGGAATCCAAACTTGAAGGTCGGGCTTGTGGCAAGTGCTTTCGCCCTCTGAGCCAGCTCCTTGGTCCTCATCTCATCTTTGAGAGTTTCTCACGGCGTGAGAATGCCCTCATTCAGACAGGCTGGCTGGCCAGTTGAACCCAGGGATCCTCCTCTCGCACCCTCTCTGTCACTGGGACTGTGGGTGTTCACTGCCACGCCTGCCGTGGGCCGTGCTGGGGTCCAAACTCAGGTCCTCAGGCTTGCACAACAAGCACTTTCCTGCAGAGCCACCTCCCCAGCCCCCTAAGTCCACGTATATTTTTAGCTAGTTAATTTAGGAGACGGCAAAAAAAAAAAAAAAAAAAAAAAAAAAGGGAAAGAAAAGAAAAATATGCGTGCATTGCTGGGAACCTTTGATCCACAGCAACTGGCCTTTCCTTGGAGACATTTCAGAATCTGATGCTAATTGACATTTGTCCTTTTCTCTGAGAAGGTCACTGTCCTTGTGCCATTAGGACACTGGACACTGAGCTTTAGTCTCTATCTAGGCCAGACACTGCAGAGATTATCATAACAACCATCGCATCAGGAACTTGCTTTTGTAGAGGTTGCTAGATGGGCGCACACATCTATTTATCGGCATGGGAACCTTCTAGGCATCCTCCACATGGAACAGGAGGGCCTAGATGTATTCACTTCTCCCTGACTTCTTTCTCCATCTCCAAATACTGGCCGGGTGCCGGGGTCACCCTACTCTCCGTGGAAGTAAGCCACCTCTCCAAAGAAAAGACCCGAGAGGTCGGAATGTGTGTATGAAAGTTCATTTATCTGATTCCACAGTGGTGGGGAAGAAACATTTTTATGCAAGTTCTGTATTCAGGAAGGGGAAGGTTTTGACATGCTTGCCCCTAATTAGTGCTGGATAGCTTGTGAATTAATTTTGAAATGAGTCAAAACTCCAAGCAAGTTGGGGAGACCGTCCCTAGCAGGAAGGTGTTAGGGGCATGTTGTTCTCAGGTGGGGAAGTTGGTACGATTCACTTAGCTGCCAGAGTCCTCTGGCCAGCTATGCCCTTGATGGTGCTTTTGATGAACAGCTAGATCTGGATTCCACAGGGTCCCAGGGATCCCTTCCTGCCATAAGAAGCTTCCTCTTCCACTCCCCGATGGCCTTGTTCCATTCAGATGGCACTGTGTGGACCTTAGTTCACAGCCTCTACCACATGGCCATGGGGGGGTACAGTGTCATGGCCACAGCGTCATCTGTTCTCACGGAGGGCACAGTGGGAAGACCCTCTTGGTCATACTGACCAGCACAAAACTGTGTCTCAAGTTCTCAGCTCACTGGGTCTCATTGTCCTGGAGTTCACTGATTAGGTGAGATTGGCTGGCTAGTGAACCCTAGGGGTCCCCCTGTCTACACCTCTCCATTACTGAATCATGATCATGGCATCTCCTTGCCCACCCCCTTTTTTTTGAGACAAGGTTTCTCTGTGTAACCTTTGCTGCCCGGGAACTCGCTCTGTAGACCAGGCTGGTCTTGAACTCACAGAGATCTGCCTACCTCTGCCTCCAGAGTCCTGGGATTAAAGGCATGCACCACCATTTTTTAAGATGGGTTCTGAGGATTGAACTCAGGTCCTCATATTTGCATGAAAAGCACTTTATGGACCAAACCATCCCCTCAGCCTCTTGAACAGATCTTTTAACATCAATGGACTTTAGTTTTTCATCCATAGAATGAGCATAATGACAACACCTATGTAAAGGGACAGTGAATGTGAAATAAGATGCCAAACCAAAAAGTTATAACATACACTTAACTGTTTTGGATGTATAGGTGGATGTACTACATACGAATACATCTTTGTGTGTGTGTGCATGTGCACATGTGTGCGTGTGCCTATAAACAGAGGGTGACATTGGCAAGTCTTCCTCAATCACTGTCTTTCACTTGATCACAGAGATTGTTGATTTGGTTCATCTCTCCAGACAGCTTGCTCGGGGAGGGGTGTGTGTGTGTGTCTCTGTCTGTGTTGGGATCACAAGCAGGCTTCCATGCCGACCCAGTGCTTATGTAGGTGCCAGGGATCTGAGTCCCGCTCTTTACACTTACGATGTGCACGCTTTCATCCACCGAGCCAGTTCCGCAGCTCTTTGTTTTTGAGACAGTGTCTCACTATATAGTCCAGACAGGTCTTGAACTCAAGATGCTCCTTCCTCAGCCTCCCGAGTGCTGGGATCACAGGCGTGTGATACCGTGACGGGCTCTCTACCTAATCACCAGTGTATGCTGCTGGCTGCCAACAAACACATTATTTCTTGCACCTGCTGACCCTCGTAGACACAAATTAACCTCAAGAACATGAAAAAGGAAGATAATCTGGGGGAGGCAGGATGGGCTCTTCTTTCCTTACCACGAGTGTGTAGGACCTGTTTCCCACACATTGAATGTGCAGTAAAGATGAGTAATAGCGGAATGGAACAGCCAGAGGAGATTCAAGGGCTCGCTTCTGAGTGGTGCTACACTGGCTGGTTCAGAGTAGCTCCCAGACAGCTCCCTGAAAGACAGACAGAACAATGGCCGCCCTGAATGAGGTGTCTGACTCCAGGCACACACAGAACCACGAGTGAGAGTCACAGATTCATGGGGGAGGTAGTGTGAGCAATTTCCCGGGGAGCCACGGAGGCTGGGGCTGGGGGCTAAAGGAATGGTACCTTATCAGTAGGTGTGATTCTATGGCCCAACAGCCCCTTATTGATTCATTCTCAGCCCTTGTGACTCACCGTCTCCAATTAACTATTGTTGGGTCTGAAGGAGGCAAATGGGAAACCAGTGAAAAGAAGTGTGTGAGAGAGAATGTTCTGTTCTGATCTGCCCTAGGATGAAAAGCACCCACTTGGCAGAGTCAAGGCTAGGACAACGTATAGAGCATGTCCTTGAAAACTCCCAGGCAATCTGGGCTAAGTGACAGAGAAGCCACTGGCAGCTGACAATGGAAGAGCTGAGCAAGAATGCATGATTTTATCCATTCCTCAGTTCTTCCCCTTGGGACTCTTGGAGGCACTGCAGGATGGAGGCCCCCATCCCTACACACAGTTGGGTCATAGACGATGAAATCTGTTTGTTTTTGTTTTGAGACAGGGTCTTTCTATGTAACCCAGGCTGGCATGAAATTTACTGTAGAGTCCTAGCCTTGAACGTATCATCCTCCTGCCTCCACTCCCTGAGTGCTAGGATTACATATATGTGCCACAACATGTGGCATGGTAGTGAAAATTTATTTTTTGTTGATTATATATATATACATATAATTATATATAAACAAATGTTAATTATATCTATATACATATATACCCGCATACATATACACATACATAACACACATGCATATATATGTATATAATTTTTTTATATGGTCATAGCAGTTTACCTGAAGCTCCCAGGGATTAGTTCTATTTTCTTTTCTTCCCTTTTCCTTCCTCCTTCTCCCTCTTTCTGTGTAAGAAGCCGGCATTTATGTGGCTGGAGGAGGATGTCAGGTACCTGCTCTCTCTCTCTCTCTCTCCACCTTATTCCCCTGAGGCAGAGTCTCTCACGGAACCTGGAGGTAAGAGACCAGCAAGCCCCAGAGATGCTCTGTCTCCCCACAGTGCTGGGGTTCCAGGTAAGCGTGGCCATGCCTGGCTTTTCCTTGAGTGCCAGGATTGGAACTCAGGCCCTCGTGGTTGCCCAGCAAGCACTCTTAGCCACTGAGCCACGTCTCCCGCCGCTGGGGGTGAATTTATAATCCCACACAGATGCATTGATTTTGATGGGACAATTTCAACTCAAGCAACATACTCACCTGCCTTGTGGAAGCTACTTTCTCAGAGTAGAGTCACCTGCTGCCCCCACAGTGATGCTTGCTGGAAGAACCCAGAAGCAAGGAGAGAGACTCACCTTGGGCTGAGTAATAGAGCCCTGACCCACAGTAGACTGAAGTAGGCAAAGTCACCTTAAAGAGAGTAGCTCCCGTCAGCAGAACTATAATTGGATTTAATGTATAACTTATATAAAGACAGATTGTGACGACAGGAAAGAAAGCCCTTGGTAGGTCTCCTCTACCATCAACCCAGGCCCTACCTGGCTATCTGGGCTGGATCCTGATCTGCAGAGCATGGAGCATGGGATGCTTGATGTTGTCAACCTGACGGAGTCTTCAATCACCGGAGACACACCTCTGGGTATGTCTGCGAGGGGTTTTCTAGACTGGCTTATTTTAAGGGGGAAGACTCACTTGGAATGTTGGTGGCACCCTGCCATGGGCCGGGGCCCTGGATTGAGTAAGAAGGAGAAAGTGAGCTGAACATGGACATTCATCTCTCTCATCTTCCTGACTGTGGGTTCAGTGTGACCAGCTGCCTCACACTCCTGCCACCACGACAGACTTTATCCTCCACCTCTGAGCCAAAGATAAGCCCTCCTCAGATTGTTTTGTGTCGGGTATTTGGAAAGGTAACTAATAAAGAGCATCTGCCAGGCTGACCGAGGTAAGCAGTTGCTTTCCTGCCCTGCATTTGCAAAGACTTATCCAAGGGCTGACACTTTGCACCCCTTCTCTTGGCCTCAGCTTGCTTTGGCCAATGAGTGCTAGTGGATGTGATGTAAATGCAAATGCAGATATTTCGACATCTGAGCTTGCGGAAACAAGTCACGTGACTCTGAGCCAAGGCCCCTGCCTGGCTCTACTTGGTCTCTGGATGTCTGTGTTAATTACTTATTTCCTTACTATGACCTGACAGGAAGCAACTTAAGGGACGGTTTGTTTATTTGCAGCCATCACAGATGGTCACATGGCCTCTACAGCCTGGAAGCAGAAAGAGATGAATGCTGGTTGTCAGCTCCTTCTCCCCCTTTCATGTGTTCCAGGACCCCAGCCCATGGATGAGGCTGCCTGCATTCAGCTTGCATCTTCCTGCTTCTGTCAAACCTTTCTGGAAACATCCTCACAGACACACCCAGAAGTGTTTTTTTCCATGGTGACTCTAAATCCAGTCAAGTTGACAATGACGATCGACTGTCAGAAGAGCAAAGGTTTATTTGGCTCACACTAGTAGACAGAATTCAGTCCACCACCGTGGGGAAAGGCATGGTGGGTAGGAATGGCTCCTTCCGTGGCTGTGGGGTCATGAGGCTGCAGGTAGGAAATGGAGAGGAGCCAAGAGTGGGGATGACCTTCGTAGGCTTAATCTAGTATCCTACTTCTGCCCCCTACATTCCACCTCCTAAAGGTTCTACAGCTATCAAAACAATATCAAGAAATGGGAACTTGGGGAATCAAAAGATGAGTCTGTGGGGGATGTTGCAGATTCGAAGTATAACAAAAGATTTTGCTAACTACACTGTCTTTGGCTCACGGTGTTGATAGCAGATGCAACTGTGTTCTCTCTCTCTCTCTCTCTCTCTCTCCTCTCTCCTCTCTCTCCTCTCCCCCTGCCTCGTGTGTGTGTGTGTGTGTGTGTGTGTGTGTGTGTGTGTGTGTGTGTGTGTGTGAACCTGCATGTGGAGGCCAGAGATTGACACTGGGTGTCTTCCTCAATCACTGTCTTATTTTTCAGTCAGGGTCTCCCACAGAACCTGGAGCTCTGACTGGCTAAACTGGCTGGCCGCACCACCCCGGGGATCCTCCTGTCTCTGCCTCCCCAGTACTAGATTACATACAACAGCACCTGGCTTTTCATATGGGTGCCGGTGGCCCCTGAGCCGTCTCTTCCAGCCCCATGATTTGTTTTTTGTTTGATTAGTTTTCTGATCCAGGGTCTCACTTTGTAGCTCAGGATGGCCTGGAATTCACTCTGTGTGGTGTTGGGAATCAAACTCAGGTCCTCTTGTAAGAGTATTATGTCCTTTCATCCTCTTAACTGCTGAGCCATGTCTCCAGATCTAGCTCTATGAGTTTTCATAAAATATGTCATAGAATCCTGGAATCATACCCTCACACCTCCCACATTATCTCATGCCCTTCAAACAGTCACTTATTATTTGTATGTACATTTTCTCTGGTCCTCCTCATCTGTCCCTATAATTTCATACTTTCCCATAGTATATAAATGGAAATATACAATATACAGACCTCTGAGTCCAGCGTCTTTCAGTTAGTGATGCATTTGGATCTTAAGTCCCTGGTTCTCCTCCTCCCCCTCTCCCTCCCCCCCCCTCCTCCTCCTCCTCCTCCTCCTCCTCCTTCTTCTTCTTCTCCTCTCTCTCTCTCTCTCTCTCTCTCTCTCTCTCTCTCTCTCTCTCCCTCGTTCATGCATATGCAGTGTGCATGTAGAGGCCAGAGTACAAACTCAAGTAATGTTCCTCAGGTGCCACCTACCTTTTTTTGAGAAGGATCTCTCTCTTGCCTAGATCTTGCCCAGGTAGGGTATGATGCCTAGCCAGAAGCCCCAGGGATCTGCTGAGGTCTACCTCCCCGGCTCTTGGAATGAACATGTATGCCACCCTGATCAGATTTTTGTTTGTGGCTTCAGCCAAGCCCTTTACCAACTGATGCATCTCTCCAGCCTGGTCTATTTCTTTTTCACTGCCCAGTAGCTTTCCATGGCATGGATATACTTTAGTTTACTTCTTCCTCAGGTGAGGGGCATTTGAATGGTGTTCAGAGGCCTTTGGTGAATATGAAGAAAACAGTCATGAACATTCATATCCAAGTGTTGTGAAAGCACAAGTTTTCACTGGTCTTAGGTAAACGGTCAGAAGTGGAGTTGCTGGTTCTTAACAACGATGTGTCAAACTTTATAAGAAACTTTCTGAGTGTTTTCTCCATCACCACAGGCATTTGGGGCTGGCAAGTTTTCCTTTGTCTGTCTTGTGCCACACTAATTGGCATGTGAGTGCTATCTCTCTGTGGCTCACATTTGAGTCTCCCTAATGGCTAATCACGCTGAGCACGTCTTCATCTACTTATTTGCCATCTGTGTATTTTCTTTGGCAAGATGTTCAGATCTTTTGCCCACTTTAAAAAATTATGTTGTTTGTTTTCTTGAATGCTCTAGAGTTCTTTATGTTTTCTACATACAAATCCCTAATTGCAGGGTTTTTGTTGTTGTTGTTTTTTTAATAGCCTAAGTAGCCCATGCTGGCCTAGAACTTACGATTTCTTTCTGTGCCTCCCAAGCTGGCTTTACAGGTGCGTGTCACCACACCGAGCAAAGTTTTGCTTTCGTTGTGTTTTGTTTGGGATGCCAGACTGAAACTCACATGAAAAGAAAAGTACTAGCTCAGGGCCCCCAAGACCAGGTTCTCAACACAAAGGAGGTCGGTTTGCCTCAGAGGGACAGAGGGCAGGGAATAAGAGACAAAGACAGGAGACAGAGGACAAGGGAGAAGGGGAACGGAATAAGGGAGAGGGGGCAGGGTATTTGTCCTGGAGGGGAATAAAGGAAGGCCTCTGGATAGAGAGGAGACAGAAGTCTCACATAGGAAAACAGTTTATAAAGGTACAAGGGGAAACCTCGTGTTAGGATGAGGTGTTTAATTTAATTGAGCATGTTAATTAGGTGAGCCAAAGGGGGCTTTTGATCTCTGGACTTCAATACTTTGATAGCTGGACCTTTGTAGGGCTGATTTGAGCACGCTTCCCATTTCCCCCCAGAAGAGCCCATTTTTCTTTAGACAGTATACTGCCTTGGTTTCTTTTCTGTTGTGATAAAATGGAAGCCACTTAAAGGAGAAGGACTCATTTGACTCACATTTCCAGGTTACAGTTCATCGTCACAGCGAAGTTGAGGAGGCAGGAACTTGAAGCGCCTGTTCACATCGCATCCGATCAACGCGTGCGCATGCGCTTGGCATATCTGTTTCATTCAGTCTGCGGTGCAGCCCATGAAACGGTGCTATCCACAGTCAGAGTGGGTGTCTCACATCAATTTGCCCAATGAGGAAAGTCTCCCATAGGCACACCCGCAACCCAACCTAAACCACACAGCTCCGTGTTAAGCCTTTTCTAGCTGGTTCTGGTATTGTGTCGAGGTGACGGTTAAAACTAACCACAGTAATTCAGACTGTACAGTTGCCCTGAAAACTCCGCCTGGGGTGTTTAGAAAGAAGTTACGTTCCTACAGTTGGAGAAGGAGTGACATTCTCTCTGACTTTCTGTATCCCTAAACCCTGGCTTATTTCATTTGAATAAGAAGAAATCGAAGAGAAACGACCGTGTAACCAGACAGGGAGGTTTTTTTTGTTTGTTTGTTTGATTTTGTTTTGTTTTTGTTTTTATAAGTGGAGAGGCAGAGTGAGTGCCCAAGGGTCCTGTGTTCCATCAGACCCAGGATCTGGCATCATCCTAGGACAAGGATGAAGACATCTGTCATAGAACTGAAGACATCCATTTATCTCTCCACTTTTCCACAAACTGTCAACAGCTCTCCTCTCCCTAGGCTACAGACACAAAGCTACAGCCCATGGGAACCAGGCAGGAAGCTTCAGAAAGTGAACAGGCAGGTGTGAAATATGCAGGGTCAGCCAGGGGATAATATACACAACCAGTCACCAGGAACAACCACATCTCTACTCCAGGTGACCCTCGGCAAGAGAGGGATCATGGGTTCAAGTTTTCCATTTTTCCCCCAGAAACATAAATTTTTGCATGATTTTCCCAGTGTCTTATGGGAACTAAGTCTTGTCAGACTCCTGTGTGGGTCAAAGGAAACAGCGTGTGGGCTGGATGCGCACGACAGCTACCTTTGGCTTGGTAAAGTTCCTGTCTCAGCATGACATACAGAGTGCTGTCCATGACTACAAGCCACTGTTTATTCAGAGTCTCATGCCTTGGACCTGAAGTCCCAGACAGCTCTCCTTCTGGGCCATGATAGATGCTCAAATGCCCTATGCCCACAAGTTGCTAGGTCCTCTGCTTGGGTAGACCTGGAAGCACAGAGGGGTGGGGTGGGGATGTAGCTCAGTGGATGAGTACGTGTGTGTGTGTGTGTGTGTGTGTGTGTGTGTGTGTGTGTGTGTGCAAGCACGTGAGTGCCATGGTGTGTCTGTGGAGATCAGAGGACAACCTCCACCTCCTCTTGGTCCCTACCTTCTACTTTGTTCAAAACACAGTTTGTAATTATTCACTGCTGCATGTGCCCTGGTAGACAGTCTGAAGACCCCAGGAATTCTCCTGTCTCTGCCTCCCACATCACCATAGGCATGCTGGGCTCATAGACAATGTGGCTTCTTTACATGGGTTCTGGGTCTTCACAGATCTTCTCAACTCAGGTCTTCACACACCTGCTGAGGCATCCCCTGCCCCCAGGCCCTAGGTTTGATCCCCAGTACCACAGAACAAATGAACAAACATGCAAACAAAAATTAAAACAAAAAACAAACAAAGCCAAATAAACCTCGCTAGACTTGTAATCCCAGCAGTTGGGAGGCTGAGGTAGGAAGATGGTGAGCTGGTGACTAATCCTGACACGTAGCGGGTCTGTGTCCAAAAACAAACGACTGTCCCCAAACTGCAATTAAGGAGTTGTACATGTAGAGATGTCTCCAACACTCAAGGAAACAACCAACCTCCAATTTAAAGCCACAGAGTCCGTCTGTCCTGACCTCTTTCCATATTTGTACTTTCTCTTCTGGCAGAAACCCAGGACTCAGCCTGGGTGAACCACCTGGGTAAGGTGGGTAATCAGCCACCTGGGTGGGTGGCTCAGTGGATAAAGTGTTTACAGTGCAAGCCTGAGGACCTGAGTTCGGATCCCCGGTGGTCATGTTAGAAGCGGGAAGGGGCCAAGTTCGTAGTATACCCCCAGTGGCCTCAGGACTGTGGGACAGAGACAAGAGGATCCCTGTGGCTTGGAAAGCTCTGGGTTCAATGAGAGACCACGTGTACTGAGTCTCAGTTTAGCTCCAGGTTCAGTGAAGAGTCTCCAAAACCAAGGTGGAGAGCACCTGAGAAAGACAACTTCTGTAGACACACACACACACACACACACACACACGCACGCACGCACGCACGCACGCACGCACGCACGCTCACACACATGCGTGCGCACACACTCATACACTCACACACACTCATGCTCACACACATGCGTGCGTACACACGCATACACTCACACACTCACACACTCAACACACACACTCACACACACATGAGCACCCATGCACATACACATGTATGTGCACACACAAAGAACCTTGACTCTCATTAGCCATTGTGAATACTTTTTCTGCAGTATGTTCAGAAGCTAGTTCAGGATGGCTCGCTCAAGTCAGAGAAAAGAGCAACTAATTAAAATTCAATATTTGCTTAGAACCCTTTTTGGTTTTAGCCTGGGGGTATACAGGCCAAATACTGTTTTCAAAAGTTAATTGGGTTTGTTCTTTTTTCGCGCATTTCAGTGTGGTGATTGATTTGAATTGCGGTTCAGGTTGGTTTTGTTTGTATCCGGTTTTAGAGTTTTTCTCCAATCCATCTTTCCTCCCAGTTTTTATTTTTTAAAAGCTATTTATTTGCCGAGTGGTGTGGTGGTACACACCTTTAATCCCAGCACTCTGGAGGCAAGAGGCAGGTGGATCTCTGTGAGTTCGAGGCCAGCCTGGTCTACAGAGTGAGATCCAGGAAAGGCGCAAAGCTGCACAGAGAAACCCTGTCTCAAAAAACCAAAAAAAAAAAAAAAAAAAGCTATTTATTGCTAAGTTATGTGTGTATGTGTGTGGTGTAGTGTATATCTGTATGTAGGTATGTGTGCATGGTGTGTGTGTGTATATACATATGGTGCACGTATGTGAGTGTGTGTGTGTGTGTGTGTGTGTACCCATGTGCGTGCATACGGGTACCAGAACAGGCCAGTGCGTGACCTTGTCTATGGATCTCTACTTGTTACCTTGAGACAGGCTCTCTCCCTGCACTGAAGCTCATTCCATCCTAGCCAGTAGGAGCATGGGATCTGCCTGTCTCTGACTTCCCTGACGCTGGGGTTGCAGGTCTATTAGCCATGTCTGGCTTTTTATATGGGTGCTGGGGATTTGAACTCAAGTCCTCGTGATCTCAGGGAAAGCCCCTTTCTCCACTGAGCCCCTTCCTAACCATTCTTCTTTCCCTTCCCCCTTACCTCTTTACACTTCCTCCTCCGCCTCCACCCCCACTACCTCCTTTTCTTCTTTTTTGAGACGAGGTGTTATTCAAATCTTAGATGGTCTTATGATAAAAACCTGGAGCCAGATATCAGGGTGAAAGCTGAAAGATGAGAGAAGCAGAGCAGGCCACAGCCACCACCTATTACCTCACCAACTCCACAAATCCTCAGACTGAAATCCTCTGAGTCCTCACCTGAAAGGATCTCAGCTGAACTGCTTTAGTTCCTGTTTCCTCACATCTTATATACCTTTCTCCACCCTGCCTTGACTTCCTGGGATTAAAGGCGTGTGTGCTTCCCAGTGCTGGGATTAAATGTGTGAGCTACCACTGCCTGGCTCTGTTTCCAGTGTGGCCTTGAACTCACAGAGATCCAGAAGAGTCTCTGCCTCCCAAGTGATAGGATTAAGGGTGTGTGCCACCACTGCCTAGCCTCTATGTCTAATCTAGTGGCTGGCTCTGTCCTCTGCTCCTCAAGTAAGCTTTATTAGGGTACACAATATATCACCACACAAGGTCTCATTAGCCCAGGCTGGCCCCACAAGCACTATGAAGCCACAGATGACACTGAGTTTCAATCCTCCCGTCTCCACCTCCTGAGTGTTGGGACTGTGTTGTGATTCCAGGCATGCACCACTACCCCCAGCTTCCTCCCTTCTTTTACCCGATAGAACATTCTAGGAGTCAGTCCCCGCCAGTTTCTAGGCCGTGCTAGTTTTCTGTTGCTGTAGGATACTTCCATGAGCAGATGTCTCATGGCTGCTCCTGTCTCTCTGCTGGGCATTTGCATTTAAAATGTTTTCAGGATTTCAGTTGTTATTTTAAGTCCTCGGGGAAATTCCCACAAGTGGAAGGCTGGTCCAAAAATTCAAGCACATGTCCATTTGTGAGCTACACAAGTTTCCTCTGGAAATGTTGCAATCATTTCCATTCTCACCAATAAGCCGTATCGATGCCCCTTTTCCTGCAACAGCACGCAGGTGTCATAGATGAGAAGTGTCTTCTCAGGGTGGTTTTAATCTGTAGATATCTCATTATGAGTGAGGAGGAATACGTTTTTGCACAAGGACCGTTTACTTCTTTTCTGTGAGTTGATTATTTTCCCCATTTTTCTTTTGCATTGAAAAAATTCCGTCCCCCTTATTTTCTTGGTACTTGGGATGGATCCTAAGACCCACATATGCTAGGCAAGCTCTGCCTTGCTCTGGCCTGCCTAGAATCCTCCAGTGAGGGTTTGTGACCGTGACTCACTGGCAGAGCACCTGCCTGGAATTCTCCACTGAGGGACGCAGGGCCTAGCTCAGTGGTAGTGCACTTGTCTAGAATATTGGGGGAGTATCTCAGTGGTAGAATGCTTTCTTAGTGAGGCCCTGGGTCCTAAAGTATATCAGAGCAAACTGCCTGGGAGCATTCACATAACTTGGAACCACTAGCCTTTAGGAGTAGGACAGAGACACACAGAAAGCAAGCAAATTCTTTACAACTTTGCCTAACACGAGCCTCCTTATATTCAGAGAGGTCATTATTTACAGCTCTTGGGTCACTGGAGAACTGACCAGCATCTTTATCACTTGAGTGGGTGACCATAAAGCCGGGTGGGGGGGGATGTGATTTTTACTTAACATTTTGCCCTCCCAGAAAGCGAGAGCCAGGGAAGGGGTGTGAAGGAGAAAATAGAGTCATTTTTAACACCACTGCACCCTTTAAGACTAACCTATTTTGGGGGTCATTGGAATCTCCCGCAAGGCAGAAAAAATATCTTGGACAAAGAAAGGAATGATAGCATTTTCAGACAGAAAAGAGGAAGCTCAAAGCAGAGTGGCTGGTTCCCTTCCCCAGAGCACGGTTAAACCTCACAGAGAACGGAGGTCCAGGCCTCTTCCATCACCGAGCACTTAGCAGGTACCTGCTGCCAGCTCTGTGCGTATGCGCGACAGCACCCTCCTGTCAACACAGCGATGGGACCATTGCTATGCTCTGGACTTGTCATTTCCGGCTGCTGTAACAAAACAGGCAACTGAGGACTGGAGAGATGGCTCGGAGGCTAAGAGAGTTTGCTGCTCACCCAGAGGACCCGGGTTTGGATCCCAGCACCTACATCAGGTAGCTCACGGCCACTTCTAACTCCAGCTCCAGAGGATCTGGCACCTTCTTCTGGCCTCCACAGGTACCTGCATACACATGGTGCATATAAAATCATTCAGAAGCACACACACACACACACACACACACACACACACACACACACACTAACAATACACTCATTCATTCATGTGGGATATGCTCAGAGTCCCTCCACTTGAGTCTTGGAACACGGGTAGTATTGTATCCGCCATCTGTGGTTTGTGTACAAACACAACTTACAGTCGGTCTGATAACAAATATGCTTGTGGTTTGAATATGAAATGTCCCCCCATAGCCTCGTGTGTTGGGGGCCTCCTGTGCAGTGTGGGAGGCTATGAGACCCTGAGAAGGTAACATCTAACTGGGTTGAAAGTGCGTCACTTGGGTGGTCCCTTGAAGGTTATCGGTTGGTCCCTGCTTCTGGCTTCACTCTCTGCTTCACAGTCCGTTGTGATGTGAAGAGCCTGCGCCACATGTTCCAACCACCATAACTCTGTCATATTGTCACAGCTGTGGTGAGCAAAACCCCCAAACCATGAGCCAAAGCAAGTCTTCCTCCCTTCTATCCCATATTTTGATCCTAGTGATAGAAAAATAACATGCGCATTTTTTCTCTCTCTCCTCCCCCCTCTCTACCCTCCCTCCTAAGGTGAATAAGGTAAGCAACTCTGCCTCGGTATACTCTCTCAACCATGTTGCTTTGTGTCTCCAGAAACAGTGGAGCCAGGCTGCTGGGGCCTGGACTGGACCCTCTTGATGCCACAGAAAATAAATCTTCCCTCCTTTTAAGTTGATTCTGTCAGGGTTTTTGCCACAGTGATGAAAAATTAACACAGGGTTGGAGAGGCCCCTCGGTGAATGCAATGCCTGCTGCCCTATCCACAGGGGCCGGGGTTTGATCCCCCAAAGCAGCTGTTCAAGGATCGGGAAGCAGAATGCGGCCAGAAGCGGGAGCCAGGCAGTAACCTTCAAGGACCGTATCCCTTCTTTAAAATTCTCTCTCTCTCTCTCTCTCTCTCTCTCTCTCTCTCTCTCTCTCTCTCTCTCTCTCTCTCTCTCCTCTCTCTCTCTCTCTCTCTCTCTCTCTCTCTCTCTCTCTCTCTCTCTCTCTCTCTCTCTCTCTCTCTCTCTCTCTCTGTGTGTGTGTGTGTGCGTGCGCGCGCGCGCGCGTGTTTGCAGAGTAAGTCACTCTCCACCTTTTCCTTTGAGACACAGTGTCGGACTGACCCTGGAGCGAGGCTGGCAGTCCAGCAACTCTCAGAGATCCTGTTTCCACCCCGACCAGCGCCCATTGCCTGTGGGAGTGTGTGGCCATGCTTGGCTTTTTACATGGGGGCTGGAGATCTGAACTCAGGACCTCTTGCTTGCTCAGCACTTTACCTGCTGAGTCATGGCCAGAGCCCAGGAGCTGCATGCGTCTTTGAGAAGAGACTCACCCCCACCTTCTGTCTGCCATTTGGATGGTGTTGACTTTGAACTTTAGCATCTCATTTTTCAGTTCTGGGTTTCTTCTGCTTCCTGGAGTTTAGGGAGGGCAGAACTTCCTCCAAGGCTGTGAGGCGAGCCTTAGATAAACTGCAGAGGTGTGAAAAGCACCTGTCTAACAAGATCTGCAGAAAAACGTTTCCAGAAGGTCTTTAATCCGGTCCCTCTGGGGTGTGTGGCATTGCAGGTTCACACCGGTTCAATCAGACGCAGACAAGTGGGAATGGGTTTCCGCTTTACACAGTTGGCTACCTGGTGAATTTTTTTTTTTTTTTTTTTTGCTTTGCACACTGTTCACAAACTTATTTTGAGCTCTGTCTGAGACGTACATCTGGGGCTGTGAAGGATCAGACAAATGCCGCTTGATAATTAAGGAGCTGGCTTTTAAAAAAATCTGTCTGAGGATTCTGCCAGTCTGACTTTAAACTGCACGTGCGTAGCACTAGATAAGGAAAATGGTCAGCCCAGGTCTGTTTCCCGGGGCTTATGCCAACTGGCAATGCGTTTCCTGTTTTAGAGCTAGTTGAGAGAAGTTAAGTAAATTAAGTCTGCCCTGTAGGGGTCTAGAGAGATGGCCTGGTAGGTAAAGTCCTGGCCTTGCAAGTGTGAGGACCAGAGTTTGAGTCCCAGCATCTACTTAAAAAGCTGAGTGTGGGCCGGGTGGTGGTGCAGGCCTTTAATCTCAGCCCTCGGGAGGCAGAGGCAGGTGGATCTCTGTGAGCTTGAGGCCAGCCTGGGCTACAGAGTGGGTTCTAGGACAGCCAGGGCTGTTGTTACACAGAAAAACCCTGTCTTGAAAAACCCCACCGCTGAGCGTGGGGCTGGAGCGATGGCTCAGTGGTTAAGACTAGCTGCTGCTCTTGCAGAGGACTCAAGTTCAGGTCCTAGTACCCATATCAGGCCACTCTTGACTACCTGAAGCTTCAGCTCCAGGGGATCTGACACCCTCTTCTGGCCTCTGTGGACACTCATACACATATGTATCTTTTTAATATCACCACCATGTTTGTTTGTTTGTTTTTAAAAAGCTGGGTATGGTGGCATACATATGTAATCCCCGGCACTGGTGGAGATAGACAGAGGAGGGTCCCTGAGGTCTATTGACCAGCCAGCCTAGCCAAAACTGGCGAGCAGCACATCTCATTGAAAGAGACTCTGTCTCAAAAAAAGCAAGGTGGATGTTTCCTGAGGAGGACGATACCTTGTGTTGCCTTCTAGCCTTCTTCTGTATCTGTATATGTATACACACACACACACACACACACACACACACACACACACACACACACAGTAGGTCTACCCTGCAATCTTGAATTGCTATAAAGTTCTGCCAAGCAAATGTAGAAGGCTTAATGAATACTTGGTAAACTCAAGTCAGCTCCCAGCCCCTGGGTGTCTTCTGTGTGTGTAAGGCACAGACCTCCGTGCTACAAAGAAAGAAGGAAGATTATCCAAGGAGCCTTGCCTTCTCAGGTGCTTCATGTTGCAATAATGTAGACGTAGGGGCTGAGTAGACGGGATGGTCAGGAACTTGCTGAGCAGACAGGAGGACTCGGGGTCCCCTGTGTCCTCTTAAAAAGCCAGGCAAGCCTGAATACTCAAGCATAAGGAAGATCCCTTGGGCTTGCCTGGCAGCCAGTCTAGCCAATAGGTGAGCTTCAGGTTCAGTGAGAGACCCTGTGTCCAAAGAGAAGGTTAGCGGGCAGGTGAGGCGGCTCATTGGGTAAAGGAGCTTGCTGCCAAACATGATGACCTGAGTTCAATCCCTAGGAACTACACAGTAGAAGGAGAGAAATGACTCTAGCAAGATGTCCTCTGACTTCTACATGCATGTCATAGTGCTCACGAACACCATACACACACACACACACACACACACACACACACACACACACACCCCACAAAAACAAAATGTTCTTTAAAACAAGGTATAAATTGAAACTGGATGATATCTGATGATGACCTCTGGCCTCAAAATGCATGCACAGACATGTGTATGTGCACATTCCCATATACACATACACGTACACATAAATGTGTTCACACACACACACACACACACACACACAGATACACATGCAGTATAAAAATATGTGATGTCTCCTAAAAAAAATTCCACTTACATATTGTGGATCTGAGGACTTGGCTTTCCCTGTACCCAGTTTCACTTCTAATATTTATGAGAAGAATTTTGTGGAAAAGAACAATTTGAATGGTCAGACCTTAAAGAGAGTTTGTACAGTGTTGGTAGGGCTTAGATAATGCTGTTAAAAACATTCACTTAGACAGGGTGTTCGAACTGGCACCAAAACAAAAGAATGGAATTCATTCACAAGCTGCCTTGGCCGGGAGTAGTGTGCACACTGTCGTTTGCGGATCTAATTCTACCTTGGGCCTGAAGTGTTGTCCCTGAGCTCCCATGAAGAAACCCACAGGAAGAGAATGGGTGTTGAGAGCAGACAACCCGCACTGACTCCTCTCTGAAGCCCTTGATGCTGATGGATTCTTTTCTCTGCCCTCGTTCCTGCACTTACTAAAGCCTCTATAGAGACTCTGTGATTTGTCCTTTTGTGTTTCCAGTCAGGGCCTGAGAGGAGCCCTATCGAGTTTCCTCAGATATTATCTCGCCCACCTGAGGCCTGGGTGTTATAAGATGCCTTATTGCTCCAGAGATAATACCCGGGCCTGATTATGTCTGTCACCTAGCTGGGCATAGGCCGAGTCCAGGGGACTCTGAGAAAAGAAGCCCTCTCCTGCTCTGTGAAGTGGGCGGCTCAGGGCAAGTGTCTGCCGTTCCAGAACACCAAGACCATGCAGGGCCACCCAAAAACCACTCCTGTCCGGCTGGAGAGAGAGCATAGTCAAAAAGTGCTTGCCACACAAGGTATAGAGGGCCTGCATTCAATCCCCCACACCCTGTAAACAAGAGGTAGACGGATGAGACATCTCTGGGTAGAGGATGCTAACATGAGTCTGAATCCTGGGGTGCACGTGATAGAAGGAGGGAGTTGATTCCTGCAAGTTGTCCTCTGACCTCCACGTCTGGGCCATGGCCTGTGCACCCATGTGTGAGCTCAAACTAAAATAAATAAATAAATGTAACCTAAGAAGAAAAAGTTAAAGTCAAACATGGCAGTGAACATGTGTAACCCCAGCACTGTGAAGGGAGGGACAGGAGGTTCCCTAGGGCGTGCTGGCTAGCCTAGCCTACTCGGTGAGCTTCAAGTTCCAGTGAGAGACCCTGCCCCCACAAACAAGGTGGATGGCTCCTGAGGAATAACACCCAAGCTGACCTCTGATTGGTGCAAGTGTCTGCCAGTCCAGGACAGGCAGTGTTCACAGCCATCTCCCCTGTGTCCTTGTACAAATGGAGTGTGTGGACACACCTGCGTGCTCCAGCAACTCTAGCAAGTTGTCCTCTACATGACTTCTGCGTGCACACCAAGAGTACGTGAACACACACATACGTACTCATCTGCACGCACACACAGCCTCCTATATCCTCATCTACCCTGCCTTCCTAGGGTTCTGTACCCTCTGGCAGGGACTCCAGGGGTTAGGGTGGGGAATAAACATAACTGATCTTGGCCTCAGAGATAATTTAATTCAAAATCTGCAATTTCGGAAGGCCAGAGGGACCAAGCAAGTGTGTAAACGTTGGGAACCTGACTTACCGAGTGTCTGACTGCTCATAGGAAAGAATTAAAATTCCAAACACGTGTCCTCTAATATGTAGCCAGCTAAGCAAAACACATCCTGGGCACCAACTGGCCTTTGAGCCATGAACATGCAATATTGATCTAGTCCGTGCCCTCATTTACAGACCCAAGTCCCATCGTGAGAGGTGACTTGTTTCTGGGGCACAGCTAGAATCCAGGTTACCTAAATCCCCTTCCGTGGCTGGCGACTCCTCAAAGTCTACCACGTTAGGTGTGGTGGAGAGGATTCCACGCCTCGAGAGGAAACAAAAGACTCTATGTCCTTCTCGGAAGGGACCAAGGACAAACCAAAGTTCCTGGGGAGGAGCCCACGAACTCACTGGTCTCACTTACAGTGCATAGGAGAGGGGCCCTTACAGGAGCATGGGAGACCCCAAGGTGATCACACTAGAAATTCTCAGCCAGCTTGGATAATGGCTTCCCCGTAGCCGTAGAGATAGAAACTCCCTCCCGTTAACCGTCTCCAGCCCATATACTCTAGTCCCACCCTAAGACCCAATGGTCTGCCCAGGGTAGAATGGCACACACATAGCTGTGAGGAGCCGCTGGAAGCCCATGAGGGTCCAGTGACCTTCCCGCCCTGATTTGAGAGAACATCAACAATCAACAAGTCCCATCATGATGGACTTTTGCAAGCAACAAACAGCTGATCCGATGAAGGTGGATGAAGGCTATTTGGCTCTAGGAGCACCACGTTCTATACATAACACATGTTTGGGGCAGGAAGTGAAATCACTGGACTTTGAGTGTCAGACTTCCAGATCTGCTGATGCTAAGCTCCCTTGACCATGGCTGAGTGGGAAGGGTTGAATTACCCTCCCTTGGAAGGTCTCAAATATAGGACGTTTGACCTCTGGGCTCATTTCTGCATCTGTCACCCAGAAGTGAAAGCTCCCAAGTTGTTGACCTTACGTCTATGACAGGTGAGTGGATCTTTCAACTCCCTCATCTGCAGGATAGGATTCTACTGGTGACATTATCCTGAGGATGAAAAGAGATGGCAATGGATAACCCTTGGAGTGATCCTTGAGGTGAACCAAAATCTTGCAAAGTGTTATCATTGTATTGTCATATTGGGACAATTTATACCATTATTTGGCATGACTTCAAAACACCGTTGGTTGGCTGCATTTTTCTAGAATGCCTGAGACTTTGAGTTCAATCTCTAGCACCACACACACACAGACACACAGACACACAGACATACACACAGACACACAGACATACACACAGACACACACACACAGACACACACACACACACACACACACACACACACACACACACACACACACACACACACCAGAATGCTGGGGAGCTAAAGAGATAGCTTTGTCAGTAAAGTTTGCAAGCATGGGGACCCGAGTTCAAATCCCCAGAACTCACGTAAAAATAGCTCGGTGTGATGGTACGTCTTATATTCTTGTAATTCCAGTGCTGAGAAGTCAGATTGCTGGGGCCCACTGAAGAGCTAGCCTAGTCTAACAGGCAAGTTCCAGGCCAGTGAGAGACCTTGACTCAAAAACCAAGTTGGACAGTGCCTGAGGAATGACATCCAAGGTTAACCTCTGGGATCTACTTACATGCTTGTACACACACACACACACACACACACACACACACACAGCATCGGTGAAATATGATAAGTTACTCAGAAACCTAACTAATAGAGAATGACTGAAGGCAGGATTCGTGTGTGATTTACATCAATACTAGGAAAACTTAAGGAAGGGAGCTCTCACAGGCCAGCCGGGGAAGCCCTGAATTAAAAACACCAAGCAGTAAAGCCATCCGAGGTGAATCTTAGCAGCCAGGCTGGTAAGAATTTGTTCTTGAGAAAGATACGGCACAGAGCTTTCTCTGAAAATGAAAAATAAAAAAAAATTGAACAATCTGCCTACCAAAAACCTCCAAGGAAAGAACATCTTCCCATCATAAATACTTTATATTCAAAACTGCCAAGAGACTGGGAAGGAGGGGGGCATTTTTCTCCTCAAGTGAACGGAGATAGTTTCTAATAAACTAAAACTTTCCAAAGGATGAGATATAAAAATGGAGTGGAGTGAGGGCTGGCGAGGGGCTTACACCCGAGTCTGGTGATCTCTGCCCATACCCACTGGGCAGAAGGGCAGAACTCACTCCCGCAGTTGCCCCCTGACCTTCAAGTGTGTGCTGTAACATGTGCATGCGCGCGCGCACACACACACACACACACACACACACACACAAAGTTTAAAAAATAATTGTAAAAACATTTGAAGTAGAGTGAATTAATCCTATGCTATTAAAATGAATTAAGTCTTCTTAGCTATTTAAAAGTTGCTGGGGCTGGAGAGATGGCTCAGTGGTTAACAGCACTGGCTGCTCTTCCAGAGGACCCAGGTTCAATTCCCAGCACCCATATGGCAGCTCACAACTGCCTGTAACTCCAGTTCCAGGGGGATCTGATGCCCTCACACAGACACGTATGCAAGTAAATAAAATAAAAAAGACACTGTTGTCCAGCTGATGGCTAGGCAGTTAAGAGCACTGGCTGCTTTTGCAGAGGACCTGGGTTTGGCTCCCAGCACCCACAAGGCAGCTCACAACAGTGTGTAACTCCAGTTCTAGGGAATCTAGCACCTTCTAGACTTCTCAGGCACACATGTAGTGTGTTTACAGGCAAATACTCGTACAAATAAAATAAATTAAAGAGACAGTGCTGTTGTCCGTTGGGTCTCTCCATGCTGGAAGTTAGTCAGGAGTTCCCACCTCTGAGCCTTTGATTCTTACTATTTATTTATTTATTTTTTAAGATTTGTTTTTATGTTACTTGTGTGGCTGTGTGTGATGTGTGCATGGGTGTATGTAGTTGCCCACAGAGGCCAGAAGGGGTGTCAGATCCCTCGGAGCTGGAGTTACAGGCTTTTGTGGGCTGCCTGATGTGGATGCTGGGATCTGAACTCAGATCCTCTGATAGGGCAGTGAGTGCTCTTAACTGCTGAGCCATCTATCTCTCCAGCCCTGGCTTTGCTTCTTCCACAGCTGGCACAGGGGTCCTGACATTTCTACCTCTCTTCATGCAGGTGGCTGCTGTCTCCAAGCTCTTGAGATCCACCCCAGTACTCTCCTCACACTTCCTCCCAAGAGTCCAATGCGCACATGTTTACGGGAGAGCATTTCGATAACAACAAATGCTCCGATGAAGTCTTACTTACCCCGGCCCCCATCAGGCACTTGTATCCAGCACCCCAGGATACAGTCTGTATTCATTGACTTTTCCCATTGCTGTGACCAAATACTGGAAAGATTTAAATAAGGAAAGGTCTGTTCTGGCTCATAGCTAGAGGGGAGCCCATGCCAGTAGACAGGGAGGGCATGAGGTCAGGGGTCAGGCTGGTCACATTACAGGGTCAATGAGAAAGCAGAGTGTGAGCAGAAGGTGGGACCAGATGACAGGATCCTAAGGACCAGACCGGGGAGATGGTTCTGAGAGTCAAAGCACTGGGCGGGCAGGCCTAGTGTTTGATCCCCAGGACCTGGGTAAAGCTGGATAGAGCAACCTGTCTGTAATACCAGCGCTGTACAGGTGAGAGGGGGTGGAGGCAGGGGACTAGGTCAGAAACTTGCAGGACTGAGAGGGCCTGGGGCCTCGTGTAACACAGCAGGGGAACCAAGACAGACCCTGCCTCAAAGTCCCGGGGGCAGGTGGGATAATGAGACGGCTCAGCAGGTGGAGGCAACTGCTGTCAAGCCTGATGACCCGAGTTCAATCCCTGGAACCCACACAACAGAAACAAACCGCCAGTTCACACAGGCTCTCCTCTGACTGCCACGGGGAACCTTCAGCACAAGTGTTCACACGTGTGCGTACGCACACAGACTCAAAAAATAATAAAGTGTAGTTTTAAAAAAAGATGGAAGGAGAGAGCTGACTGACCTCTGACCTACACAGGTATGCTGTGGGACACTTGTACACACACACACATGCCCAAAATAAATCAATTGAAAAAAAATTTTTTTTTTAAACCCTAAACCTTATGACCCATCCCCGGTGACCTACTTCCTACATCAAGGTCCACGTCTTACAGCTCTCTAACCTTCCTAAACAGCACCAGCAGCCTGAGAGCAAGCCTTCAAACACAGGAGCCTGTGGGGACACTTGGCATTCAAAGCCCAGCCCAGCCCCACCCCCATTCCTCCGGACTGCAGTCACTTTGGATCTCTGGCAGATGCACCCCTCCCCATGGGGTGTGTAAAGACTGAGCCCTTGATGCCAGTCCGGGACTAGGGAGGGAGGGGGAGACAGATCTTGATGCTACTCCATAATCTTCCATTAGTCCCTTAATGGGACAGAGGGCTCTGTCTTCCAGGTGCCAGAGGACACTGGCCCTGATGACCCCATCTCCATCTTCAGGATCTCTTTCCAGCTTGTGCTCTGAGCAACAGACTGGCTGGGGCCGAGACAGAGATTCAATTGACTGGGGGACCTGGCCCACTCTAACAATGAAGGCCAGGCCCTGACTTTTCCTCTCTTCTGCCTGCAGGAGATAAGAGACTCTTTATTTGCTGTGGAAGAGGCTCTCTGAATTTCATGTGTTGACTTTTACGGTCTTTCCCCCTGAGGCATCCTTGGCCAGCTCATTAAAAAGCCTCTCACTCCATTGATATCGTTCATTTCATTCTAGTAGACTTTAACCCCTCTAGTACCGGAGAGACTAGAAGGGAGGGTGGATAATGGGTACCAAAATACAATTAGATAAGAGGAATAAATACTAGTCCTTTACAGCACAGTAGGGAAATTATAACTTACAACAATTTATTATAAATCCAAAAATCATTAAAGGAGAGGAGTTCAAAGTTCTCCAATAGCTAGGGAGATGGATCCGTTGGTAAAAGTGCTTGCCACACCAGCTTGAGGACCCGAGTTGGATCACCTGTGAAACAAGCTGGGTATGGTGGCATGCATCTGTAACCCCAGTGCTGGGGAAGCAGAGGCAGGCAGAACCCTGGGCTTGGTGTGCAGTCAGTCCAGTTAGTGAGTGAGCTCCGGCTCCCAGTGAGAGATCCTGCTTCAAAGAACAGAGTGGATGGCTCCTGAGGAATGATGCCCAAGGTTGGCCTCTGGCCTCCATATACATGTACATGCTTGAGCATACAGGAATAGGCATGCACCTGTCTGTTGCATGAGCATGCACACTTGTGAACACACATCACCACACACACACACACACACACACACACACACACACACACACACAATGATCCTGTCTCCTCAAACTTACTATATACAATCAAATGCGGAGCTTGCTGCATGCTAGGCAAGCACTCTACCAGCTACACTCCATCTCCAACCCTGGCTCTTTGCTTTCAGAGAGTCTCAAGTATCTCAGACTGGTCTCAAACTCACCACGTAGCTGAATATAATGTTGAACACTTGTTCTTTAGAAGCCTTTTTTTCCACTTTAGTGTGTGCGCATGCATGTGCTGTATGTGCAAGCACACATGCCACAGTGCACATGTAGAGGTCAGAGGAAATATTGCAGGAGTCAGTTCTCAACTTCCATGAGGTTTTGTACTATGACTCAGACCAGTCATTGGATGTGGCTGCCCTAGGGAGGCAGAGTGATTTCAGGAGAGGGCCATTTCTAGAGAGGGACTGAGGATGGCCACTTCCCCAGGCTGCTGGCACCTCCTTCACCTCAGGTCCGTCCTCTGGGGGCCTCCCAGCTGAAACTTGAGCAGGCGACCTTTCGAAATGCAAATCCGGTCACATGGCCACCCTCTGGCTGGAAACCCTTTCATCTTCCCAGTACCCACAGAATCGAATCAGGAACTTTTGCAGGGACCTCTGCTGATCTTTGCAGTTTCCTTCCAGTGGTTTTTTCTTAATTATTTTATTTTATTTCTTGTAGTTTATTAAGACAGGGTTTCATGTAGCTCAGGTTGGCCCCAAACTCACTAGGTACTGAGGATAACCTTGAACTTTTGATTCTCTTGCTTCCATCTCCTGGGTGCTGGAACTGGGTGTGCTCCACAATGTCCAGTTCATGCAGATCTGGGGTCTGAACCCAGGGTTTTGTGCACCCCAGGCAAACATTCTGCCAACTGAACCACATCCCTAGCCGCTGCTCCTGTATTTTTAAGGACAGCCTCCAGCAGGCTACGAGCTCTCAGCCTTTCTGCTCGGCATCCTGAGGTCCGAGATTACAGGGGTGCACCACAACCTCCTCTGTGACAACCCTCTTCAACCACCAACACGATCATAGCTGCATCACGACTCTGAGTGTACGCATGTGCATATGTGACATCATCTATTGGGGGGAGGGGTTGAGACAGGGTTTCTCTGTGTAGCTTCAGTGCCTGTTCTGGATCTTGCTCTGTAGACCAGGCAGGCTTCGAACTCACAGAGATCCACCTGGCTCTGCCTCCCGAGTGCTGGGATTAAAGGCGTGCGCCACCGCCGCCCGGCCGTGACATCATCTTTTTATCGCACACCAATTGCTCATAATAATGAGTTCCATTTGACAGCCTTGTGGGTATGCCTAGTGTCGCTTGGTCATATTCACTCTCGTTACCCTCTTGTCCCCTTCCTCTCCCCAGCTAAGTCTTCCTTCTACTTTTGAGGAGACAGGATCATTAATAGAATCTGGAGCTCATGGATTTGGCTAGGCTATGGCCAGCAAGCTCGGAAAATCCACCTGTCTTCGGTACATCTTCTCCACCAGCTCTAACATTACCGACACGAATGACCACACCTGGCTTTGACATTGGACCTTGGTCCAAACAGAGGTCCCCATGCTTGCACAGCAGGTGGTTTACTCACCAAGCCGCATCCCCAGCCTTGTGTGGTTCTGTGTTTGTTTGTTTGTTTGTTTGAATTGTTTGCACCTCGGTCTCCCTGACTGAACTGGCAGTTCTGGGAGGACAATGAGGGTGACTCTCTTACTCATTGCTGTCTCTAACTCTGAGTTCTGTGCTATGGAGCAGCTGGAAGAAAAACAAGGCAGATAGATAAATCTGTAGAGGTAACTACACTTTCCCAAACAGACCTGGTGAGTGCATGGAATGAATAGTGTTCTGTGGAAATTCTCTCTAGAAGTTTGGGGACATGAATCAAGCACACAAGAAAGGCGAAATCACCAGCGAAGACAGGAAGTCGGCACTCACCTTTACAGACAGGCTGGGTTTGGGCAGAAAGCCATAAATCTGGAAGGAATCTACAAAAGATCAATTAAATAAATAGGGGGCTGTGATTCATGTGAATGGAGAGGTTGAACAAGTGACCACCCTGGCTTTGGGACACAGGACACAGGATAGAAGTAAAAAAAAAAAAAAAAAAAAAAAAAAAAAAAGATACAGTAAGTGAGCAGGACTGAAGCGGGAGGTTTGGAGATGGAGGGGGTGGGTCTCTGATGCCTAGATGGCTGGGGCATAAGAATCCTTTCACACAGCGGGATGCAGATATACTCACTCAGCGGGTGCACTGTATACTCAAGAAGCGCCAGAGGGGCTGGGGATATGGGTCAGTAGGTATAAAGTAGTTGCCTAGCCTGCAGGAATCCCTAGGTTCTATCCCCAGCACTGCATAAAACCAGGCAAAGTGGTACATAACTGTAAGCCCAACACTTGGGAGGTGGAAGCAGGTGGATCAGGAGTTCAGAGTCATCCTTGGCTATACAGTTAGTTCAAGGCCAGCCTAGGCTACGTGAGACTTCAGAAGGGTGGGGGAACAAGAGGAGGCCATGCTGGAGGCCCAGCAGACTCACCGTCACTTTGTGAAGTTACGGATCGGCAAACAACAAAGTTAGGGGATAATAAATGGAGGCTACCTGAGGAGTTTCAGGCAAGTGAGAGATCCTGCCTCAAAAAGATGGTGGCTAGTGTCTGAGGAATGCCACCAAAGGTTGTCGTCTTGCCTCCATACAACAGGTGCACACACATGCACCCCACACACATATACCCCCAAAATACTAATGATTAGCACACAGGGTCTCCACCTTCATGAATGGATTAATACCCCTCTTCAGAGACTCAGTTAAGGCTCTTGAAACTGATTAAGTTTTCTTGGGAGTCACATCTGGATTAGTTAGTGATAAAGGAGAAGTTTGGAGGCAAAGTTCCCTGGTGTTTTGGTCCTCCACATGCAACTCCACATGCTCACTACCTACTCATGCTTCTGTGATGTGATGTCGTCAGCCATAACTGCTTCACCAGAAGCTGAGTAGATGCCAGGGTCATGCTCTTGGGTCTCCAGAACTGTGAATTCAACAAATCTCTTTTCTTTATAAATTACACAGTCTCTGGTGTTTTGTTGTAGCAATGTAAGACAGACTGTGGTAGATACCTCTTGATAGCAGATATATGAATTACCTCTCCTTCCTTCCTTCCTTCCTTCCTTCCTTCCTTCCTTTCTTTCTTTCTTTCTTTCTTTCTTTCTTTCTTTCTTTCATTTTCTTCTTTTCTTTTCTTTTTTAGCATTGCAGTGCAGTCAAGGACAGGCTCCAGAAGCATGAATTGCTATTATGGAATCATCTTTTATGTCCATCTTTGCCTCCTCTCAATATATAGTGGTGCAGCAGACCAGTCCTGTCTATGCACTGCAAACTCTAATCTTTTCCGAGATACCGTTAAGTATGATGTGAAGGATGAAAAGCAGATAAGAGAAACCTTTCAAACCCTGAAGCTGCATTTCAGAAATAGTTACAGATTGAGGTGTGAGCTCCTAGGCTTTCCCCGAGAGAACACGAGGAGGATGAAAATCCATTTCAACACATAGGAAAGGAAAATAAAGAGGGGTTTTATTTCAATGTCTGTGTATGGGTGTATGGTTTGTGTACATGAGTCCAGGTCCTTGCAGAGGCTGGGAGAGGGCACCAAATCCCCTGGAGCTGAAGTCACAGAGGTTGTGAGCTGCCCAAAATAGATGCCAGGAACTAAGCTTGCCCTCCGGAAGAACAGAGCACACTCTTAACCACTGAGTCGTCTCTCTAGTCACTTGTTAATTTATTTTGACAGAGCTTTGATACAATAAAGAGGAAACTGAACTCTGAAAATATCTGAGTGTTTGACATTTATGGGTCATCAAAATTTTGATCATTTCCCTCACTTTAAAAAGATTTCATTTTAGGTGTGTGTGTGTGTGTGTGTGTTGTGTGTGTGTGTGTGTGTGTGTGTACAGATCCTCTGGAACTGGAGTTGCAGGCAGTGGTGAGCCGCTCTGTGTTAGTGCTGAACACCCTCGTTTAGGTTCTCTGGAAGAGCAGCAAGTGCCCTTAGCTGCGTCTCCAGCCCCTAGAAAGCAATGGTCGGGAGGCCTCTCTCCAGCGTCCCGCTTCTTCTTTTTTTCTTTCTCTGGTCTCCTCCATTGTATTTCAGCCCTTCCATCTGCTTTTATTGTTCCGAGGGTGTTATTGTTCTCATCTCTTTCGAAGTTCTCTTTATTCCTGCAGCTCGTGTCCCTGTTAGTCCCTTTGCTGTTGTTGAATATCCCGTAGGAGGGCATTTAATCTGCCAGGCTTTTCTGAAATCTCATGATGTAGATTAAGTGAATAAAGAATATTGCAGAACAAAAAAATGACAAAGCTATTTCCTGAATATGACAAAAGAAATGAAAAGAAGCAAAATGCGACATCTGAGCTCAGAGGCTTGCACGTGCTTGCTCACTCTTGCACAGGTCCTTTAACACACGGAGTGCAAGAATAGACTCTTGCTGTATACACAACTCACCTCAGGTCTCAGAAGAGTGTTGGAGTCAGGGTGAGGAGCAGATAGAGTGAGGACTACCGTTTATTAATCTACTTAGCTAATTGTTTAAATTATCACAAAGAGTAAGGGTTGCTTGTGCAATTTAAAAACATTTCAAATGCATGTCCTTTGCACAAAATGACACTTAAAAGTGTGTGTGTGTGTGTGTGTGTGTGTGAGTCTATGTGTGTGTCAGTGTCTGTGGGGGGTTTGCACACATGAGTGTAGTTGCCCACAGAAGCCCAAGAGGGTGTCAGATCCCCTTGGAGCTGAGCTGAAGGTACAGACAACGGTGTGAGCCACCTGATGTAGGTTCTGAGAACCAAACTTGGGTCCTTGACAAGAGCAGTCAACACTCATAACCACTGAGCCATCTCTCCAGCTTCAAACTGACATTTTAAAAAATTTGCATCATAACCTGAGTGACCTGTGCAGGCCTTGGCGCTTTGGGGAAGAAATGCTGCTAAGTCCCGGATATTGTCTCAGATGTTGGCTCTGCTCTATACAAGGCCAGAAAAATCCTAATATTTGAGCCTGAGACCTTTAGACTTCAGTCTGTTTTAAATTCTTATATCTGATACAGTATGAATGAAGGGCTCTCAGGTCTGGCTTTGTATATGAAGTAATTAGCAACAGCATCAGCTGCTACAACAGAAGATTCCAATGCTCTGACCTCAGAGTAAGTACCCAGGTGAGTCTAATATGGCAGTGTGTGTGTTTGTGTGTGTGTGTGTGTGTGTGTGTGTGTGTGATGTTTATTTATGTAGTTGTGAAAACTTTTGTTTTTGTTTGTTTTTATTTTTTGGAACAGGGTCTCACTAAGTTATATACCCATGGCTGGCTTGCAGCACAATAGGTAGACCAGGCTGGCCTCAAAACTAATAGAGATCTGCCTGCTTCTGCCTCCAGAGTGCTGAGACTAAGGGTGTGCACCACCACATTCAGTAAGATTTTTATTTATGTGTATGTGTACATCTGTGTTTGTGTGCACGTGTACGTATATATGTAGGTGCCTAGAGGGGGGGCACAGAAGAGAGCGGATCCCTGAGCTGGTGTTACAGGTGGTTGTGAGCCATCTCACATGGGTGCTGGAAAGTGGACTCATCCTTTGGAAGAACAGTTTTGGTTTTTTGAGACAGGATTTCTTTCTGGAACTCACTCTGTAGACCAGGCTGACCTTGAACTAAGACATCTTCCTGTTTCTGCCTCAAAACTTCTGAGATGAAAGGCATGTGTCACCACTACCTGGCAGTTCTTAAACCTCTGAGCCACCTCTCCAGTCCTACCCCTTCTCTTTAAAAAATATTTTAATTTTTTATTGTTTTAGTTCTTGACACAGGATCTGGTCTCAAACTTACTGACCTCCTGCCTCAGTCTCCTGAGCATGATCCCAGGAGTGTGCCACCATGCCTGGCTGTGTGTGCGTGTGTGTGTGTGTGTGTGTGTGTGTGTGTGTGTGTGTGTGCATGTACACTCACATGCCTTTGCGTTCGTGTGTGTGTGTGTGTGTGTTCCTGTGTGTGTATGCATGTACACTCACATGCCTGTGCATTCATGTGTGTGTGTGTGTGTGTGTGTATGCATGTACACTCACATGCCTTTGCGTTCTGTGTGTGTGTGTGTGTGTGTGTGTATGCATGTACACTCACATGCCTTTGCATTGTGTGTGTGTGTGTGTGTGTGTATGCATGTACACTCACATGCCTTTGCGTTCATGTGTGTGTGTTCCTGTGTGTGTGTGTGTGTGTGTGTAGGTCAGAGGTCAACCTTGAATGTCATTTCTTGGGTGACATTTACCTCGAGGTTTGAGACAGTCTCTCACTGGCTTGGAGTTCTCCAAGTAGGTTTGTCTGGGTGGCCAGGGAGCCCTAGGCATCTGTCTCCACCTCTCCAGCGCTGGGGTTACAAACGCGGGCACCATGCCCAGCTTCTTTTACCTGGATTCTGGAGATCAAACTCAGGTCCTCAGTCTTGCAAGGCAAGCACTTTTACTAATGGAGCCATCTCCCCAGACCCTGCGCCTGGCTTTTAATCAAGGTTTAGGAATCAGTTAAACCATCTGTGTGGCGGCACCGAGATCTTATAAACAGGTCGCTTTACTGGGCTTTAAAAATCCCTCAACTTTCTGACATCAAACAGCACAGTAACTGGGGAGATTTTGGTCTGAGTTGGGAAACAGCCAGCTTTTGCCTGCACTGGAGCCGTGATCAGCAGAGCAGTATATCTCACAGTGTTTCCGAGCTGGATGGTCCCCCGTGGGCCTCGCCGATCATGCCAGTTTTCATTTTACAAAGAAGGAAATGTCACCCACAGGAATTTGTTCCCAGATTTACTGTGTTAGGGAGGGGGAGGGAAGAGAGAGAGAGACAGGATATATATTTGTCTGTATGTGTGTGTGGGTGTGGAGGAGGGAGGAAAAAAGGGAAGGAAGGAGGAAGAAAGGAAAAAAGGAAGGAAAGGGAAGGGAGGAAAAGGAAGAAGGAAGGAGGAAAAGTATTGTAAAAAGTGTGTGTGTGTGTGTGTGTGTGTGTGTGTGTGTGTGCATGTGCACCTGCACAGGGAGGTCGGGGACAACCTGAGATGTTTTTGAGACCGAGTCTCTCAAAGGTCTACAGTTAGACTAGCTGGCTGGCCAGTGAACCCCAGAAGTCTGCGTGCCTCCACTCCCTAGTTCTGGGGTTATAAGAACACCCCACTGGCCCAGGTGGTTCACACGGATGTTGGGGGCGGGGCTCCGGCTCTCACGCTTGCAGAGCAAGCGGTTTACTAGTGCAGCCATCTCCGCAGGCCCCACCTGCACCATTTTACACATTTAAGAACTGATTTATTCAGTTATATCAAAAAGGGTTCTCCTAGGATCAGTTTTGTTTTACTTAACCTTGGGATTAAAAGACAACAGTCAAGGACCAAATGGGTTGGTGAGATGTGCTCATTTGCTCCTGCTTTTGAATTTTGTACCAACTCAGCTCAAGACTGGCCTTGGCCTCTTGCAAAAAAGCAAAGAATATTCTTTTTAAGTCTGTATTGTCACTCAGTGTGCTTCTCTAAGAAGTGGTGTTTTCATCTCTGCAGCTTTAGCGCAAGCATTTTGTTTCAAAAAGAAATCCTCTAGGATTAACCTGAGCTGTCCCGGAACAAATGGTGTGCTGGGTGAACAAGACCTTCGCTGACCAGCATCCAAGATGCAGAGGTGGAAGGAAGCCTTGGCCATTGTGCCTTCCTTATTGATTCGGAAGTGGGAAATAAGACCTGGCAGTTCAGAGCAGACTGCAAGCTCCTGGTCATTGGCTGGGAGTGCACGCTCCGGAAGAATGGAGTCAGACTGAGAGGGTGAAGATTTCTCCCCGGGTCTTTCTGTATTAACATCACATCACAGGATTGGGGAGATGGCTCAGTCAGGAGAACATCGGCTGTCCAAGTCTGAGGACTTGAGTTCAGTTCCCCGAACCTAGGTGAAAATGTCAGGTGGGGTGGGGTGCCACATGATTGTAATCCCAGCTCTGGGGAGACGGAGACAGGTGGATCCTAGAGCTCTGGCCAGCTGGCCTAGCCTAATGAGTGAGCCTCAGACCAATGTGGGTGGCTGGCCAGATGGCTCAGTGTGTAAAGTTGCTTGTTGCCAAGCCTGACAGCCTGAGTTCTGTGCCCAGTTCCCACATGGCGGAAGGAAGAAACTGTAAGTTGTCCTCTAACCTCCATGCATGACATGTGTGTGGTGGCACACACATCAAATAAATAAATAAATGAAAAAAGAAAATCAAGATGGATCATGCCTCAGGAATGATAGCTGAGAGTGCTTTCTGACCTCCACACATGTGCCTGCACACACAAATGCACATGTACACACACACACATAGACATGCAATACACTTAAGACACCACATAACAATTCTATGCTAAGCCATGACCACTGTCACCTCTTATGTGTGTCATCTCAGATGCACACCTGTGAATACTGCTGACCTGTGTACAGTGGCATCACATGTTAATATCACTTAGATGCACATATACCCACATGTACAAAGGGTGTGGTATTATATGCCCGATCCCATGCACAGCCAGCCACCTCTTCCTCTTATGCTGTATGAACTTGGGCTAATGGTACTATACCAGCCCACCAGCAGCCTTTGATGCCTTGTATTCCAGCTTCCAGTGATCTCACTGGATTTCAAAACTGGTCATTTAGGGGCTGGGGAGACGGCTCAGTTAGCAAAAACACTTGTTTCATAGACATGAGTATGACTTCCCAGAACCCGTGTAAAAGCCCCCCATGGATGCACATGTCTGTGACCCCAGCTCTCCTGGGCAGGATGGAAGGTGGGGACAAGAGATCATGTAGCTTCATGCACACAGAGGCAAACAATAAGAGAAACTGTCTGGAACAAGGAGGAGGCCAAGGACTAACACCCAAAGGTTGTCATTGGACCTCTGCATGAATGCTATGCCTACAGTCACACACACAAACACACATCACACATACAAAACCTCCTGAAATGTACTTAGTATACATTTCACCTATTTTTAAGTATATTATTTTAATTGGGCAGTAAATTTACAGGATGGTATAACCATACTCATGATCCAGTTTTGTTTTGATGTTGCAATCAGGACTCAAACCTAGGCAAAATGTTGTGGGTTATTTGTATACTGTAAAGAGGTATTGCTGTGATTGGTGTCATAAAAGGCTGAATGGCCAATCGCTAAGCAGGCGAGATAGGTGGGACTTCCAGGCAGAGAGAAGAAGATAATCAAGGTGTGCAGGAGATGCTAATGAGCTATGGAGGGAGTTGGACATACAGAATGAAAGAAAGGTAAAAAGTCATGTGGTAGAACATAGATTAATAAAAATATGGGTTAATTTAAGTTCTAAGAGCTAGTGGGACAAGCCTAAGCTTGGGCTGAACTTTCATAATTAGTAAGTCTCCGTGTCATCATTTGGGAGCTGGCGACCCAAAAAAAGTCTGATCACAGCAGAAGCTCATCATTGTCTTGTGTCCACAATCCTTTTTCTGTTTTGTGTCTTGATCCAGGGCCTCACTAAGCTGTCCAAGCTGCCCTTCAACTCGCTCTATAGCTCAGGAAGGTCTTGAACTTGTGATCCTCCTGCCTCAGCTTCCTGAGTGTCAGCGATGACAGACTTCCATCAGTCTAGGAAGATCCCTTTGCATATTTATATCCAACTCCTATGCTCATTCCCAACCTAAAGATCTACTTTCTGTTCCTAAAACTGTCCTTTTTCTGGGTATTTCATATAAATGTAAACATCACATAGTCTTCCTTCACTTAACATTATGTTTTAGGTCCGTCTGTTCTGTATTCATTGCTGAATAAAATGCCATTGTATGGATAGGCCACATCAGTTGGTGGACAACTGGTTTGTTTTCACTTTCTGGCTATTATGCACAAAGCTGTAATAAACACACATGTATGATTCTGTAGAAAACAGTTTTCAACTCTTTTTAAACGATGCCTTAGTGTGGAATGACTAGATTATATGCTTGGTATATGTTTAACGTCTTCACAACTGGCCACAATGGATGAACTATTTCCCATGTTTGCAGCAGTCTCGGTGAGTTCCGGTTGCTCCATACTCGTGTGAACATTTGGTGTCAGTCATTCTTAATTTTAGACAGTCTAGTGGGTGTGTGGTGATAACGCCTTGCTTAAATTTGCATTTCCTCAATGACTAATGATGTTGAATGTCTTTTCAAGTGTTTATTAGCCATCTGTCCATTCTTATTTGGAAAGCAGCTGTTCAAATATCCTATCACTTATTAACTGAGTTGTTAATCATTTACTTTCTAAATTAACTTATTTATTTATTTATTTATTTATTTATTTATTTATTTATTTATTTATTTATTTATTTATTGTGTGTGCGTGTGTGTGTGTGCGCGCGTGCACATGTATGTGCACATGCCTTAATACATGCATAGAGGTCAGAAGACAACTTGCTGTAATCCGTTCCCTCCTCCCATGTGGGACCCAGAGATCCAACTCAGGTTGTCAAGCGACTGCCTTTATCCACCAAGCCATCTAGCTATGCCCAGTGATGTTTACTTTCTTATGATTGAGTTTTGAGAATTCTCTATGTATTTTGGATGCACACACTGGGTCAGACTTATAATTTGAATATATTTTGGTCAGACTTGTAATTTGAATATACATTTCTCCAAGATTATGGCAGAATTCCTTCATAGTGTCTTTCAAATAGAAATAATTCCTAATTTTTTATTAAATTTTATATATCACTCTTTTTTTGTGTGTAGTTTTGGTGCCCGTCCTGGATCTCGCTCTGTAGACCAGGCTGGTCCCGAACTCACAGAGATCCGCCTGTCTCTGCCTCCCAAGTGCTGTGATTAAAGGCGTGTGCCACCACCGCCCAGCTTATATCACTCTTTAAAAACTGTATTTTAACACTGTATCAAAAAAAAAAATCTGTGTGAGGTTATAAGATATTCTTCCATGCTTTTTCTAGCCGCCTTATGGGCTTAAGTTTTACATTTATATCTATAATACATTTTGATTTCTTATTTTATTAGTTATTTGTTTTATTGATGCTTGACAAAAATGGACTGGAGAGATGGCTCAGTAGGTAAGGACACTTATTGCTCTACCAGAAGACCCAAGTTCAGTTCCAAGCACCTATATGAGGCACCTCAAATGCCTAGAATTCCAGCTCCAAGGGACCCAATGTCTTTGGTCTCCCAGGGCATCTGCAACCACATGCACACACACACACACACACACACACACACACACACACACACACACACATACACAAATCGATTTTTTTGTTTGTTTTGTTTTTTCGAGACAGGGCTTCTGTGTAGCTTTGGAGCCTGTCCTGGATCTCACTCTGTAGACCAGGCTGGCCTCTAACTCACAGAGATCTGCCTGCCTCTGCCTCCCGAGTGCTGAGATTAAAGGCGTGTGCCACCACCACCTGACACAAATTGAAAATATTAAAAATAATATTTTAAAAATTATTGGGCTGAGCATGCAATGTCCAAAGCGACCAGAAGAGGGCATTGGATCCCTGCAGCTAGAGTTATAGGCAGTTGTGAAGCACCTGTCAGGGTGCTGGGAACCAAACCCACGGTAGCAAGTGCTCATAACCACAAAGCCATTTCTCTCAGCCTTTTAAAGACTCCTTTTCTTTTCCCAACTTTGTGAATTTGTCAACAACCAATTGCTTATGCTTGAGGTGTCTAAAACTGGATGCACTATTCTATTTATTAATCCATTTGTCTATCATCACTCCACTTTAAAATCTTGATTCCTGTATCTTTAATATTAGGGCTGATGTCACATGATATAATCCCTCGAAATTTGTCCTTCATGGCCAAGAGGTGGGCTCTTCTTGGTCCGTTGATTTTTGTATGAATGTTAGGAGTAGAGAGCCTGGCTTGATGGGACAAGCCTACAATCTCAGCACGTTGGAGGCAGGGGCAAGAGGGTCGTTGCTGGAGGCTAGCCTGACTTACACAGTGAGTTCCAGGACAGGCGGGGCTACATATCGAGACTCTGTTTCAAAACACCAAAAACAGGGACTGGAGTAAGTAAAGCACTTGCCTGGCAAGCAGGAAGACCGGGGTTCTATCCTCAGAATCAGTGTTTTTAAAAATCCAGGCCTGGTCTTGTGTGCTTGTAATCGCAGTCTGGGTAGGTGGAAACAGGTGGATCCCTGGGGCTGGCTGACCAGCCAACCTACTGACAGCCTCTAAGCCAATGAGTCTCTCTCTCTTTCTCTCTCTCTCTCTCTCTCTCTCTCTCTCTCTCTCTCTCTCTCTCTCTCTCTCTCTCTGTGTGTGTGTGTGTGTGTGTGCTGTCTCTCTCACACACACCAAGAACAAAATATAACACTGAAAAGTAGCTTATTGATACATATAAACTACTTTGTTGAAGTTTTGATTGGGATTACATTGAATCCATCAGTCATTTTGACGGAGCTGGCATCCTAACAACACCGAGTCTTCCAACTCAAGCATATTGGATTTGATAGTTATATTTCTAAATATATCATTATTTTGAGTTAAAGTGGGGGCTGTAAAAATGGTTCAGGCTTCAAGAGCATGTACTGCTCTTGCAGAAGACACACGTTTGGCTCCTCGCACCTGTGTTGGATGGTTCATAACCGTCTACAGCTTTGCTTCAGGCGTCTCATCCTTTCTTCTGGCCTCCTCAGGCACATACAGCCCCCACTCTCCCACATACACACAAGTGAAAATAAAATAAATCTAGTAACGAAGAAAGATTTCAAAGGAATCTCCCTGTGTATCGAAGGCTGTAGTGCTGGGATGAAAAAACAGTTCACATTTAAATGTTTTCATAAATTTAAAAATCTCACTATCCACAGCTGGTAGCATACATGTGTAAGTGATCTTGAGTCCAGACAGCATCTGAGACTCATTCATTAGTTCTGGTTGCTTCGTTTGTAGATCCTATAGAACATTCTTCATAGACAATTACGACGCAGCTTGTATAGTTATCTGTGGTGCTCACTGTTCATTTGCATAGATCAATATTGTCATCCAATATATTTTTTTCCTCTCCGTTCCTTTTTTTGAGAGTCTCTCTACACAGCCCTGGCTGTCATGGAACTTGCTATGTAGACTGAGCTGGCCTCAAACTCACAGAGATCTGCCTGTTTCTGCCTCTCAAATACTTGGATTAAAATTGTGCACCAATATGCCTGGCTGGCATACATTTCTTATGCCTAAAGATTTATTTTAATACTTCCTTGTTGTGGGTCTGCCAGTGATAAGTGTATTCTGGGGCTTTTATATGTCTTTATTTTGCTTTCATGTTTGAAAGAAGTTTTCATTGTATTATATAATTCTGGATTTCTGTGTTTCCTTTCTGTAAGAATGAGATATATATTCCTTTTCTTCTGGCTTTCACTTTTTCCAGCCAGAAGTCAGCTATGATTCCTGCCTTTTTTCTCTGTATATAGTCTATCCCTTTCACCCTGCCTTCAGCTGCTTTTAAGAACTTCCTTTTTATCACTAGTTTTAAGGAATTTGCAGGCCGGAAAGATGATTGGGTTGGTAAAGGGCTTACCATGCAAGCATAAAGACCTGCCTTTGGATCCCCAGACCTACATAAAAGCTGGATGTGACAGTACCCGTCTGTAAGCCAGTGTTAGAGGGCATGGCAACAGGACGATCCCTGGAGCTCATTGGCTTGCCAGCCTAGCCAAATCTGTGGGCTCAACCTTTAGTGAGAGACTCTCAAAAAAGAGCAACTGAGTCAGATACCCAACATTGACACTCACATGCCTTCATGCATATGTAGATACAACACACATGTGTGTGAGTGCACACACACACACAAACCATCTGAGGAGGGTCTGAGGTTGTATCTCAGTGGAGGGAGTGCCTGTTTGACATGCTCAAAGTCTTACTTAGGTTTCATCCCTAGGACCACAATAACCAGGCATGCTGATGCACGCTCGTAATCCCAGCACTCAGGAGATGGAGGTAGGAGAAACAGAAATTCAAGGACATCCTCTGTTACATTATGAGTTCAAAGTCAGCCTCTCAAAACATACATACACAAATACATTATACATACGTAAAATAACATTCAAAGAACCAAACAAGATAATAAGAAATTATTTGGAAATTATACAGAATTCTTAAGCCACATTGGCCCATCCAAAAGAATTGAATTGAATTTTATTTTATCTCTTGAAATCCTTAAAGCAGGGATGTTCATGCCTTTGCCAGGGATTCTGTGGCATCATTTTGCTTCAGCCAATAGATGATTTAAGAACAGAATCCTTGCCTGGGTGGATCTCCATATTTGATATTAGCTATGCCCAAGCATTAAGATGTTCTGTTGGAACAGAAGTTGCTATAACAAGAACTGTGCTGAGCGTCTAGATCATTGGCGTGACCTCCAAGATCCTATTTAAACCCATCCCCTGGTCTTTCCTCCAGGTACTGGAGAAGATGCACATTTCCCTGGGCAGGCCTCCCCCCACCACCCTGTTCTGCCGCTTACACTCCAGGTTTCTTTTGACCTTCCAGCAGTAACACACATTGTGAAATAGAGTTTCAGAATCATTTGTTTCCGATCCATCAGCTCTGGCTCTGAGCATAGGGCAGAGGAGTGTGCTAGCTTTTGCCCAAGCACTTTCTGTTACAGGTTTGTCTAAATAGTCTTCCAAAGACGTGTGCTGACCAGTGGTGAGTAGGGACTCAACAGAGCTTCAGCGAGGTCACTTCTAATTTGGGCAAGGAAGGCAAACAAGTCTCTTGGTGGAGAGGGTCGCAGGAGTAACTCTTGTTCAGCCCAGGTCACCCCAAAGAGCCTGTATGTGCTGTCCGTAGCTCCAGAATGATGGCACAGGGGATGTAAGCAACACCAGAGATTCCCCCAACACTTCCTTTTCTGCTTCACATTCCAGCAGCCCATTTACGGTGATGTGTGTGTGTGTGTGTGTGTGTGTGTGTGTGTGTGTGTGTGTGTATCCACGCTGAATGACATAGAAAGAACAGCTGAGGTGGACTCCAGTGGGGATCTTTATAGGGAGACATCTGCTTTTGACTCCTTTTCCAGGAAAGATGTCCCTTAAAGCTTCCTCCTCCTTCCTCAACTCTCCTACTTTAAAAAAAGTTTGTTTATATTGAGTTTTAGTTTTGTATGTGTGTGTGTATGTGTGTATGTGTGCGTGTGTTCACGCATGCATATATGCATATGTCTGTATATACCTGTAGAGAGCTGAGGTTGAGGCTGTGAGTCTTCGCTGATTACTCTCCACCTTATTCATTGAAGCAGGGTCTACTCATTGAACCCAGAACTTGCTAGTGCAGGTTCGTCCGGAAAGCCAACTTGTTCCAGGGTTTCCCCTCTCTACCTTGTAAGAGCTGGGAATACAGGAAGGCAGCCACACCCATGCATGTGGGTTCTGAGGACCTGAGCTCCAATCCTTATTGCCTGAGCAACAAACACTATCACTGAGCCATCTCACCACAATCTGGTTGTTTTTGAGCCAGGGTCTCACTGTGTAAGCTCATTTTGGCTGCAGACTTACTAGGTAGTCCAGTCAGGCCTCGAACCTGCAACTCTCCTACCTCAGCTTCCCAAGTGCTAGGATAGCAGGCCTGAGTCACCACAACTAGCTTAAAGACTTTCCTTCTTTAGGGCAAGGCCTCAATTCTCTTATTCCTCAAATAACTGTCAGTATCGGAGGGTGTTTGCTTCTGTTATCTGTCTTGGATACAGACATTTCCAACACAGAATTGCAATACAGTAGCCTTGCTTGCAGTTCTCAGAAACAACATCAGGACCCCTTTCACTGAATAATGTTTGATGAAGCAGGGCTGGTGAGATGCTCAGCCAGTAAAATTGCTAGGTGGCCGGGGCTGACAACCTGAGTTTGATCCCTGGAACACAGTGGAAAGAGAGTTCCAATTCCTCTGACCTCCACATATGTGAGAGGCCTGCACACTTCCCACAAGCTAGCTGTGGTGCACACACACACACACACACACACACACACACACACACACACACACACCATACCCATGTACAATCATTTGCGTGTGTGTGTGTGTGTGTGTGTGTGTGTGTGTGTGTCTGGAGAGATGAGTCAGTGGTTAAAAGCACTTTCTGCTCTTGCAGAGAACCTGGGTTCAATTTCCAGCACCCACTCAAGCAGCTCACAACAGTCTTTAACTCCAGCTCTAGGGGACCCAACATCTTCTTCTGGTCTCTCTGGGAACCTGCATGTTTGCGTGTGTGCACACACAAATAAAAATAATCTTAAAAAAATTATTGTCCCTAGACCCAAGAGCACATGCCCCATCTGTAACATTTGAGCACTGTGGTGTCTGTCGGGCCTGCCGACAGTTCAGCTGGGTAGCTGGGTAGAGGCGTGTGCACTGAAGAGACAATGAAGAAGAGAGAAAAGATCGAGAGGTCTGCCGGTCAATGCCGGACAGCCCCGAGTTTACTTCACAGTCAGCTTATATACAGTCTTGAAGCACAGAGGTAGAACAAGGCACAGTGCAGGCATTTAGCAACTATCTATCCTGCCTTGCATCAAGGAGCAGGCAGTTTCTTTTCTATCTCAATGTACCTCTGGCTGGCATCAGCAGCCTGCATCTAGCTAGACAGTGTGTTCCTTCTTGTGGGCTAATCAGGACTTTCTCACAGCCCTGGAGCAAACAAGCTTGAACTCTGTTGACTCAGAATAGACTTCAGATTCAAACTGGGAAACTGAGTCAGTTGTGGGCTCCCACAGAAGTCTAATTTTGTTTTCTTGATATATGCTAGAGTCATTGGAGAGAAGGGAGCCTCTATTGTAAGCAAGTCTGTTGGGCATTTTCTTAATTCATGATCGATGAGGGATGGTCCAGCCTTTGTGGCTGGTGGTCCTGGGTTCTGTATGAAAACAAGCCATGAGGAGCAAACCAGTAAGCAGCACTCCTCCATGGCCTCTGCATCAGCTCCTGCCTCCAGGTTCCTGCCCTGCTTGAGTTCCTGCCTTTGACTGCCTTTGACTCCTCACTGCCTTTGACAATGAACTCTGATATGGAAATGTAAGCCAAAAAACCAACCAACCAAACAAACAAACCTTCCCCCAAGTTGCTTTTGGTCATGGTGTTTCATCAGAGCAATAGAAATATTAACTATGACAGGCACTTACAGTACACTAGTCCCTGTCAAGTAGAGGCACAGAATCAAACAAAAATAGTCTTTATCCCTCACGGTTACCTACTGAGATCGTATCTCCTGAAGGGTTTATCAGTATAACCCTCAGTACTGTGACTTGTATTTATGTAATAGGTCAAGTATTCGGGTTGGTTTCAATCAGGAAGGGACCAGCAATTCCTCCACCTCACCGCTCACCTCTGCCACAGCCCCTAGCAAACACATACGCACCTTTTACTTTGCGGCTTTGGTGGTTTTCAAACCAGGACTCATGATACCACTTATTGGTTTAAAAAATGAAGATGAAACGTCGAAACATCAGTTTGTAGCTCTGAGTAATGTACTTAATGCAAATTTATTTTGTTATTGGGGTTTAGAAATTGAGAGAGTTCTTTTTAGAGGAAAGAATGCAAGGGAAAATTGAGATACAATAAAAAGAACAGAGTCAAAGCTTTGACCTCAAATATCACACATTGACTCAGATCCTTTCGGCTTTCATATGCCATGAGGATTTTTTATTTTTTGGCATTAAATTGACCTTATCTGTCAAGCTCAGCAACTCAAGGCTACAGTACAGTATTATGCCTTTGTTCCCAAACCCTTGAACCACTTTATATAGTGTTCAGGAAGCTAGACCTAAAAACAACCATAATACAGTATCAGTTTCCATAAAAAGGTAGGATTCATTTGAGTTGGGAGGTTCAACAAAGATTGATTCTTTGTTGAAAAGGAAAGAACCTTATGTGGAGAATGGATGTATTTAGGGATGTTTAAATTGAAGGGAAATACCCTCCAACCCCCTTCAGCTCAAAAGGGCTGTTCATTAGCTGGACTGAATCACAGAGCAGAAGAAGAGAAGAACTTGGGGGGGGGGGGGGGGGGCTGAGCAGCTGCCTCTGCAACAAAAGCCGTGGTGCGCATGAAGGGTTTCTCTCACTTCACGTGGCCCAGGGAGGAGCTGGGATGGCCACGGGACATCTGAATCACAGAGGAACATGTTTTCCTGATGGAGGCTGGTAACGGTCCAGCTCCTCTCAGACGAGCCATCCGCACTCTGCCATCTCTTTGTGTTTCTCACTCAGCTGTGGCTCTAGTTCCCTCTCAGCTGCTGTGATAAAACACCCAGACCAGAAGCAACTTAGAGGAGGAAGGGGCTTATTTCAGCTTACAATTCCAAGTTACAGTTCATCACCGAGGGAAATCAAGACAAGAACTCGAAAGGCCAGACTGCTTGCTATCCCATGCAACATTACTGCTGACCAAGGAACTCACTTCCAGGTCAGGGAAGTGTAGCAGAAACCATGGAGGACACTGCTTGCTGGCTTACAGATCCAATTATACTCAGCTAACTTTTCTTTAAAAAACAAACAAACAAACAAAAACACAGTTCAGGGCCACATGACGACTGCCCGCCATGGGTTGAGCCCTCCTACATCAGTTAATAGTCAAAACAATGCTCCACAGACCTGCCCACAGGTCAATCTGGTCTAGGTAATTCCTCAACTGAGGTGGTTATCTCAGATGACTCCTGGGCTGTGTCAAGTTGGCAGTTAAAGCTAAGCAGGGCAACGAGGAAGAGATGCTCTTACATGTGAACATCGGGATTCTAGGGGGAATAGACGACTCAGAGATGGCAGCAGTGTGAATTTCAGCTCACATCGACAATTTATGGCTGCTAGTGGAGGGAGAGTCACTTCTCTTTAGGGGTATGGTCCCCTGGTGAGCTCTATATCATCCCTGCATAGAGGGTCAGTGCTAAATGGGCTTGGTGCGTGATTTCAAAAGATTAAAAGAGAGTACATGACGTTGAGAGCGGGTACACTGGGACAGACCTGGGAGGATCTGGAAGGGGCAAGGAGGATATGATCAAAGTACATTATATGCTTACATGAAATTCGCAAGAATAAATGTTTAAAAAATACTATATTCAAAAAATAAAATAAAATGACCTGTTCTAACAAAATTTTTGTCTTTTAGCTCAAAGTCCAAGGCTACATTGATCCTAATCTGTTGGTTTAAATTATTTAATTTTTACTGGAGAAGCTGTTTTGGCTCAGACCCTCTCATTTCAAATATGCTTTGGGCTCTGAACCTCTGACAGTGCAGGGAGAGATGTCTGCTCTTTTACAATGTCACCTTAACCCCCACCGAGGGTTAAAGTAAAGAGATGCAGGCTTAGCAATGCTAGACCTGCATCCCTATTACCAGGGTGCCTCCATCCTAATGTACAGATGGAGACATTTCAGAAACTATGAAGTCCATAGACATTTAAGAAACAAATTCCCACTTTCCCTAGCTCAGCTAAAAACTGAATATTGTTACTATTCAGTTTGGTCAAAACAATGACCTTATCTTTGTTGCAGATTATAGGTGAGTGGTACCTACTAGAAATGAGATAAATTTATCTTGAGGTATCCTTGGAAACAGCAAACAGATTTGGAAGAGAAGCCTGTAAGTCAGAGATTACTAACTACACAGCTTGTTTTCCCCATGGGTTTAATCGTCCCCACTTTCACCTTCTGCTCCAATACCCCTTATGTTAGATCTTTTCCTGTGGTTACAAAAATAATGTAGGAGAGGTCTTAGGGTGGGGGAATGACTTGAGTTGGGGTTTCCTCAGATCCAGTTCACGGGTGCTCCACTTCACATGCTTGGACAGAACACGAAGGCAATGGGAACATGAGGAGGAAGAAGCTGTTCACTTCATGGTGGTCAGGAACCAGAAAGCACAGAAGGGACAAGATAAAACTTTCAAAGGGACACCCCTAGTGTTCCACTTAAAGCATGGCTCTACCTCCCCAACTTTCCAAACACCCCAAAATGGCTCCACCCAGTTAGGGATGAAATGCTTGGCACATGAGTGGGGCCAGGGGTGCGTCTTGTATCCAAACCACAGCACCTGGCACTTCCTGTCACCCTTTCCATTGTCTTTTTCAAGGGCGAATTCCTAACTTCTCTATTGAAATACAAGTTCCATGAGAGCGGTGAATGTTTCTCTACAGTCGCAGAACAGATTATATGTATGTTAAACCGTTTGCTTCTTTCTTACAGCACTATCAGAGTTGCGAATAACATCCAACAGATATTGATGAAAAGACAGAAGAACGAAATCTGTCAGCCCCAGACGTTGCTATGAGGAACTCAAAGTCCAGTAGAAAAGATAATGAGGCAGAGGCCTGGATAATAAGACAGAGTCCAGTAAGCCATCATCCTTTACTATGACCGAGGAAAGTCAAGGCGGACTTTAAAATTATTGTGTTATTAACAATGTGTATGTATGTGTCTCTGTGTACACATGCACACTTATATGTGGGTGCTGATGGAGGCCAGAAAGAATTATTGATTTCTCTGGAGCTAGAGTTACAGGTGGTTATGAGTCCAGCATGGGCACCAGGATCTGAACTTTGGTCCTCTGGAGGGGCAGCTCACCCTCTTAACAGCTGAGCCATCTTCTCCACCCCAAGGCGAACTATTTAGAATTAATGTGTAAAATAGAGCCATGAAAGACCAATGGGTTTTGCTGTTCTAGACATGGAGGGAAGTATGTGGGTTGGGTGTGAAAAGCATCAGTTTGTTTAATTTGGATTAAAGGGTAGGTCAAGGGGTGTAACAGAAAACAGAGTAGAACAGGAAGGTTGGGAATGAATGAAGGAGATTAATAGGTTTACAGATGTACTTAGGGAGATACTGGTGGTATCTGAGAATAAGAGTAAATTACTTTAGAAAATGTGGGCACCAATGGGATGCTGCATAGAGAACATGGCTATGAGGCAACTGCACAGCGTAGAACAAAGCCAGCGGAGTCGAAGCAGCACTGACGGGGCTGACATGCAGAAGAATTAGATTCTGCAATGGACTGGGATTGGAAACACTGGGAGAAACAGAGTGGGTTCAGAACCATGTGGAAAGTGTTAATGATACCAGAGATGTGGAACGCCGGAGAGAGATGAGAGGAATGGGTAAGGGTGCAATGAATTTAGTTAGAGAGTCAGGTACTGAATTCCTGAGATGGCCAACGCACACTTGGTTAATTATATCCTGCGGCCTAGTAAAGATCCATATCAGTAAAGGTAATTAAAAGCATAAAATTGTAAAGGTAGAGAGGCTAGTGAGAAAAATGAGAGAGCTATGGACCACTCAACTACGGATATGTGTATTGAAGAGGATGAAAAGAGGGGAGGGGGAGGGAAGGAGAGAGAGAAGGGGGATGGGAGAGGGAGGGAAGAAGGGAAGGAGGCAGAGGAGAAGGAAGGAAAGAGGGAGGGAGAGGGAGGGAAGAAGGAAGAGAGGAGGGGAAGGAAGGGAAGGAGGGAGGGGAGAGAAGGAGGGAGGGAAGAAGGAGGAAAAGAGGGAGGGGGAGGGAAAGAGAGAGGGAGGGAAGAGGGAGAGGAAGAGGGGAGGGGAGGAAGGGAAGGAGGGAGGGGAGGAGAGGAAAGGAGGCAGGCTCAAAAAGCAAAGAAGAGAATCAAAAGAATACAATAACAAAGAAACCAATGGTGGAAAGGTTGTTAAAAAAACATTGTGTGTGTGTGTGTGTGTGTGTGTGTGTGTGTGTGTGTGTGTGTGTGTGTGTACAGCATATCTTTGGAGATCAGAGGACAATTGTAGGAGTTGGTTCTCTTCTACCATGTGGGTCCCAGGGAGCAAACTCAAGTGGTTCAAGCTTGGAGGCAAGCACTTACCCACTTAGTCGGTCGCCCAGCTCCCCCAGTGGAAAGTTTAATACAAACTAAACTTAATCAACAGTATTGAATGCTTCAGTGAGTTCTGGAAGAATCACAGTAAATGAGCCATTGCAACGGATGGCATTGTATTCATTTTTAATTAAGTTGTTCTTGAAGAAAAGGAAAGTATCTTCAGGGTTAATGAATAAGTTAAGAAGTAATACGGAGAGAAGAGACTTTCACAGAAGATCAAAGGCCGGAATTTGACCAAGACTCTGCTGGCAAGTAGCTCTATCACCTTTTAATCTTTCTTAAACTGTTTTCTAGTCTTTAAATTTCTGCAGAATTGCTTCCAGCTTGGACTTTCAAACGTTCAGACGAGCAGGAGAGATGGTTCAGTGGTTAAGAGCACTTACCGCTCTTGCAGAGGACTCAGGTTTGGTTCTCAGCACCCACGCGGCAGCTTAGAGCTACCTGTAACTACAGTGCAAGGGGAGCCGATACCCGTTTCTGACCTGGGCTCCTATGTGCAAGTGGTCCACACACATACACTCAGGCACACTCATGTATGCATAAAGCAAAAAATACATAAATCTTTAAAAAGTCAAATGTTCATACAAGCTGTCTGTGTGCCTAAATGATAGGAGATATTGAACTGCAATCTTCGTCACAATTAGGTCAATTTTGCCTCATGCGTGTGTGTGTGTGTGTGTGTGTGTGTGTGTGTGTGTGTGTGTGTACGTGCGCAGCACATGTATGAAGGTCAGAGGGCATCCTCAAGTCTGGTCATCACTTTCCACCTTGTTTGAGGCAGTGTTACTGCTTTGCATGCCAGGATAGCATCTAGAGATCTCCAGTCTCCCCTGGCACACTACTTTGGATTCTGGGGATTTGAACTCACATCCTCACATTTGCATATTCAGCACCTCCCCCACGTCCGAGCCGTTTCCCCAGTTCCAATTTTGTAACTTTTAAACTGGCATATAAAAGAAGTATTATCCTTAGTGTTTCCAAATATAGAGAAATTGAGAGACTATGCTCTTCCATTTCCTCAAAGCAAGCCAACTTCAAGGGGTCTTTTTTTGTGCTAGGGGTGACGCTCAGGGCTTTATATTAGGCGAGTGCTCTACCAACTGAGTTACATCATCCCCAGCAAGCTCACTGTCCAGAATCCATTCCCTTTAGAAACTGAGCTAAGCTGTTATTCCTGGTTTATCTAGTGATTTATTCTATTGCTAGAAATCAGAAGGTGCCACCGAGCCTTCATTTGTTTGCTGAAATCAATAGTTACATTAACAACCCGTTCCCCCAAACCACGGCTGTCTACCCACTTGTAACACACCCTCGCACAGGAACATTTTCTGAAAGTCAATGTTTCCTATCACATGCTCCAAAATTAAACCCGAGATACATCATTCAGGGAGAAGCCAGATGCACTGAGGAAAGGAAATTTTGCTTTATCAGAGGGGCAGGCCTCTCTCAGATTCCATAGCAATTTAAATTCACTTGCTGAAATGTTAAATACAGAAAGTCTTTCAGTTAGGTTGCTTTACATAGACGCCAAGTTAGCATAGATGCAAAATAGTTGACTTGATAAAATCTCAATAATACCATGATTTATCTTAAACACACACACACACACACACACACACACACACACACACACACACACAGAGTTAGATATCTTTTACTTGCTGAAATCTGTACATTTTTCTGGAATTCTCAGTCCTTGTCATCTCTCAGAGGAAGATGGCTTGTGCTGCCCCAGACTCTTACTGTATTTAGTCCTAAAGGAGATTGTACAGAATAAGGGGAAATTTTAATTCTGTTTTTAATAGGACTTATATAATTCTGGTCTGGCTTTGGTGAAGAGAAGTACATTAGCATTTATTGTGTGCTTGCTCTATGCTAAACATGTCCGGAAACACTGTCTCACTCAAGCCGAGAAACAATGCTTGCTCATAAATTTACTTTTAATTTTAGAAATGAGAAAACTAAGGTCCAGGGAGGCTAAGCCACACTCTCAAGTTATAAAACTGGGATTGAAACAAGAACTGCCTGACTCCAGACTGAAGCTCTTTTCACTTTTACCAGGCAGTTTGGTCTTGTGGAAAATACACTCATAAAAGGGTATTAGCGTTTTATGTATAAAAGGGGATTAATCAGGATCCTCCGGCACCTCCAGCACTGAAACCCATGCATGCACACACTGAATCCCATGTGCGTGCGCGCGCGCGCGTATACACACACACACACACACACACACACACACACACACACACACACACACACACACATTCTGAATTCCCCTCTGACTGAAACTCAGCACCGAGGACAGTTCCTGAGTCATGTTTGTAGGAAGCTGTCCTTGAATTCTGTGCTACTGAGCTCACACCCTCATTCCTGACTTCCCAAGTGGCTCTGAGAAAGAGAGGAGGAAATGCAGAAAAAAAAAAAAAAAAAAAAAAAAAAAAACTGTATAAGATGGGTTCCTCTGACACCATGGTGGAAATTAGCACATTTCCCCGAAGACCAAGATAAAAATGCATGTGAGAAGAACCAGGGAGCCAAACAGATGGGACAATAAAATGGAGGGAGAATGAGCTCATCAGGATTCCCGGCACATGGGTTAAATCCACACTGGGCTCTCGGCTGACCTGGGACCAGCAGTCATAGTGAATGAGTGGGTGGTTACTATGCTGCGGCATCAGTTACACTAAGAGATTAGGTGGCAGTGATTCACTGTGCAGATCTGCACGACTTTCTCAAGTAGCAGAAAATCTGTGGGCCCCTGGGCTCTGTGGCTTGCACGGCCATTCTCATGGGTAGCATGAGTCATGTGTGCGGGTTCTTTCAGGTAGACAGTTTCTGTGCTGTGAGGAAATCAAGGCAGAGCTCCCATGCTGTCAGGCACACAGCATCTCCTTTGCAGGAAAGTCTACCTGCTGTCTACACAACGAGCTCGCCCTTCCATACTCAGCCTTAGCTTCAGGCGGTTCATAGCACATACAGAAGAAAAACACTGTTCTGTAATGTTTATCACAGGGAAGCATGGTTCCTTCCTTCCCAAACTACCAAGCTCTTGAATGAAGCCAGAAGGGCCATAAAGAGTTGATGCTAATTGCCTTCTCCTCCCTACAAGGTCCAAAGAGGAGAAAATGGCTTGCCCCAAACCACTTAGCTAGTAACAGTTGGCATTGGGACTAGAACGCCTCATTCCTAAACCAGCAGATTTTTTTCCATTGTACCAGGAAAACAAAATAAAACCCCAAATAGCATAAGTCCTCTAATTTTACTGTCTCCAGAGAAAATAACATCCCAATGCCTGGGTCTTTCCATCTGGGGTTTGGCAACTTCACTGATCACTTCTCATATTGGAAACTCTTGTAAAAAATTTAAGAGCAATTATTTTGGGGATATATGCTATTTTTATGTCTTCTTGTACATTGCCTTCTTTGGTCAAGAGGAAATTAGAATTCTGGAAATACACTTGATTTAATTATTAAAAGGACAAGCCTCAGCTTCAAGTAGTTGCAAATATGAATTATTAGTCCATGTCATGGAAGGACTGGAGAGCTAAATAGGAACAATAATAATCTAGTGTCACACCCAATTAAGATCTCCCCTGGCCTACGCGTGAAAGAACATCAAATCTGTGAGTGGAAACTTCAGGCAGCATGGCTATCTCTGGATAATTCTGGGCATGCCTGGATTCGGTGCTTGACAGTATCATCTAAAGGTTCTGTGTTGGAAGGTGCTTTGCGATCGATCTCATTGCCTTCACTATTGAAATCTGTGTATGCGTAGATTTATTTGAACTTTTGAATTTTCAAGTACCCAAAGAAAGAAGGTCTAGGAAGAAATCATAGACCCAAGGTCAGATTTAACAAGGAGTAACTTCTTGTCGAGGGCAGACAAAGATATTCGCCCTCTATTCACCCCCGCCCCAATCCACGCACACCTTTCCCACTGATGAACAGTCTTACCTGAGCCCCAATCCACACACACCTTTCCCACTGGTGAACAGTCTTACCTGAACCATCATGCTTCCCTTGTCCTCTGCTCTGGATCCTGTGTAAACTGGATTTCCTGTCTGTAGTTTTTAATCCTTGAAGAGCTTTTTCATGAATAGAACTTTTCTTATAATTTAACAACACTGTCCTTGAAAACCCCACAACTATTTACATAACAGAAGCTATTGTTTGAAGTGCAAAACAGGTCAGAATTTGGTTTCTAGAGATTAATCACTGCAGTCTATTTTATATTATCATAATAATTTCATTTATTTTGATACAATTTGTTTTCAGAATCAACCTCAGCCTCTGTGCACAAGTGACAAATCCATTTGTTTCTGGTAGAATGGATAATGTGATTAATGACCTTGCAACAGAATTTCTTTAAAAAGAGGGAGAAAAAAGATTTTCATTTTTAATTCACAGTAAACCAGTTCAGTCTGTAGCTGTGGATCAGAACTGCCCTGAACTTGTAGGCCATGGGTAAGATTTTGAAATACCTGCTCCAGTCTTTGGGGGGGAGGGGGTCTGAGTATTAATATTAGGTTCTCTCCAAGAATCTGATGATGCAGGTTCCAGGTTTAAAGTGGATTTGTTGGGCTCCCCCATTTGCAAGAATGGGGCACTGTCATATCGACTCTGTTTGGTTGTTCACATCAAACTGAGGTCACGCTAAATAAATAAGATCATGCCTAGAGGGATGTCGTCCGTGAACATGTTGGTCTGTTGGCGTCCTTGTATTATCTAGGACCCATTCCTGACCCGCCTGAACTTTCTCTGTCTGTCTCTGTCTCTGTCTCTGTCTCTGTCTCTGTCTCTCTCTCTCCCTCTCTTCCCTTGAGTTCTCCGGGGTTGGACCTGGAATTTGGAAACGCCTCCAGACTGTCCGCCTCTGCCAGCGACCGTCGTGCGGCTTCTTCCCGCGCCCAGATTGAAGAAACCCACGCGGGCCACGGGAGTGGGTCGCGTGGAAGACCCGGGTTCGAGTCCCGCCGGGGGAATTCCTCCTTGGCAAGTGGAATCTTGCTCAGGGTTTCTCAGGCGGCGCCGGAAGCCGCGCCATCACCACTCACCGTGGGCGTCAGGGTGTCCCCCGGGCTTCTCTGCCCACGAGCCACGCTCCTGAGCGAGGCCCGCCAACGCTTTCTATGACGGTTTTGAACTCCAGTTTTCCTTTTCTAAGGAGCCTTGGGGACCCCGCACTCGCGCCTCGGGAACACGGCCCACGCTAGAGCCCAGACGCCTGGCCGCTTAGAGATGCGCCCCCGCCCCGCCCTCCGCGTGACACGCGCGCGGGCGAACCAATCAGAGGACGCGGCTCGAGCCCCACGCACCAGAGGCCCCGCCCTCCAAGCTTAAGAAAGGGCGCGCGGGCAGAAGCCGGGCCAGAACGGCGCTCCGAGCCGGAACCTAGAGCGGGTTTCTGCGACGGCAGGCGGCGCTTGTGCTACCAGCTCCGTGCTGCACGCGGTTCGCTAGAGCGCCGCGCTCCGACAGACGTAGCCGGCCCCGAAGGCGCCCAGACGGCAACCCAGAGACCCATGCTGAAGTGAGCGCTCACCGGTCAGCGAGATGCTGGCGCTGCTGACTGCCGGCGTGGCGCTCGCCGTGGCCGCGGGAGGAGCCCAGGACAGTCCGATACCGGGCAGTCGCTTCGTGTGCACCGCGTTGCCCCCCGAAGCGACGCACGCAGGCTGCCCGCTGCCCGCGATGCCCATGCAGGGCGGCACGCTGAGCCCCGAGGAGGAGCTGCGAGCCGCGGTGCTACAGCTGCGCGAGACCGTCGTGCAGCAGAAGGAGACTCTGGGTGCCCAGCGCGAGGCCATCCGAGAGCTCACCAGCAAGCTGGCCCGCTGTGAGGGACTGGCTGGAGGCAAGGCGCGCGGCTCGGGGGCCACGGGCAAGGACACCATGGGCGACCTGCCGCGGGACCCGGGCCACGTCGTGGAACAGCTCAGCCGCTCGCTGCAGACCCTCAAGGACCGCTTGGAGAGCCTCGAGGTAGCTGTGCGCGCAAGGGCATCCCATTTAGCGGGTGGTGGCCCCAGGATCGTGGGACAGAGGGTGCGGGAGGAATGGGTACGCGCGCGCCCATCCATGGGGAGAGTCGAGTTCGGGGGTGCAAGCCTCGCATCTGCTCTGGACCTTACTGGGATGGCCTCCCTTCTCGCTGTCCTCCTCTGTCCCCTTGTCGGATGGGAAAGGTGAAATCCCCACCCCCATCTCCATCCCGCGGCGCGCGGGGACATACCCACCAGACTTACGTGAACTTACTGAGGTTTTTGGCTGTTGAACCCAGACGGCCTAGCCTGGAGGGCAATACCGGGTGACCCCGGCAGCCCGTTTCCTCTCCTTGCAAATCTCCGCGATCGGAAGCGGGACACGCTCCCGCCGGCTGTGCCCAGTGCTTGAGAGCCTGTCGCCGGAGGTCAGCTGCCCCTGGGCATCTGGTGTTTTCTTTGACAAATTGGGTCGGGATGTGGGAGGACTGGATTTGACTGATATGCGGGAGAATGGAGGGGGAAAGCCAGTGCCCCCAGAATGCGAACAAGCCCCTTATTAGCCTCAAAGACGCCTCTATTCATCGAGTCAGAACGTTGTTTTTTTTTTTAAGGTGCCCTTCGCCATGACTTTAGGAGAACCGACCTTACCCCGCTATCTTCTCCTGTGTGCAGTTTGGAACTTTGGGGGAAAAAAATCTTCAATTAATTTTCGTCCTACTTCCCACCCTGTTTAAGAAGTGTGGACATTTCTGTTAACAGCGTTTATCAAAATACCTATTAGCAAAAAAATGATGTTTAAATTACAGGTGTTAATTATTGCTAAATTATTGGAGGGTTTCTTTTGGCATAATGGCTATATACAGTATCTCCAGCATCTGTAGCTCCCATGAGTCATTAGGATTACTAAGAGCTAACACTTCTTGAGTTCTAAATGTGACTCAGGCATATTATTTAATTTTAACCCTTGTAATAGAGAACAGCACGAGGCAGGTCCTGTTTTCTACAATGTATAATCTGGAGCATTGGGACACAGAGATCCGGGAGCTTGCCAAGGGCTGAGGGTGGCAGACTGCCTCTGAGCCGGCATGATGGCAGAGGAGTAAGAGAAATAGGAAGTGAGGATTTGGATACAGCCCCCAAAACAAAGCTTTCTGGGGGTTGGAGTAGTAACATCTTGTGCCTGTCATTTTCCAGGAATATCTCTGATCACTTTCACCCTTGTGCCATTTTGGAACTTGGGGACCCTGTTTATTTCTAGACAAAAGCTCACTGTACCATTGATTAATTGCTTGGAAAAAAAAAAATCCTGCCCGTGTTTTGGGCTTTAATTGACATAGAATTATAGATGTTGGCTAAAGCAGCTTTTCAAGAGGAGAAAGTGAGATTCACAAGTTTCAAATATTGCAGCGAAGTAATTTTTGGCTGACTTTGAAAGCCTTTCCCTACCAAAAAGAAAAAAGAGGTAGGTATCGGTAAAAATGTTCTCTTCTGAGCCACTGGCACAGTTTAATGCTGCGTTGGAAGCTTCTCGCTGTGTGGTTGGGTCATTGGAGCCGCGTGCCACAGTTTTTATTCAACTGGCCTGAATTTGTCCCCCTCCCGCCCTTCCAAAGCTCCAACTCCGCACAAACGCGTCTAATGCCGGGCTGCCGAGCGACTTTCGAGAGGTGCTCCAGCGGAGGCTGGGGGAGCTGGAAAGGCAGTTGCTGCGCAAGGTGGCCGAGCTGGAGGATGAGAAGTCCCTGCTCCACAATGAGACGTCAGCTCACCGGCAGAAGACAGAGAGTACGCTGAACGCGCTGCTGCAGAGGGTGGCTGAGCTGGAGCGTGGTACGTGCCGTGTGCCTGATGTTCTGTCTGAGGGTGGCCTCCTTTTCACCACATTGGGCAGACCTAAGGATTTCCATTTATGGGCAGCCGTGAAGCGGTGGTAGTGGCACGACATGGAGATGATTCTCAGATGTTTGTGTCAATGACAAAGGTGATTGACAGTGGTCATAGGAATTGGCCCCGAGCCCTTCCCCGGGGAAAACAAAGGAACTCAGGACCAGCTTGGATCAACAGCCTGACCTCTGACCTCCTGCCAGATGGGCGGTTCGGTCTCTTTTTGACTGGTCATTACAGCAGATTCTGCTTATCTTTCTCATCTCGTGCTGTGGTGGGTGAGATTTCCCCACCAGAGATGGAAGGGGAGAAGAGATGAAGGGTCCTAGATGCTTCAGTTTCTGGTCTCAACCCCCAGCTCTCTGGTGGCTGTGGAGTTTTGGGTTTGGTGGCAGAGGGTATAGAATTATAATCTCAGATGCCCTAAGCTGACAAAGGCTCTTTTTTCATGACAGATAGGAGACTGTCCAATAGCAAAATGTCCAGTGACTCTTGTGATGAAAGGAAGGTCAGCTGGAGCAGGGAACGGACTGACGGGCTATTGAGTCACTAGGAGTCCCAGGTTTCCCGTGTCTCCTTCCTGTTTTCTATTATTTCCCCCGCCTTTCTTAGAAAAGGATGAGAAGTGTGGCTTACCTATTTGACTTTGGTTCTGTTTTGGTTATTTGTTTGGTTTGTTTTGTTTTCTTGAAAGAGCATCTTGTGATATAGCCTGAACTGGCCTTCAGCTTGCCATCCCCCTGCATCAGCCTCCCAAATGCTGGGATTACAGGCATGCTCTACTATCTCTGGCTTGTCATTGATTCTTGAGTTTTCAAAACAGTTTATTCTGCTGCTAGGTGACTCACTAGGTCTCCGAGCCTTTGTCAGAGGTAAAGCAACTGCCTCGGATTCCTTTCTTGTCTGACAAGAGGGAGGGTAATGTCTATCCCACCACAATCATGGCAGATCCTTGGGACACTCGGGGCCACGGAGTGAACGCAGTAATAAGTAACTGAAGTGGGTAACTAGAACCAGAGGAGACTTTGTGTGTCTCGCTTGGCACAGTGGTCAGCTTGCCAACAGGAGACAGTCAGTAGAAGTCTGAGGTAGAGAATAGAATTAATGCCAGGCGGTGTGCTGAATGTGGTAACCATTTCACGGATGAGGAAATGCTCCCTCCCCAGGCAGACAAGTATCCTTTATGGATACTTGCCAAAGAAGCCTGAGACACTTGTCACTGTGATGTGGACCCGAGCCTCTTCATCCTCAGTTCCTGGACTGCAGGCCAAAAGAAGAGTTACTCGGGAGCTGCCGCTTCATGGCTTTCCCACGTGTTCTCAGCCTGTCTGTTCACAGCCAGGAGGAGCAGTCAGGGCTCAGGCCCAGCCATGCTGGTTCTGGCAACCACATTTGTGCCCCTTAGTTCTCACTGAAGCTCACAGCTGAATGGGCTGCAGGATGCTGGGCCTGCCTCTTGTACAGCAGTGGTTCAGAGGAGCCACTAAGCTTCTTCATACTGTGTGTGTGTGTGTGTGTGTGTGTGTGTGTGTGTACTGTATACATATATATGTGTATTTATGTACATATTAATACATATATAATATATATATATATAAATTGTTTTGTGTATGTGGGTGTTTTGCCTGCATGTGTATGTATACCACATTTATACCTGGTATCCACGGAGCCTAGAAAAGGTTGTTGGATCCCCTGGAACTGGAGTTACAGATGATTGTGAACCACCCTGTGGGTGCCAAGAGATGACCCTGGTCCTCTACAAGATCAACAAGTGTTCTTAATTGCTAATCTATTCCCCAATTCCAGACTTCCCTTTGACTACCTCTTCCCCCACCTACCCCCAACCCCCACCCCACCCCCACGTGCCCACGGGACTGCTAGACTTTTTCCTTGTGTCCCACCTACTCAGTTCTGGAATGAGCCTTAAAGGAAACTGACCATCTGGTAAGCCATTTGTTCCTGGGCACTTCTGAGTGTCTGCTCATTCTGTTCTGTGGCCACTGTACAAGGGTATGTAAATGCCCAGCCCCCGAAGTTCACTATGAGTGGAAACTCGAGCAGGTTCCGTGGAAGCATCCAGCCGAGCCCCAACCATGTGGCCAGTTTAGGAAGGCTCTGGGGAGTCCTTCATTCTGCATCCGGTTATAAGCTTACCTGGGGGTTCTGTGTCTTCTATTAGCCCTGCCACAGGTATCCACGGCAGGTACGGATGAGGCAATAATGATGCTTTTGACCTCTGAAGACCTGAGAAGGTTGGTAGTGATCCCAGAGAAGAAATGGGCTTTTATCTCCGGTGGGCAGGAAGCCATCCAGAGCCCAGCAGGTAGCCGCTGACTCTGCACAGCACCCATGTTCCCAGGATGCCCATTTCTCTTGGTTGCAAGACCTATTCATTTGCAAAGGCTGGCTGGCCAGGCGCAGCTGGCTGGGTGTTGGGTTCAGCACTGGCACCGAGAAGAGCAGAGCCTCCTCCCTTCAAAGCCCCAGGCTGCCTGCCCCCCTCCTTAGGCTTGTCCACCACCTGCAGTTTCTGATTTATTGGTCAAGCCTTTTAATTCCTTAATTGGTTCTAACTAAGTTTCCTCTGAACCTCCAAGCTGTTTTTATTCAAATAAAGGGTATGAGTTTTCAGGCTAGAGCCCCCTCCTCTGCCTCTCAGCTCTCCCAGCTCTAATTAAACCTATCTGTTGTCACCGACCTAATGATATTAAGGACCCTGAGTCTTATTAAATTGGCAAGCCTGCCCACCTGCAAGCATAGAAGCCATTTCTCCTTATTAGATAATGATGCCTTCATTAAGAACACGGCTGTTAGCCACTTGAAGACGAAGCAACGGTGACTGTCCGTAGTGGAAAGAGGGACTTCCGGTCCTGTTGGTTCCACAGCTGCGTGATCTCGGACGAGTTGTTTCTCTGAGCCTCAACACAAGAGTACAAGCTGCAGAGTTGGAGAGGGTGTTGTCTGGTTCTCTCTCTCTCTTTCTTCAGCACAATGAGGGGCAAGCCCTCGCTTTTACTCTGGCTTACTTCCTCGGGTGCTTGAGATGGCCAGGTCTTTCCAGCTCTGGACAGGTGCTCAGCAGGTCTGCAGCCTGACTGGAGGAATGCCTACCACGGGAGGTCAGGATGAGTCAGGGAGACCACACAGCCAGAGGGGCATGAGAAATACCAGCTGGAAAACCCAGAGAGACCAGAAAGGTGACCCTGGACTCGACTCTGTTACCGGGCTGTGCAGGAGACCTCTTCAGATAAGGCCTAGAACTTTTCATTTTGGGAGATCATGATGGAGTAAGGTTGTCTGGCTGTCTGGTCTTTTAGGGGTGCTTAATAAGTAGTTGTTGATGAGTGAAGAAAAGTGAGTCTCCTTCACTAGCAGGATCTGATCCTTGTGTACAAGGAAAGCTTTCACTTGTACACTTGTACACTTTTAATTAGTTCTTTGCAAAGTTTGGGCAACACAACTGTTACATCAATTTGAGCTTAAATCAAGGCTGTACTAAAAGTTACATGCCATGTAAGAATTTGTTTGCAAAGGCTTCAGAGGTGCTGGGTACTGAGGACAGCCTGAGATGGCGGGGGTCTCACCACTACCGGTAAGGTCTGGCTAGGTGTTAGCCTGAGGGTGGGGGTACCTTTGCAAGTATCTGTCTGCCCCTGGTTCCGCATTACAGAAAACAGTCCAGCAATGCAGCCCATCTTGAGGAGGAAAGGTCATGTTAGGGGCAAAGGGTTTCCCAGCAGGGACTGAGACAAACTGCCACTTCTGAGTAAAGCTGTAGTGTCCAGACCTCAAGCCGGATGCCTTCACCTGAGCAGTGCTAATCACTTGCGGTGACAAGTAAAGCAGGCTGGCTTGCTCACAAGTGTTTATCGAGTGCTCGTGTGCCCAGGAGACATTTCCTCCTCCAAGCCCTGGTCCCTGGGGTTTCCAAGCCTGCCCTTATGGAAGAAGCCAGAGGGGCTGAGAGCTCCAGGAAAGATAGGAGGAAACAAGACTCAGCCGAGGAAGACTTTCCTGGCTTTACAGAAAAAGAAAATTAAATCCAGTTTCTCTCTAGACTCAGTTCCTAGCCATCGCGACTGTGAGGCTAGAAAATGGCCATCAGAAAGGATCAGAGTTGGGTGTTTTTGTTTTTGTGTTGTTTCCTTGTGGGTTTAAAGAAGCCTTGCAGGCTGTGGTGGTACACATCTGTAAACCCATTACTTGCTAGGCGGAGGCAGGAGGATTGGGAGTTCAAAGCCAGCCTGGGCAACAAGCTACACAGCAAGGCTTTTGCACAGATTGAAGGGGGTGAAGAGACTTCTTTAAAAGAAAATGTTTGTTGTTTTGTGGGTACGCCTGGATATACGTATGCATGCTGTGTTTGTACAGCGCCTGTGGAGGCCAGAGAGAGGCTTAGAACCCCTGGAACTGGAGATACGGATGGTTGTGCATTGTCATGTGACTGCTGGGAATCCAAGCCAAGTCCTCTGGAAGAGCAGCAAGTGTGCTTAGCAGCTGGGCTAGCTCTCCAGCCCCGAGGCCTCTTTCCTAACAGGCTGCGCATGGGGGCCCAAACCCATGGCCCTTCTCACGCCCCAGGCTCCTCAGGATTCTCTATCCACCCTTTAGTCTCCCTCCCACCACTGTCCTCCACGGACATCACTGCCTCCCTGTCCCTTTTCCCTTCTACTGGCTTTGGTCTGTCTTCCCCACCCGAGTGTAAGCATCCAGGAGGCAAGGACTCTCCCTAGGGCTGCTGGATTTGGACCCTTTGACCAGGAGCTGAAGTGCTCTGGGTCTGCCTGAGTGATGGGTCCTGATGAGGTGTACTTTGGCCAGGCTGGCCTGCTATAGCTTCTTTTCCTTCTACCCAGGCAACAGCGCATTCAAGTCACCAGATGCATTCAAAGTGTCCCTTCCTCTCCGCACAAACTACCTGTATGGCAAGATCAAGAAGACATTGCCCGAGCTGTACGCCTTCACCATCTGCCTGTGGCTGCGGTCCAGCGCCTCCCCGGGCATCGGCACGCCGTTCTCCTATGCTGTGCCTGGGCAAGCCAATGAGATTGTGCTGATAGAGTGGGGTAATAATCCCATCGAGCTCCTCATCAATGACAAGGTGAGCGAGGCCTGCTCGAACTTCACCCTGGTGTCCAAGGGCATCGGCACTGGAGGAAGTCCGCCAGCGTCACACAGAGCAGATCCTGGCCAGCTGTAACCTGTTTCACCATCTCCTCAGTGTGGAGGAGGCACTCCCACTCCAGAGGGCTGGCAGTGGGATGGGGGCTGGCATAGCGAATCTGCAGCCCATGGAGACCTGGGCTCTGAGTCTGGCCAAGAGGCAGTAGAGGATCCAGATGTTGAAGGAGCGGAAGGGGTAGGAAAGCGGACTCCGCATGCAGGGGCAGCCCGCGTGGTTCCTCTCCAGATGCTCTGGTTGAGGGTACCCATGTGAGAGTGTAGGCATACACTTCAAAGGGGTCATATGTATTGAGATGCATCTTACACATGGCAAAACTGACCCTTGAAGTGAACGTTTCAGTTTTAGCTGGCCTTGACAAATGCACACAGTTGTATAATCACACCACAATAAAAATACAGAACAGCCCTCTGCCACATTCCCTCATTCACCATTGCAGCCAGCGCCTGCCCAGCCCCTGGCAGCTGCTCTTCTCGGCTGCTCTGTAGTCTGGCCTTTCCCAGCGCAGATGCCCCATTTCCATAGGCATTCAGGAGTATGGTTCCTTGAAAGACTAATCTGGAGCCTCTGGTCACTCAGCCACCTAGTGGGGCTCCGTGGCGGGCTCTCAGTAACTGGGAAGATAATGCAGGATGGCTGTGAGTTTAAAGCCAGCTGGGGGCACACAGCAAAGGTGTCTCTCTGCTCCTAAAGTCAAATCCAACACAATAAAAGAATGTCCTTAGTCAAGCATTAAAGGGCTGCCCCTGCTGTAGACACACGCCCCCCAAGCCCAGCCTCCATTTGGGACTGGCACAGAGGAGACCCCAGTCTATCTGTGATCTTTGTCAAACTGTCACTGGGAGGTGTTTGCTTACTTAGGGAGCACCTTGGAGAAGTTGAAAATTCTGTGCAGTGGAGTGAGCCTGCGAGTCTTCTAGCAGAGACAACTTTCCTGAGCTAAGGATTTATTGTTCTAAATAACAATGTAGTGCCTGAGAGCCTTGTTTTCCTCTCCCTTTAGACCTCTTGTAAACATTCAATTCCTGAGAGGGAGACTTCAGGTTGCTAGGAGACCAACAGTAACAACAGGGCTATCTTAGCTTAGTGCTCACAGGCTGCTAGGGGGTTCCCGTAGTTGAGTGTGGGGTCTGTATGTGCATGGTCTGTATGTTCTCTGTACTATGCTGACAGACACATGCATGGAGCCTCCTGCCCTTCCCTTGGCACTGGTGAGGCTTTGTACACACACAGGTCCCTGAGTGTTACTGGTCAGGTCCTGCACAAGGCTAGCATGGGAGGGTCAGTCTGTAGCCAGACCCAGAACCAAGAATGCCCAATGTCCTGAGATTGCCACATGCAAAGGTTGGTTGTATCTCTCACAAGACAGGGAGGGGGAGCCCAGCAGGAATCCTGGGTAGTGGAAAGAAGAGGAGCCCTAGGACTCCAGGTGATGGTCCACTCCCTTCCCTGGAGCGATCTGTGGGATTGGGCCCTGGCAAGTCCTCACCTGCATGTTGATACCCACAGGTCGCACAGCTGCCCTTGTTTGTTAGTGATGGCAAGTGGCACCACATCTGTATCACCTGGACCACTCGAGATGGCATGTGGGAAGCATTCCAGGACGGGGAGAAGCTCGGCACTGGGGAGAACCTGGCACCCTGGCACCCCATCAAGCCTGGGGGTGTGCTCATCCTGGGGCAGGAGCAGGTGGGTACTCCCTCAGGGAATCTGCAAAGGGGGCTGTGCAGCTCAACCACCCAGGATCCCCTTGTTCTTGCCCAAGGTATCTCTCTCCCAGACCCTGCCACTGTGTCCTGACAGCCAGCCCCATGGGGAAGCTCCCTGGCTGCAAAGCCGAAGACACTGCAATGTAGTATCTGACAAAGAGGTGTGGGAGTGTCCTTATAGTCACAGGGTCATCTAGTGACTCAGGTCCAGCTGCCTTATAGGAAGGCATCTCCAGTGTCCCTGTGAGTGCCTGCATTTGCACCTAGGGTACCTGCGGGGGAACTGGGGAGAAAGATGATTCAGGAAACTATCTAGGTGAGGAGCAGGAAAGAAGCCAGCTGGTCCTGGGCAGGGAAGAGCTAGCTTGGTGATCATTAAGCACTTTAAGGGATCACCATCTCATTCATGGCCTCCTTCCTCATCTCCTCCATTACTTCTCCCCTGAAAGGGGCTGAGTCAGGCATTAGGCAACTGTCTTTCCTTTCTGCCTCAGTTTCCCCTATGTAAAATAGGTGGTTTGAGTAAAGCCATTTCCCACACCTCAAATGCCATGGAGCTTCAGGACCTGTAGAACCCATGGTTCTCTCCATCTTGCTTCCCTGATGGAGAGTCGGGAGGCCATTTCTCCTTGGGAGCCTGCCCCTAAGTGTCTTGTTTCCATTCTCCAGGACACCGTGGGAGGCAGATTTGATGCCACACAGGCCTTTGTCGGAGAGCTTAGCCAGTTCAACATATGGGACCGTGTCCTCCGGGCGCAAGAAATCATCAACATCGCCAACTGCTCCACGAACATGCCTGGAAACATCATCCCGTGGGTGGACAACAATGTCGATGTGTTTGGAGGGGCTTCCAAGTGGCCTGTGGAGACGTGCGAGGAACGTCTCCTGGATTTGTAGCTCCCTTCTCCCTGTCCAGGAGGCCAAGATCGGGCTGTTCTGGGGAGTTCAAGGCCATCTACTCCCCAGTTCAACTAAAACCTCTGGCCTGAACAGAAAGAGCCAGAGCCTGTTCCCAGGAAACCTCCAAGACAGGCTGTGTGGCCACCCTTGTCTTAGGCTCATTTGTTCCTTCTGATTTTTGTCGGTTTTTCGGGGGAGGCGGGGTAGTACCAGGATCCCTCCGGAAGAGTCCCGAGCCACTTCCTGCTGGGATTCTGTTGAAGTCTGTGGGCCCTTCCTCCAGCCCCTGTAAATGCTAGTGGAGCCCAGCCCTACCTGTGCTTCGGATCCTCGGTATCCCGTGTGTGCTTCCTCTTTGTCCCCTCTGATGGCTGTGTGGCCATCCTACTGGGGTGGCCTGCGTCCCTTGTGTGTGTGCACATCCCTGCTTTTGACTGAACACATCGCAAAGACGCTACCCCCATCCGCAGAATGGTCTCTCCCTCAGTGTTCCTGTGCGTTCTGGTCTTCCCTCTGAGGGAATCGCAGCTGGTGGGGGGCCGGCTGCCCAGACAATCCCTGCCATCCCCAAAGCAGAGACCACCCATGGGGAAGGTCCCCCACAGCCTTCTCCTCCCCTCTGCCACCTCTCAGACCCACGCTTCTAAGGATCATCGCTGGGTTGGCTTTGAAAAGCTGCTCTTCTCATCTGGTGCCAAAAGTTCATTTGCAGCTTCTACAACATTCGGTGTGGTGTGGGGATTTACTTTCTTCCCCACAAAAGAACGAACAGCTATTAGAAGCCTCCCATATTCTTTTGATGCTCAGCCCACTGTGAAGAGTGAGCTTGTTTTGTAAGCCACATTGGTTCCTGTGAGCATCTGACTGCCCCCACCGAGTATTTCCCCCCAGAACTTTGGAGAAAACGGGTGTCATTTGGCTGCTACTTGCTTAGTGACTCCAGGCTACATCATATATCATAATTTATTTTAAAGAGAAAGTGATTCAGTGGGGAAATTTATAAAGCTATAAATATTATATATTTTATTTTTCATACATGTTTGAAGTGCGGATCCATGGATGTTCCATTTGTAGGACCAAGTTGACGTTGACATGCCCATCCTGACATTGTATGCCACAAGAGCTCTTGTGATGATGGAATATTGATTAAAGTGTACTGGAAGATGCCCTGAGCTTCTCTCTCTCTCTCTCTCTCTCTCTCTCTCTCTCTCTCTCCACACACACACACACACACACACACACACACACACACACACACTGGAATCCAGCTAGTTTGGGAGGGATGAGACTTTCTGTTTCCTGGCTATCATATGGCTGACTGGGTTTGTCCAAGCCTAACCCCTGCGGACAGACACACCTGTCTCTGAAGGACATGGAGTGTTGATACTTGGAGTATTATATAGTCCAGGGGTGTCCCTCTCCTTCCTCAGCATCATGCTATAGGCGTCCAGCAGACCATCTGTCCCCAGCCCATCCAAGGAGACCCTGAGCTCAGCCCTGCACCTTCTCTGTATAGGTGCTTTTACCACATCTCATTAATATATTTAACGCAGCTCCCTGAAAGCCAATCTCAATTCACAGACGAGTTCAAAGAACAGTCAAAAGTGGCATTTGGATTCTCTTGTGTGTATGTGTGCAGATACGTGTGTGTGCAAGTGGAGGTCTCATTCTTCAAGCACTGTCCACCTTAAAAACAACCTTTGCTTATGAGTGTGTGCAAGTGTGCACACAGGCATGTTTGCCCACCATTGGGGTTGTGTGTGGGGATCAATGGAAACCGCAGGTGTTGGTCCTCACTATCTACTGTGTTTGAAACAGCGTCTTTTGTTTGCCCCTGTGTTTGCCAGGCTAGCTTCTGGGGGTTTTCTTGTTGGCCCTCATCTCACCACAGGAAAGCTGGGGTCCCAGACACACTACTGTGTACTCTGGCCCTCGAGCTTACATGGCAAGAAGCTTTACCTACTGGGCCATATCTCCAGCCCCCCTCCCCCTTTTAATGTCAAGACAGTCCCTCACCTACCTGGAACTCCCCAGGTGAGCTAGGCTGCCTCTCTCCTCGGCACTGGGGATAGAACTGAATTCCTTGTGCTATGAAGCCAGTGCTCTTCAGGCCAGGTTTTGGCTTCCATAGCCAGTGCAAGGCAGACCAGGGTCACAGCCAGCCTTTGGACCTGGAGGCCTTGTACCTTCCTCTGCTCCTTCCTACGCACCTCTGCCTTCTGGTTCTGCGGGGCCAGATGCCACTGCGTCCTCCCAGAACCCCTCCTGTGTGCCCACCTGGCTCTGGCTGGCATGGTGATAGTCTCTTTGCTGCCACCACTTCCCATGTCTGTGTCTACTCTCTTGGCAGCTGCAAAGCGATGTTTTCAATGATATGGAAAGTGGCATCTGACTGTGGGCCACCGACTTCCTATGTCAGATGTACTTAATACGAAGGCTCGGTGGGACTCAGCCTCCAAAACCATGATGGGTGGGTCACAGAGCTCCCTAGAGTCTATTTTCAATGTGAATTATTACTCGGCAGACTGAGCATCATTAGTGTTGAGTAGAACATGAAATTAGGCCAGATGCCCTGCTTGGGGGCCTTTGGAGTTCTACATGATGAAGCTGGTGGAGAGCAGTTTATTTTTAATCCCTTTCATGGTGAGACTACAGCCAGGCAGCTCTCGTGGAAAGGTACCTGGGGGGCTGGGGAGATGGCACAGTCCATAAAGTGATGTGCAAGCAAGTGCTGAGCAGATCCCTCACACCCTTGGAAAAAGGCTGAGCACAAGGTCTCAGCAAAGGTCTGTTAACACCAGCTCTAGTAGGGGATGGGATCCCTGGAGCTCATTGGCTGCCCAGCCTAGCCAATCAGTAAGCTCCAGGCTCAGTGAGAGGCCCTATCAAAATATAAGGTGCAGAGATAGAGGAACATCTCTAAACTCACCTCTGGGCTGCATGCACACTCTTGGGCATACACCCATCCCACTCCCCACATACATATAAGGTGCCTTGGGAGTTTCTTGTTACCAAGCATTGAGCTGATTTGCCTGTCTCCTGGTGCTGCCCACTGGGAAGCCCTGCTCAGCCAGCTTCCTTTCTGTGACTGAGGCAGCTTGGGAACCCAGAGTACGGGATCAAAGTACTCCCTGCTGATCTGCCCTAAGGACAAGAGGCACCAGCTGCCCTTATCTTACTGGTCTTCTTGTCAGACATTTGACCTACCTGACGTAAAAGCAGAGAAGAATCATCCACGCAGGCTAAAGAGATGGCTCAGTGGGTAAAGAGCGTTCCTGGTGAGCACAAGGACCCGAGTTCTGAGTTCAAGTCCCAGAACTCACGTTGTAAAAGCTGGGCATGGGGCCAGTCACCGTGGCACACACCTTTGATCCCAGTATTTGGGAGGCAGAGGTGGGAAGATCTCTCAGAGTCTGAGGCCAGCCAGACTACACGGTGAGCCCCGTCTCAGAAAAAATGGAAAAGCCTGGAGGGACAGAGGGACATACGTGGCATCTCAGCTACCTGCCACCCATCTTAACCCAAGGAAGTTCAAGCCAGTGTGTGGCCTTTGTTTCAAAGAGAAAATAGGTGCCAAGGCTCAGGAAGCCTTGCAGAGGAGGGGAGGAAGGAAAGGAAGAGCCAGAGGATGGAGAGATGTTCCCTGGAAGACTGTCTTCAGGACCTGGCCTGGCCGCTGCAGCAGGGAACTCACTGCCACGAAGGGCTACTGTAATAGGGTCACTGTGGCTGTGAGGGGATGGCATGGCTATGGCAACTTATAAAAATAAAGCACTTCACGGTGTGCTCGCTTACAGCTTCAGAGGGTGAGTCCACGATCGTCATGGCAGGAAGCGTGGCGGCAGGCAGGCCGGCAACGGTGCTGGAGCAGGAGCTGAGAGCGCACATCTGATCCTCAAGATGGAAACAGAGAGTGAGCGAGACTGAGCCTGGTGCGGGGTTCCGAAGCCCCAAAGCCCACTCCCAGGGACACACCTCCTAATCCTTTCCATAGAGTCCACCACCTGGGGACCAAGCGCTCAAACCTGAGCTTCTAGGGCCCATTCCCATGCCAACCACCACAGTTACCTCCACAAGACGTGCACGGATCAACCCAAGCAGATAAGTCAGCAGTTCAGAGAGGATTCCGAGCGGAACGTGAAGGGGGCAGGGGAATGTGTTGAGGGGGGGGGGGGGGAGCGGATATGACCAAGATACGTTGTTTACATAAATGAAGTGAAAGAACAAATAAAAGATGTTCTATTAAAAACAAAGGTGGATGGCTCTTGAGGAATAGTGCCCAAAGTTGACCTCTGACCAGCACACACAATTTCACACACACACACACACACATACACACACACACACACACACACACACACAATCAGCTATCAAATCCAGTGAGTTCTTCATGTCTTGAGCTCCCCCTCTGAAGAAAGACCCATGGACTCAGTTTCCCAACCCAAAATACTTACCTTTGCTCGAGGCTGAAGAACACTCCCACAGTGAACTTGCTCCTCTAACAAGGGTGGGGTAGGACACCTCTTGAATTGTCTTGTTGGTTAAGGATCACCATGGAAACTGTAGCCCGATGATCAATGAGCATGATAAAAACCACAGCCAAAACCAAGGGAGGCTGGCACCCGGTGTCTGCTGATCAGAAGGCAGGCTTCTGTCCTTCTGGACTCCAGGAACCCAGCCCCAGCTGGGTGGAAATCAGAGGACAGCTTACGGGAGTTGGTTCTCTCCTTCTAACTGGGTCGGTCCCAGGGCTAGAACTCGGGCCGTCAAGCCCCTTCACCTGTGGAGCACTCTCACGGCCATGTTTTGATGGTATTATTGGTAGAACGTAGGGGGTAGAGACAAGTTTTGAGTAGATAGATTCATCATTCTCTCAGTCTCTTTCTCTCTCCCTCTCTCCCTCCTTCCCCTTCCTGGCTACCGTGAGGGGAGCGCCTTTGCTCCCACACACCATCCTTGCCGTGATGATGTCCTCCCTCGCCACAGCCCACAGCGCTGAGGCCGAGTGACCACAGACCGAGCCCTCTGAGATCAGGAACTGAAGGAGGCCTTCCTCTGTGAAGTGAGTGTCCTCGGGTATTTTGTCACAGGAGGTGGAAAGCGGGCTGACACAGCTAAGGATGTGGCCACGGGATGTAGTCACTTCTGTGACTAGGAGTCAGAGAAGGAGACAAAACAAGGATGGATGGTGAAGGAGAAGGAGGAAACAGAGCCAGAGACTAATTGTTAAGTGTAGCTGTGTGGGAAATTACCCAAGACAGTTTGAATACAATTTGTGTGTGCGGTTCTTTTCTTCTATATGATTTAAAAGACAATTACACAAAGCAATAATTATAAATTTGCATTGACGGACATAGTATACGAAGTTGTCATTTGTATAACAATAACAGACCGCTGGGGAGAGAATGGAGCTATGAGAAAGCAAAATTTGGGCCACCGTTGTAATTAAATTAATACGAATCGGAACTAGATTGCTATAAATTAAGATGCTAATTATAGTGCCCAGGAAACCACAAAGAGAATGACTCAAAAGAACGCATTCAAAGAGATAGGACTGGAAGCTGAGCGTGGTGGTGCATGCCTTTCCTCCCAGCACTTGGGAGGCAGAGGCAGGTGGATTTCTGTGAGTTCGAGGCCAGCCTGGTCTAGTCTACATATGTGAGTTCAGGGACAATCAGGGCTACATAGTGAGACCCTGCCTCAAAGAGAGAAGGGGAAGGGAAGGAGGGAGGGAGAGAGGGGGGAGGGGAAGAAATAGGATTGGAGGGATGGCTCTGCAGGTTAAAGTACTGACTGACCTTCCAGGAGGGATCAGTTCCCGCCCCCCACCGCCCGCCATGTTAGGTGACGGTATCAGCAGTGATGGTGGCGGCAGTAACTACAGAGGCTCTGAAGCCACACACTGAACACCACACAGGGCACACATCTCTCCCCAGAGCATCCTCAGCACAGTGTCCTGATGTCATGAGACATAACCAGTGAGCACGAGGAAGAATCTTCTTCCCAATCCTGCCATCAGCCATAGCTTCTACTGAAGTTGAAATCAAGCCCCGGGCCTTGATCCTCCAGAGAGACACGGATAGACCCAGGCTAAGTGGCATAGAGAGACTTTAAGGAGAGCCCAACCTCCCACGCCTGTCAAAATGCCGACTGGAGAGATGGCTCAGCAGTTAAGAGCACTGTCACTCTTGCAGAGGACCTGGATTTGGTTCCCAGCACCCACATGGTGACTCCCAACCATCCACACAGCTCCAGTTCTGGAGGACCTAATGCCTTCTGACCTCCAGGGGCCCCTGGCATGCACATGACCTACATACACACAAGCAGTCAAAACACTCACACACATAAAGTAAAATAATAAATCTGAAGCAAAAGTAAACTGTGAACTGTTTTACCTCCCGCCCCCTCTGGTGGGGGTTTATACCTCCCACCCCCTCCTAGTGGGGGGGGCAGAGGTTGACTTCAGCTGTTGGTCCTCAGATGGGGTCCACCCTGTATTTTGTTTTAAGATACATAAAACAAAACCAACCAACTGAACAAAGAGACCCAAGCCAAGCATAAACAATCATTCTTCCTGTCCTTTGGCATCTCCAGATTCCTAAAGGCAAACATAAAGAACCAGAGTCAAGGGGCTGAAGAGACAGTTCAGGGGTTAAGAGCACTGGCTGCTCTTCCAGAGGACCGGGTTCAATTCCCAGCACCCACATGGTAGCTCACAACTGTCTGTAACTCCAGTTCCAGGGATTTGACACTCTCACACCAATGCACATAAAAATAAAATTAAATAAATAAAATAATAATAATAATAAAGAACCAGAGTCAAATCCTCACACAGACAATTGTGTTCTAACTAGTAGAAACCATATTCACTGATGACCGGGTTTCATCCCATATGGATTTCCAGATCCTATTTGTGTGGAGTGATCCCAGCGTCACCTTACAGCCTAGCATGAGAGAGATGGTTAAGCCAAATATTGTGCAATTTATCATCTCAGAAAGCCTTCACCTGAGTAGACCTGGGGGGCTGGGACATTTTTCATAGACTCGTGTGTGTGTGTGTGTGTGTTGTGTGTGTGTGTGTGTGTGTGTGATGTGTTCACACACCTTTGAGTAGAGACCAGAGTGACATCTGATGTCTTCTTCAATCACATGACCTTACTTCTTGCGACAGAGTCTCTTATTGAGCCTGGAGCTCGATCATTTGACTAGACTGGATCTCCAGCAAGTTCCAGGAATCCTCCTGTCTCCACCTGACCAGTTGTGGCGTTATAAGCATGTCTCAGTGTGCCAGGGGATTCAAACTCAGGTCTTCATGCTTGCACAGCAAGATTCCACGTACAGAGCCATTCCCCAGTGCTCACAAAGATTCTTTTTTTAAACAGGGTTTTTCTCTGTAGCCCAGGCTGGCTTTGAAGTCACTATATAGCCCAGGCTGACCTGCAGCCTGCAGTCTTCCTTCCTCTGCTCCAGAGCGCTGGGATGGCAGCTTTGAGCATCCATAGAGACTTTTTTAATGCTCCCTCAGTCCACACGATCCAATCAAGAGCTGTCGCAGACCGTCGACTCCGGGAGGGGGAGCATTTGCACAGAGAGGATTTGACTGTCACTGGAAGCTCATCAAGGCCAGGGCTGCGAGCGTTTCCTTCTATCACTTTGGCCTTGACAGGCTGCTGGTTTCCCTTTGTTTTCTCAAAGAAGCACAGAGCAAATTTGCCCGCTCTGCAATGCACTCCTATTCACGGCCATTGTCAGTGCAAATATTATCAAGCAGAAGTAAGTCGCAGGCGCTTGCAGCTTGGGGGTACACTGGCATGTCTTTGTCACTTGTCGTCATACACAAGTGCCAGTGTCCTGAGGGAACAACAGTCAACCCTGAATTTACATGCTTAAGGCGACGACATAGATCACAAAGGGGCTACATCTCAGCCCGAAACTTGGATACTGCAAGTGTGTGTGTGTGTGTGTGTGTGTGTGTGTGTGTGTGTGTGTGTTAGGGTTGCTATTGCCGTGACAAAAACACCATGACCAAAAAGCAGGAGCTGATGCAGAGGCCATGGAGAGGTGCTGCTTACTGGTTTGTTCCTCATGGCTTGCTCAGCCTGCTTTCTTATAGAACCCAGGACCACCTGCCCAGGGATGGCTCCACCCACAATGGGCTGAGCTTTCCCTTATTGATCATTAATTAAAATGCCCTACAGATGGATCTTATGGGGGCATTTTCTCAATTGAGGATTTCTCCTTTCAGATAACTGGAGTTTGTGGCAAGTTAACATAAAACTAGCCGCCACAGTGTGTGTGTGTGTGTGTGTGTGTGTGTGTGTGTGTGTGTGTGTGTGTGTGTGTTGTATGTGCATGTGATGTGATGTGTGTGTGGTGCATGTGATGTGATGTGATGTGTGTGTGTGTGTGTGTGTGTGTGTAGTGTATGTGTGGGTGCATTGTATGTGTGGTGTGTGTGGTTTGTGTGTTTGTGTGTGTGTTTAGGCCTCGGATAATGAGTTAGAACTCAGTTTAGATGCCCAGCACATATATGCTTCTCACTTGTGATCTCAGCCCCGGGGAGGTAGAGACAAGGGAATCTCTGTTCTTGCTGACCAGTGAGTTCCAAGTTCACTGAGACCCTGTCTCACAAAATAAGGTGGAGAGATGCTCAATGATTAAGAATACTTACTGTTCTTGCAAAAGACCCCCCATTCAGTTCCTAGCACTCACAACAGTTTGTAACTCCAGCTCCAGGGGAGCTGATAAACTCTTTTAACCTCCAAGAGCTCCCCCACACCAGCGGTATCCCTCACCCACAGATCAAAGTAAAAATAAATCTTTAAAAAATAATGATAAGGTGGAGAGTGGTGATTGAGGAAGACATCTGGCACCAACCTCTGATCTACACATACCACACACCATGCACACATCTCACACATAAATACACACACACACACCACACACCCATCTCGCACATACCATACACACACCACACACACCATACACACCACACACACACACCTCACACATACCATACACACATCACACACCATACACACCACACACACACCTCACACACACCATACACACACCACACACACATCTCACACATACCATACACACACCACACACACATCTCACACATACCATACACACACCACACACCATACACACACCATACATACCACACACACATTTCACACATACCATACACACCACACACACACAACACCATATACACCACACACCCATTTCACACATACCATACACCACACACACACACACAACACCATACACACCACACACACATTTCACACATACCATACACACCACACACACACCACACTACACACACACCACACTACACACACACACACACATACACCACGCTACACACTCACACACCATACACCACACAAATGCACACACGTGCGCACGAGCACACACACACCCCTCATACTTGCACAGGCAGCACCTTGCTCACCGAGTCATCCGCCCAGCCTTCCTTAACCTGGAGCTCACCAGCTGGGCTAGACTAGCTTACTGCTCCTGTCTCGGTTTCCCCAGGGCTGTGACCACAGGCACCTTTTAACACGCCCTCCCGGGCAGCCTTCTGCCTATTATGCAGCAGAACTTTGCCAAATGAATTATCTCCCAGCCCCTCTTGGCTGAATTTTGTGGCCGGAAGGGTCTCTTTGTCCTGCATGAGGTTCAGGTCTCTGCACAGCCCAGGTGTGAACGGATGTACAAACTACATCCCACTGTGCCTCTGGCCCGGGTCCTCCCATTGGGGCCCTCCTCACAGCTTCCTCTCCTGTTCTATTTTAGGGGTTCCCAGTGCAACCAACATAGAATAAATAAATACAGGAGCTACAAGAGGCACCAAGCAAACAGAAAAAAAAAAAAAAAAAAAAAAAAAAACTTACATGGGTGAGCGTGGAAACAGCTCCCAGGAGAGTTTCCTGAAACATCCATGGGGAATATTCAGAGTCACTTTGAAGGAACCCAGAGACCACCCATTTACAGGTCAGGAAACTGAGGCTCTGATTCTTGAAAAAAAAAAAAAAAGCCAAACTTTACCATATTTGTCTTGACAATATGTTCTTCACGCTCACACTGACTATCTCATTCTCTTGCTAATAAGATGCATGCAATCCTTTGCACCCCTTGAGATGTAATTTAAAAATAAATGCACCATTTGGCCTATTTACAAAGCAAGGTGTATACAGGGATCAGTTAACCTGGAAACCCGTGGTGATGGGGACTGCCTCACTGGGAAAGCCCAGGGTCAAGCTTCCTTTGGGGCACTGGGGATGCTAGGGCCACACTGCCAGCATCTGAGGGACACAGGACGCTGATTCCCTGCCCTCTCTCTGCTCAGACTTGATCTACACACACTGTCCCTGTGCCTGGTGCACTCGGGGCCCTGACCTAGATTGTGGTTAGGCCTGAGTACATTGCAGAAAGCACACCATTCCAACTGCACACCATTCCTACTGCACAGCTGGAAACAGCTGGGCAAGGGTGCGCCCCCAAGGCCTGAGATGATGGCAACACTATAGAGCTGGAGTTGGGCTCAGTTGTGCTGTGTGGGTCTTGAGGGCCAAAGAGGAATGTAGGGTGTGTGTGTGTGTGTGTGTGTGTGTGTGTGTGTGTGTGTGTGTGTTAGAGATAGGGTTCCTCACTAACCTAGAATGTGCTGATTTGGTCAGGTTGGCTGGTCAATGAGTCCCAGGGATCCACCTGTCTCTGCCTTTCCAATACTGGGATCACAAGCATACGCCATCATGTCCAGCTTTTTAAGGGGGCTCTAGGGGCTTGAACTCAGGTCCTCCTGCTTGCATATCAAGCAGTTTACTGACTGAGCCATTGCACCAGCCCCAACCTGAAGCTCTTGATAATCTTTTGCTCTGGAACTCTGGGAGAACTAGGGGTGGGGTTCTCTACAGTTCTGCCCCAGAAGGATGCTCTAGAATTCCTTTAGCCACACAACATCTCCACCAAGACAACCAGTTCTTTATTCCCGTCACAAAGATGAGGTGACTGAGACCTAAGAAACTGACCTGGGGAGGGCAGTGAGGTGGCTCTGTGGGAAAACGTGCTTGCTGCCAAGCTTATCATCCCGAGTTCCATCCCCGATACCCACATGGTGGAAAGAGAGAGCTGACTCCAGCAAGTTGTTCTCCGATCTCCACATGCACACTATAGCACACACACACACACACACACACACACACACACACTCACACACACATACTACATAAAAATGTATAAAAGGAACAGAAGGGATTTGTCTAAGTATGCATACAAGGTGAGAGAAGAGAAGGCCCTGAACGCCTATCCTGAGAACACCTGTCCTTAGAGACCTGGGAGAATGGAACTGAGATAGTCTGGTGTTCATCCAGCCCTGCCCCTAGCAATTATTACTGCAAGCTTCTGAGGGGCCCCTGGGAGCCCAGGAACAGCCTCCAGTCATCTGCAAATGCCCAGGGCAAAGTCCTGTTCCCCAAGCCCTGGCTCTCTTCCTCCTTCTCCTCTTGTTTCTCTCTTGCAAATATTTACTGTTGCTTGGAGAGCTGTTGCCATAGTTACAGCATCCTCAGAAGCTGAGGGTCCAAGTTGGACTTTCAACTTCAAAATTCAAGAGCAGAGTAAGTGGGTTGCTTCTTAAAACTCTAAATCCACAGCTAATAGTGTCCCATCACTGGGCAACTCCTTTGTGAACCGAATGCTTAGGGAAAAAGAAAAGTGGGGTTCTGGGGTTGTGAGGAAACCCTGGTCCACAGCTCCAGGAGTTGTAGAGAGAATAGCAATCACATGAACTTCCCTTGAGAAGGGGACTCTTCTTCTGGAAGGTCCCAGCCTCCATTGACACTGAGTTGAGATAGACACTATAGGAACTCTACAGTGGGCTGGTCAGCCACTCTGGGAGTGGGAAAGGATTGGTGGCTGGGGAATGAATTCACCTCATCTTAGATCCTTTTTCTGTTGCTGTGATATAACCACAATAACCTCTCTCTCTCTCTCTCTCTCTCTCTCTCTCTCTCTCTCTCTCTCTCTCTCTCTCTCACACACACACACACACACACACACACACACCCCACACCACACCACACCACACCACACACATATACACACAGAGAGAGAGAGACTGATAAAAGCAATGCATGGGTTTATTCTGGCTCACAGTTCAAGGGTGCAGTCCATCATGACAAAGAAGGGAGGAGTTTGAAAAAGCTGGTCACATCCCATCTGCAATCAGGAAGCAGAGATCAATGGATGCACACTGCTGCTCGGCTCCCTCCCTCCACTTACATAGTTCAGGACCCCAGCCAGAGAGTAGTGTTTTCCCACTTAACATAATCTTTGGGCTGTATATGGACCTAAAGACAGTCTAAGGTAAATTGTAATTAGGCTCTAGACCTGCAACATTCCAACCTCCCTACACACTTCTTTCTAAGAATTCTGGTTCACAAGACATTGTAGAGGGTAGCCTTGAATTCTTGACTTTCCTCATTCCACTTCCCAAGAGCTGAGACTATAGAAATGGACTACCAGGCCCAGAGCTTTACAGATTGTTTTTGAAGAGCTCTCAGCTGAGGATGGGTTGAGTATTAACTAGAGAGCAGCAGCAATGGGGGGGGGGGTGAGTGAGCGAGCATTGGTCCCATAGGTGGGTGCTGAAGTCAGCCTCTGGGAAAAGTAGATTTGTTCATCACATGTGCCACTGTGATGGGCACTCGTGGTTCCCAGAGAGAGCTGGCAGAGCTGGTGAGAAGGTGTGTGCATCTGAGACCTGGGAAATAAAGGCAATGACTTCTATAAGATCTCCCAGTGGGCGGATGCTCTAAGATAATGTATGACTTACCTACTATGGTCGATATAAGGTGACTTGAAGGCATGGGGAACCTGACTGTAACTCTAAGTTGGGGACTACAGAGATGCAGGGAACTTTGGGTTACACTGCTCTGCCATTCCTGCAAGTCCATTAGGAGCCTGGGCATCAGGGGAGGTGTCGTTAGGTTTCCTGTGTCTTGGGTTTCCTGATTCAATCTAGACCTGTGTGTTTTAATCCTCCCAGAAGGAGGCCAGCATCTCTAGGAGGGAACACGGACTGATTTATTCGGGTTGTGAGATCTGGTCACTAGAGTGATTGCTGCCTTAAGTGGATAGGTCCATAATCCAACACTGAGCGGGATAAAGGAGTTGCAATTAGATGCAAAGTCCAGAAGTGTTGTGCAGCATCTTGTGCAGCATCTTGTTCTAATACACACACACACACACACACACACACACACACACACAAAGGGTACATTGCATGACACAGTGTCCTCTCTGGGCAGTTCAGCCAGCACGGTTCCTTCCTGCTTGCACGCAGGGGTTAATGCTGCATACACAGCAGGGAGTTTTGAGGACGGGAAGGTCTGAGGTGTATGTGACTTACTCTTCTCTTTGCTGTTACAAAACGCCTGGTAGAAGCAACTTAGGGAAGGAAGGGTTTCTTTGGGCTCGCAGTTTGAGAGTGCACAGTCCGTGGTGGCTGACGGTGAAGACAGGACAGCAGGAGGTCGAAGCAGCTGGTCACATGGCATTCCCAATCAGGAAGCAGAGAGGGATGGATGCTGGCGCTCAGCTCTCCTTCTCCTATTTATTCAGGTTAGTAGGACTCCAGCCCATGGGATGGTGCCACCCACATTTGGAGTAGATCTTCCCACCTCAATGAACATAATCCAGAAACGCCCTCACAGGCATGCCCACCGTAGGTGGCACTCTTCCCTGGGCAGGGGTCTTGGATTTCTAAGTGTGGAGAAGGCAAGCTAAGCGCTCACATGCATTGCTCTCTGCTCTTGATGATGGATGTGATATGACCAGTTGCTTCAAATTCCCCCAGCCTTGGCCCCCCCCCACAGTAAGAGACTGTACCCCTCCCTAAACCACGGGCCACAATAAGCCTTTTCTCCGTAAATTGCTTCTGTCAGGGTATTTTATCACAGCAACAGGAAAAGAAAGCAAGAAAATATAGAATTCCTTTTTTTGTTGTTTAAAAATCTCATCTATGTATGAGTCAGCTCAGGTCCTCTGAGAAAAACATACACCAACGTAAGATTGCACAGGATTCAATGTAGAAGCACGTTTGTCACAGAAAATGTAAAGCCGACTAGGGAGGGAACTACAGACAGCCGACGCCTGAGCCTCCTGATGTGACTTTATTTGGAAATACGTTCCTTGCAGATGTAAGCTATGAAGTCTCCCAAGATAAGGTCATCTTCAATATAGAGTATCCCCTCCTCGCCCCCCAAAAAGGAAGGGGCGTTCGAGACACATAGATATGAGGGGAGAAGGCGGTGTGAGGATGGAGTCACGCAGCCACGAGAGAGGAGAAAGTGAGGAGACTAGGATTGGCAACCACTGGAGCGAGAGAGAGGCAGGAAGGCTCCCCACTCCCCGCAGCACTCAGGGGAACCTTGATTTCAGCTTTCCAGCCTCCTGACTGTCTAGAATGGACGGTGTGGTAGGCCACTCCGTCTGCGATCATGCATTACGGCAGTCTGGGGAAGTTCACAGTATGAGATGTGGACCCTGAAGGTCTAACCAAGACAGGAGACCAACTTGTTCACCAGAAGATTCCAGCATCCACAGGGCTGGGCTGCCTCAGTTCCCGGTATGTTTGCCCATGGACTGGCAGCAGCTTTTTAGAAGTGTGCCCTTTGGGGAGGGAGGGAGGTGGCTCCTGTAAAACGCTTGCCATGCAAGCATTAGGACCTGAGTTCAATTCCCAGAACCCATATAAAAGGCCAGGTGTGGTAGTCCACACTTGGAATACAAACCCCACACGGAAGTGTGCTATAGAGCCAGCCATGATGACACCTGTCATCTCAACTCCCTGAAAGCAGAGACAAGAAGATTGCCCACAAGTTTGAAGCTAGTCTGGGCTACATGTGAGTTCCCTGCCGGCCATTGCAACATAGAAAGACCTTGTCTCAACCACCACCATCACCCCACCACTGAAATAAAAAGTTAAATAATGAATGAATGAGTAAATGAATAAATGAAGTGTACCCTTTGTGTAGACACAGTCATAGATTTCAGAGGGAGCAGCTCCAGCTGTTGGGTGGATACCAGCCCCATGAGAGGAGGATGAGCAGACATGTTTTCATGGTGTGGATGGACATAGAATGCTGACCCTGGGAAAAGAGAATAATGAATTGCTTTGCAGAGATATTTTTATAAAAAGCTTCGTGGCCAAAGGAATAATGCTAGTCTAAAGATCTGGGTTGCTCCTGCACAAGGCTCATCTCCACAGAGTCTGTCTTAGTCGGGGTTACTATTGCTGTGGTGAAACACCATGACCAGCACTTGGGTAGAGAAGCGTTTATTCGGCTTCCATTTCCACATCACAGCCTATCATGGAGGGAGCCAGAGGCAAGGACTTATGCAGAACTCACAGAGGAATGCTGCTCACTGGATTTCTCCTCCTCACTTGCTCAGTGTGCTTACTTGTACACCCCAGGACAACCTGCCCAGGGCTGATACCACCCACAGTCTGCTGGGCCCTCCCATATCAAACATTAAGCACGAAAACGCCTTATAGACTTTCCTACAGGCCAGTTTTTCAGAGGTTCCCTCTTCCCAGACAACTCAAGCTTGTGCCCAGTTGACAAAAATCTACCCAGAGCACTCACTAATCTAGCCAAGGATAACTTTGAACTTCTGTCTCCACCTCCAAGTGCTGGGATTACAGGCGCATGCCGCCACACTCAGTTTATACGGTGCTCAGAGTTGAACTCAAGCTTCATGCATCTAGGTGAGCACTCCACCTGAGCTATACCCCCGGCCTCCATCACAGATGCTCTGGGGCTTGGTGGTGAGGAGCATGTGTTAGAGAAAGTCTCTCCACCTCGTGGCAGTCAGAAACGGGACTCCGTGACAGGAGTCACTGAAGCAAAGCCCTGAACGTGAGACATCTTGGAGCTGCAGCTCCTGATCCCGTATGCTGGTGTCAAGACTTCATATTTGATTCTAGTCTCATAGGAACGGCTAGAAACGTGGCAGTGGCAATGACATCATCTGACTCGAGTGCTGATAGGAGAGGCCCGGCTGCTGTGGGAACAGACTGGGTGTGTAGGGGGCGGGGGGGGGGTTCCTAGAGAAAAAGCAGGGGACCAAGGAGCCTATTTTAGTAATTCAAGAGGCACATGGTGGGGGCTGAGCTAGGGTGACGGTGATGGAGGTGGTGAGAAGGGCTGGAAGTTAGACTTCTTCAGAAAACAGATCTGACAGGGGTTCCCAGCAGATTGGCTGTGGGTGCAGGTGGGGGAGAGGCCAGGGATGACTCAGGGTTTGGGCCACAGCCTGGGGTGGTGTGCTTGCTAAGATGGAACGCTGAGGTGGAGGGCAGGGATGGCTCTCCACAGTGCTTAGACACTGGTGCTGGAGGTGTGTATGGATCCTGTTCCAGCGTGTCCGGTTAGAGAAAGCCACCAGGCTTGGAAACAGGAATACAGCAGATCAGATTCAGAGATAGGCTGAATTTAAGATGGAAGAGAACAGGAAAGTAGTCCCTGATAGCCCTGGGCTAGAGGTCAGGGGAGGAGCAAGAACTATACAGGGAAGGTCAGCAGCAGGAGGGCAAGGATGAGAGGCCTGGGGTATACCTTTCCAGAGTCCTCCAGTGGGGGGCTGGGGTATGGCTCAGTGGTAGACCACCTGCCTAGAATCCCCCAGTGAAGGGCTGGGGTGTGGCTCAGTGGTAGAGCACCTGCCTAGAATCCCCCAGTGAGGGCTGGGGTGTGGCTCAGTGGTAGAGCATTTGCCTAGCAGTGACGGACCTGGCTACTATTTCTAGCACTGAAGAAAAAAAAGATGAAGTAAATAGAGATCCAGCAAACAAGCTCAAAAAACATTTTAAGGGAGGGAAATTTGGTGTTCCCCATCAATGCAATCAAATGATACAGTGGGTAGACTAGGATTCACCCCTACCCCTTCCCCGACCCCATAATGCCCCTATTCACATCCGCCTGAATTTCAGAATGAGAATCACCGGATACACACCATTTGCAGATATAATTAGGTAAGATGAGGCTATGCAGGCTAGGTGAATCTCAAAGCTCAACAGGTATAATGGCTAGTTTTCCTTATCCACCTGACCCAACTGAGAACCCCCGGAGGGATTAGTGATGCTCGTCTTTGGATGTGTGTTATAGAATGTGGTCCTCCCAGCAAAATGGCCCCCATGTTCATCAGATCAGTTGTGCCCACTGTTTGCAAAAGCCCATCATGATTGGGCCTGGGACTGTTAATGTTCCCTCAGAGAAGGTAGGGGTGGGAGGGTCCTTGAACCTCCCTCACCTGAGCTTCCAGCTGTTTCTCCCAGCCATGTGTCTGCCATTCTGTCCTAATTGCATGGGGGTATGGGGAGGTTCTAGACTATATATATAAAAGGCCAGTGGGTGGGTTCAACTAAAAGGGAGCTCCATCTATGGGGAAGTCACTGTCCACACTGGGTGAAGACTTCGCAGGGTGGCCGCTTTGGGTACCCCACACTCCTATCAATAACCCCTTACCTATATTCTGTAAGTAAGCTCAATAAACCCATCGTTCCTCCAGGGGGAACACTGGTGGACTTGTTCTTGGGTTTGTTGTTGGGACCTTATGAGGAGTGGGTAGACATTGCTTATATCGCCCCAGAGAATGAAGTCGAGAAACTGTATTCACGACATGTTTCCAGAAATGATTAGAGCCCAAGGCCCCTGACTTAACTGCTGGGTCAATCCTTGGATGGCTTCATAGTATGATGGAATTATTAAAAGGTGAGAGGTGGAGCCCAGCCGAAGGACGTGGGCCACTGGGGGAGGGGTCTGTCCTTGGAGGTATGTCTTGACTTAGCTCTTTCTCCACACTCCTTCTCTGCTCCCTGGCCATCGTGATGGAGGCCGGTCCGCCATGCTTTCCCTGCCGTGGTGGGCTGATTCCTCTGAAACAGTAAGCAGAAGCAACTCTTTCTTCCCGTAAGTTTGTTGCTGGGGTGTTTTGATCACAGTGGTGCCGCAGTAGCTGAGAAGGGGCTGCAGCCACTGTTCAGCACTTGCTGCTCTCTGGAGGGCTGAACCCAAATCCTAGCATCCCGGTTGGGCAGCCTACAACCCCAGCCCCAGGACATCTAACACCGCCTGCAAGCCTCTCCAAGTACTTGCGCACACATGGCATCCACAAACACACATACATATAAATAAAAATTAAAAAAAGGAACCTTTTTTAAAGGAGCTAATACACGTACTTAGATAAACAGCAAGGGTCACACCCCTCAAGTCGTAGTTCAAAGATGAGATGCAGCGGGGGCCGGTGAGACGGCTCAGAAGAGAAAGGCACTGAGCCCATCAGGCTCTTGTTGCTGTAATAACCACCACACTCAAGAGCAGTGCGGGGAAGAAAGGGTTTGTTCGACTTGCTGTTTATATAGCGCATCATCCAGGAAAGCCAAGGCAGGAACCACAGGGACCAAAGAAGCCATGTGATGATGGAAACAGATATTGGAGCGACACTTTCATGAGACCAGGGATGTCAGGGACCACCAGAGGCAATAAGAGGCCAGGAAGGGTCTTTCTCTGGAGGCTTCAGAGGGAATTCGGCCCCACCGATGATACGGCAAGTTTCCTGCCTCCAGTGCTGCTGTTATACGAAGCCACCCAGGTTTGTGGCACTGGACTAAAGCAGAGACCGTGGAAGAACACTGCTCCATGGCTTGCTTTCTCTCTCACTCATGTTCAGCTACCTTTCTTAGACAGCCCAGGATCACCTGTCCCAGGGTGGCACTGTCCACCGTGTCCTGGACCTTCCTACATCAATTAGCAGCTGAGAAAATGCCCCCACAATCTTGCACACAGGGCAATCTGATGGGTGCAATTCCTCGATTGAGAGTCTCTCTTTCTGGGTGTACCCAACTGACCACGAAGATTAGCTGTCATAGGCACCTACTGCCAAGCCTGAATACCTGAGTTCAATACCACACGATGGAAGGAGAGAAACTGACCTTGGCAAGCTATCTTCTGACCTCTGCCTGGGTGTACCATAGCACCCATGCTGACACATACACATAGGCACATGCAAAATAAATAAACACGGTGTCCCCAAGTAGGGATTTGATTTCTGCAACTCGACAGGGAGAAAGAGCCCTGAACCTTACCTGGAAGGGCAAGTGGATGGAGCAGCCATTGCAAGGTGCATTTCTGTATCTTGCTGTGTATCAGTGCTCTCTGCCTGATACTGCTGTTGGGGTTAGTGTGGGCGTGGGCATGGGGAAACGGTACCCCATAAAGCCTTACAACTGACTGATAAAACAAGATGTTTTTTTTAAAAAAATAAAACCTGCTTTTCAGGATCAACACCAAATGATTTTTAGCACAAGCATGCCCCCAAATGTGGCATAGGATATACTTATACTACAAAGTGTCCCTTGCTCATCTGAGTGCATTTTAAGCAAGCCCTTTATGGTTCCACTTGCTTGATCTGGACGCCCTACCCACCCTCAACTTGCTTCTCTACCAAGAATTGGTGCCTGGAGCAAGGACAGTCCTATGAAGAACTCCTTGTCCGAAGGGACTAAATTCCTCAGCGTACCCGTGTGGTGAGCCCCAGGTAGACACAGGAACCTGCTTTCTGGTCCTGGCATCAGATGCTCCGGGGAGCAAGAGCCTCTGGCATTAAAACAAGGCAAGGTGTGCACTTCCCCAGCACTGGTATTATTCGTTGAGACTTCATCTGCTCCACAGATGAGGGATTGTCTGTCTGGAGATAAAAATCAAGTCACCTCGGGGCTGGAGAGATTGCTAAGTGCTCAAGAGCGCTCACTGCTCTTCCAGAAGATTCAGATTTGGTTCCCAGCACCCACATGGCAGCTCACAAACACCTGTAACTCCAGTTCCAGGGGACCCAGTGTCCTCTGCTGGCCTCTGCCTGCATCAGGAATGCACATGGTACACAGACATACATGGAGTCAAAACACCCATTCACCTAAAATGAAATGAATTGCTTTAAGAAATCAAGTCACTCTTCATCTGGTCCTTTCTCTTTCAGCCTCCACAGGTTGCTCTCTGGTTCTCTACTTACAAAACAGACCTCTCTGTCCCGCTTACATTTCCCCATATGAAGAATGAGTAACAATTTTAGGGAGAAAATACAGTTGTCACAGGGGGTGGAGATACTTTGGAGTTCATTAGGCAAGATAATCAAGTTGTCCAGCTGTGCCCTGCTGCTTTGGGGAGCCACTGTCCGGCCACTCTGCTTGATGCTGTCCCAAGTTGGAAGTACTTAGAAGTAGGGGTATGAGGAGGAAAGGGATAGGAAATGGTTCAGTTGGTAAAGTGTTTGCTGTAAAAGCACACTGATCTGAATCTGAGCCCCCAGAACCTACAGGAAAAGTTTCAGTGCCGGGCCAGCAAGATGGCTGGGTGGGTTAAGGCATTTGCCACTGAGCCTAATAAGTCAAGTTCAATTCCTGAGACCCATGTAGTTGAAGGAGAGAACCAACCAAATTATCCTTTGACCTCCACATGCATGCCATGGCATGTGCACATGTCCATACATGCATGAAAGCACGAACACACACACACACACACACACACACACACACACACACACACACACACACACACATTAAAATGAAATAAATGTTAAAAAAAAAAAAGAGGCTGAGCAGAGTGGCAGATATTTACACTCACAGCACTAGGGAAGCAGAGACAGGAAGAACCCCGGAGCTTGCCTTTTGGCCAGTCTAGCCAAACTGGTGAGCTCCAGATTCAGGGAGAGACCGAGTCTCAAAATATAAAGTGGAAAGCCATCAAAGTTATTGGTATTCACCTCTGGCTTGCACACACATGTACACACAAGCACAAACAAAAATAAAGAAAGAAATACGTGGGGACAGAAAGGGCTCCCCGACATTAGCACACTGAAATACCTGGCATCCCAGAGAATTCCAGAGACTGTCGTCCACTCTAGGAGGAGGTGGCTTTAGTGACCACCAGCAGCCAGCCATTTTAGGTCTGTGACCTGTACTGACACACTACACAACAGAAGAACCTGGGACTGTGGCTGGATGCACATGTCTGCTCTGCCACAAACCTCAAAAGCCAGTGGGTCAGGGCTGGCTGACTCCTCCTCCTCCTCCTCCTCCTCCTCCTCCTCCTCCTCCTCCTCTCCTTCTTCTTCTTCTTTTGGTTTTTCAAGACAGGGTTTCTGTGTAGCTTTGCACCTTTCCTGGAACTTGCTTTGTAGACCAGGCTGGCCTCGAATTCACAGAGATCCACCTGCCTTTGCCTCCCGAGTGCTGGGATTAAAGGCGTGCGCCACCACTGCCCAGCTGACACCTCCACTTCTTACAGGGATGATATTCCAGGCAGACAGAGGCAGGTGACAAGCAAGGGCTGGCAGAACACTTCCCTCCTGAGCTGCTGGGAACTCCAGGCTCCCACCCACCCCTGGGCATCTCACTGGGCCAACTGTTCAACTATGGAGATGATGACACCAGAGCTGAGAAAATGCACACTTCGCCTTGTTTCAATGCCAGGGGCTCATGCTCTCTGGAGTGCCTGATGCCAGAGCCAGTGATAAACCAGCCTGCCTCCATCTTGGGCTTGAAAGTCGTCTTATAGTGAAGGCAAACTAGGCTCACTCCTGTTTATGATTAAATCTCTGTTTCTCAAGGCCTGGGCTGTACCCCTCCTGTAACCTAGCCGTGCCTTTGTTTCAGGAGGTCGTTAGGACCATGTTGTTACGTTCTGCTTCTGTAACCTTGCCCATTTGCCCGCCAAATTCCCCGTTTGGAAACCTCCTATCCCTGAGCTATAAAAATCCTTATCTTCCCCATGTCCAATGCTGACCTCTTGAACCCTGCCTTAGGTGGAGGCAGCTGGTGTACACAAATTAAAAAGATTGATTTAACTAATTGCTTTGCTTTAATTAACTGGGCCCTGATGATTTGGGTTGGTGGTCTTTCTCCTCAAATCTTTGAGATTAACACCAGAAAGGGGACTCCTGTGTCCACCTGGGGCTGACCACACTGGCACTCCAGGAATTCACTCCCAGCACACAGAGGTGGCTCAGGGTTCCATGCTGAAGAGTCAGGCAGAGGTTCCTCTGTGGTTTCCTTGTTTTCTCTCATCTGTGAGTTTAGTTTCTGTGGAGAGAGGGACATGGTACAGGTCTCCCAAGAAAAACAATAATAACCAATGCAGAAGGAAGGGACAACCAGAGAGGCATGTCTGGCAAGCAGTGTCCCCCTGAGGACTGAGCCTCAAGACTGACCCACCACGACACCAGGAAGCCAGACCAATTAACTTCCTACTCCCATGCCACCATGGCTGAAGTGACTAAGAATGTTAGGTGCCCTGAATATCTTAGTGCCCAGGCTAAGAAGACTCCAGGGTACCCAGGAAGACAAGAGATTCAGGCGCTTGAGGAGGGAGCTGTAAGCAAGGTTAGACTCTGCCTGTGAACATCAGGTAACTGTTAACCTGGGCAGAGAGGCTCAATGAGGGATTGTCTGCACCGGGTTGGCCTCTGGGCATGTCTGTCAGGGACTGTCTTAGTTATGCCTTAGCTCTGGACTGTTAAAGCGTAGAGAAAGCTAGATGAGCACCAAATATGCATGCATTCACCATCTCTGAACCTTGGATGTGATGAACTAGCAGCTTCAGACTCCTGTCTTGGCTTCCCACCACATTGCTTACTTTTCTGTTGATGTGACCAAGACAACTTACAGAAGAAAGAGTTGATTGGGACTTATGGTTCCAGAGAGTAAGAATCCATCACGGCAGAGTGAAGGCGAGGCGGTAGGTGCAGGAAGTCAGTTCACAGCTTGAACCATGAGTAGGAAGCAGACAGAGTGAATCTTAATTCACTTAATGGCATGTGGCTTTTGAAACTTCTAAGCCCACCTAAGTGACACACTGCCTCCTAACCAACCAACCATCACCACCAACTGGGGATAAAATATTAAAACATCTGACCACACTGACTATGATGGACGGTAACCTGGAACTCTGAGCTAAAACATACACTTTCTCCCTGAAGTTACTTTTTATCAAGGACATTTTATCACTATAACAGAAATAACACTAGGACACAGCCTGAGATTTCTGGGTAGCCTGGGACATCAGTGACCGAAGGATACCTCAAAGGGAGTCTCACACTGACCCTTTCTGTTCTGACCCCCGTATTTACTACTTTTGCATCACTGTGGCGACAATACCCAACAGAAATTAACAGGGTGAAAGATTTATTTCAGCTCACGGTTTCAGATGGCTTTAGTCCATCATGGCAGGGGAAGGGAGCTCACCTGGTAGCTATCGGAGTGTGTGGCCCAAGCTGTTCACATCATGGTGGACCAGAAAGTAGAGAGGGAGCTAGTAACCAGGTTCTGGCACAGTCTTCAAGGCCCCACCCCTAGTGACTGAGTTTCTCCAGTCAGGACCCGCCTTCTAAAGGTTACACAGCCTTTCAGAATAGTGCCACCTGCAGGGGAACAAGCATTCAAAATGCCAGTCTGTGGGAGGCACCAGGTTCAAATCCTAACAGGTCCTAAGGGATTGTGATGGTTAATGCTGACTGTCAACAGGATGTAGAATCGTGTAGGAGACAAGCCTTTAAACACGCCTCTGAGGGATTGCCCAGACTAAGCTAATCAAGGTTGGAAGTCTCACCCTAAACAAGCAGCAGCATCCCATGGGCTGATCAAGAAGTACAAAGAAAACTGACCACCATCCCGCATCTCTCTTGGCTTCCTGACTATGGACGCCATTGGACCAGCTGCCTCCCCCTCCAGCCGCTGTGTCTTCCCGCCGTGATGGACTGTGTGCCTTCGAACAGTAAGCCAGGGTAAATTCCTCCTTCCCTAAGCTGCCTTTGTCTGGTGGATTATCACACCAGGGAAAGTAATACAGAGGTAGAGGAGCTCATGCCTCATGAGTCACTTGAGGGCCCACAGCAAAGAGACAGAAGCTCTGATGTCCAAAAACCCAAGAAAGGATGGAGCCTGGAGGAGCAAGTCAGCAGGAAATGTAAGAGTCCTGTGACCTTTGGGCCCTCCTTGATCTACTTCCAGGTGAATCTGCATCACTCCTCTCCCTGCTTCAGACACATGCTTCCTCCATAGATGGACTTGGCAAAGGATGATCCAGGCAAACCATGGTCAAGATGCCGGAAAAGGGTTAACAGGAGCAGCGCATGGAATCAGAGTCAGAGAGAGACACACACACATTTTCAAAGACTTGATAAATAAATTACCACTCATGTTTAATTCAAAGCCACCCTGCTGCCTTCAGAGAACATGCAGAAGGGGATCTTTCAATTAAAACAGCTCCAAGGGGCTTCTGCCCCCTCCCCTGGGGCTTTCCAGCCTCTCTCCACCCGGACCTGCCTGAACCTCCTGTGTTCCTGGAACACATACTGCTCATGGGAGATGGTGTTCCAGGCTCAGTCCCTAAGTGACCCTCTTTCTCATTCTCATCATGCACAAGTAGATCTTCTGGGAGACTCTATTAAGAATTAGTTTTAGGGGCTGGGGAGATGGCTCAGCACTTAAGAACATTTGCTGCTTTTCTAAGGACCCAGGTTTGGTTCCCAGCACCCATATCAGGCGGGAGGGGTGCTCATAAACACACACACACACACACACACACACACACACACACACACACACACACACTCACACACGTTGGGCTTTTCTTTTTTCAGCATTTGTCATTGGTAACATTTCTATACTTTTTGCTCATTTCTTGAGTGTATCTCTCCCCACAGTAGAAAAGTCTCACACATGTGACTAGAACTCAGACTCCCCTGGTTCTTGCTGTGTCTCCAGCTCCCATAACAAAGCAGGTATGTAACAAATACATGTGGGGCTGGGTGGTAACCTGAGTTCAATCCCAGAGCTCATTAAAAAAATAAAAATAAGCCGGGTGGTGCATGCCTTTAATCCCAACACTCAGGAGGCAGAGGCAGGTGGATCTCTGTGAGTTCAAGGCCAGCCTGGTCTACAGAGTAAGCTCCAGGACAGGCTCCAAAAGCTACACAAAGAAACCTTGTCTCAAAAACAAAACAAAAATAAATAAATAAAAATAAAATAAATAAGGTCATAAGAAAATAAAGTAAAATAAAAATAGGCATAGTGGCCAGTGTTTGGAATCCCAGTGCTGTGGGGTGGGAGAGGAGAGGCAGGCAGACAGGAGGGTCCCTGGGGGTCACTGGTGAGCAAATCACATTATTTGCTTGTCTCAAAGGTAGATGGCATCGAGGAATGACAGCTGAGATTGTCCTCTGGCCTCCGTGTGTACACATGAACATGTAACATATCTACATGTTTGCACACACAAATATTAGTGAGTAGAGGTTGGAAGGCGATGTATCAGTAGTCTGTTTGCTCTTGGAATCACAAAACACCCGAGGCTGGGTGTTATGTGAAGAAAAGCAGCTGTTCCTGTTGTTCAAGGTTCCAGGGGTCTGAGAGCATGGCAGTGCTTCTGTTCTGCCCTAACGATATCTGCCTCTTGGGGGGGGGGGCTTGATGGAAAGAGTGCGTGGGAGACGTCATATAGTGAAACAGGAAGTTAGAGAGGTTCAGGGGCCGGGTTCAATAGTTCTATGACAACTCATTCTCAAGAGACTAGCCAGAGTCCCAAGAGAGCCACATGAACCCCTGCAGATAGCCACATGAGAATGTCAGCAGCAGCCAGACGAGATGTGGTCCAGAGAAACACCCCAGATCGGGGTCATAAGTGAACACCAGATTCTCGACTTCGCCGCCGCCACTGAGAAGGGTTTCAGGATGAGCCAGTATGAAGCAGATTTGAAGAAGAAATTATAACATAGAGTTAAGCACCGGGTTAGTAGGAAGAGGGGCACCCAGGGAAAGAATAACACACTCGTGTGCACATACCCACACCTACACACAATTACAAATAAAACAAATGGAAGAATTGCAATGGTCAGGAGCTGGGGGATGGCTCAGTCAGTAAAGGGTTTGTCCTGCAAGCGCGAGGACCTGAGGTTGATCCTTGAAATGCACATAAAAAGCCAGGCATGGTGGCCTAAACCTCGAATCCCAGTGCTGTAGAGGCAGGAAGAGTCAGGTGGATGACCTGGGGTTCGAGGCTGGCCAGTCTAATCAGGTAAGGTCCCGGCAAGTGAGCGAGCTGGTCTCAAAGATCAAGGTAGATAGCTCTGGAGGAATGATGACCAGAAGTTGGCCTTTGGCCTCTCCTATGCACATATATAAACATTCACACACATCGGTTAATCAAGGGCCAGGTGGTTCAGTGGTTATGAGTGTTTGCTGCTCTTCCAGAGGACCCAAGATCAGTTCCCAGCACCCACATCAGGTGGCTCACAACCACCTGTAACTCCAGCTCTAGGGGATCTGACACTCTCTTCTGGCCTCCGTATGGCATATATACTCGCACAGACAGACACACACAGACACATAAATGAAAACAATTGTTAAAGGTTGACTAAGAGACGGTGGAGAGGGCTTCATGGCAAGTGCGCTTGTTCTGCAAGCACAAGGACCTAAAAGGGATTCAAATTTAAAATAAAAATAAAATAAAATAAATATAAAAATGGAAGTAAATATAAATTAATTAATTAATTGAAATAAATCCAAATAAAAAAGCCAGGCATGTAACCCCAGCATTAGCAGGCAGAGATGGGCGCATCTCAGGAGCTCACTGGGACATCCTGCCTAGGCAAAATGGTGAACTTCCGGTTCGGTGAGAGACCCTCTCAAAGCAGTCCAATGGAGGACACAGAGGAGGACACCCAACGTCTTCAAACGCTTAAGAGTATAAACACCTATATACTTATGTATATACACAACACACACACAATTGACTTTAAAACAGAATTTCTGAGAATCGGTTAGAACCCCAGAAGAATATCCACTCACGTCCGCGTCAACCCACAACAGCCCAGTGTAGTGGGTAGCCATTCCAGCTTGGATCTGGAAGTTCCAACCCCCATTGAGACTCTGGCAACTGTCACGCCTACGAGGCGGGGCGAGGGGAGGCGCCTGGGGACCCAAGAGCTGGATGGGCCAGCGCTCTCTCTGGGCGCTCTCTCGGTGCCAGGATGCTGAACGGTGAAGGTAGACTGTGCAGAGCTCCGGAGAACACCGCTGGACTGCGTTACACCTTCCCCAGACCCTGCGACCTACCCATTACTTAATTTGTGAGTTACGCCATTAAATAAATATCCTTTAAACTACGTGGAGTGGCCAAAATAATTTCTCCAACAGCCCAGCATCACGCTGACCACTGGGTACAGTTAGACTCTCTCTCGTGGTCCTCACTGAAGCTTTTACCAATGAACCAACCAAGGCGCCTTGAGATAAGGTCAGCTGGCCCAGGAGGCACCATCTGAGTGTAAGGGGGGCGGTGCCTGAACCTGGGTATGGTATTTCTGGAGTAGACAGCCTGGGCTACTTTCCTTGTGGTTATGAGACAGACTTTCACCATATAGCCTAGGCTGCCCTTGTTCTTGCAATCCTCCTGCCTCAACTTCCCCAGTGATAGGTATACAGGCATGCACCATCACTCACTCTTTCTGAAGGGAGATGGTACCATGTACAATTAGTTACCAACCATGTACTCTTTATTATTATTATTATTATTATTATTATTATTATTATTATTCTCATACATTATATCCAAACCACAATTTCCCCTCTCTCCCCTCCTCCCAGTCTCCCACCTCCCCTCCCCTCCAGATCCACTCCTACTCTGTTTACCTTCAACAAAAGATCAGGCCTCCCAGGGCCATCAGCACGGCAAAACAAGTCACAATAAGACTAGGCACAAACCTTCCTATCAAGGCTGGGTGAGGCAACCCAGCAGGAGGAAAAGGGTCCCAAAAGTAGGCAAAAGAGTCAGGCGCACACACACGCGCACACACACACACACACACACACACTGCTAGGAGTCCCACCAGAACACCCAGCTACACAACCATAACATACAGGCAGAGGACACAGCTCAGACCCACACAGGGTCTGCTATTGGCGCTTCAGTCCCTGCGAGCCCCCGTGAGCCCTGCGTAGTTGACTCTGTGGGCCGTGTTCTCATAGTTACCACATACTTTAGCACCCTGGTTTTTGCACTCCCAAGTGGCAAAAATCAGACCCAGGGAGTTAAAAAAAGAAAGAAAGAAAAGATTAACGCTCCTTGTGGGCTGAGATCAAAATAAGTTCTGAATCAATATTTTCAGTTTGAAACCTGTTCCTCTGTATTTGCCAAAAACAGATCCTGATTCCCAGGAGAGCGCGCCTCTGTGAGTGGGTCCAGCGCTGGCATTTAGAAGACTTGATGTGACTTATTCCCCTGAGCAATATCATGGATATTTTTAATCCTGATTTCCCCATTGCAAAACGGAGGCTCCCTAAGGTTGAGCAGTCCAGTTACCTTGCCAGTGAGCACAGGTGTCAGGAACACACCCCCAGCCTCAGACGCATGCTCTTTCTGCTGTCATCCACTGACTATAACATTAGTCACCGCTCCCGATTGTCAGCCTGACAGGATTGAGAATCACCTAGGAGACCCACCTCTATGCTGTCTGTGAGGGGAGGGGGTGTCTGCAGAAGGACTAACTGAAGAGGGAACACCTACCCTGAAGTTCCCACTGGCTGGGGTCCTGGACTGAAGAAAAAGGAGAAAGTGAGCTGACCACCATCATCTATCTCTCTCTTGCTTCCTGACTGTGGATACCACGTGACCATCACACTCCTGCCGCCATGCCTTCCCCGCCATGATGGTCTGTGCCTACAAATTGTGAGCCTTTCCCTCCTTAATGTGCTCTTTACATTTTTCATGTTTTTAAATATTTATTTTTGTTATCTCTCTCTCTCTCTCTCTCTCTCTCTCTCTCTCTCTCTCTCTCTCTCTGTGTGTGTGTGTGTGTGTCTGTGTGTGTGTGTGTGTGTGCAGGTGCCTGCAAAGCCAGAAGAAGAAGTCAGATCCCCTTGAGCTGGAGTTACACCTGGTTGTGAGCTGCCCAATGTGGGTGATGGGAACCGAACTCAGGTCCTCTGGAAGAGCAGCAAGCACTCTTAACAGCCAAACCATCTCCCACTTCAGTCACCTTTGTCAGACTTTTGTCACAACAACAAGAAAAACAACCACCACAAGCACATCGTCATCAACTTAATATTTAATGAACCCTTCCTCTGTGCTGTGCAGTTACAGGTGTTAACTTGTTTGTTCCTAGTTAAGTGTCAGGAAATATATGATATATATATAGTTTGTTTTCGAGACAGAGTTTCCCTGTGTAGTTTTGGAGCCTGTCCTGGATCTCGCTCTGTAGACCAGACTGGCCTCGAACTCACAGAGATCCCCCACTGGCTCTGCCTCTCCAGTGGTGGCATTAAAGGCATGCGCCACTGCTGTCCAGTGATATATGGTACTTTTATTTCCATTTTAAAGGTGAATGCTATGGGGCCAGCAAGATGGCTCAGGCTGAGGGTAAAGCATTTGCGACCAAGCCTGACAACCTGAGTTTGATCCCTGGAACCCACATGGTAGGAGAGAACGTCCTCACACAAGTTATCGTCTGACTTATACACACACACACAACACACACACACACACACCATGATGCAGTCATGTGCATTCACACATACAAATAAATAAATAGACATAATAAAGTATTTTTAATGATGAACACTGCAGATTGGGGTAATAATTGTAATAATAATTATTATTATTTAGATTTTTTTCAAGACAGAATTTCTCTGTGTAGTCCTGACCATCCTGGAACTGCTCTGTAGACCAGGCTGGCCTCAAACTTATAGAGATCTGCCTGCCTCTTCCTCCCAAATGCTAAGAATAAAGGCGTGTGCTGCTGCTGCTGTTGCCGCCGCCGCCGCCACCGCCGCCGCTGCCACCACCACCACCCGGCTGCTGGGCACATTTTTAGTGTTGTTGTTGCTGTTAGTCTGAGAGCCCTTGGATTTCATTAGGATGGTCTGGGTGAGTCTGGGTGGGGTCCCTTACAGAAGCATGAATGACTTACCAGTGGCTGTCCCACTGAGGAAATTGACTCCCCTTCTGTTCTAGTTCAGTTTCTCTGTTGCTGGGATGAACACTGACCAAAAGCAACTTGGGAAGAGAGGGTTTACTTGGTAACTCTGTGGATCTTGGAAGTTGGTCTTAGTGTTTGCCTAAGGAAAGCCAACCAACCAGCAACAAATGCTATAGGAAACACGTGTTATTTACCTCACAAAATAATCGTCCTGGGGTGGAAGCTCATGGTGTCATAAAAAAAAATCCAGGTCACTTCTACTTCCTGCTCCACCATCCTTTGCATTATGGAGTTAACCTCATCCCCACAATGCGGCTGCTGTGATGCTGGGTATCAGGCCAATAATCCAGGCAGAATAAAGAGCGGGATGTGAATGGCAGAATCTGCCTCCAAGCCTCTTCTCAATGCTTTGTGCTTATATCTGATGGTTAAAACTGGTCACGTGGGCACACCTATCTACAAGAGATGTAAATGAATGATTTCACTCTCCACGCTCTTTGGAAGAGGAGCTCACGCCCTAGGGAGACAGCTCACCCCGGACAGTGCTTCTTGTGCAAGCAAGTGTGAGGGCCTGAATTTGAACCCCCCAGTGCCCACATAAAAAGCCAGGCATGGTGCCATTTACCTTCTTAATCCCAGTGCTAGGGAGGCAGAGGCAGGTGGATCTCGGAGTATGGTAGCTGGTCAACCTGGGTGAACTAATAAGCTCTGTGTTCAGCAAGAGACCTTGTCTCCAAAAATAAAGTGGAGAGAAATTATGAAAGATGTCTGATGTTGACCTGTGCCCCCCACACATGTGTGAGAGCACACACACACACACACACACACACACACACACACACACACACAAGGGAAGCGGGGCTGGGAATGGCTTCATGCATCTAATTCTCTTGCGTCTCCCAGAGACAGACAGATTTGACAACATCAATTCAAAAGTGACCTTGCACGGGATATTTATTTGAATTTCAGTTTATTCATTTGAAAAATGAGGACAATAACAGCATCCATCCTCCCAGGTTGCAGCGCCTGGCATACAGCGCGTATTTAATAAACGGCAAATATCGTTATCATTTTTATAATGGGGAAACAATATTTACATAAAAAGGCAGGCAGCCGTTAATGTATTTCTGGAAAATTACTAAATGATACCAAATCACATAGAAATATATTCCAAAAAAAAAAAAAAAAGTCCCCGCAGAGGTAGCTTAGGAGTTTAACTTGAAGAGGCTGAGGAGAAGGGCAGAATGCGAGAAGACGTTTTCCTTCCAAGCTTGTCAGGGGAGCACGGAGGAGGATAAACAGTACTGGGGGTTGGGCTGACCCCTGAGTCCCAGACATCACAGTCAGTAGTCCATCGGACCCAGGCTGGGCTGCGACTTTTCAGGGACCAAGACTGGAGGTGGGGGCTTTACAGAACAGAGAACTCTCAGACCCACCCAGGGCTCGCTTCTCCCTGTCCCAACCACACTCCCTGGCTGGCACAGTTTTGCCGCTGTTGACACAGAGTTGCCATGTAGCCTCTTGAGTGCTAGGATGACCGGCCTGCATTACCACATCTGGTGTGTGTGTGTGTGTGTGTGTGTGTGTGTGTGTGTGTGTGTGGCATCTGCATGGATGTCAGAGGACAGCCTTGGGTGTCCTTCCTCTGGGGCTATTCTGCCTTTTATTTTTAGTGTGTGTGAGTGTATGCTTGCTTTTGTGGGTACATACAGGTCCCTCGGTGGCAAAGCTGGCATGTGGGCTGTCAGAGGACAATTTTCAGTGTTGTTCCTCACTTTTCCACATTTTCTGAGACAGGGTCTCTTCCCTGGGGCATTAGCCAGTCTTTGTGACCCCCAAGTTTCAGGAGAGTCTCCTGTCTGTCTCCCACCTCCTGGTAGGTGTCAATGGGATTACAGACACTCTGGGAATCCAAATTTAGGTGATCATGCTTTCAGGACAAGCACTTTATCTGTTGAACGGTCTCCCCAGCCCTCTCACCCCTTTTAAAGACAGGGTCTCTCACTGAACCCAGAAGCTCACCAGGTAGGCAAGACTGGCTGGGCAACAAGTTCCAGGGATCTTCCTGTCCCCACCTACCCAGCGCTGGAATTACAAGTGTGCACCACTACAGCCAGCTGTGTGTGTGTGTGTGTGTGTGAGAGAGAGAGAGAGAGAGAGAGAGAGAGAGAGAGAGAGAGAGAGAGAAGAGAGAGAGAGAGAGAGAGAGAGAGAGAGAGAGAGAGAGAAGAGAGAGAGAGAGAGAGAGAGAGAGAGAGGAGAGAGAGAGAGAGAGAGAGAGAGAGAGAGAGAGAGAGAGAGAGAGAGAGAGATCTGAGGATCAAACTCAGGGCCTTGTGATTCTGTGGCAAGCACTTTATGAATTGAACTATCTCTCCAGCCTGGTTTTTGTCATTGATTTTTCAGGAGTGTGAAAAGAAAGTTGGGGCCCCGTTTACAACTGCTACCTCTGTGTCCTGGTCTGCCATCACGTGAGGAACCTCCCCCACATGCCAGGCAAGCCTTCCCCGCCGTGTGCGCTCTGAAACCATGGACCAAAATAAACCTCCACCCTTTTGAGCAGCTTCTGCCAATTATCTGGCCACATCAAAGAGGCGATCTAATAATCCACCGCGATGGGTAAGGCTGGTTGTCAACTAGAAAGGATCGAGAATCACCTAGGAGACATACTTCTTGGCACACCTATGAGGGAGTTTCTAGATTAAGTGGGGTGGGGAGACCCACCCTAAATGTGAGTGACGCCATCCCATGGTCTGGAACCCTGAACTGAGTGAAAAAGAGAAAGAGCGCCAGCATGCATCACTCTGCTTCCTGACTGCAGGCGCCATCCGACCCACCGCACACTCCTGCTTTCATCCCTTCCCTGCTGTTATGTACTATGAGCCCAAGCCAGCTCTCCCTCCACTAAGCTGATTTGGTCAGCTATTTATGCTATGGCTACAAGAAGTGATGAACGCACCGTTTGTTGACATCGATGCCTCAAATCCACCATCCGTCTCAAGTCCTTAGCCCAGAGCTGGTTTTGTGGAGGTCCCAGTCTAAGAGATGTCAAAAGCGCCTCTGAATTCTGAGCAACTACCTGCTGTCCACGGAGGCCCCAGACCTTCAGGGCCTGGCTGTGGTTTGTGCACAGGGGATGTGTATTGTGTGACTTTTCCTGGAGTGATGTCAACAAACATCTACTCATCATATAGGGAACTGATGACAGATTAAAATAGCAATACTATTTGTAGGAATTTGGAATATGGGTGTGGTGGTTTGAATAAGAATGGCCCCCACAGGCTCATATATCTCACTGTTTAGTCATCAGGGAGTGGCACTACTTAGGATTAGGAGGTGTGGCCTTGTTGGGGTAGTTGCAGCCTTGTTAGAGGAAGTGCGTCACTGGGGTGGGCTTTGAGATCTCAGAACCCCGAGCCAGACCCAGTGTCTCTCTTCCTGTTGTATGCAGATCAGATGTAGAACTCTCAGCTACTGCTCCAGCACCATGATTGCCTGCATGCCTCCATGCTCCCCACCACCACGAGGATAATGGATTAACTCTCTGAAACTGTAAGCCAGCCCAAATTAAAAGTCTTCCTTTTCAAGAGTTGCCGTGGTTATGGTGTCTCCTCACAGCAATAGTGACTAAGACAATGGGTAAGGGTGACGTATGGGAGCAGGGAGGACTCTAAGGCAGCTGCATCACTGAAGCCCACCCCAGCGAGGGAGACAGCTCACAAAAGCTGGAACCCTGGAGCTCGCTGCATGACTTGCAGGCAGCTTGAACAGGTAAGAGAGTCTTTGGTCTAGCTGACTCTTCCCTTGGGTGTTAAAACACTACTCTAGTTTGGTTTCTGATGCTATGATAAACACCATGACCAAAATCACCTTGAGGACAAAAGGGTTTACTTTAGCTTATAGGCTAGTCCCTCACTGAGAGAAGCCAAGGCAGGAACACAGAAGCAGAAACTGAAGCAGAGACCATGGAGCAATCAATGTTGCTTACTGACTTGCTCAGCTACCTGTCTCATACAGCCCAGACCCACCCACATTGTCGTCATGACTCTGGAAACAACCCGTGCCCCCATTTACTCCATCCAACAGCTGTCAGGTCCTGTGTTGGGTCCTGAAGAGATGCAGCACAAATAAAACCATGGAAGATGAGAAGACCTCAGTGGAGGAGTGTCTTGTGCTTGGGCAAGGTGAATAAGGACCGGGCAGCATAGATGTAATTCAATGAGTAAAATCTCTTTGTTCACATTCGCTTTTGCATTGGACCTGTGGCCCTCTCCACTGAAGGGAATTCATGCCTAGTACTGTTAATCCCATCAAAAGTTCATGGCTTGGAAGATTGTAGGCCCTAGAGAGGAGCCTACTACGATGACGACTACCACTGTTGTCTTGATAAATAGACATCTTGTCAAACTGCCTGCTAGATATTTAAATAGATGAGTGTTGCACCCAACTTTGCCTAGGGAAGCCTCTTTCTGAAGGTTAGCAGTTAGTGCAAAGACTCAAAAACTGGTCAAAGTGAAGAGAAAAAGGGACTCTTGAGTTCTCTGTCCTAAACGAGACATCTATATAAACCCCCACAAAGGTCAGGGAACATAGCAGAGGCTAAGAGCTGGAGGATGGGAAGGAGTGCCGTGGACTGTAGTGGGTGGCTGTTCTAGCCACGTCCTGAAGCATCGCCCCTAGTGAGGTAGTTGTTACACCTGCCTCTGACCTTAAAGTACATGTCCCTGGGGCATGGCCCCTTGATACCCTTCAGACCTGGGATGCATGTACACTATCTGTCTTTGCTACCTCATGGTTTTGGATGCTGGGACAGACCAGTTCGCATGAATGAGCAAGTATTAGCTACTTTTCTCCACACTGTGATAAAATACCTGACTGAAGCAACCGAAGGGAAGGAGGACTTATTTTGACTTCTAGTTTGAGAGAATAGAGCCTACTGTGCTGGGAAAAACATGATGGAGCTCATGGCTGTGGAAGCATGCAGCCTGACTTGCATCTAAATGGACCAGGATCACAGTACATGGCTGGAAGCTGAGCCCAGCCTACACTTCTATGTTCTTACATCTGTCAGCTAGGCTTCCCATTCCAAAATTTCCACACAAAACTTTGCTAGCTAGGAGCCAAGTACACACATGAACACAACAACATTCCATCCTGGAAGGAGGATCATTAAGACTCAAGAGATGACGAAACTTGACAGGCTCAAGTAGTAAACAACTCACAAATCTCAGGGGTTGCTGAAACCAACAGGATGCACAAGGCCCTTCCCAATTTTAAGTAAGTTGTAACAGTTGTTGGAGAGAAGAGACTCTCAGGTCTGCTGAGCTGCTTATAAGTCCTGGAGGGATCTCCAGGGATGCAGTTTTCTTTTTAAAGATTTATTTTATTTTTAAATCTGTGTGTCTGCCTGCATGCACCTGCCTGTCTGTCGGTCTGTCTGTCTGTCTGTCTGTCTGTCTGTGAGAAGTGCACATGTGAGTGTAGGTTCTTGTGGAGTCCAGAAGAGGGCATCAAACCCACTGGAGCTTCTGTCACAGATGCCTGTGAATTGCCCAACATGGTTGCTGGGAAATGAACTTGGGTCCTCTGCAAGAGCAATATGTGTTCTTAACTGCTGAACTATCTCTCTAGTCCAAGGAGATGAAGTTTTTGTGAGTCATCCGTCACCCATGCTGAGGTGAGCTGTTTGGTGATGCAGCTGCCTTTGAATCATCCAGGATTTTTGTGAATAAACCTAACAAACTCATTGATCAAGTTGGATTTAGGTAGAATCTCTATTTTGGTCTACCATTGATTCTCTGGAGAGAGTAGACATTTGTTCACCTCTCCTCAGGATCCCAGAACAGGAGGACATTTCACACTCAAACTGTACGAGGATGATAGTAGCTAATAAATGTGCTTCCTTGCCAAACAAGGATAGAGAGTCAGTTCCCAAGGAGCCCTGAGTGTGTTTAATAATTAAGCTAATGCTCCAGAAGGCAGATGCGCGGCCACTAGATTCTTAAAGTATAAACCATTTCTTTGTCAGGTTAATCCTGGAGGGGGATTTACCAAACTGAAAACTAATGAGATCTGAAAGTCGCCAGGTTTTATGTGCAAGTATATAATACCAGCACGATTATACGTGTGCACCCATAATCTGCATGCCGGGCTGAGAGCGGGCTTCCAGAAACAAACGCAAAACAGAAACAGAGCCGTGAAAGTTCGGCCTGAGGGCTGGGGGAGACAGCCCAGTGAGCAAAAGCTATGCTCTGCAGACATGAGGACCTGAGTTCAAGCCCCCAGTATCCATGTAAGAAGTCAGACATGATGGGATGTGTGTGAAACCTTTGCGGGGTGGAGCCTTTGGAGATGGAGACAGGCTGATCCCAGGAAATCGTTGGCTGGCCAGCCTAGCTGGGCAGCAACTCCCCACTCAGAGAGAGACTCTGTCTGAAAGGTGTAAAGTGAAGCGCAACAAAGAAAACTATCCAAAGTCCTGCTCTGGTCTCCGCATGCATGCACATGGGTACACACACCTGCATATTCATGTACACACATGTACCACGTACATAGATCATACATTAATATATTTTCAATTAATTTTTAAATTTTTTTTTAAAAGCTGGAACCCAGCCACGAGAAAGCCATAGTGATGAAGGTGTTCCGGGTCCACAAACGGGGATCTGGGAGCCAGTGTGTGTCCCAGATCTTTGGTTTTATCTTGAATTATTACTTCTTTAAAACCGTGTGTGTGTGTGTGTGTGTGTGTGTGTGTGTGTGTGTGTGTTCATGTGAATGTACAAATGCACACATGCCGCAGTGTGTGTGTGTGTGGCAGTCAGAGGACAACTTCGGGTGTGTGTCCTTATCTTCACCTTGCCTGAGACAGGGTCTCTTGTTTTGCCACTCCATAGACCAGGCTAGCTGTCCTGGAGGCTCCGGGACTCTGCTGTCTCCACTCCTATCTGCCTATGGGAGTGCTGAGATTGCAAATGCATGCTGTAAGCCCAGCTCTACACGGGTCCTGGGGATTCAAACTCAGGTCCTTCTGCTTGCATGGCAAGCAGTTTATCCACTATGGCATCTGCCCGACCCCTTGCCCTGTCTTCTTCAAAGCCAGGCAGACAGCAACTAAATCTCGACACTCTCCCCACATTCCGCTGCAGATGTCAGTGAGTCCTCAGCGCTGCCAGAGAGTATTCCAAACCTTTTTTGTGACTTCAAGTCATGTAGTTGGTTAATCACAGAGCTTAAAATGTGAGCCGACAAGATCTCACTTTAGCCTTCCTAAGCTGGCAATTTTGCAGGGTGCCCACGGAATGACATTCATTACATTAATTGTAAACCTTTAGCCACCTCATCCGATCTGCCAACAGATGCTCTGGAGCAGAGAGGCGTTGGCAGGGAGCCTGTCCCCACCCCCTCGATGGTTTCTTTATCTGGAAATGAGGGGTTTGGTCCATCGTGTTCTCTTCATAAGTCCTCTGAAACCCAAAACCTCTAATTTACTCCCAAGGATGTGACTTCTATGGTCGACTCAGATTCAGCTGGAGGGGACTAATCCAGGTCTGGTAAGATGAAGAAACACTGGGCATGTTTTGGACCCTCTGTGTTCTCTGGACTTGAGAAGGAGGCCCTTTGTTACCCATTTGCTACAAAGGCACCAAGAAATATGTGTGTGTGTGTGTGTGTGTGTGTGTGTGTGTGTGTGTGTGTGTCTATGTGCATGTGTCTGTGTGTATGTGTCCATGTCTATGTGCATGTGTCTATGTGTATGTGTGTGTATGTATGTATGCATGTGTGTCTCTGTCTCTGTGTGTGTCTGTGTCTATGTGTTTATGTGTGTATGTGTGTGTGTATGTGTGTATCTGTGTATGTATGTCTATGTGTATGTGTGTCTGTGTATCTGTGTGTGTGCATGCATGCATGCGTGTGCATGTGCATGTGTGTGTGTGTGTGTGTGTGTGTGTGTGTGTGTGTGTGTTGTATATGAGAGAGAGACAGAGAGAATAATAAGTGTATCTGTCTGTGTTACTATGTTGTGTAGCAATATCCTCCAAGTTGGTAAGACTCAGGAGGTTCCATGCCTGGAGAGACGGCTCAGCAGTCAAGAGCACCTTCTGCCCTCACAGAGAATCCTGGCCCCAACACAGCAGCTCCTAGGCACTCCAGGGGATCTGACGCCCTCTTCTGGACTCCACAGGCTTCTGCACACACGGGATACATATAAACTCAGGCAGGCACTCACCTCAATAAAAATAAATACATTTTTTAAGACTCAGGAAGTTCTAAAAGGAAGATTAGACTCCACAAATGGACAACTCCTGAGTCCTGGGAATTTGACCAGTTTCACATCTCCAAGCTTATGAAAGCAGTGAAGGTGGTGAGGGGCCAAGGGACCTGCCAGAGACTCCGACTTGTTGAGCTGCCTGGAAGTCTTGGGCTCCAGGGTTGCAGCTTTCAGGGGTCCATATGGGGGTGACTTCTGGTGATGCAGCTGTCTCTAAGGTTCTGCTCCTATAAGTAAGTAATCCTTCGCCACACTTCTGTAAGGAACCCCAACAACTTCACTGATTCATCAAGCTGGACCTTGGAGTTATTATTACTTTGGTCTGTCATTGGTTCCCTGTCTAGGGCGAGCAGGTGTTTGATACTGTCTCTTTAAAAAAGTATCACACAACACAATGTATGTGTGGTTCATGTACATGCATGTGTACTGTATCTATGTGTGTGTGTGTGTGTGTGTGTGTGTGTGTGTGTGTGTGATTAGGCCACAGTGATGGTTCATCTTGACTTTCAACTTACAGGGATTTAAAATAACCATGAAAACAAATCTCTGGCCACGTTTGTGAGGGAGCTTCTAGATTGGATTAATTGAGGTGGAAGGATCTACCCTAAATACGAGTGGCATTATCCCTCGGGCTGGAATCGCAGACTGAATAAAAATTAGAAATCAAACTGAGCCCCAGCATCCATCTCTCTCTGCTTCCTGACTGTGGATGCCATGTGACCAGCTGCCTCATGTTCCTGCCTCCATGCCTTTCCTGCTGTGATGGACTGTGCACCCTCAGACTGTGAGCCAGAACAAACCCTCCCTTCCTTGAGTTGCTTTTTGCCAGATAGTCTGTCACTGTAACCAGGTGAGTAACCAAAACAGACGTTGAATGTGATCTGTCTGAAGGAGACCTTGTCTGTGTATCTGCTCCCAAGAGCCAAACTATGATAGACAAGCACACTAAAAACAAGCTGGTCTCGTGGCCCTCACTGCCTCTAACCCTCTAGTACAGGGATGCTAGATCTATCCCAGAACGTGATTCCACGTCTCCAAAACTTGAGATCTATTTGTCCCAACTCACTACAAAGTATCGCTCCAGCAGCTTCCAAAGAATAAATAAAAACAACCGCTTTTGAAAACTGCTGGTGTCCATTCAAGTCCACCCTGCCCGGTGACCCAGAATGTTCTTTCAGCAGACAGGAGGGGGGAGGGTGTACAGACATCATGGTCTAGTGGAATGCACGTTCTCAGCAGGTTTATCATAACTGTCCTGTGCTACAGTGATGTCCATCCTGGGGTCAGTGGTGATTTATAGCATTGGTAGGTACACATGAACAACTACTCAGTAACAACATTTAAAAAGAGCTGGAGACATGGTTCCATCCATGGTAAAGCACATGCCTAGAATCCCCCAGTGAGGGACTGGGGTGTGGCTCAGTGGTAGAGCACCTGCCTAGAATCCCCCAGTGAGGGGCTGGGGTGTGGCTCAGTGGTAAAGCCCCTGCCTAGAATCCCCCAGTGAGGGGCTGGGGTGTGGCTCAGTGGTAGAACATTTACCTAATATGCTAAGGTCCTGAATACATTTCAACCCCAATATCACTAGAGCCAGAGACATGCAGAGAAAAATATTATGAACACATGAGGCTTGGTGTTATACTCCTAAGACTAGGGAGGCTGAGGCAGGAGGATCATCCAGCCTAGGCTACCTGTATCAAAATACTAAGGCTTGGGGGAACCTCACTAGATAGCAATACCCAGGGCAATTGTCACATGTCACATCTGGGAAAAGTAAGGGCTGCCCACAAGGATAGAGAAATTAGAAGATTTTTCTTTGGGAACTCCATGACTCTTTCCTTGGTGGTTTTAATCTGTATCTTCCTTGACATAATGATCTGTAACCTGAAGATAAATCTCTCTGTGACTTTATTATGTCTTCCCACGGGATGGTGAGCCTTGGAGACCCCTGAACTGAACACTTGGCTTCAGAAGTGAGGGTGATCATATGGATATTTCCACCCTGACGTCACAAATGACCTATTTGTGAAACTCACTGGGAAAGACCTGGAAAGATTCCTATGTGCTTCTCTTTTTTAAAAATTAAAAAGCATTTTAAAGTATGTATATGTGTGTTATCTCTCTGTATGGGTGTGTGCACATAAGTGCAGGTGCCTGTGGAGGCCAGAAGAGGGAGCTGGAGTTACAGACAGTTACAGGCGCTTTATTGAATGAACCGTCTCTCCAGACTCTTTTTTTCTTTTCTCTTTTCTTTTCTTTTGAGATAAGGTCTCCCTATGAAGCACAGATTGGCCTCAAACTATCAATCATCCTGCCTCATGCTGCCAAATGCTGAGATTAAAGTATGTGCCACCAGGGACAATTCAATCTCCTATGTTTAAGATGTGCACATGTATGCACATAGGTGTGAAAGGTGTGTGTGCACAAGGGTGCATGTGTGTGTAGGCCAGGCAGACAGCCTAGGGTTTCTTCAGCAAGGCTGTTACTTCTTTTTAGACTGGTCTCTCATTAGGCTGAAGCTGACCAGATAGTTTAAGCTGGCAAGTCAGTGAGTTTAGGTGTCTGTCTGTTTCTGCCTCCCCAGGATCACAAGTGGGTACTATTGTGCTGTCTTTTCTACATTTCTGGGGATCAAACTCAGGTCTTGATGCTTGCAAGGCATGTACTTTACCAACAGAGTCTTCTCTCCAGTCCTCATTTTTCTATTTTGATAACAACTAACATGTCCATTTCTCTTTAAAAATTTTTACTACATTTATTTATTTATGTGTGTGTATGTGCCTGTGTGTGTGCCTGTGTGTGTGCATGTATGTGTGTGTGCATTGTGTGTGTGTGTGTGTGTGTGTGTGTGTGTGTGTGTGTGTAGGTCAATGGGCATCTTTGTGAGGTCAGTCCTCCCATTCTACCATGTAAGTTCTGGGCCTCAAACTCAGATTGTCCGGCTTGACATCAGATGTCTTTACACGCTGCTCCTCTATTGGCTCCACATAATTCAGAGTCTGAATGAGTCCTCAGGAGGAAGCCCTGGGATCCCAGCCTTGCTGTTCATTTCTGGATCCCCGTGTCTCTGGTCCAGACTCACATCTCAGGAGCAGAATGAGCAGTGTCAAGGTACTTTTGACTATCTGAAGTCCCTTTCTTTAGATCCCACCAGACAGCCATCCTCTGGTCCCTACAAAATCCAAGACAAAACCCAGCAGGACTGGAGACCCCTGGCTGGGAGAACAGCAGCCACAAAGCATGCATCTGTTGGTTTGTTTTCCACATCTGGTCACCAGGACAAAGAAACATAATTAATTTTGTGGCTCCAAAGAGACAATCCCACCAGTGATACACATCTTTAATTAGCCCAACTCAACAATCGTGCTCTGGTACTTTCTTCCAGGGAGCTGGATTGCTGACACATTAAAGATGGAGCCAGGCTGGAGGGCAAGAAGATAGGTTGTTATAAAGGCTGCCATGGAAGATAAGCGCTAGATTTTCATTCTAGAAGTGGCTCCATCCGTTGTATATGGAAGAGAGAAGTGCTAATGAGCAGAGAACAAAGCAGAATGTTATCGGGGAGGAGGGAGGAAGGGGCCGCGGTCTTTAATAAGTCTCTTGCAGGTCTGTTTTGCAAATGGTTGAAAGGCCCAATATGAACTAAGTATGAGGATCATTTGCTATTTTAAGAGACTGACTCAGTTTCCCTGCTGGTTCCTCATGTCTCTTTCTCCTTGGTTTCCCTCGTGGTCAAAAGATGGCTGCCAGGAGACCTGAGGTCATGAGCACCTTCTGTCTTCCATTGAAAGGTGCCTGAGGCCAGCATAACTCCAGCCACAAAGGAACAGAGAACACTAGACTGCGAATGCCTGCCAATCTAGCTAGCCCCCCAACCAAGCTCTGCAAAGCTACATACATACACCCCCAAACCAGCAGTTTACAGTAACAAACAAACAACAGCAAAGCTCGCCTGCAAGGTCGCATGTCTAGAAGGCCTTAAAGTAACCAGGATGTAAAATGTGAAGAGGAATTCAGACAGGGTTTTTGTTGAGAGAAAGGCAAATGTAAGCAACAGAGGAAAGATTAAGATGGAGCTGACATGTAAGATTGTCCCTCCTGATTACTCTGAGAAAAGGATGGTCGTTCATTAAGGTTTAAAGACTGTCCTCTGTGCTCAGTGTGCTTGCCATTCTAGGCTGACACTCCCCTGTGCAAAGTCATAAACTACAAAATAAACACTCACTTTCGCTACTCCGGTGCTCTTATTATGAAGTGGAGATCTTTGTCTCCCACAGTGGAGGTAAGCGAATCGCGTCATGTGCTCAGCTTAGATTGGACCAGCCTGAGAAAGACCGGATTGGTTTAGGCAGGTGACATACCTTGGTACCAGACGCCTTAAACTTCAGACGCCACACCAGGAGAAAGGCAAAGATGGGGGGCGATTAAAAAGGAATGTCCAGAAATGAAAATGGGATTGCAATCATTCAAGGAGAGTCTAATAGAGATCTGTGAATAGTTCAGGCAGGAGTCAGGAAAACCATGAGCCTGGGGTGAGGCCTGATGTCCACAGCTGCCCCTCAGCCTGCAAGGGCAAGGATAGGCCAAGGAGCCACCACCTGCTGTGACTCTACCATGAGAAAATGAGGAGCCCATGGATCTATTAGCCCACTGATCATGTCAGATCTCTCATGATGTAATTACTCCCGGTGACTGGGTCCAACAACTGGGGACCAAGCCTTCAACATCTGAGCCGTTGGGGAGACACCTCCTGGCCAAACTGCTGTGGCCAGTGGTTTCATATTTAGTGTATGGAGTGAGAGAACAGTAGACTCTTACAGTGGTTTTCATTTTCAGTTCTCTGATGAGAGGGTCTGTCCAAATCGATCCAGGCTTTAGCAGTGTGTGTGTGTGTGTGTGTGTGTGTGTGTGTGTGTGTGTGTGTGTGTGCGCACATACACACTCATAGACCAGTGGTCAATCTAGGGTGTCATTCTTCAGCCATTGTCCACCCTGTTTATGGAGATGGGGTCTCTCACTGGCCTGCCACCCACCCATTAGGCTAAGCTGACCGGTTAGTGAGCCCCTGGATCCCTGCTGTCTCTGTTCCTGAGTTCTGGGATTGCAAGTGTTAGCTACCACACCCGACTTCTCATGTGTTCTGGAGCTCAGACAAAAAGCACCTTACCGTCTGAGCCACCTCGTCTTTTCCTTTCTAATTATCATTTTTACGTTTATTTATTTGAGGGGAGATGTGCCGCAGTGCACATGTAGAGGTGGAAAAGACAACCCAAAATATATTTTTTAAGGGACAGCCCATGGACTAGCCATCTTCTCATCACCACCTCCATCGCAAGCCTGGCTGCCTTTCAACATCTTCCCCAAAGGGCTGGGCAGTAAGGACACTGTCGAAAAATGAAATCTTCTGTAGTAATTTGCTTTTGTAAAAGTCCACCTCATTTCTCGGCTTGGATCTCCTCCCTAATTTGCATTTGGGTTGGGAAAATCAATACCCTATGATAAGTATTTGTTTTTCAAAATCTGATAGCATGCAAATTTGCTTTCCCATTTCCCAGCTTCTTTCTCTGTCACTAACCTTTGCACCCTCAACAAAGTAGAAATAAATAAACAAAGGCTGAGACACAGCTGTGGATTTCTTGAAGGCATGTCCTTCAGGATCTGTTGAAAGTTTTTGATATCGTAGATGCTGTACTTGCCACTTTGCCTTGAATACTTTTTAGGGGGTCTGGGAGTTTAGACAATCTGAAGGACTGTCCTTGGAAAGGGAGGGCCAAGCCGAGCATGGTGGTGCATGCCTATAATTCCAGTATGAATGGGGAAGAGACAGGAGGATCTAGAGTTCAAAGCCAGTTTGAGTTACATAGCCAGACCCTAACCAACCAAGGCTGGGGAGAGGGACCAGAATTCAGTCCCCACCACACAAGTTTGGGAATGCTTGTTCTGAACCGGATGCTCTGATTACATGTGGGCAGGAGGTTCACAGGCAGAAATTATGTCAGGATGTATGCTTGTTCCTGATTGGATGTAGGCTGGAGATATATCAGGATGCATGCTTGCCTCTATTGGACCTGGTGGAAAATGCAATGAATTATGGGTTTTCCTTCTTAAGTCACTGCAAACTGTGACTCTGGGACATTTCCTAGGAATCTGGGTATGGACCTGGCCAGAGCCCATCCACCTGACCAGTATTTAATTAAAGCTTGATTCAAATGTTGGCTTTAAATTATGGTAGTGGTCTTATTCACAATCGGTGGGATTAATACCTAATCACCTGGAAAATTCTAGGTTAATGAGAGACCCTGTCCAAAAAAAAAAAAAAAAAAAAAAAAAAGACAATGGCTAGAGGAACAGGTTGTCCTCTGTCCTCCATTATACACACCTGTGGCACTGGTATATGTGTATGTGCATATGTGTGGGTACACACACACACACACACACACACACACACACACACACACACACACAATCTAAACCTGGGCTTGGTGGATCCAAGGAAACATATTCCCATATTTGAGCAGGCACCTGAGTGACCCATGGCTACTCCAACTCACTCTCAGTCCTGCCTCTTGGATAACAACAGAGATGAAAGATGGCTTCCAGGGAGGCCATCCAGCACAATCTTTTATTTGGAATATGTGAGTGTGGCCATAGATACAGTTACAGGGGGCTATGACAGCTATTGTTTTAGGGTTTGTGTGTGTGTGTGTTGTGTATATGCTTGTGTGTATGTGTGTTTACATGAATATGGGTGCTTGTATGGGTGTAGATAAGTGTGCATATGTGTTGCACATGAATGTAGAAGGTTGATGTCTAGTGTCTTCCTCAGCACTCTTCACCTTATATATTGAAGCAGGGTCTCTCAGTGAACCTGAAGCTTGACAACTCCAAGTCTAGAGCCAGCTTGCCCTGTGTAGCCTGTCTACACCTTTCATGTACTCAGATTATGGGCAGGCTGCCATGCCCACCCCACCTGTACATGGGTGCCAAGGATCTGAACTCAGTTCCTTATACCTGCACAGCAAAGCTTTCCCCACTGACCCATTTCCCCAACCCAGTCATAGTTAATCTTGTGTTGCTGTCAACGTGAATGGATTGAGAGTCACCTAGGAGATTTGTAAAGCATATTTCTGGGTGTGTCTATGAGGTTGCTTTCAAAGCCATTTAAATTGGAGGAGCTCTGATCTCATCAATGGTTTCACTCATTGGTCATTCAAAATTTGGAGAGACTATTAGGGGATGCTGAAACTGTTTGAGGTAGGCATTGGTTGAAGGAAATTGGTCACTGAAGGCTCTTCCTGTTATTTCACCCAGCTTCCTGTCAGCCATGAAGTGAGGTGCTCTCTTGGCTTCTCATCAATCAAGAGCTGAAAGAACTCTGTGACACCTATCACTGTGATGTCCTACCTCACCACAGGCCCAGAGCCAAAATGTAAGTCAAAACAAACCTTTCCCAAGTTGTTTATGCCAAATGTTCTGTCATGGTGATGAGAAAAACTCATCCTGAAATAGACTCCAGGATCCAAAGATGGCTACAGTACTCTTCTCTTTCCCATAGGGTCTTCTGTAGTGCCGGTGAATTGTAGGGCATCTAAATTACATCTTGATAAAACTTCTTTCTTTCTGTATATGCATGTAGGTGAGTGTATATCTATGTCTGCTGTATGGACACAAAGAGGCCAGAAGAGGATGTCAGGTGTTCTTCTCTGTCCCTCTCTACCTTATTCCCTTGAGACAGGGTCTCTCACCAATGAGCCCCAGTGATCTTCCTGTCCCTGCCCCCCCCCACAGCACTGGGATTACAGGAGCACATGACCACACTTAACTTTTATTTATTTATTTATTTATTATATTTTAGGAATATCTTGCGGGGGGTGGGGGATGCTGGAGAGGTGACTCAGCAACTTAGAGCACTTGTTCTTGCAGAGAACCTGGATTTTATTCCCAGAACCCCATGGTGGCTTACAGCCATCTATAACTCTGGTTCCAGGTCTCTGATGCCCACTTCTGGCCTCCATCAGCCATTAGGCATGCACATGGTACACAGACATACATGTAGACACGGACACACTCGCACATATAAAATAATCTTTTAAAAAGAGTATCTTTTATTTATTCTTTGGCAATGTCATGCATATATACAATGTATCTTGATCATATCCACTATTACCAACACTCCACTCCACCCCACCCTGTCTTTGTTTAGGTTTCTATTGCTGTGAAGAGACACCATGACCACGGCAACTCTTATAAAGAAAACATTTCATTGGGGTGGCTCACTTACAGTTTCAGAGGTTCAGTCCATTATCAGCATGACAGGGAACATAGAGGCATGCAGACAGATGTAGTGTTGGAATAGATGAAATTTCTACATCTCACTGGGCAGTATTCCAAGCACAAGAAACCTCAAAGCCCACCCCCACCATGACACTCTTCCTCCAACAAGGCCATAGCCACTCCAACAAAGCCACACCTCCTTATAGTGCCACTCCCTATGAGGTCATGGGGACCAATTACATTCAAACTACCATACCCTCTCAGCCACCGGACTCATGCCCTCCCTCCTTCCGGTCTCCTCTCCCTAAGGCCAAAGTGCCTGCCTGTGACACTGTTGGCTGATCTTGTTGGCTTGATGTTGTGCAGGTGAGCACAGTTGTGGTGAGTTCACCGTGGTGGGGGCCAGGGCATGTCCGGAAGGCAGCATGTCACAGCACTCCTCCCCATTCTCCAGGGCTTACATGCCTTCCGCCCCGTCTTTAGATACCTCCAGAGCCTTGGGGTGTCGATATAAATGTCCCATTGAAGATGAGCACTCAGCGGTCACTATTCGCAGCACTGTGACCAGTTAGTTATGAGTCTCCCTCTCCATTAACTGCTGAGCACCACAGAAAGAGACTTCCCTGGCCAGCGGAGTGAGCAGCACTCATCAATGGGCGTAAACATAAATGTTCAGAAGCAGTTAGAGAGCATGACCATTTAGACAAACAACAGTGGAAGGTTCCCCTCCTGGGAGCTATAGCTTCTCTAGCTGTGGGCTCTTGACCAGGTTTATAGTATGAGGACAATGGTATTTTTAAAACATGGGTCTGGGGATTTGAACTCTGGACCTTGGGGCTTTGCAGGAAGTACTCACTGAGCCGTCTCCCCAGCCCAATTCCTTTTTTTTTTTTCTTTTTTGGTTTTTCGAGACAGGGTTTCTCTGTGTCCTGCGTCTGGGTAGCCTGTGCCTGTACCACCACCACCCGGCTCCAGTTTTTTGTTTGTTTGTTTGTTTTAAGATGTCACCAGACCAGGCAGTGAACACCTTTAATCCCAGGACTCTGGAGACACAGGCAGGCAGATCTCTGTGAGTTTAAGGCCAGCCTGGACTATACAGTGAATTCCAGGCCAGCCACGTCTACGTAGTGAGGCCCTGTCTCAAAATTAAAGAAAAGAAAAGAAGTGGTCAGACCTGGTGATACATACATTTAATCTCAGCATTCAGGAGGCTGAGACAGGGAGACTGAGAGATCCAGACGGCCTGGGCTACATCATATAACTTGGCCTCAAACAAACACATCACCACTAAGGCTGGTGGCAGGTTGACCTCTTCCGGATCTTTCTTCTGTTTGTGGAAGAGAAGAGAATATTAGATGGATACAGAGGCCAGTGATGGGGTTTTCATTTTTAATTAACTTCAGTTAGGGATTTTTTTAATGCAGTAAAATGAATAAAACATGAACTTTGCCACGTTAACTGTTTTAAGGGCAAAATTCAGTGGCATTTAAAAACACTCATGACATTGTACAACCATCACTATCTGTTTCCAAAAATGTGTCTCCTCACAAAAAATCATTGGCAGGCGGCTGGGGACACGGCTCGGGGCTGGGGACACGGCATGGTCCACACAGGGCTGGGGGCACGGCATGGTCCGCACAGGGCTGGGGACACGGCACGGTCCACACAGGGCTGGGGACACGGCTCAGGGCTGGGGACACGGCACGGTCCACACAGGGCTGGGGACACGGCTCGGGGCTGGGGACACGGCATGGTCCGCACAGGGCCGGGGACAAGGCACGGTCCTCACAGGGCTGGGGACACCGTATGGTCCGCACAGGGCCGGGGACACGGCACGGTCCACACAGGGCTGGGGACACAGCACGGTCTACACAACGGCACGGTCTGCACAGGGCCAGGGACACGGCAAGGTCCCGCACAGGGCTCGCCTAGCGTGTAGGAAGCCTTGGGTTTGTCCCCAGCACCACAAACAGCTGGTGTGGTGGAAAAACATCTGTAAACATGGTGGGAAACATCTGTAAACTCTGGGACTAGGAAGCAGAGGCAGGAAGATGAGGAGTTTAAGGTCATCCTTGGCTACATAGGAAGTTTGAGACCAGCCTGGGCTACATGAGACCTCACTTCCTACCTCTTCAGCAAGCATTTGGTAGCCAGGAATCTGCTTTTTTGTTTTTTCCAAGATTCTGCTTGTAGATATTTTACATAAGCAAAGCCATACCCTAGCCAGGCAGTGGTGGTGCACACCTTTAATCCCAGCACTCAGGAGGTAGAGCAGGAGGATCTCTGTGAGTTCAAGGCAGCCTGGTCTACAGAGCGAGATCCAGCACAGCCAGGAATACACAGAGAAACCCTGTCTCAAAAAAACAGAAAACAAACACACAAAACCATACCCTCCATGGCCTTTATGTCTGCCTTCTTTCCTCTGGCATGTTTTCAAGGCTGATACACATGGCCACATAAACCAGCCCTGGATTTGATCCCACAGCACAGCAAAAAATGTAATAAATAAAACCCACATAAACACAGATACACATGTGCACACGTTGTCATAAGATGAAGGTCTCTAGATGCTCAGAGCAGGCTTTCATTTCTGCTTTCTTCATTTGTGACATAAGATTCCTCCTCCTGGTTAAGGAATGTTCTGTCAGAAGCCTGGCTGCACTGTGCTCTTCTTTGGCAAATGTAGAGTTGAGTAAATTAGGAACTTCAAAGGAAATCCTTACTTGGCACCTGCTGATCTCAAGTGCCTTCGGTCAGCACACCGGAACACTACACCTCGGGGTATCTTTTGTTGTTGTTGTTTTATTTTCTGAGCCCAGACTTGTGAATACACTGCTTTGTGTTTAACCATTCATTCACTGGTTGACATTTGGGCTGATTCAGCCATTTCTGCCCCTGGCCTTTTCAAATCTAAAGAATGTGTCTGTCCTTTCTCAGGGAGAGCATCCATCTTCCCATTCAGGACTCAAAATCTGTCAAAGACATCTCAGATGGTCCAAAGGAGAGGTGAGATGCAGGGGAGTGCTGGAGGGTGGGGATGGAGGATGGAGGGAGGAGCCTACACCTAGCGGTCCTTCCAGGCCATCACAAGGGCCTCACCAGTCTCACTCTCCCACCTGGTTAAGACCTTCAGTGTCCTCGTGTGCCGCTTCCAGGGAGGGTGCTGTCAGGTGTCCTGAGAAGCCCAGACAGAGAGCTGAGTCCAGCATGTGGGCCTTACTGGGCACTACCTGTGTGGCAGACAGTGATGCAAGGCCATCATGCCTCTGACTGACTTTGTCTCTCTATCTGACTTTTGTTTCAAGACGAAAATCTCACTATGTGACCCTGGATGGCTTGGAACTCACTGTGTAACCCAGGCTGGCCTCCAACTCACAGAGATCTGTCTGCCTCGACCTCTGGAGTACTAGGGTTAAAGGCGTGCACCACCATCCCTTGCTTGTTTCAGATTAAAAAAAAAATAACATTAGTTAGGTGTGGTGGGGCACACCTTTAATCCCAGCAATCCAGAGGCAGAGGCAGGTGAATCTCTGTGAGCTCACCTGGTCTCCAGAGCAAATACCAGGCCAGCCAGGTCTATACAGTGAGTTCTTGTCAGAAGGAGGAAGAGGAGGAAAAGAAGGAGGAAGAAGGAAGAAGGAGGAGAGGAAAAGAAAGAGAGAAAAAAGATTACATTTTGTTGTTGGTGGTGGTTTGTTTTTTGAGACAGGGTTTCTCTGTGTAGCACTGGCTGTCCTGGAACTCACTCTGTAGAACAGGCTGGCCTTGAACTCAGAGATCCACCTGCCTCTGCTGCCAGAGTGCTGGGATTAAAGGCATGCACCACCACTTACCCAGTGAAAGATTGCATTTATTTATTATTGTTCATGTACATTCACATATGCAGCCTGTGAGTGTAGCTGGATGTTGGATCATCTGGGCCATGGTGTCATCGGAGACCTTTCAGGGAGTCTTGGCTGGTCAAACCTGATGTATCTTAATCTGGAACAAATCCATAGCCTCTGGATTCCTGTGGAAAAAAAAAGCAGAGCCTCTTTTCCAAAGCAACATATCCTTATATCCAAATTTTGAAGTCAAGGTACCTTTAAAATATACATTTTGGCATAACTCAACAGCTTTTACAATCAAATGTTTTTCTTCAGTTACGAATATCAAAGAGAACATAATCCAGATTTTCTGTATGATAGCCATCTTTACGTGGCTTATTTTTATATTACCTTGAACCTATTGCTTTAAACTGCGGCATTCTAAGACTAAAACGGCACTGTGGCTGCTGGCTCCGCCGACTTCAGCTTCCCAACATGGCAGTGGTATGTTTTTCCACCAGCTCTGGGAGCCATCAACTCTAGTGGGTCTATTCTTCTATCAAAGCAGCGTGTAGCCCAGAAACCTCTTTTTTTGTTTTGTACTAGCAAAGGCTAAATCCACCACGCAGCTTACTGTGCCACTTGCAGAGGCCTCATTCCTGCCATACTGCAGGTCAAACACGCACACCAGGAACCACCATACAGTAGCTCAAGCCCGCAGGCTGAGGCTATCTTGAGAGAGACAACTAGGAAGCTGTTTTTGCTCCATTTTAGAATCTTCTTTTTTACGCTTTCTCAGGTTTTAAGTGGAAATTCCTGCCCCATGTTCTGGCGCCATTTATAGCTGGAGAGTTTTCTCTCCAGGTCCCACCAAGCCCCGGCAGTCTGACAGCCCACTTATAAACACACAGACGCTTATATTATTTAAACTGTTTGGCCTAATGACTCAGGCTTCTACCTATCTAGTTCTTACATCCTAAATTAATCCATTTCTATAAATCTATACCTTGCCACGTGGCTCGTGGCTTACCGGCATCTTCACATGCGGCTTGTCATGGCAGCGGCTGGCAGTGTCTCCCTCCGCCTTCCTGTTCTCTCAGTTCTCTGTGTTAGTCCCACCTATACTTCCTGCCTGGCTACTGGCCAATCAGTGTTTTATTTATTGACCAACCAGAGCAACACATTTGACATACAGATCATCCCACGGCATGTGCGCCATGGTGCACAGACAGGGGTCAGAGGTCAGCTCTTTCCTTCCACCATAAGGGTCTCAGGGTTGGAAGTCAAGTTATCAGGCTGGCCAGCAGGTACCCCTACCCACTGAGCCGTCTGGCTGGCCTTTTACCTGGGTCTTCCTTGACAGCTGGGGTATGCAGAGGTGAGGCAGGATAGGAGTGAAAGGAAGAAAGCAACCCCCAGCTGGGTATGGAGCTCCGTTAGTAAGGTGTTTGCGAACCATGCAGGAAGCCCTGGGTTCGATCCCCCAGGGCTGTGTAAAAGTGGCTGTGATGGCACCTACCTGTAATTCCTGCCCTAAAGACGTGGGGTGGGATGATCAGAAGTTCAAGGTCATCCTCGAATACTGTTCTCATTAGTTTTTATCAACTCGACACAAACTAGAGACACCTGGGAAGAGGGACTCTTGGCTGAGGAATTGCCCCCGTCAGATTGGCCCATCAGTGATTGATGCAGGAGGGCCCCAGGCTGCCGTGGGCAGTGCCACCCCTAGGCAGCAGGTCCTGGGCTGTGTAAGAAAGGTAGCTGAACAAGCCATGAAAGCAAGTGGGTATGCAGCATTCCTCCACCAGTTTCTGCTTCAGTTTCTGCCTCAGCTTCCCTCAGGGCTTGGTCTTCAAGCTGTAAGATGAAATAAACCCTTTCCTCTTAGATTTGGTCCATGTTTCATCACAGCAACTGAAAAACTAGGGTAGCTACATAGTGAATTCAGGACCACCCTGAGATACATGAGGCCTTGTCTCAAAACAACAACAAAAAACAACAAAACAAAACAAAACCCCAAACCCTTGGCCAACAGTGTAGGAATGCCCAGCTTGCTCACAAACATAAGCCTACTCATTTCTGGGTGAGGCAACTCCAAAATGAGTGATCTAAGGACTTCCCTAGTTGCCCAGTGGGAGGGAAGCCCCATTAACCATACTTGAGGCTCATCACCAAACTATTTTATTGGAAACCCTTCCTTCCTGTCTCATTTTCCTACTCTGTTATTGGCATTCTCTGAACCTCTACAACATGCCCTTATAGAAGAGCTGATTCTAGCCAAAAACTGAATGAAGACATTGTGTTACTCCTTGCTGTAACCGAATACCTTAAAGGACAATTCAAATTGCATGTGTTTCGGGCCTCCTGGAGGACAGATCAAGGAATTAACGTTTTTTTTTACCATGCAACTTAAGCCAAGAAGGCTTGTTCTGGCTCATGGTCTGTGGGGATACTGTCCACCGTGGCAACTGGAGCAGAACCTGAGGTTGCTTGCTAACAAATGAGCGAATCAGGAAGCAGGGAACAGACAGGACATGGAGCCAAGCTGGAGAGATAGCTCACCCATTCAGAGTTAGATGATGTGGGGTGGTGGCTTTGAACACCATTAATCCCAACACTTGGGAGGCAGGGGCAAGTGGATCTCTGAGTTCTAGGCCAGCCTGGTCTAGAGAGAGAGTTCCAGGACAGCCAGGGTTACACAGAGAAACCCTGTGGAGGGTTAGGGTGGCAGGGAGAAGAGTCAGATGACTTTTGCAGAGGACTGGAACTCAGTTCCCAACATTCACATTGGATGGCTCACAACCACCTGTAACTCCAGCTCCAGGGGATTCATAGGCACCTTGCACTCACTGCACATACCCAGGCAGAGACACAGACACGGACATACACACATCTGAATAAAAAGAAAATAAATCTCTTTTTTAAAAGGTCACCATCAGTGACCCTATTTCTGCATGGAGGCTCCACCCACTAAAGGTTCCACAGCAGCCCCACCAGCTGGGGACTGAGTGTTTAAACACATCAGCCAGTGGGAGACATTCCACACAACATCCTCCTTGTTAATGACCGCTCTTAAGAGGGGTCAGTCCTCCACCTCCTCCTGGAAGCCCAACCTGGTTCCAGCCACAGAGTGCTTGCCCTCTATAGCCCTGAGTCCTGTCTCCACCATGCCTGCTTTCTTTTTATCTTACATTTTCATCAGTTGCGTGATAAAAATGTTAATTTCTCGAGCTGTCCCCCAGGAGGCCCGCAACCCGCACACTCTGAATCTGCGATGAAGCCGTCAGCCTTTGATGGAGGCGGGAGATGAAAAGCGGCAGGCTGCGATTCCCGAGGAGAGGGGCCTGGCATGCAATATTTAAGCAGCCCCTTCATGAAAGGGGAGCGCTGGAGCTCTTAACATCAGTTTCAAGAGAGTCAGACTTGATTCTCAGCCTCAGCCTGATGTTTGGGTACACTCCGTGCTTTAAATACTCATTTCTGCCGCCTTGATATTTTAATTTCTTTCCTTTTAAGTTTGACAAGCCCAAAGCGATTTCAGGAGCTTTGTCACAAACGAGGATGTGAGGCAGGGACCCTACAATACAGGGGGGATTTGTACTGACCCTAACAAGTTATTTGTCAGAAGTACAAAGTTGAACTGGGGCTGGTGAGGGATGTCTGTAAAACCAGTGCTAAGGAGGCTGACGCAGAGAGACGTAAGTCTGAGGCCAGCCTGGTCTACCTGGTGGGATGTTATCTCAAAAAAAAAAAAACCATTTTAGATTTTGAACAACAAATGGCCTCCCCATCTCTTCTTTCTGTCTCTGTCTCTGTCTCTCCCTCCCCTCTTTCCTTTTAAATTCAAGCATGCATGCATGTGCACGTGTACATGTGTGTGTGCGTGCGCGTGCGTGTGCGTGTGCGTGCGTGCGTGCGTGTGTGTGTGTGTGTGTGTGTGTGTTTGTGTCTGTCCGTTCCTTGTGCCACAGCTCACAGGGGAGGTCAGAGTCGAATCCCTCCTTCCACCGTGGGGGTTCAGTGGATTGGATTCAGGTCTTCAGGCTTGCATGCATCACAAGCATTTTTACCCGTTGAGCAGTCTTGACAACCCCCAACCTTCTCTCCCCCCTAGCCCCCCACCTTTCCAGTCTCTGGCGTTATTTGTTTGTTTTGAAACAAGATCTCACATACCTCAAGCTGGCCTTGAATTCACTATGTAGCTCAGGACGGCCTTGACCTGCCAAGTGCTAGGATTACAGGCATGCCCGTGCTCTGTGCGGGGCTCAATATGCAACCAGGGCCTGGGCAAGCTTTCTACCACTGAGCCATGTTCTCAGTCCCTCACTCCGCACTGGGGGATTCTAGAACACGGTCCCACGGAGTCCTAGCCCCTCAGCCCTCCCTGGGAAGTGCTCTAAGCCGGTCCTCTGCGCTAGCCGCGCCTCCAGCCCCCATTACCATTCGAATCAATTGCTCATTGGTTGTAGAACTGACCCGTGAATTCTACTCACGCAGCACAAACTGGTTGCACCTGGACAGGAAGCCACCTCTCAGCGCTCATAATCAACAAAACTTGACTTCCTTTCCAAACAAAAGTCATACATATAATCTTCCACTTACCGACCACACACTTGGGAACCAACCACGATGTAGGAATTTTTAGCAATCTGCTGCTGCTCGAGCCTCCCACATTTTCTGGAAGTGGCTTCGCACGCCGAAGCGTCAGCCGACGAACGTGAGCGGCTCTTTGTTTAGCTAACTGTTATCACAGTTACAGAAAGAATCATAAACCTTCGCGGATTGGAGCTTCTTCTTCAAATGTATTTTTGAAGCATCATGCCAGACAATATTTTTAAGTGGAAAAAGACTAATTTTCGCGTAGTTCCGAGACGATCTGTCTTGATAGCTCAGAGCATTACTTAGCCATTTCTTAATAAATTGAAACAGAACTATCTCACTTATATTAAGCATTGGAAACTAAAGGAAAAGGCTAATTCCCTTTTAATAGAATATTCCAGATGCCACTTGAAAATTGCTGAAATAATTATGAATGTCGGAACTAACGTTTAAGGAAAAGTGATTTTTTTTCCTGTGGTACAAAGTAAAATACTTGTGGCCTGGAGATGTGGCTCAGTTAGGAGAAGACTTGCCTAACACACACGTGAAGGCCTAGGTTCCCTCCCAAGCATGACATTAAACCAGTTGTGGTTGTATACATCTGTACTCGCAGCACTTGGGAAGTGGAGGCAGTGTTCAAGGTCGTTCTGGGCCACATGGTGAATATGAGGGCAGCTTGGGCATGAGACCCTGCTCAAGAAAGCAAGCAAGAATGGAGGGAAGGAGGGAGGGAGGGAGAGAGGGGGAGGGAGGGAGGGAGGGAGGGAGGGAGGGAGGGAGGGAGGGAGGGAGGGAGGGAGGGAGAAAAAAAAAAACACTTGAACCTGGATGTGTTTTGGAAGCTCCAGCTGGCCCTTTGACACCGGAAAGAAAGCTCTCCCATAATTCCATAGCAAGCTCACTTAGCCATCTCTTTCTCACACCATGAAATCATTCCTAGCTGAGATCTGCATTTCCTATGGAAGTGGGAAATTAGTCAGAGCATGTACCAAGAAATCCTCTGTGCAGTTCTCTCTCCTTCAGAATGGAAAACGTACTTAAGGATTTAAATGAAATAATCTGATGGATGTTGTAATTACCGAGGCATGATCTTTGTCGCATAGCAAAGAGAATTCATTAAAGATAGGAACAGCTGTTTCTTGGCGTTTCAAAATTCAAAACTGCCTTCTGTGTTCTGGTGGGATTGGAATCACAGAAGAATCGGCCCACTACACCTCATTCCACATTATGGAGACATTTGGATACTTGTACAAGAACATATAGTCTGGGAAAAATGATCCAATTCTAATAAGTTTCTTATTGTTCTATCATATAGCAATGAAAAATCCCATTAAAAGGAAGGTTCTGAGAGGCTTTTTGAAGATGATGCCTCCCAATTTCTTTAGTACCGGAGAGGAAGCCCAGGAGATGCTAAGCAACTGAACCCCTAAGCCCTCGGTGGGCCGTTGTAGGCAGAGGAACTGCCACTGAGCTCCACCCCCAGCCTGGTTTTTTAACTTTGGATTTGGGTACAGGGTCTCCTAAGTTGCCCAGGCTGGCCTGGAGTGTGCTCTGTGTCCAGGCAGACCTCACCCTTGCCATCCTGCTCCCCGGCCTCCTGAGCATCACCGCCAGGCCGCACTCTACTGACAGCAGGCTCTATTGTCCTCTGACTCCACTGCCACCGAAAATTTGAACATTTAATGTCCTCTCACATTTTTAATTGGTACCCAGAATTTTTCCTAAGTTTAAATAATTGCAAAAGATGATGGTAATAATACTGATCTATTGTAAATATTGCCATTTAGAAAAAAATGAAGCTGTCATATCACTCTTCCAAATGCAGCCAATAAAATCCACTCACGAGGGCAATTCCATATCCATCATCCTTTACTCAGGAGGTGCAGGCCTGGTCTTTCTTTAATAGTCCCCAAATTTTTAATTTTCTTTTCTCCCCTTGAACTCATATTTCCATCCCATTTCCCCTACAGAATGGCCTTCTAATGCAATATATTTTTATGCTTGGTAATATTTTATTAATCACCCCCTCATAATTCTCTCAACAAAAAAAGTATATAAGTTAAAATTACATTTTTTAATTACCTGTGACTATAAAGCTCTAGAATTAAATTTTTTTCTGGCTTGAGCTAACAGCACATTTATGGGTATTCAATTTATCAAAACCAACTCATTATAAATTTTTGTAAATAACTATTAAACATAAAAATAAAATTTTTCTTACAGTGGCATCTCTAAGATGAATGGAGCAGTCTTTTCTTTCCTATGGTTCTTCTGTGAATCCAACGCTGAAGATCATTCCTGCTGCAGTGAGGTAGAATTCAGTATCACACTTCCTCCTATTCTTATGCTGCACCTGTGTGTGAGTGCACAGATGTGTGTGTGTATGTATGTACAGAGGCCAGAGGTTGGCATTGGGTGTCTTCTTCAGTCACTCTCCATTTTATTTTTTAAGCAGGGTCTCTCACAAATTCAGCTAGGCTAGCTGTCTAGTGAGCTCTGGGGACTTGTCTGTCTCTGCCTCCCTGGTGCTAAGATTTATAGGCACCCCATAACTACATGGTGCTGTGGGTCAAACTCAGGTCCTTATGTTTGCCCGGAAAGCTCTTTACTGACCAAGCCATTTCTGCAGATCCTTTTTATTTTTAGATAAAAAGATAATACTGGTTCGTAGTTGGGCATGGTGGCACACACCTATAATCCCATCACTCAGGAAGCTGAGGCAAGAGGACCAAGTGTTTGAGGCCAGACTTAGCTACATATACAGATCCTGTCACAACAAAACAAAAACAAACACAAACCAGTTCCAAAAATGAGTAGGCAGAATCAGCAGATGTGACAGCAGCAATCCAATTATCCTGATGTCTTCACATTCACATCCTGATCCGTGGAGTTAGTTTTCCTGTTGCTGCCATAAAATACTCCGACAGAAAGGAACTTAAAGAAGGCTGATTCACTCACTGTTCCAGGGTCCAGACCATCATGGCCGGGAAGTCAGGGCAGCAGGAACTTCAAGCAGCTGGCTACATCACCCCCACAGTTAGGAAGCAGAGGCCTGATGGGTGAGTGCTAGTGCTCTGCTCCCTTTCTCCTTTGTACACAGCCCACCATCCCAGCCTAGGGAATGGTGCCACCCACAGTGGCACATTGATGTGGTCTTCCCACATCAATTAACACAAGTATGCCCGGAGGCCACCTAACCTAGATCTTCCCTCACAGATGTGCCTGAAGCCTTGTCCTCTTGACTGGCTTATTCAGAACTGGGGACAGAAACCCAAGGCTTTGCCCATGCTGGTCATGTACTTTACCAACTGAGCAGTACTCTCAACCCTACCATTTTGTTTTTTAATGAAACAAAGTCTATACGCACATTGGTGAATGCTGGCTTCATTCAGGGGTAGACTTTGAGGGCAGACATTTCTTTGCTTTTCCTGGCCAGAATTCACACGGAGCTTGGGGTGGGGTGGGGTGGGGTGGGGGGAGTCATGTTATCATTTTGATAGAGCCAAGAACTACTCAGATGACAAATGGAGCCTTACTGGAGCAGGCATGCAATCTTACAGCAAGAACAGAAGGGCGAGGTTAGCGAAAGCTAGGATACACCCGGCTCCAAATTAACAGCTCAGTTCCTGCTTCCTTACAAAAGCCAGCTATTGGCTCGGTTTCCTTGGCTGTGCCTTCACAATCACAACCCGTGTCCCAGCGAAGGCTTCATTCTCTTCTAAATGAGCAACACAAAAAGCCAGCTTCCAAATACATGCAGCAGGAGACCCATTTCGTAGCACGAGCATTAGAATCTCATCAAGAGGAGGACAGACAGACGACACTGACCCTGATTCCTGCTGCTGAGTGAATGACTCAACTTCAACACATTCACTAACTAGGTGCAAGGGGTCAGGGCAGGGATGTGTCTGTCCTTGTTATATCTGCCACCTCTGTGGTGTGCCTGGCCCTGGTCTCTCTGAGGAGGAACCAGGGGTGCAAAGTTGCCAACTCTGGGAGCAGCATAGAATGGAAACAAGGCAAGTCTACCTGTGTCAAATTTTCAAACCTCCCTACTGCATAGAATGTCTTCCCAAGTGTATCATTTTCTGGTGTGTGTGTGTACAGGCTTTTTGTGTGTGTGTGTGTGTGTGTGTGTGTGTGTGTGTGTGTGTGTGTGTGTACACATATGTACATAGGAATGCACTCACCTGCATATGTGTGGGGTGGCAACTATTGATGTCAGGTGTCTTCCTCAATCATTCTTTGCCTTATTTTTTTGAGATGGAGTCTCTCACTGACCCTATACTTGCTCTGTAGTGGGTAGCCATTTCAGCTTGGATCTGGAAGTTCCAACCCCCATTGAGACTGGCAACTGTCACACCTACGAGGCAGGGCCAAGGGAGGCATCTGGAGACCCGAGACCCGGATGGGCGAGCGCTCTCTCTCAGTTCCTGGACCCTAGACGGTGGAGGTTGACAGAGCAGAGCTCCAGAGAACACCGCTGGACTGCAATACACCTTCCCCAGACGCCCCCCCCCAGCAATCTACCTATCCCTTCATTTGTAAGTCACCCACTAAATAAATCTTCCTTTTAACTACGTGGAGTGGCCTTAATAATTTCACCATTATTGCTCTATTGGCTAGGCTGCCTGGCAAGCTTCTGGGATCCTCTTGTCTTCATCCCCAGCACTTGGGTTATAGGTACACACCTAGCTTTTACATGGGTGCTAGGATTTGAACTCAGGCCCTCACACTTGCATAGAAAGCATTTACCTACTGTAGTAGTTTGAATGTAATTGGTCCCCATAATCTCATGGGGAGTGACACTATTAGGAAGTGTGGCTTTGTTGGAATGGGTACAACCTTGTTGGAGGAAGTGCGTCACTGTTGGGGGTGGGCTTTGAGGTTTCCTATGCTCAGGATACTACCAAATGTCTCAGTTGACTTCCTGTTGCCTGTAAGATGTAGGACTCACAGCTATTTCTCCAGCACCATGTCTGCCTGCTGCCATGCTCCCCACCATGATGATAATGGACTGAACTTCTGAAACTGTAAGCCACCACCTCAATTAAATGTTTTCCTTATAAGAAGTGCTGTGGTCATGGTGTTTCTTCACAGCAGTGGAAACCCAAACTAAGACATCTACTGAGCCATTTCCCAACCCTTGTTGCCTTTTGTCATCCCAACTCCATGTGACATCTCTCCTCCAAGCCAGAGCTCCATTTTTCCCACACCCCGACCTGTCAATTCAATCCTATCTGACACTCCTAACATTAGTGCAGACCTCACTATTAAGTAGTCAGTCCCATAAGATAAACCCTGCTTCAAATATCAATGGAAAGTCCCGGTGATGACCCACACTTCCAACTAACAGGTTATACATTTGCAGGTTTCTGTGAGCCAATCTGCAGCCTCAGTAACTCACGAGAATGAACCATAGAACTCAAGAAAAATACACACACACACACACACACTGAGAGAGAGAGACAGAGAGAAAACACGTGCCCTTGGAGGTAAATAGTCCAATCTCCAAAATCATAATGCTGAGTGACATCCCAATAATGTCTGACCACTTCTTCTACTCAGGGATTGGCAACTCCGGGGTGTCCAGTCAGCCTGCTGGTGAATCCCCATCAGCTCCTCAGAAGGTGCCGATGAACCTGCTCCAAGCAGCCCAACTATCTGGACTCCCAAGGAGCCAGAGCCTGGAGATACCATGACTCATTAGCTTTTATTTTTAATTTCATGCCACAGAAGATGTGCAGTAATGAGACTAGCTTAAATGTCTCTCTCTAAAAGGAGGATGGGTGGGGGTAGGGAGAAGAGAAAGTCAAGGCAGATGTGGGTGGAGAAGAGATCAAAGGTGGCTGGGCCTGTAGTTCAGTTCACAGAGTGCTCATCCAGCATGCATGAAGGCCTGGTGTGATCCCCAGCACCACAATGCCAGGTGTGGTGGTGCACATCTGTAATTCCAGTTCTTGGGAAGCTGAGATAGGAGGATGGGGAGTTCAAGGTCATTCTCACCTACATAACAAGTTTAAGGCCACCCATTCAGAGAGGGAGAAGAAGAGGGAGAGGAGGCAGGGGAAGAGATGGGGAATGCCCCAAGACACAAGCAAGGCTTGCAGAACTTAGGGGCGGGGGGTGTTGTGAAGAATACACAACACGTGTGGGCTGGGGAGATGAATCAGTGGGTAGAAGCAGTCACTGGGCAAGCATAAGAACCTGAGCTCAAGCTGGGCGGTGGTGGCACACGCCTTTAATCCCAGCACTCGGGAGGCAGAGGCAGGAGGATCTCTGTGAGTTCGAGGCCAGCCTGGGCTACCGAGTGAGTTCCAGGAAAGGCGCAAAGCTACACAGAGAAACCCTGTCTCAAAAAACCAAAAAAAAAAAAAAAGAACCTGAGTTCAAATCCCCAGAATTCATATAAAAGCCAGACATGCTAGCATGCATGTGTGATCCCAATAGCCCTACAGGAAGCAGGAGCTAGACAGGAAAATCCCTGGTAGCCTGTGAGCTGGCCAGCCTGGCATAGTCAACAGTAAAAAAAAAAAAAAGAGAGAGAGACTTTGCCTCAAACAAAGTAAAAGGTAAGGACCGTGCCTGAGGTTGTCCTCTGACCTGAATAGTGCCCCCATGACATATGCTCCACACTTACATGTGCACACGTACGCATTTCAAAAGAAACATGTACATTGTTTTTATGATCAGGAAAATATCAATTACCTAAATACTAAAGTGTGGGTAGCCTTGAGGATTCTTCCTTGAGTCACTTTCAGGGAGGCTGCAAGTTCACGATCAAAGGTGTAGCCAGGCTGGTTCCTCCTGGGGCCACCTTCATTTCCCTGGGTCCTGACAGGATCATCCCTTAAGGCATGCCTGTGCCCTAATGTCTTTTTATAAGGACCCCAGTTAGACTGGACTAAAAATCACCTAATGTCCTAGTTTTAGTATAAATACCACTTTTTTGTTTTGTCTTTTGATACAGTCTCATGTAGCTCAAGCTGGCCTAGAACTCACTACGTAGCCAAGGTTGACCTTGAACTCCTTATCTTCCTGTCTCTACCTCCCAAGTGTCAGGATTGCATGCTTGTGCCACCACATCTAGAAAATCAACTCTGTCAGGTAGTCTAACACAACTGTTTGTCGCCGCTGAAGAATCGGAGGATGCAGCGCCAGGGGCCTTGGCACGTGAATCTTAAAGGAGCATAATTCAGCTCTCACAGTCCAGGGTCAGATAGTCCCAATTTCTTACCCATCGACAGCACGAGATTCCATCTCACCCTAGTCAAAACAGGTGTCATCAAGAAGACAGCCACCAGGACTCAGTCAATGAAGTGCTTGTTATGCGTGCATGAGGACCTGAGTTTGAGCCCCGAGACCTATGCACCCTGCCAAGACAACGGCAGGTGACAGCATGGGCCAGGATGGTAGTGACGTGTCTGGGGTCTAATGCAGTGCCATGTCCTGTGGTACTGTACAAGGAAGTCGGAGAGGTTTGCTTAGGGCCCTTGTGGGTTGGCTACCGCTCAGTTCTCCCTGTTCCTCACCCTCCCCAGCAGGATCCTTCCCAACAGTCCCCCTCCTTCTGGCAAGTGCCTCCCCATCGCCTGGCTTCCTCCCTCCACTCTCTTCTGCCATTTCGCTAAGGGAGATTGAGTCTCTCTTGAAAGGGCCTGACAAAACAGCTCACAAAAGTGTTTTTTATTTTAATAATAATCGGCAGCAGATGCTTCCCCAGCGAGACTCCGTGCCTGAGCTGTGATAAACACAGAAACTGGAAAGTCACTTTATTAAACCATAAATGTTCGTCACAAATCACAGCTAAATTAGCCCATGGCAGAAGCTGTGCAGAAGTCGGGCCTGGGCGCTTTAACTCCGTGACGGAGGAAAAAGGTAATGACACACTTTGAACACCTTCACATTAGTCTTTACAAGTCTCCCATGTCACTCTGCCCTGTGTGGTTGGAGGTGCTTAGCATAAATGTGGGCATGAATGTCGGGAACACCTGGAGGATGCTAAAAATGGTGGAAATGGTCATTGCCTTTGCTACCAGCCCCAGAAGGATTAGTTTAATACTACATCCATTTAGTAGAATAATATTATTAGGCTCTCTCCTAGGGACTATGACCTGTCTAGCCATAGGTTCTTGGCCCAATAATGGTGCCAGGTATGAATTTTATCTTGTAGAACAGACCTTAAACCCGGTCAGAAGGCGGTTGGTTACTTCCGTGACATTTGTGCCATGGTTGCACCAATGGACATATTTTTGCTAGGCCCATTTGCTGGTCATTGTTGAAGTTCACAAGGGTTCATAGTTGGTGAGACTAAAGATTACTTATCTAACCAGGTAACGTGCCTACCACCTTCCAGCACTGTGGAAGCTGGCCAGTAGAGATGAGACTTCCAGGTTAGTACCAATATAGATTTCTCTATATTCTGTGACTCGCGTGTGTGGCATCTTCAGCAACATGGTCTTAACACATCAAATTCTGGAGGATTACCAAGAGCATTGGCCATAGCCTGTAATGTCTTGAGGGTCTTTGTGACCTCCTAGCCAACAACTCTAGAAGAGTTAAGCCACTCCTGGGGCTGGGCTTTTATTTGTTAGCCTCTGATGTCTAATAGTGGCCTTGTTGCCCTGTTACAGGGTAACTCCAGTTTAACTCATTTTAGTCATGCATATAGATATATTTTAAGAAGCTTCCACAATAGTACATTTCCATATGACTTTTTAATCCCTTTCTATTCAAATTCCCTTTTAACTCTTTATACCAGTGCATTCTATCTCCCCTCCCTTGAAAGACCTCCCCGTGGGCCCTTATTAGTTTCGTGACCTCCATGACCATTCCAAGCAAATTGCATGTATCTGAAGATTCAAAGCTAACATCCACGAATGAGAGATTACATGCGACATTTGTCTTTCTGGGCTGGGGTTACATCCCTTGGGATGATTGTTTCCAGTTCCATCCACTTACCTGCGAAATTTGTAATTGTATTTTTCCTAATAGCTGAGTAATATTTCGTTGTGTAAATATACCACATTTTTTCTCTCATTCCATCTTCCCTCTGTCAACTAATAGGTAAAAGTATAAGGCATAGAACCTGTTCCCTTTTCAATTTTAAAAAAAAACAAAAACACCCAACTCCTTGGACAGGTTTGGCTGTAACAGGACACAATGTTCTTCTGAGTACTTTCTTTCCTGTTCAGGCAGAGCTAAGAGAAGATATTTTGTATCCATAGTGGTCAGTTTCCAAGATGGTGCTGGTGATTTGGGGGTGGGGGTGGGAACGAGCGCTGGATCCATCCTGACCTAGCCTCTCCAGAATGAATAGAACTGGGTAGTTAACAGGACATGGCAGAAGTGACAGCAGAGGTTAGCCGTGGAAGGCATTAGGATGTCCATATTGGATCACTCCTCCGAAACCAGCTGCCATGCTGTGAGCTCAACCTGCCACAAGGAGGCCTCCACCACAAGAAACTGAGGCTTCTGCTCCCTCACAGCTCCTATTCCTAGGCATGCCGATGGCCATCTTGAAGCTTCAGCTTTTCTTGGTCAAGCCTTTGGAAGGCACCAGCCTCAACTGACACTTTTGTGTGTAGGGGAGTGGGTGTGCCCATGTGCATGTGCGCACATGGAGACCGGAGGCCAGCCCCAGGGGACTTTCTCAGTCTCTCTCCACCTTATTCTCTTGAGATAATTCCGAAGCTCACTGACTTGGCTAGGCTGGATGGCCGCCAAGTCCCAAGGATTGGCCTGGCTCCACACCTCAAGTACTGGGATTGCAAGTGTATGTACTAATATGTCTAGCTTGCTAATGTGAGTTCTTGAGCTTGAACTTGAATATTCATGACTGTACAGCAGACACTAAACCATCTCCTCAGCCTCTGTCTGACATCTTAATGGAACCTCATGAGGGACCCCAAATCAGAGCCACCTAGCTCATTCACACTTTGATTTCTGGAAAAAAAAATGTGGAAAACAAAAATGGCTGTTCTTTCAAGCAGATGACTACTTAGATTCAATACCCGCCTCGTATCCACTGGAAAGACACTCCAAGACTGCCGGTGGATGCCTAAGACCACTGATAGTACTGGACTCCATATAATTACACTTCTTAGATGATTTTTTTTTTTTTTTGGCATATCTCCATTACCAGCTTTGCTATTGTAGAACTCTGGGATTGTCATTAAGTTCAATATCATTATCAAGTAAAATAAAAGTCCCCTGAACAAAGCCCACCGCAGTCTTACAACAGATCTGGCTGCTGCCATGGTTACTAAGCAGCTGATAGTAGGGTAGCACATATAGACGATACACACTGAACAGAGGAATTATTCACATCCCAGGAACGAGAGGGGGGAAATGACATGAAATTCCATCACTCCACTTAGAACACAGTGCAATTTTTAAAAGACAAGCATTATTATAAGAGGTATTATTATAACCTTTATTTTTTGTCTATCTTTTATCTGCTTTAAAACGCATTTCAAATACAATTGAAAAGTCATTAGTCAGGGCTGGAGAGATGTCCCTGTAGTTAAGAGCACTTGCTGGTTCTTGTAGCAGACCCAACTTCAGTTCCCAGCACCTTTGTTAGGGTGCACACCTGCCTGTAACTCCAGCTCTGGGGGATCCAGTGCCCTCTTCTGGCCTCTGTGGGTACTGCACATACACATGTGCACATGCACACAGAGAAACACATAACACTAAAATGAATGGTTTTTTTTTTTAAATATTGTTGGCTTAAAATGTAATGATATTGTAACTTTTGTTTAAGATTCCATACTTTCTTTGTTTCCACAATTTGAGAAACGGATAGATTTAAAATAAACAAAAAAGTTGTGCATTGTTCCTGACATTTCCCATTAATATTTTGGATCCAGGTTGAAACAGAAAGCAGAAACATGGATCAGGGAAGAGCCTACTATAATCTGTCACTCAGTTATATGTAAGTGACAGGATTCGTGGATCCACAGCTACCAAGGAGACCCCAGCAGAGAGGAGGCATCATGGTGGCCCTCTGGCTGATCCTGAACCAGCATGGTTCTCCCCTGCGTGGAGGACAGTGCAGCAGAAACGAGGTGGGTGGGTAGTGAGAAGAAGTTGTAGGAGGTTTTCTCTGTGACATGACTCATGTTCACTCAGCGATTGCTCATGGTGGCATTTATTTCCCTTCTACTTAAGCCCCTCCGAGAACGTTCCCTGGCCATATTTATCCATCAACATCAGGATACCTCGGTACTCTCTCACCCCAAAAACTAACCACGGAAAAAAATCACAACAACAAGGCCAAATAAAGAGAAAGGACCAAAAGAAAGAAAAAAAGAAAATAATTTGGTTTCTCATCACCTTCTCCCTTTTTTATTAAAATACTTGTCCGTCACGATTATGAATCTTGAACTCTAATGAGCCGCCAGTATTATTATTGTTTATTACTTCAGTATGAGATTTTCTTTATTATTTGTTTGGGCTGAGGCTCAGGAGTGCGTTTTACTGCCTTCCTCATGGCTGGCTTTAAAATATTTGATTTAAGCTGTCAGAATGCAAATAACTCTAAGACATGCTCGTACGTGGAGGCTCCAGGGAGGGTTTTATTGTTGGAGGGAGGAAAAAGTGAATCAGAAATGATGCTACTGACATATGAAAATGGTCTCTGTATTTACAAAAAGAAAAATAAATATTTTGAGGGGGTAAAAAAAATGAGAAAAGGAGAATGGGTACCAGGTAAAAACTTAACAACATAACTTTCTGTTTTCGGTGTGTGTGTGTGTGTGTGTGTGTGTGTGGTGTGTGTGTGTGTGTGTGTGTGTGTCTGTGTGTCTGTGTCTGTGTGTGCATATGCACATGCACAAATTCATGTGCATGCCATGTATGTGTAGGTACCCACTGAAGAGGGCATTGGACCCCTGGAACTGGAATAACAGGCTGTTGTAAACTGCCCGACATGGGTACTGGGAACCAAACTTGGCTCCTTTGCAAGAGTCAACATTGTTCAACATGGAGCCATCATCTCTCCACCCCCACCCCCTCTTTGAGCGGAGTCTCAGATAGCCTGTGCTAAGGAATGCTCTAGCCTGTGCTTCCTCTCCTTGGCCACCTAAGAATACCTTGAAATGACTAAGTCACCTCTGAATCCCTAACCAGTGGGCAGGGTAAATCCTAACAGTGCCCTGCTGCCCAGGAGACAGAAACAGGGCCAGTTTCAGGAGGAGCCAAGCGGCAAAGTGGCACTGTTGGAGTTTTCAGTGGTGTCCTTTGTAACAACAAAGGACGTGAGAGCTAATGACTGCTATTCAAGACTAAACCGCACTGATCAGTTATAGGCCGCCATTACTCTCTGTTAATGGGGGAATAGGCTCTGAGGAGCTGTCAGGCCCATGGTTAGGAATGTGTATGTTTGCCACTTCTGAGAACCCAGTATGTCATGGCCAGGACTCTGGCTGCCCAACTGGGGACTTTATAATTTTTCCAGATGAGTCCGAATCAGCCTCATAGTGGGTATAATTACCCCTCGCTGGTGACCAGCTTCCTATTGCTGTAACAAAATTCCCGAGAGAATCAACTTGAAGAATGGCTTATTTCAGCTCAGGATTTGAGGGGTTTAGGTCCGTGGTCCCTGGGTTCCGTTGCTTCTGTTACCTTCATGGAGAGAAACATTGTAGTGGTGTAAAACTGTTCACCTCATTGGTTACCAGGAAGCAGAGAGAGGGGAGATGGAAAGTAGGGACCAGGGTAAGATCTAGTTCCCAAGGACAGACCCTCAAGGGTCCACTCTCTTCACCTAGGTCCCAAATCCTAGATTTCCATCACCACCCAACAGTCCTTTCAGCTGTGACCCCATCAATGGATGTTTTCATCAGTCAGGTCAGATGAAGTCAGAGCCTTCAAGATCCAATCACCTCTCCAAAGCACTGATGTATTGGGGACCAAGACATCAACATGTGAGCCTTCGGGGAACACAGCGACTAGACCAAAGTCCCAAAGTCGAGTAAGGTATTTTGAGAAACACAAGAGATGTCATAACTTTATTACTATATGTTGTCATAATTGTTCTACTTATTATTAGTTAGCCGTTTTGTGTGCATATGTGTGCACACTCTTGTGGGTATATGCATGTGCATATGTTTGCGCACATGTGTTGGTACATGAAGAGGTCAGAAATCAACATCAATGCCTTCCTCATTCACTCTTGACCTATTTTTTTTGAGATGGTATATTAGTGACTTTTCAATTGCTGAGATAAAACATCATAACCAAGGCAACTTATAGAAGGAGGGTTTGTTTGGGAACTTATAGTTTAAGAGGGCAAGTGTCCATCCCCACGTGGTGGGCAGAATGACAGCGGGCAGGCATGGCATGGCACTGGAGTAGCTGCTGAGAGCCCACACCCAAACCACCAACAGGAAACAGGGAGCACACTGAAACTGACACGGGCTTTGAACCCTTGAAGCCCACTCTGAGTGACACCTCCTAATCCTTCCCAAACAGTTCCACCAACTGGCATCAAGTATTCAAACATGAGCCTGTGGGGACCAGTCTCATTTGCACCACCACAGATGGGGTCTGTCAACTGATCCTGGACTCACTGATGTAGACAGGCTGGCTGATCAATGAGCCCCAGGGATCCTCCACCCACACTTGGGTTATGGACACTTGATGCCACACTCAGCATTCTATCATTATTATGTGGATGATAAAGATATGAACTGAGGTCCTCACACTTGTCCAGAACAGACTTTACTGGCTGAGCCATTTCCCCATCTTACTTCTTAATAATTAAAAATTTTAGTCAATATTCTTAATCTCTTACTACATCCCATTTATAAACTTTATCATAGGTATGCATACACAAGAAAAATGCATGCATAGAATTGGGTACAATCCACTTTTTCAAACATCCACAATTTTCTGAAGGCTATCCCCACAGATACTGTACATGACAGGGTGGGAAGGCAACGGCAAGCAGGGGTCTGACCACCGAGGCCTTGCAGCCAGCTGATACTGTTGGACTTTACCCTAAGAATTGTATGAAGTCTTCGTTTTGTTTTTGAGACAGGGTCTCATGTAGCCCAGGCTGGCCTTGAACTTGCTATGTAGCTGAGAATGACTGAATTCTGGCCCTCCATGTATGCACACTCAGTTTTATGCAATGCTAGAGATTGAACCCAGGAGTCCTCGCATAGTCGGTAAGCACTCCACCACCAAAGCTACATCCCCTACCCTGTCTGGAGTCTCTGAAGTCCATAAGTGGGTAGTGGGAAAACAGATTGTCATTCAGAGGCATGGCTGACGAGTGGAGTCTTCTTGCCTGTGACTTACAGAGCCTCCAGGGGTCAAACCCAGGTCCAAGCTCTGCCTGCTTCCAGAGGTGTCCTTCCCATGGCTCCAGTTCTCTCAACTGTAAAATGAGAGCTTTGGGAGACTCCCTTCCTTGGGGAGACACAATGTCAACCCCCTCCTCCTCAGGTCCCAATCACAATCCAAAGTATGATTCCAGCAAAGTTCGCTCTGAGGAGTCTGTGAGTGTGCTGGGCCTACTCACGGAGCATGGGTACCACCAAAGCAGCCACACTGGAAACACTTCATCGGCATGGATGCTGGCTTTTCCATAGCCGCTAGATTGAGCCCCTCCCCATGAACCTTCCCCAACGACACACCCTAACAAAGGGCCTCAAGGCCGTGCTCAGTTAGGGAAGAGTGGCAAAGCAATGGCTGGAAGGAGCAGCTGGCAGATCAGGGAGGGTCCAGGGATCTTCCCTATCCCTCCTTCTGTGAGGGGAAATCAGTGGTTAACAATTCCAATCGTGATGGACTCTTGCAAGTAGGCACAGCAGAGCTTAGGAAGATAGTGGCCATGTTCTACAGCCGAGAGTGGGGGTTATTGCTACTCCCTATCTGGGGTGGTGGTTGGGCATTAACCTCCCAGAGCACATGTGACCCTCAGTGTGATGCCTGCTGTGTGCCAAGCTCTCAAAAACTTAGGCCTATCCTCATTGACTGTTTCTTTTTTTTAAATTGTTACTTAGCATTCTTTGTTTTAATCAGCTTTATTGAGGTATTACAAACATGAAAATTTGCTGATTTTATGTGCATTGTTATCACTATTTCCCTCTCACCTCTAAGCATAAACGTACCCTGGTGATCAAAAAATACGAACAAGTGAGACTGGAGAGGTGGTTCATCAATTAAGAGCACTTGCTGCTCTTCTGAGTTCCCAGCACCATGTTGGGCTGCTCATAACTGCCTATAACTCCAGATCCATAGGCTCTGAGGCCCTCTTCTGGCCTCCATGGGCATCTGCACTCATGTGCACATACCCATATACATAACTTTAAAACAATAAAAATTATTTTAAAAAAAGAAAAGATGAATTCAGGCATCCAGGAAGGAAGTAACAAATGAACAAATTAATAAATGAAGGGAAGGCAGAGAAGTTTCATTTTATAGACATAAGACTTGGGATGATCAAATTAACTATACCCATGATGCCAATGAGTATGTCTGAGACATAGATTTGTGTATCAACCATTCAGAGCACAAATGACCCTGAGTGCTGTAAGAGACTCCCTGGCCTTCATTCCTCAGAGATCTTTCCAGACACATAACAAATAGTTGACACAAACTGTTGGATTTTCTAAGTCTACTACATACCACTTTTTTCCAAAAATTTTTATTAATAGCATAAAAGAGACTTTGCATTAACAAATAACCATGCCAGCTAAGTGACATGACACAATAGTGACTTCTTTCTAGCTCACAAATCCAATAGGTGCATTTTCATCCACATGGTCACTCAGGGGGCCAAAGCATTTGATGATTTCTCAGTCACCAAGACAGGGCCAGGTGGGAAGACTGGTGGGTTTTAAATAAGTACTATACTACTGAGTCACACCCCAACCCCTCACTGGGGGATTCTAGGCAGGGACTCTACCACTGAGCCACACCCCAGACCCTCACTGGGGGATTCTAGGCAGGTGCTCTACCACTGAGCCCATGTCTCCAGCCCTTTTTTCTTTTCTTTTCCTTTTTTTTTTTTTCTTTTATTTTGAGACCAAGTCTCACTAGGTTGCCCAGCTAGCCTTGAATTCACTTTGTACCCCAAGCAGGACTTAAACTTATCTTCCTGCATAGTGTGATGACAGGCCTGGGTCTCCAGTCCCAGACTCTTCTAGAATATTTACAGAAACAATGTTTCACTGTGAGGCTGGGGCATGCCTTTAATCCCAGCCAGCACTCAGGAGGCGGAGGCAGGAGGATCTCTGAGTTTGAGGCCAGCCTGGTCCAGAAGGAGATCAGGACAGCCAGGGTTACACAGAAAAACTCTGTCTCAAAAAAACAAAAACAATATAAAACAAAAGAGTGTTTCAGACCCCATCTCCTCAGTTCCTCCACCTAAAAGTGGCACATAGAATCTGACCACGCAGTCCAGCCCGAGGACAGGGGCACAGGTTTCATGGTTGGGAAGGAGGGTGTAACAAGATGTTACTGATCAGTTGTTAAGCTTCCGCCCTTTTCTAAGCTAGAAAAACAAAAAGTCAGAGTATCTAACTAACCTGCGCATCTCATTCTAAATGTCTGTGGCAGCTGGGAGGGTCGGTGCTGGCTCCACTCTGGACCTCTCCGCTCCCCTCTTTCCTTTGGCAGGGCACTAGTTATTATTTTATTCCTGATTTTTTTTTTCTCGAAGGGCCTCTTTGTGGCTCCTAGAACTTGCTGCATGAGTTATGCTGTGACTTATGTGCGTGCCCACGTGAATTGCAAAGTTGTTACTTCTTTAACTATTTTTAGGGTGGCACACCCACATTTCAGTGGGGATCAGAGGGTTAAGTTCACGGGGTGATATCATCTTGTTCCGGCATTATGGTGTTAGTTATAGCATCCACGGGGCTGATTTAAACACAATTCATAATGTATTCAGTAGTTGATGACTTGAGCCTAATTGGACACGAATTGATAATGCCATGCAGCGTCGTAATTAAATTGCGGTAAAATTATCCCATCAAATACTGTATACATACACACACTCGCTCATGAAGCCATCAGCGGCCTTTGTTTTGTGTATGGTCAATTACATTTTCAAAATGGAATTCTCAGAAGACTCCAACAGATGAATCAAGATGGGAGAGGAAAAAAAAAAAAAACCAAGGCCTTTAGCCTCCCCTGCATTGACATGGAACCAATCAGAAAGTGGTTGTTTTCCAACAATGAGAAAAATTAATTTTCCAAGGAGGTGGTTTGGGGGTGTGATTCATCTTCCATGTTTATTTGGGTGATCATAGGGTTATAGGAGCCCCAGGGTGACTTTGGTGCAATGGAATGAGGTTGTTCATACATCACCATGAGGCATCCAGACCATGCGGGAAAGAGCAAACGGAACATCCTCCTCTTAAACCCAGCTCCTTAATGATGGCAGGCAAAGACGATGTGCTTGGGAACAGAGTCTGAGGTGGAGCACATTAACTCTGATTACTCTTGGCTATGTGGAGAATTATTGAATCATGAGGGCATCTTCAGGTCTAAGACTTCATTTGGGGTCTGAAACACTCCTTCCATAACTACTCTAAGGAAATTAGGCAACACAGTCTGCCATGTCACCTACTCTGGAGACTGAGGCAGGAGGATTCCAAGTTCAAGACTAGCCTGGGCTAATGAGTGAATTCAAGATCAGTAGACAAATTAGGGAGACTCTGTTTCAAAATTAAAAGTAAGAAGAAGGCTGGGAATATAGCTCAGCAGTAGGGTGCTTGCCTAGAATCCCCCAGTGAGGGGCTGAGCTGTGGCTCAGTGGTAGAGCCTGCTAGATCCCAGTGGGGGTGGTGTGGGCAAGTGGTAGAGCCCTGCCTAGAATCCCCCAGTGAGGGGCTGGGGTGTGGCTCAGTGGTAGACACTGCTAGAATCCCCAGTGGGCTGGGGGGTGGGTGGGCTCAGTGGTAGAGCACTGCTAGAATCCCCAGTGAGGGTGGGGTGTGCTCAGTGGTAGAGCCTGCCTAGAATCCCAGTGAGGGGCTGAGCTGTGGCTCAGTGGTAGAGCCCTGCTAGAATCCCCAGTGAGGGGCTGGTGTGCGGCCAGTGGTAGGCCTGCCTAGAATCCTCCAGTGAGGGGCTAGGGTGTGGCTCAGTGGTAGAACACCTGCCTAGAATCCCCCAGTGAGGGGCTGGGGTGTGCTCGTGGTAGAGCACCTGCTAGATCCCCAGGGGGGATGGAGTGTGGTCGTGGAGACCTGTGGGGGGGGGGTGTGGCTCAGTGGTAGAGCACCTGTCTCATATGTGTAAGGCCATAAGGTCAATGTCTGGTGCTGCAATAAACAAATAAACCAATAAATAACTTCTAGAAGAAGACTTAAGGAGATGCATGAGAGCAGCATGGGAAATGGAGAACCCCCCCCCTCGCCCACAGGGGTTTGTGCTTCCTTTTTATCAGCCTTTGCTGTGGTTGAGTGGAAGTTGTCCAACTCTGAAAAAGCAGAGGAGAGCAAAGCCCTCATAATGAGCTGTCTGGAGTGTTCCCTCTCATTTGAGTTATGAGCACTGATTAGTTCCAGGGGGACTCTTCCACCTGAGCTAGCCCCACGCTCTCCCTACTGCCCCCTGGTGGTGCAGAGGTATACCTTCAGTTAACTGAACTCCAGCTAAGATGCCTGCTGGTGGCATGGGCTGGCACTCCTGAGACTGAAGCCAGAGGCCAGTCTGGGCTTCATAGCTTGTTTCAAAGGGGAAAAAAGAAAAAAAAAAGTCAACAAGATGGCTCAGTAGATAAAGTCACTTGCAGCCAAACCCGACAATCTGAGTCTGATTCCCAAGACCCACAAGTTGACCTCTGACCTCCACTCCTACACTATGGCACATGTGGGCTCACACACATACACACATGCCCACAAAACAAAAGAATAAGAACATAATAAAACAAGTTTTAAAGGCCTGGGAGAAATAACATCAACAAAAGTAATATATGTGTACATAGCTATCTGGATATAGTTGCATGGATTAGAGAGGCGGCTCGGTGGCAGAGCTCTTGCCTAGAGTTACAAGATCTTTGTTCCATTCCCTGCATTAAAAAATAAAGATGTAGAGGGTGGAGAGATGGTTTGTTGTTAAGGATATTTCCTGCTCTTCCAGGGGACCCCGGTTCCGTTGCCAGCATCCATGTTGCTCACATAGGGGACCAACACCCTCTGCTGACCACTGGGGACACCTGCACATGTGGCACATAGAGAAACAGAGACAGAGACAAACAGAGAGGGACAGAGACAGAGACACAGAGAAAGAGAGAGAAATAAAAACAAAACAAACCTTTTAAAACCATAAATCCAGTAAGACCTTCACAATGGTAAGTTCAAGGGCTTCCCCAGCCCTCCCATAGCTCCTGTTAGTCACTTGAATGACTCACAAGCTCGGAGATGGCTCAACATCAGTGCGTGTGAGTGTGATGTAGTCACCCATCACTTCTGTGGTTGACACAGGCAGAAATGGTATCACTGTATATGGGGTCGGAGCTCCGGTGGGGGAGAGGGCTACACTCTGGCCAGGCAGTCCCTGGATGCCAAAAGGACAGGATTCTTACCCCAAGAGCAACCGTGCCTGTCAGAAAAAGTGGCTCCTAATTATGTAATCATCTTTCCTCTGGCTTTTGTTGTTGCTTGGTTTGGTTTGAGGTTTATTTTTGTTTCTAAGTATGTGTATGTGTGAGTGTGTGCACATGAGTGCAGGTGCCAGTGGGGGCCAGAAGAGGGAGCTAGAGTCCTTGGAGATGAAGTTATAAGAAGTTATGAGCCACCTAATGTGGGTGCTGGAAACTGAACTGGCTCCTCTGCCAGAGCAGCAAGTACTCTTAACCATGACCCATCGCTGCAGCCCTCTTGTGTTTTTAGAGTCTATGTCTCATATAACCAAGGTTGACTGTGAACTCATTATGTAGTCAAGAATGATCTGGTACTTCAAATCCTCCTGCCTCCACCTCCCAGATGCTAGGATTACAGGCATGAACTGTCATGCTTGCCTTTCTTTTTGTTTTGTTTTGTAGCTTTGTACTTTACACAAGCAACACACACACACACACACACACACACACACAATGCAGTCTAGAAGTGGGTCAGGGGACAAAAAAAGCCCAGAGGAAGTCACCATTCACCACTGTCTTAGCTGGAAGTCAATCCCCGGATGCTCCCTGGGTTTATCCTCTCTCTCCCCATGGATTCGGCATGCATTCATCTGTTAGTACAAGCTTAGGGGCATGCAGGACCAAAACAACAGAAATCCATGATCAAATAGTCCTGAGGAACTGAAGTGCAAGATCAGCTCATCAGCCAGGCTGTTTCCTTCAGGGGGCCTTGAAGGATGGATCCCACACCAAGCCTTTTTCCCAAATGCATTCTGTGATCGAGTAACTCCAAGATTCACAGCTTTCTTCCTGCAGACATCATACATTTTTTAATTTTATTTTTTGTACACGTTTGTATGTCTGCTGCACATGTGTGAGTGCCCTCTGAGGCAAGAAGAAGAGTACGGATCCCCTGGAGTTGGAGTTACAGGTGGTTGTGATCTGCCTGAAGTGGGTGCTGGCAACGGAGCCCAGGTCCTCTGTAAGAACAGCAATAAATCTTAACTGGTGAGCCATCATCGTGCCTATTACATCCAAATGTCTATCTTTGTTTTATTGCTTTTGTTTAAAAAATTTCTCTCTCTCTCTCTCTCTCTCTCTCTCTCTCTCTCTCTCTCTCTCTCTGTGTGTGTGTGTGTGTGTGTGTGTGTGTGTGTGTGTGAGAGAGAGAGAGAGAGAGAGAGAGAGAGAGAGAGAGAGAGAGAGAGAGACCTTCTGAGGACCAGAGGTCAACCTTGGGTATCATTCCTCAGAACACTGTCGACCTTGTTTCTTTGAGGCAAGGTCTCTCATTGCCTGGGGTTTGTCAGGTAGGCTGAGGCTGGCTGAGAGAGCTCCAGGGAGCTCTGGGAATACAAGTGTGCACAGTCTGGCTTTCTGTGTAGCTTCTAGGAATCGAACTCAGGTCCTCGTGGCTGCACAGTGAGAATTTTACTGACCAAACTATCTCCCCAACCAGTTTTTTACTCTTTTTTTGAGACACAGTCTCACTATGTAACCCAGGCTGGCCTCAGAATCACAATCCCCTTGCCTCAGCCTCTCACATGTTGGGACAGCAGGCATGCATCATTGTGCCCAATCCAATGTCCCCTTTTAATGAGGACACCAGTGAGATTAGACTGGGCCTGCCTGAATAATCTCACTATAGACTTTCTAAGGCTCTCTATGCGAGGTCACACACCAAGGTGCTGGGATACAGGGTTTCTGTGTTCGAATTTAGGATGCTGACCAAACCCCAGCGGTCCCTGGACCTGGTAACATCCTTGTCTAGTGGAAACTCCAGTCCTTCTACTATGAAACTGTGTCCCCTCAAGGAAGCTCTAAGGCTGGGGCAATGACTCAGTCAGTGAAGTAATTGCCATGCAAACATGAGGACCTGAGTTTGAGCCCCAAAACCTATTATTTTAAAACTAAATCCAGGCACGGTGGCCGGCACACTTGTAATCCCAGTTCCTGGGAGGCAGGTGTAAGCAGACCCCTGGGGCTCCCAGGGCACACACATACAGAAACAGTTCTCATCTGGCTGTGGAGAGGCAGGGGGCCCTCAAACACTACCACGGGGCTTTATCTAGGCCATTGTCACAGATGGTGCCTCTCCAGTACATTTTAATACCTTCTCAGGGGCCCAACTCCTCACCTCTCCCCAGCTCAAAGTCTCATGTAATCAGGGGCTTCGTCAGCTGCCATCTGGGAGGGAGAGGGGGGGTGTCTTTAATCTCTGAGATCTGGATCTAGAAGGTGGTTTGGGGTGGTTTGTGGGTAGGGCGAGGAGAAAATTCCAGGTGGGCAAGCACTGAATCTGGGCTGGGTGGGAGGTGCCTGGAGACGCAGCCACGGGGTGTTCCGAGGCAACCAGCAAAATCAAGTCCGCGCGGCCGGTGGGGCAGTTGTGCGTGTTATACGAACATGTAAGTATTCACAGGTGTGTAAGTGTGTGTGTGTGTGTGTGTGTGTGTGTGTGTGTGTGTGTGTGTGTGAATGATATAAGATGTCCTAGTCAGTCACCTTCTACCTTATCTTTTTTGAGACAGGCTCTCTCAATGAACCTGGGGCTCATGGATTCAGTAACAGTGGTTAACCAGCAAACCTCAGGACTCTCCCTGTCCCCTCCTCCAGTGCTGTGGTTTCAGACACATGCCGCTACACCAGGCTTTTGACGTGGGTTCTGGGTATCAAACTTGGGTCCTCGTGCCTCCAGGACAAGAACTTTAGCCACTGAGCCATCTCTCTAGCCCCTCTGCTGTCTCTAGGCAGGACCTTTCCCCCAAGTGACTTAGAAGGTTCTAGCTGGCACAGCCCCAGAGGTGGATTCTCCCTCCCTTCTCCCCATGCAGCATGGGTAGCCACCCCTCACTTGCACAGGAACAGCTTGGAAGGGCCAGGAACTACACATCTGTTCCCAACACAAACCTAAGGAGCATTTAATTGTGTTCCCCTAACGCCCCGCATCCATTTATCTCCTGACAAATTGTGGACTCATATCTAAATTAAGTTAGAGAAAACCAGACTGTCGATTTTCAATCAAAGGCAAACAAGTACAGTTCCTCCTGCTTTGGAAGCTGGGCTTCTCCGGTACAAGGCTCCTTCGAGACTGTGGGTCCTGAGGACTTGTCCTGAGGACTAGATTTCGATTTGCATAGCAGGGTAACTCTGGCAGAGATAGGGCTGTGTGGGGTGCGCTGATGCAGTCAGGGTTTTGGTTTTGGTTTTGTTTTGTTTTGTTTAAAAACACACTCACATGCACACACACTCATGTGCACACACATACACACTTACACATCTGCACACAACTACCCCACCAGCCCCGAGCATTTGATTTTGCTGGTTTAAAAAAGAAAAAAGAAAGAAAGAAAGACAGAAATTGCCATACCAGATCAAGAGCAGATGTGCTCCCCCGGGGGCCCTGATTAGCAGCTGGTCTGAATTTGGCACAAGAAACTCCAGTACACAGTAAACAGTTGTGTGCCATGCCCAAGGGGGTCTTAAAATGTAATCAGGGGCTGGGGAGGTGGCTCAGTTGGGAAAGTGCCTGCCAAGCTCGCATGAGGATCTGAGTTTGGGTCCCCAGTAAAAGTCAGGCGTATTGGCACGTGTCTGCAATCCTGCACTGGGGGAGTGGAGTCAAGCCCTGGAGCTCATTGGCCCACCAGCCTAGACCAATCAGTGAGCTTCGTGTTTAATGAGAGACCCTGTCTCAAAAATAAGGCAGAGGGGCCGGAGAGATGGCTCAGTGGTTAGGAGCAAATGCTGCTCTTGCACCGGACCTGAGTTCAGTTCCCAGAACCTACATCAGGAGGCTCACAGCTGCCTGTGATGCCAGCTCCAGAGGATCCTACACCCTCTTCTGGCCTCCACAGTCATACACACACACACACACACACACACACACACACACACACAAAAAAAAAAAAAAAAAAAAAAACTACAATTATCACATTTCTGTGATGCAGAGAGGGTTTGCTCTTGACCTAGCCCTGAATCCAACATCTCCTTCCTTTTGCACAAAAACCACCACCTTTCAAAGGAGGGAACAGAGACTCTCAGAGAACGTAAGTAACTTGTCTAACGTCAAGATCTAAGCTGCAGTCCACACACTATTCTGCCAGATTCTCAGCCTGGGTCCGACAGGGCTCACAGCCCTTCCACTATGTTCCTCTCTACAGATCTGGAGTGGAGGTGGGGGTTGATCTGCCCTGCAGTCTCAGTTCCCTGGGCAATGGGGATTGCAGAGTCTGAGAATCCCAGAACAGGTCAATGAGGACACTCTTTGATTTCTCTGATTCATCCTCCACTGGGACTCTTGATAGCAACCATGCAAATTCTCCAACAAAGAGTAGGGTGTGTGGCTCAGGGTAGAGCACCTGCCTAGAATCCCCCAGTGAGGGGCTGGGGTGTGGCTCAGTGGTAGAGCCCCTGCCTAGAATCCCCCAGTGAGGGGCTGGGGTGTGGCTCAGTGGTAGAGCCCCTGCCTAGAATCCCCCAGTGAGGGGCTGGGGCATAGCTCAGGGGTAGAGCACCTGCCTAGACTAAGAGAGTCCCTGAGTCTCATCCCTAGTACTGGGAAGACTCTATCTCCAAATACAATCACATGCTGAAGTAACAGAAGTTGGGACTTGTACATATAAATCTGGGGAACACAACTTAACCTATAGAAGTCTCCTCTACAGAAAGGTCTTCCATAGCCAGCCCTCATGTACCTTCCTACCCTCAAGTGCTGAAGTAGCACGTGGTACCACCTGACATATCTGACCACCTCTTTCTGGCCTCCTCCCCACCCTACCTGTGAGGTTGGAAGTCGCCCAGAAGGGAGCAGGGGTCCCACACTCCCAGGTTTTCCACACCACCATCCGCAGTACCTAGGACAGCAGCAGATAATGCAGCAGGGACTTGGCAGTTGCTGAAGGAATGACTTTGCACCTGCTCTAAGCAGGCCTCCCCCTGGGGGCTACACTCTTCTGGGGAGAGAGAACAGCCTCCCAGCATGCAAAGTGCCCAGACAAGGACACAGGGAAGGCAGCAGGTGACAGCATTATCTGCCCTGCAATGGACTGCAAAGGGCAAAGAGGGAGCAGGAATCAGCCATAGCACAAGGAGCTAAAGGCAGAGGTTGGAGGCCACTGAGATACAGCAATTCTAAGGTACTGGGGCAGAGTGGCTGCCATGGGGACCCACAATGTTCATTTAGGTCTTTGGAAGAGTTTCTGATAGTCCCCCGAAAGGAGCCTCCCACTCAGAGGTATATGGCGTAGATGAGAGTCCTCTTCCTTTCCCACAGAAAGCTCAGCCTTCCCATCCTCGTGTTCTGAGGACAAAAAGAGATGCCCCAGCATTTCAGCAAAATCGAATGCAGTGCATGCAAAATAACTCATCAGCAAGTAGGTGCCTGGCGGGTGCTGTGACTCTTTCCCCATCCCATTCCCAAGTCCACATAGAGGAGCCATCCCCCATCCACTGGGAGATGGATTTTCTCACACCCACCCCACACCACACCACACCACACCACCCCACACCACCCCACCCCACACATCCAGGGACCCCAGCCCTCCCTGGTGCTCACCGAGGCCTTTTCTCCCAGGGTGCAACGCTTCCTCAACCTGCTTTTTAATTAATCTTCTCTCTCCCGTGCTGTGCAGTTTCAACAGAGCCTGAGACCCTTGCAGTGGTGGATGTCACCGCTCCCCAGGAGCGTCCCGGTAGGAGCCCTGTGCCTGCATGCCTTAATTAGGCGAGTTAATTACTTGCCAACTTGAAGGGCTGATCAGGCCTCTGCAGGAGGCACACCTCCCAGGGCTATTCTGGATTCCCACAGACCCAGGATATCCCTGGCTCCCACGGGGCACACAACTGAGGAGGGGTATCTGAACACCCCTCAAGCCCACATTTATCATCTAATCAAGAAATCCAGCTGAACATGTGGTCACATATGCCTGTAATCCCAGCAGTCAGGAGGCTGAGACAAAAGGAGCGTGGGATCAAAGACAGTCTGGGCTGTGTAAAGAAACCCTGACTTTAAAATAATAACTTTGAATAGACAAAGAAATCCAAGCAGAGAATAGGTAGAGCACCTGTCTAGAATCCCCTAGTGAGGGGCTGGAGTGTGGCTCAGTGGTAGAGCACCTGCCTAGAATTCCCTAGTGAAGGGCTGGGGTGTGGCTCAGTGGTAGAGCACCTACCTAGACCCCCCCAGTGAGGGTCTGGGATGTGGCTCAGTGGTAGAGCATCTGCCCAGAATTCCCTAGTGAAGGGCTGGGGTGTGGCTCAGTGGTAGAGCACCTTCCTAGAATCCCCCAGTGAGGGGCTGGGGTGTGGCTCAATGGTAGAGCACCTGCCTAGAATCCCCCATTGAGGGGATGGGGTATGGCTCAGTGGTAGATCACCTGCCTAGAATCCCCCAGTGAGGGCTGGGTGTGGCTCAGTGGTAGAGCACCTGCCTAGAATCCCCCAGTGAGGGGCTGGGGTGTGGCTCAGTGGAAAATCACCTGCCTAGAATCCCCCAGTGAGGGGCTGGGGTGTGGCTCAGTGGTAGATCACCTGCCCAGAATCCCCCAGTGAGGGGTTGGGGTGTGGCTCAGTGGTAGAGCTCCTGCCTAGAATCCACCAATAAGGGGCTGGGAACATAGCTCAGAGTGCCTGCCTAGAATCCCCGTTGTGGAGCTGGACGTGTGGCTCAGTAGGTAAAGCACTTGCACAGCATGTGCAAGACCTTGGGTTCAGTCCCCAGCATGGCAAAAGAAAAGTCTTTAATCTGGGCAGGGATTTTCATTAAACTCCAGACACAAAATGGGAAGTTAGTTTGTTCTGAAAATAGCTCCTACATCAAACACCTTATTTGCCTGCAGGAATGTCTCTTGTTCTCTCTGTACCCACTAGGTGCAGGCTGGTGGTGGAGGCAATGGTCACTGAGACACTCACACACGGCACAGGAACCAGCTCCCCTAGCTTTGGCCCAGATCCCAGACTCCATCCCTGGATTTCCACCTCCCCGGCAGGTTCAGTCCTAGCACAGGACAGGACCTGGGGGTGTCCTTCTATAATCAAACCAGCATGGTCACCACCCATGAGGCTTAAACATGTCTCATTACAGGTTCTTTCACACCAGCCTACCAGAGTTCTCTTGGAAAGATAGTGCCCCCACTTCACACATGAACAAACCGACCCATAAACAGGGAAGTGTGAAGCTAGAACAATGATGCTCAACCTGTGGGTCTCAACCCCTTTGGGGACTGAATGAGCCTTTCCCAGGTGTCACCGAAGACCATCGGGAAACACAGATGTTAACATTATGACTTGTAACAGCAGCAAAGTTACAGTTGTGAAGTAGCGATGAAAATAACAGTATGGTTGGGGGTCACCACAGCACGAGGAACAGTATTAAAGGGTCGCAGCATTAGGAAGGTTGAGAACCACTGAGCTAGAACGATGGCTCAGTGGTTAAAAGCACTTGCTGCTCTCTCTTCCAGGGGATCAGAGTTTGGTTACCAGCACCCACATTGGGCAGCTCACAGCTGCTCCTAACTTCAGGGGATCTGATGCCTCTGCAGGCACCTGAACACACATGCACATAACATATACTCTCTCTCTCTCTCTCTCTCTCTCTCTCTCTCTCTCTCTCTCTCTGCCTCTCTCTCTCTGCCTCTCTCTCTCTGCCTCTCTCTCTCTGCCTCTCTCTGTCTCTGTCTCTCTGTCTCTGTCTCTCTCTCCTCTCTCTCTTAAAAATAAAATGGTCTTTTTTTTTTTTTTTGGTTTTTTGAGACAGGGTTTCTCTGTGTAGCTTTGTGCCTTTCCTGGAACTCACTTGGTAGCCCAGGCTGGCCTCGAACTCACAAAGATCCGCCTGGCTCTGCCTCCTGAGTGCTGGGATTAAAGGCGTGCGCCACCACTGCCCGGCAAAATAGTCTTTTTTTAAAGTAAAATAAATTGGTTATCCTCCTGCCTCAACTCTGGAATGCTAGAAGTACGGGTTTATGTCTCTACATCTTGCTGGGGATTATTTTGCAGGTTTCAGGTGTCTATCTGAACATCAAAGCAGAGAAACCCAGAAGACAATTGTGCATGTGAATCTGCAGTTTAAGAGGAGTCTAGCCTGGAGACAGAAATTTGGGGCTTATTGATGAAGTGCTGGTTTGAAAACTGGTCAACCAGAGAATTAGCACAGGAGTCCGAGGTCTGAGCTGTGAGATCCAGCCACAGGAGACTACCAGGAAGATGGCGGGAGGCCCTGGGGGACCAAGCAATGTGGGGTCCAGCGAGCCAAGAGGAAGGTTTCCCCCGAAAGACAGAGTAAGCAATTGTGTCTGCCTGTGTTGAGCTGGCTGAGGGCTAGCCCTGACCTTGGAGGCTGTGGGACTCTTAGGGGTGTAGTTAGTGTGGAATCCATGGGAACACCTAGCAGGGAGGCGGACTGGGGTCGCAAAGGCTTTGGGGGTAGAGCTGCTGCAAAGCTGACGTTGGCTGGAGTAAGACGGGGGTTGAGGGAAGGGATTCTTTTTTAATTTTTTGTTTTGTTTTGTTTTATTTTTGAGACTCGGTTTCACTATATAGTCCAGGCTAGTCTCCAACTCGTGATCCTCCCGCCTCAGCCTTCTGAGTGCTGGGATTACAGGCGTGTACCACCACACCCAGTTATAGAGGGTTTAGGGTTTGGTTTTTTTTGTTTTTTGTTTTTTAAAGAGGAGAGGAACAGTGACATCATTTCTCAAACAAGGACAGAGTAAAAAGAACGGGTGTATTGCTGATGGGAAATCGTGCCTGCTAAGTCTCACATCCCAGGGGGCTTTTACCAAATCCAGAAGGTATCAGGCAGCCCACCAGCTCGCAAGGCCACCCCCAGACAGATGTCATTGCTCTCCTAACCATGACTGTGTAAGGTAGATGCCAGGCCTGGCAACTGGCTCCTGCCCCCTCCCTCCCCCTCCCTAGCTGAATAATTTAGGTTCTATTCTAAGTTAAAACCAAATAAAGCAATTTAGAATGACTAATTCCTAGTGGAATTCATATTCCCCAAATGCCTTGCTGGTAACGATGCTGGGAGCCATTTGTCCCTTTTATTTTAGCTGTGTGGATTCTGGAAGGCACTCCCAGCCTGTGGTGGCCTTGTTTCCAGCCCCAGAAGCAATAAAGCCACGAGCAAGACTCTCATTTCCTCCGCCTCCTTTTAGAGAGCATCACACGTAGCCCAGGCTGGCCTTGAATTATTATGTGGCTAGGGATGACTTTGAACTCCTGATCCTCTTGTTCTTGTTTCCTTTCTGTTGCTGTGATAAAACACTCTGTCCAAAAGCAATTTAGTGGAGAAAAGGTCTTATATTTCCAGATTGTAGTCCATCACTGAGGAAAGTCGTGACAGGAACTCAAATAGGAACTTGACGTAGAAACTGTGGAGAAAAGCTGTTTGCTGACCTACTATACTTTCTTATACAGCCCAGCACCACCTGCCTAGGGATGGGACCGCCCACTGTGGGCTGGGCCCTCCTTCATCAATTAGCAGTCACAACAATCCCCCACAGACACATCCATAGGCCAATCCAATCTGAGCAAACCCTCAGTTGAGACTCCCTTGTGAGGTGACTCTGGGTTTGTCAAGCTAAGTAGGAAACCTCCCAAGTGTTCAAGTGCTGGGATTACAGGGAGGTACCACCACACCAGGATTCTTTCCTCTTCACTGACTCCCCTCTGCCCCAGCCTCCAGCAGGGCACATTTAATGTAGCTCCCAGCAGAACTGACCATGCACAAGGTCACCTCAGCACCTCACAGTCGCAGAGGTGGAGGAGAGTGCTGAACCAAAACAGTTAGTGATCTCTCACTAGGGAAAGTGGGACACACACAGGTCCTGCAGGGCTTTGGGAAGGTGGCATGAAACATCAAGGTACCCTGCTGCGGGCGACTGACAGCAAGCGCATGAAAAACATTATTCCTGTGAGAAAACATGTGGGACTAGGAGAGTGGAGGAGAAAAGGTGTCTGGTGAGCGCAAAGGCCCTGAGGTCAACATGCTATATGTGTTCAAACAATATGGAGCGGGGCCTTTAATCCCAGCACTTGGCAGGCAAAGGCAGAAAGAGTTCCAGGCTAACCTGGTCCACATAGAAAGTTCTAGCACATCCAGAGGTACATAGAAAGGCCCTGTCTCAAAAAAAGAAAAAAAGGGTAAAAGAAAAGAACAAAGAAGGAAAAAAGAAAAAAAGAACAAATTAAAACCAAAAACAAACTTTAAAAACAAACAAACAAGTAGACCAGAAGCAGCAGCAGGGGCAGGGCTCAGGTCAAGCGATGTCACCCTCAGCCCAGCACCTAGCTAGAGCCTTGCGGGTGGAGGGTGCTGGATGAAGAGGGGTATACATGAGAGAGATGACCGCAGTGCAGGTTTCACTGGGTCATGCTGGGGTTCTGATGCCGTGTTCTGCTGCACGGTTGACTATTTGGCTTACAGGTTCTAGTCCATCATGGAGGGAAATCCGGGCAGGAACTCAAGGAAGCGGGAACCTGAAAGCAGGAACTGAAGCAGACCATGGAGGAACACAGCTTACTGGCTAGTTCCCCGAGGCTTGTTCACGGCCACCTGTTCAGGGGTGGCACTTCCCACAGTGGGCAAGGGCCTCCCATATCAATCATTCACCAAGAAAATGTCCTGCAGACTTGCCTACAGGCAATCTGAGACAAGCATTTTCTCAGTTGAGGTTTGTCTTGTATGGAGTTGACAAAAACAAAAACAAACAAGCAAACTAAGGTTAGTTGGACAAGGATGTTGTGCTGCCTTCCTGCTGGACCCCCTTGAGGCTGCCAGCGGGTATGCGTCAGATCCTCCATGACAAATCCAAGCTGGTTATCTGTCTGCCTTGCACACAGCCCCCTCACGCACAGCGTAGGTCCTCACTGTCCTCCCCTGCAACACAGGACTCTAGCTGGGAGGCTGGGTAGAATGTCCTAGGTCATAGGAAGCAACAGACAGAGTCTGCAGCAGAAAACAGAAGCCAGTGGGAGAAACAGGAAACTGGAATGGGAGAAACCGGAAGCTAAGGTAGAGGAAACCGGAAGGTCAAGCAGGAGAAACAGCTCTGAGGAAAATACTCAAGGGAGGTGGCTCTCTCCAAATGAGACTGAAAGAGGGGCTGTGTTTCCGGAGAGATGACATGAGGCTGAAACAGGGGCCTGCAGCCCTGTACTGTCAGCCCCAGGCTCTGCGGTCAGCTAGACACTCCTCCATGCTGTGGACTTAAGGCATGGGCTCTGGGGGTTTCCACCGGACCCGTGTACAGGCTTTCTCACTCCTTCTTGGAGAAGCAGAGCCCCACACACATGTTAGACACCTCCTGTATGCCAGACACATCCACACAGATCTTCTCCTTCACTCTTACCACAGCTTTAGAAAGTGCCATTCCACTTCCAGTTTACCTTTCAGAGAAGTTCATGGCCAGCACAAGGTCACACAGCATATGAATCGGCTGAAATTCAAAGGGAGATCTACCTGCATTCTTGCAGTTTCTACCAGCTCACATTGTATGATGTCATTTCCTGATTTCTGTGAATTGGCGTTCTTCAAGCTTGTCTCTGTGGAGGAAAACACTTTGAACAGCTAATTCTCCCAGACTCGAAAGTTCAAAGGGGCCCCGGTCACTCTTCCGACTGTCAGATTTCCCAGAATGAATCCGAAGTACTAAATTTATTGTGTTGTAAGCGACTTTTGCAGTATCCCAATAAAGGGCCCTGATTTATAGCTAACACATTATTTTAAATACATTGGCAAATGATAAAGATCAGTCCTGAAAATACACGGCAGGAGAAGCTGTATTACCAGAAGAAAAGAACCAGCGAGATTAGATACTGCATTAAAAGATAGAGTGATGGATTAGGCCCCAAAGCGCAAATTTAGTGCGACTTACCAGAAAAAAAAAGTTGGGGGGCAGTAAATCCAGAGTGACAATGTGTGTACCATGTACCAGTATTTGTCACTTTTATTACACTTTGTTGAGAAGTTGTAGATGGGCCATTATTTTAAAAAGAAAAAAAAAACACATACAATGCTCAATAAAACTTAGAAATGAAAGTCCTTTGTTTGAGGGTTCAGGTTGAAACTCTAAATCGGAATCACTGTGTCAGATCCCAGAACATTACATAATGGAAGATCCTTCTCCTCATGTCCATAAAACATTCCAAGGCCAGAGAATGGAAGATCCCCAACCCTGCCTCAGAAGGCAGGTGTCATATCCATCATCCAAGTGGCTTCTACAAGCAAAGGCGGGTGGAACCAGGCCGGCTGAGTCTTCACTTCCAGGTCAGAAGTTCCTTATCTTGCCCAGACACACTGGAGTAAATTGGATTATTGTTCCCAGCTGTCCCTTCTTGTAACCAGGTTGCTCCTGTGCTGTGTCTGCCCTGGGCCTTGAGATGCTTTCTTACCTGGGGTGGGTACAAGTCCCAACACTGTTGACATTATTGGGGCCCTGTGACTGGCTCCAACAGAGGCACTGTGAGCACAGATTGGAAACATTATTTACAGCTCTGGAAGAGTGAGGAAACCTGGAACCGACCCATGCTCCAGACGCAGCACAGAAAGACTGAACCCAGACATGCCTCAGCTGGCCCATAGACTATGTGAGGTAAACGAAGAACCCTCATAGTCACTGGCAACTCTGAATAGCTTGCTATACTGCATCCTTACAAGAAATCTTGACCTGGGTTCATGAGACCAAGCATAGTTGCTTCACGGAGCTTAGATTAGAAATCTCAAAAGGAGGGGAGGAAGGGTAGATGGATTCATGCATGAATTCATGGGTAGATGCATGGGTCGGCAGATAGACTCATGAATGGATGGGTGATACATGAGTAAGTAGATGTATGGATAGGTGAGTGGGTACATGGAAGAAGTACATGAATGAATGAATGGATACATGGATGTGCAGATGAATCGATGAACTTGCCCTCTCATCCTGTCTCCTCAGGCAGTGAGTGGTCTGACAGTGTCCCAGAGTGGGGTCTCTTGTGCATGGGAGAGGTAGGCTGCTTATCTCACATCTCCTTCAGCCTCTGGTCTCATCTCTGGTTGGAACTCTCTACATGCACCCATCTCTTCCAGGTTTGGAAATCACCCTCTAGAGAGCCATCTATTAAAGACTTGGTTGCCAGCCTGTGACACCATGGGGAGATGGTGGAACATTTAAGAAATGGAGCCTAATGAGAGGAAGTTAAGTTATTGAGAGCATGCCTTGTAAGGAGCTACTTAGTATCTTTCTCTTCCCAAATGTCCTGTGAGGTGAACATGTGCCTTCCCTGTGACAGGCTGTGCCACCACAGGTCCAACACAAGAGAGACAAGCAACCACTGACAGAAACCTCTGAAATGACACTATGACCCAGATCAAACTTGTTTTCCTTATAAATTGATTGTCCCAAGAAGTGGAAATCTAGGTAACATAAACTGCTTGACTTCTCTTCCATTCATGAATTCCCCTGTAGTGGAACAATGTCATGGAATAAGGATCTTTGTTGACCTGCCTATTAGGATCTCTGCCCTACTACCCCACCTCTGAAAATAGGACTTTTCCTATATTGGTAGGGTGCGAATAAGATGATACAACCTTCTGGAGAAAAATCTGATCATATCTAACCAAGCTACGTGCATTTCCCTATTTTCCAATAACCTCAAGCCTAAGAATCCACCCTGAAGATACAATTCCTACAGTGCTGATCTGACACACACAGGGTAAGCCAGTACCCCAAGGGAGGTAGCGGGATGCATGATGCTGTGCCCACACTATGGACCGTGTGAAGTTAACTTGTTAAAAAGAAAAAAAAAAGCTGAAGACATCTATATTCTCGTAGGGATTGTGCTGTTTTGTTGTTGTTGGTTTTGTTTGTTGTTTTGTTTTGTCAGCTTAACACAAGGTAGGTTATCTGCAGAGAGGGAACCTCAGTGGAGAAGATGCCTCCAGCAGGTTGGCCTGTGGTGCATTTTGCTGATGGATGATTGATATGGGAGGACACAGCCCACAGTGGGCAGTGCCACCCTGGGCAGGTGGTCCTGGACCGTGTAAGAAAACAGGCTGAGCAAGTCAGTAAGCAGCACCCCTCCATGGCCCCTGCTTCAGGTCCTGCCTCAATGTTCCTGCCCTGCTTGAGTTCCTGCCTTGCCTTGATGATAGACTGTAACCTCCAAGACAAATAACCACCCTCCCCCAGGCTGCTTTTGGTCATGCCATTTTGTCACAGCAATAGAAAGCTAACTAAGACAGAGATGCATTGCAGAATGTCATGTTAGGTGGAAAAAAATCAAGATATGAAAATGTCTTTACGATGGGGCTATGTTTTATGTGAGAAAGAGCGGAAGCTAGGCATCTGGTGAGAGGCATTGCAGGTAATGATTTGACAGAGGAGGGTCTCCTCTGCCTGCAAGACCACCCCTCCTGAGTAGATAGGATGAGAAGGCAAGTTCATCCATCCATCTGTACATCCATCCATCCATCCATCCATTCATCCATAATCCCAGCACTCTGGAGGTGGAGACAGGAAGATCTCATGTTTTGAGCCAAAATAGCATAATGTAGTGAGTTCTGGGCTGGCTGGGCTACATAGCAAGATCAAAATAAAATAAAGTAGAAAAGAAAAGAGGAGGGAGGGAAAAGATGAGGAGAGAAGAGAAGAAATATAAAACATACCTCCTGGGATTTTGGGGGGGTTGTTGTTGTTGTTGTTGTTTTGTTTTCTAAGACAGGGTTTCTGTGTGTAACAGCTCTGGCTGTCCTAGAACTCTGTAGACCAGGCTGGCCTTGAACTCAGAGATCCACCAGCAGAGTACTGGGATTAAAGGCAAGTGCTGCCACCACCACCTGACTACCTGCTAAATTTTTACAAACAAAAACAGTAGAAGACAAACATCAAAATTAATGAAATCAGCTATGTGTGGTAGTGCACAGATTTAATCCCAGCATTCAGGAGGCAAAGGCAGACAAATCCCTGTGAGTTCAAAGTTAGCCTGGTCTACATAGTAAGTTCCAGGACAGCTAAGGCTACACAGAGAAACCCTGTCTTGAAAAACAAACAAACCAACAAAATAATAAAATCGAAACCCATCAGGGGTTTGGAGGAATCAGGTACCCACCCTCTGTGTGTCTGTGAGTGTGTGTGTGTGTGTGTGTCTGTCTGTCTGTCTCTGTTTGTGCCTGTGTCTGTTTCTGTTTGTCTGTCTGTCCATCCGTCCATCAGTCCATCTCCCTCCCTCCCTCCCTCCCTCCCTCCCTCCCTCTCTCTCTCCCTCCTTCCTTCTCTCTCTCTCTCTCTCTCTCTCTCTCTCTCTCTCTCTCTGTATGTGTGTGAAGGTGCACATGTGTATGTAAGTGTGGGTGCACACTTATGTACTTATATGTAGAGACCAAACCTCTATCTCAGATGTCATTCCTCAGGATACCATTCACTTTAGTTCTTAAGATACCGTCTCTCCCTGGCCTGAAGCACATCAATTTGGCTAGGCTAGCTGACCAGGAAGACCAGAGATCCTGCTGTCCCTACCTCCCCAGAACTGGGATTACAAACACATGCCAAACACCCTGCTTGTTTCTTCTTCTTCCCCCTCCTCCTCCTCCTCTTCTTCTTCTTCCTCTTCCTCCTCTTCCTCTCCTCCTCCTCCTCCTCCTCCTCCTCCCCCTCCTCCTCCTCCTTCTTTTAACAGTTCTGGAGATCACACTCAGGTCCTTGTACCAGCACAAGGCCTTTACCAACTGAGTTATTGCCCATTCCCAGAATCAGGTACTTCTCTGACTTTACCTTTTCACTTTTCTGTCAGAAAATTAATTCCATGGGACTGGATAGATGGCTTAGCAGTTAAGTTATATTGCTCTTGCAGAGGACCCGAGTTTGGTGCTCAGCACCTACACAAGGCAGCTCACAACCACCTGTGATGCTAGTTCCAGGAGATCTGATGTCCTTTTCCAGCCTCCTACAGTCTCATGCACAAACCCACACAGAGACATCCATATACGCAAACAATAAAAAAATTAAAAATATTTTTAATGAACTTTACAGGGTTCGAGTGGAAGTCCCTGAAAATTATTAGAAGAATAAATAAATGAACCTATGTATGAGTTGATATCATAACCACAGAGAAGATAATTTTAAGCAGTTATCTCAAGCTTCATTACTTGGCATTCCTAGGCCATAGTCCATGAAAGAATGAATGAATCACCCAAGATTAGGACCAGGAAGCTGAAAGTTTGTTCCAGTTTTACTTCCATTAAGGGGACAAAACACGTGGACCAAAAGCAACGTAGGAGAGGAAAGGGTTTCTTTGGCTTACACTGCCAGGTTTATCCAGGTATTGATGCACACCTATAATCCTGGCAGAGACAAGAGGATCTCTGTGAGTTCAAGGTCAGCTTGGTTTATATAGCAAATTCCAGACTAGCTAGGACTACATTGTGAGTCTTTTCCACAAATAAAAAAAATGACACGTTTCCATCCATCATTGAGGGGAGACAAAGACAGGATCTCAGGCTCCTCATCACACCACCATCCACAGTCACAAGCAGAGAGAAACTAGTGCATCCATACTGCCCGCTCCCTTGCTTGCTTTGGTCTTGCTTCCTCCTGTCTTACGGAGCCCAGGACGGTCTGTCGAGGGATCCGGGCTGCCCACAGTGGGCTGGGTCCTCGTGCAACAATTAGCAATCAGGACAGTCCCCAGCAGACATGCCCACAGACCCGTCTGATCTGGGCAGTTCCTCAAGTGAGCCTCTCCTCACAAATGACTCCATGCTGCATCAGAGTCAGTCAGGACGGGGGCCTGCATCTCCCCGACTCGGCTGGTCTACTTTGGTGACTGTTTTTACCGTTGAAGTCCTGGGAATGTTCCTGTTATTCCTGCTGTTGTCCATTCTTGGTTCGTTGGTTGGTTGACTGGTTGACTTCAAGGAGAGCTAATTTTAAACTCCTAATCCTCCTGCCTCAGCCTCTTCAGTGCTGATAGTACAAATGCTCACCACCACAACTGTTCCAATGTGAGTTCTGTTTCATATCATAAAAACGATCTGCAGGTTGGTTCTGTGACCCAAGCTCATGACCCACATCCTCTTGGGACTAAAAATTCCCCCCACTATCCTCCCTGCTCTTCCTTGACATGTCCTCTCTTCCTCCCTTACCTCCACGGGAGCCATTCCTTAGAAAACATGTGCTGTCCCATCACCACCATTTATCATACACAGCACAAATGCATCACATCATGGTTCTGGGGAACTCAGTGGCAGAGCGCCAGCCTAGTATGTACAGTGTCTGGCTTCAATCCCTAATTTTTTTTTTAAAAAAAGGGCTTAATTATTAATAAATATGAAACATTAATGCATGGGTAGGATTCATTATTATTATATACTGTGGTTTTAAGCGTCTCAACCCTCATGAATACCAACCGGACTGACACTGCCTCCAATGGGTCACCTACCAGGCATTTTTCATTCTACCCTCCATCACAGCGACTTCCCCAGCTTGCCAAGGCATGGCCCCAGGGGACAGATCTGACACGGCACCTTCCAATCTTGGAAGAAGGACAAACCACTTAGGGAAGAAAAAGGGAGAAAAAAAATGAAGCCAAGGAGGAAAAATAACCACTGCCACAAGGACACAACCAATTTCGTTTTTAAAATGCCAGCAGCTTAACGCTTTCTCATCAATGTGATCATTAAAGTTACGGGCCCCCTGAGCCACCCAATAATGTCCCCAACTGTTCAACTCTTCACAGGCTTTTGCTTCAATAGGCCACTCAGGAAATGGCAATCTGTGTGCTGAATCAGCAAAGATCGGAGTCCTTTCTGCTTTGAAATGTCCCTCACAGGAGCATGGATGCTTGATCACCAGCAGGTGGCACTGTTTGAGGAAGCTATAAGATGGTCTTTGGTGGTAATAGAATGCAAGGAGTGAGGCTTGAAGGTTGGATCCACTACCAGTACTGGGTTGAGTTCTTTGCTTTCTGTGTTAACAAACTGGGCCACAAGCTACCACTACTACAGATCCAGCTGCCCCAGAGGCCGTGACTTCTCTGCTGTGAAGGACTGGACAGCTGCTGGAACTGTGAGACAAAAGAAGCCCTCCCTTCCATATGTGGTTCCTGCCAGGTATTGGTTACTATTTTTCTTGCTGCAAGAAAATTCTTGGCAAATGCAACTTAAGGATAGAAGGGTTTATTTTGGCTTATGTTTCCAGATGATACAGTCCATCGTGGCCCAGGGTAGGAACAGGGATTTGGTGTGGGGCATGACAGCAAGAGCCGGAGGCAGCTGATCACATGGTATCACAGGAAGGAGAGAGTGGTAAATGCTGGCGCTCTGTTTGTTATAACCTCTTTATTCAGTCCTGGGCCCCCGCTCGTGGACAGGTGCCCCCCACATCTAGGGTAGTTCCTCCCATCTCAGGTAACCTACTCTAGACAATCCCTCACAGACAAGCCCAGAGACTTGTTTCCATGGTGGTTCTAAATCTCATCCAGTTGACATACAAGGTTAACCACCACAGATAGATCACCGAGCAACAAGGAAAGCAGTTAGGGCCAGTGAGATGGCTCAGCAGGCAAAGACGATGTCGCACAAGTCTGTGGCCTGAGTTCAATACACACGGCAAGGTGGAAGGAGAAACTGACTGCACAATGGTCCTCTGACCACCACACGCACATGGAGACACAAATACACACACAAGTATACACACACACACAACTAGTAGGTAACTTTTTTAATTTACAAAAAACAATAATTAATACAAAGTCTTAAGGAACAAGGGGAGGCTCATGCCACTCAAGACAAGGAACCCCTTTTCAAAGTCCAAGAAGCCCAGGAACACTCAAGATTACTTTTATATAGAGCTTGGGGTCTGAGCTGTCTAGGCCAGACCCATAAAGTGAAAGTGCTGTGGGTCTCCATTCCACCAGGACTGGAGAATGTTGAACTATGCCTCTCTTCTCTATGAGTCAAATAGGAAGCAATTTCATTTCCAAAGGGTTGATAAAACAGGAGGCAGCTGTGTCGGGAGGGCAGGCGGGACCCAACACTCAGCTCCTCTGTTCAAGGTAGCTTGGTTCCGCAAGCCAGCAGATGAAATAACACATTTGTGTATGAAAAGAAGAGGCTCAGAACAAAGGACAGAGAACAGTGTATCCCACTCTCAGTGGCCTTGGTGATGCTTGACATTTCTGGGAAATGAATTTAGCACAAAAAAACAACAATTCAAAGCCTCGTGCCAAACAACCGATTCGAACAGAAGCGGCGAGAGGAGCAACCACGTGATGATGAGGCACTTCCTGAAATAGTCATCCCTTGCTGCTTTCGTCCCTGGCAGGGGAGGGAGGCAAGTTGCCAGGGGGCGGAGAGTAGGGTGGAGGTCTCCTGTTGAGCAAATGTGGGTAGGAGGCAGAGTTGTCCTCTATGTTTATTAAGATGCTCAGTCCACCCGGCCCTGCCTCTAATCTCCTGAGGTTTGGGCCCTGGGATGATGAAGCAGTAACATTAATGACCACGTGATCCCCCACCATCCCCTCCTGTTCACAGGTCAGAAATTGACTTGCCTTTTCACCAATGCCTTAAATGTGTAGGTAACCAATCACCCAGTCCATTCTCCACCTCAGAGAGGCACCTTTCCCGCTGGGCATAGGGACACCCCCATCTCACCTGTCACCTCTGACACAACCTCGGTAAGGTGACGCAGTGGCTAATGTTAGTTATTAAATGGACGGGATGTAGAATCATCTGGCAGATGAGCCTTTGAGCATGCCTTTGGGGGGTTATTTTGCATTTCTATTATGTTAATTCCAGCGGGAAGACTCTTATCCATTGCGGGTGGGACTATTTTCAGGGTGGAGATCTGAATGCTGAGCAGCAGACTGTGTTCATCCCTCCCTGTTTCCTGAGTGTGGATGCAATACATCGACTGCTTCAAGCTCCTAGGCTACTTGAACTAACCCACCATGACGGACTGTATCCTCAAACCGGGAGCCCAAGTCAACACTTCTTCCCGGGAGTTGCTTTGGTCACTGGGATGGGAGTATGGTCAGATAGCTAGAGTTCTGAGCTCAGATCTCAGCTCAGCCTCTCACTCATCACATGACCATAAGCAGATTCATTTCACTGGGCCCCGACAAAAAGGCAACTTAAGGGGGAAAGTGTTTATGTTTAGCTCATAATACCAGGTTATAGTCCATCACTGTGGGAAAGTCAAGGCAGCAGGAATGTGAAGCAGCTGGTTATCCCATCGATAGTCAAGAGCAGAGAGAAAAGAATTAAAGCATGCATGCTTAGCACTCAGCTAGCTTAAAATGGCACTACCCATATTCAGGTTGGATCTTTCCACATCGATTAAGACAAGCAAGATAGTCCCCTACAAAGGCCAACCTGGTCTAGACAACTACTCATTGAGACTTCCTTCCCAGTGTTTTCTTTGGAAGATGGAGAACTCGGGGGTCTTCAAACACATCGTGTTTAAAGACATGGCTGGGCCAAGTGCAGTGGTGTACACCTGTAATTCCACCACTAGGAAGGCAGAGTGTTGTAGAATACAGACAACAGGAAGCAGTCTGGCAAATACAACTCCCACATTCCCAAGAGATGGTGTGGGAGATTTTTGGTTATTTGGTGAGTCATGGATGTTTGTTATAATTTAGGGGAATATAGTATATTGATACAAATTCAAAGTTATTTTTGTTACACTGTATATATATATATATATATATATATATATATATATATATATATTTCTACTCTTGTTTAAGACATTATACCTATGGAGTTCATTTAAAAAATGTAAGGTAAAATTCTAGTTTTTGACAGCTATTATTATAAGCTATTTAGGATAATCAAGAAACAAAGGTTAGTAGTTAGTCATCTCTAACAATCAATTTTATAGATATGTTAGGCATGTTTTCAAGATCATATAGAGATATATTTTAGATAAATAGTCTTCAAACACTACAAAGACCTCTAGAATATGGCATTTTAAATGTTTTAACTTTTCATGACAATGAGACACATCTGCTCCTGGCAGCACCAATTTACTTCATAAAAGAATGATAGAAATCAATGAAACTCCATAGGCATTCGCTTTCATTCTGGCAAGGTTAACCATTTGGGCAAGAAGCTTCTTTTGCCTGGACTGCTTAACAGTATGCTATATAAACTGAACATGCAGGACCCACAGGAAAGTGACTGCTGAACTTTTCCAAAACAAGGTGGTACAGTCCCCTCAGGGTTCCTGCTACACAGAAGAGTCTGCCAGACATTCTTCAGGACACAGAGGAAAGTGACTGATGAACTTTGCCAATACAAGGCAGAACAGTCTTTCAAATTTCCTGCTTCACTGAAAAGTCTGCCAGTATTCTAGGCCTGTAGGCTGAAGATGAATGTCCCAATGTTACAAAGGAACTTTGGGTGACTGTCCAGGCAGCAAGATGTCTCTGTTGTTAGATAATACTACATCTTTCTGTGGGGTCTTTGATGGAATTAAAGACTAAATAGTTAATTAATTTTTCTTTAGTTATGATAGGAAGTAAATTAGGTATAAAACTTTGGAATCACTAAGATAAGACAGATAATGGAACATTTTCTCTGAATTTGCTAAATACAAATGGACTGAATATTGTAAATGTAATTCTTACTTGATAACTATTTTTGTTTTATGTAGTTTTACTATGTTAAAGTTAAAACCTTTCATTTTTATTTAGACAAAAAGGGGAAAATGTGGAATATTATTTTAAGATGTGTTACATTTGTTTATGCTGTGGAACATTAGTTTAATGATGCAAAGATATGTTGCATTCTTTTATGTTGCATTTGTTTTAACTCTGTGAAGCTGTGTGACTTTGCCTGTCTAAAATACCTGATGGTCTAATAAAGAGCTGAATGGCCAAGAGCAAGGCAGGAGAAAGAATAGACATGGCTGGCAGGCAGAGAAAATAAATAGGAGAAGGAGCAAGAAGAGGAGGCGGACACTGGGGGCCAGCCACCCAGCCACACAGCCAGCCATGGAGTAAGAGTGAAAGCAAGAAAAGGAAAAAGTCCAGAGGCAAAAGGTAGATGGGATAATTTAAGTTGTGAAAAGCTGGCTAGAAACAAGCCAAGCAAAGACCAGGCATTTATAAGTAATAATAAGCTTCTATGTGTATTTTTTGGGAAGCTGGGTGGCAGGTCCCCCAAAAGAGTCAAAGAAAAAAAAAGAGTGAAACAAAACAACCAACAACAGCAGAGGAAGGAGAAGCAATAGTTAAAGGCTAGCCGAGGTTATATAGTAAGTACAGCCTCAGCTACATAGTAACACTCTGTCTCCCAAAAAAGACAAATCAGGAGAGAAAAAAGAGAGGAAACAAAATGAAGTGGGAGGGGAGAAAAAAAGGGGAAAGGGGCCAGGGAGATGGCTCAGTGGGTCAGGTGCTTCCTGTGCAAGCATGAGGACCCGAGTTCAGATCCCTAGCACACGTGTTAAAAAGCCAAGCGTGGCTACATAGACACCTGGAACCCCAATGCTGTGGTGGTTCTAGGTGTCCAACCCGTCTCTCCTGGAGGTCTTCCATGACCCTGCTGACTCCAGTCTCCAGTGAGAGATTACATTTCTGTGGTTTAAACCACCCAGCTTGAGATAGTTTGTGACAGTAACCCCCGGAAATGAATCAAGAGGCTATTTCCATCTCACCCTCAGCACCCTTAGTGCCTTGGGTCCCTCATTAGTGTTGACAGCCAACAGCAGAGGTTGACACATATGGCTGGTGGCCAGTCATCATAGCAGGACCTTTGAAGATGTTTAATTAAACTCATATCCATTGCATTTCTGCTATTTTTTCCCACATACCACAGCCAATATTTGCTTTCTCTAGGTCTCTTTTAGCTTCAGCCTTAGAAACATAGTAGTCCAGTGGACAAGGTAGTGGCACATGCCTATCATCCTAGCTCTCAGAAGGCTAAGGCATGGGTTGGCGAGATGGTTCAAAGGATGAGGAAGCTTGCTGATGCAGAGCCTGATGACATGAGTTTGATTCCCAGTAGTTCATAAACCAGGCATGGTGGTACACAGCTGTAATCCTAGTGCGTGGGACATAGAAGCAGAAGGATGAAGAGTTCAAGGTCATCCTTGGCCTTAAAGTGAGCCTGAATACGAGAGACCCTGCCTTAAGAAGAAGAGGAAGGAGAAAAAGGAGGAGAGGGAAGGGGAAGGGAGGGGAAAGGAAGGGAAGGGGAAGAGGAGAGAAGAGAAGAGAAGAGAAGAGAAGAGAAGAGAAGAGAAGAGAAGAGAAGAGAAGAGAAGAGAAGAGAAGAGAAGAGAAGTAGTATAAAGCCTCCCTCACCACGTACGTCAGCACAGTGCTCTCATTCCATTGCCCACTCTCACTTTGAGAGGCTTCCTGTCATTTTGTAATTAACCTGGCTTGCCCTGTATACTACGCTTTGTGCCTCATCTGAATGTATTCAGTGGCGATCGGAAGTGCAACTGGAAAGAGATAAGATACTCTAAAAAGGAAATGTGTGCCTCCTCAAGGGATGAGAACTTCCCCAGGAATATTTTGCTGGGGAAGACCAAGGACCAAAGCCTGGCACCAGCCAGAGGAGGAATGTCCTAGGAATATTCCTAGGAATATCCTAGGAAGATATTTCATATGGTTCTGACAAGCTGTCAGATTGCCTGACAAGATGGGTCAAGGATAGCCAGGACCACACATTGAGCAGAACTGCCTAATTATGGCACCTCTTACCCTGAATTTAAACCTAAACCTTATCGAGGGTTGCAAAGATGGACTTGGGGGGCAGACACTGGACTTTCTTACTGCCCCTCCTCCCAATGGACCGTGACACAGGAACACAGACTTGGGCTACCCCACATTCCATTTTCCAACGTGACAACATTTTTATATTGATAGAATAAAGGAAGTCATGAGTCAAGGCACTTTTTTGTTATTTTGGCGGGGGGCGGGGGATTTTTTGTTTTTGTCAAGACAGGGTCTCACTATGTAGCTCTGGCTGTCCTCACTCTGTAAACCAGGCTGGCCTCGAACTCAAGAGACATCTGCCTGCCTCTGCCTCCCCAGTGCTGGGATTAAAGGTGTGCATCACTACCCCAGGCTTATCAAGGCACTTCCAAATACTTCAGTAGGAATATAAGGTAGGCGGGTTACAGCTAGTAGGGAAATACTTGATGGGAACCGACAAATATACTTCATGGGTCCTCTTCATGCTCTCAACAGCTGAGCCATCTTTCCAGGCCCAAATCAGTCTTTGGTTTTTCTTTGCTTTTTGCGGTACCGGGGACAGAACTCAGGGCTCTGTACGTGTGAGGCAAGACCCCAGCTCTTTGTGTAACTTTTAACTTCTCCTTTTTAACTAAGAACTAGCTTGGAGGTAATAGCCTAAATCACATTGATGAAAATCAATAGAGAGTAAATTAAACACAAAGCTGAATTCATCCTGATCGTGTTCTTGGTTGCCTCTGGCTAATTTGATGACGAAGCAACTATTTTAATCTTCTAGGCTTAGAGTTTTTGTTGCTGGACACCTTGAGAGGAGGGGGTAATTATACAGCCCATTTATCAAAAAGATTAACGAAACAGGAGGAATGGGAATTGGTTTACAAGCATTCTAGGAATTATAGCATTGTGACACCAAGATCTCCAGAGAGCTTCTCAAATTACATTGTTTCTCCTCCCCTCCTAGGCCCCACGAATCACTAGATATGACTAAGGTCGATAAGGAGGTGGCTGGAGTCAGGAGTACACTATTTGCCTGTCCTGGGATGGGAGCTTCCTTATCTTAATAAGGGACTGGCCTGTTGGGGGAAAAGCACTTGTTTTTCTGCAACTGTGTTACCATGGATACAGCATCCGGTCCTCAGCATCTCAATGAAAGAGCTCGGCTTCCCAGGTTTGTTTTTTTTTTTTTGTGCAAATCATAATTTAGAATGTGTTTGGTTTTCATTTGCAGCCCAGTCTGCCAGCCCGTCTTCCCCGAGATTCTGCAAAGTTCAACCATAACGAACATGAATAAATTGTCTTCTCAGCTCCAGCTACCTCTTGGAAAGATGTATTTCAGGGTGTTGGTGGATTAAAGGATTCCCTGGTTGGGGGTCCTCAAGATTCACCCTTAGAGTCAGAGCAAACTATGTGTGATAGATAGACTGTGGTCCTCGGAACAAAAGAGCCACAATCCTCAAGTTCCTACTTGTAAGAGTCCATCTGGCCCGAGACTTTCAACTTCCCCTCAGAGAAAGTGGAGGTGGGAAGGGTCACTGGACCCTCACTTGAGCTTCCAGATGCCCCTAGCCATTAGCATACAATTCTGCTCTACTTGCCCCAGGGTCTTGTGGTCTCAGGGAGGGCAAGAGAATAAAGCTGGGGAAGGTTGACTGAAGGGGGCTCTCTGAAGCCATGGAGGAGCCATCATGCATGCTGGGCGAAGACTTTCCAGTGTGGCTGCTTTGGGCTCACCCACACTCCTGGCATTAACTCCTCCCCTGTGCTCTATAAGTAACCCCAAGGGCAACTCTGGTGGAATCGCATTTTAGTTTGTTCTTGAGACCTCATGACGAGGGGTTAACCTTGTGCCTGAGTCTCCCCAGAGACAGGTCCTTGAGATACCAGGGCTATCTAGGAGACTGCTAGAAAACGCCCACCTATGGTCCTCCATGTGTAGGCTGAGGCTGAGGTGGGTTTTGCAGAAGTTCCCCCATGTTGCACACCTTCCTGAAGCACCTACACGGAGTCCAGAGCCTGCAAGCAGTTCCATGAGTTCCAGAGTGAAGACCTCAGGGACATATGGCAATCAGCCGTTGCTTCCAGATTCACACCTTGTGGTGGCCAGGGACTTAATGCCTCTGTCAATCATGTGTTCATTCTTGTACCAAGAGGTGCAGTTAACCAAACCAGTTTGCATAGTCTGAAGTCAGGGAGTTGATGAGGCTCTAGAACAATGTGGTTCTCAACCTTCCTAATGCTATGACCCTTCAATACAGTTCCTCATGTTGTGGTGACCCCCAACCATAAAATTATTTCATTGCTACATCATAACTGTAATTTTGCTACCATTATAAACTGTAATGTAAATATCAGATATTCGGCCTTTGGGGGTTGAGACCCACAGGTTGAGAAGAACTCTCTGACAGGGAAGACATGGTTTACTTGAGAGGGGATGATGGAGGGGAGTGGCTTCCTTTTAAAGCTGGGAAAGGAGCTTTATCAAGGGTGAGAGTGAGAGAGTTAGGGAGGGAGCCAAAAAGAGAAAGACTCACACAAACATCGTGAGGGGCCTGTGGAGGAGGGGAAGTTGAAGAAGCCTGCAGAACAGTCTCCTCGGCCCGGCACTCCTCCTGAGGAGTCCTGGACCAAACCTCAGAACAAGGAAAGAGATGACATTTTATAACCTTTTGAGGGTTTTGCATCAAGTGATTCAGTTCAACCAGTATACACAACAAAGAGCATGGAGGAGCCAGGTACTCATTAGGACCATGACTGTTTGGGGGCTTCTGGTAGCCATTGAACAGACAACCACTTCACTCTGTCCTAGGGAGAGCAGCAGAGAGGCACAGACTGATCTCTTTAGACTTAAAGACGCAGGCCGGTGATGTAACCACTACAGAGGACACTGTTTCAATGCTGCTGGGTGAGCCCCAGCCTCCAGCAACTGAGCAGATAGGCGCTAGAGTTCACAACCAACTCAGGACTTGGCTGCAGATGGACCTGACAGGTCAGTGAGTTCTGAAATCTTCTAGAACCTCAACCACCTTACTCCTCAGGTCAACAGGATAATTATGAAAAGCCAAATAGACAGCATCAACTTTGAGGATAAGAAAGGACCAGTGGCTGGGTCCTCAGTTTGGGAGGGAGCATGAGAGAGGGGTAACCAGGACAGTAGGTCAAGATGCCAGAATGGAGAGTCGATATACAAATGTTGAAACAGAAAAACTTGGGGCTGGGTGTGCAGCTTACCTGGTAGAGTGCTTGCCCAGCATGCATGAGGCCGTGGGTTCCACCCCCAGGACTGGGTGCACGGTGCACACCAATAACCCCTCGCTCAGGCAAGGAAGGAAGGAAGATCAGATGTTAAGGTAATTTCTGGCTACTAATGGAGAGCTCAAGACCAATCCAGGTTACAAGAAAGCCAGTTTAAAAAAAAAAAAAAAAAAAAAAAAAAAAAAAAAAAAAGACCAGGTGTGGTGGCACATGCCTGTAGACTCAGCACTTGACACTTGAGAGACTGAGGAAGGATGGTTGGGAGGAGGGCGCAAAAAGGAGGGAGGGAGAGAGTGAGCCAGGCCAGCCACCTTACTCCTGACAGATGTGTTGAGGTCCCTTGCCTCCACAGAATCCACAGCCACCTGCTATTGATAACCCGTAGGTGCCTTTTGCAGTGGGGCCTTAGTGTTTTCTTGATCAGGGCATTTGGAATTTTTTTTTTTTAAACAGCAGAATTCTGAAGCTAATTAGGCCATTATTCTTCAAAGATTTAATTTGCTTTGATGGGCTAATCTATAATCATATTTCCAAACAGCTTCTATTTAATTACTGCACAAAATGAATGAGGTCCTGGGGCAGTTTGTGCCTGATAAACTCACTGCTGTGGTCTGTGTGTTTGTGTCTGCCCCCAGAGTCCCACGCTGACGCTGAACCCCCAAAGTGGTGGCATGAAGAAGTAAGACCCACACCAGAGCACCTGGCAGGTTGAGGTAGGAAGATCCAGAGTTTAGGGCCAGCCTGGGCTGTAGACAGGACTCGGAGGAGCTGGGGAGGGGTTGGAGAGGGACTCTGGCTCTGTGGATAAGATGCTTCCTGTGCCAGCATGTGTCGGAGTTTCAGTCACAAGCATCAGTAAAAGCCAGGTGATACATGCTTGTAACCCCAAAACTGGGGAGACAGAGACAGGAGGATCCTAGGGAATCTAATCTAATCTAATCTAACGGAATGGCAAGCTCCAAGTGAGAGACTCTGTCTCAAAAAATAAGACAGAAAGCACTAGAAGAAATTTGACTTTGGCCTCTGACAGAGAGAGGAGGAGGAGGGAGGGGAGGGGGAAGGGAAAGGTAGGAAAGAAAGGAAGGAAGATAGAAGAGAGAGGACAAGAAAGGGAAGGAGGAGGGAGGGGAAGGGAAGAGAAAAAGGAAGAGAAAGACCCTGGCTTTGGGAAGCGATTAGGTCATGAGGATGGTGCCACATGAACATGATTAGTGTCCCTATGAAAGAGACCTACAGAGTATGTTTGACCCCCCACCATAGGAGCAGACAATGGTAACCAGGAGATACAGCTTTATGCTGCAGCCAGCAGCCCTGGGAGGTCCCTCCTCCTTTTGGTTCTCAAGATGGGGTCTCTCTGTGTAGCCCTGGCTGTCCAGGAATTTGTTCTGTAGACCAGGCTGGCCTCAAATTCAGAGAGATCCGCCTGCCTCTACCCACCCCCAACCCAGTGCTGAGATTAAAGGCATGAGCTACCACCACCCGGCTAAAAACAGTGTCTTAATTAGGATTTTTATTGCTGCAATAAAACACCATAACCAGCTGAGCAGTGGTAGGGCGCACGCCTTTAATCCCAGCACTCGGGGAGGCAGAGGCAGGTGGATTACTGTGAGTTAGAAGCCACCCTGGTCTACAGAGTGAGTTCCAGGACAGCCAGAGCTACACAGAGAAACCCTGTCTGGAAAAACCAGCCAAACCAACAAAACAAAACAAAAAAACCTCCATGACCAAAAGCAACTGGGGAGAGGGAATATTTGTGTCAGCTTCCGATGCTCAGGTCAAACTCCAAAACTGAGGGAAGTCAGGACAGGATCTCAAGACAAGGAGGTGGAGGTAGGAACTGACGCAGAGGCCGTGGATGAGTGCTGCTTGCTGACTTGCTCCACAGGGCTGGCTCAGCCAGCTTTCTTACACCATCCAGGAACCCCTGCCCGAGGAGCAGCACCACCCGCAGTGAGTGGGTGAGCGCAGTGAGCCGGGCCCACCCACATCAGTTACTAATCAGGAAAATGCCCTGCAGACTTGCGGACAGGCTAATCTCATGGGGTATTTTCTCTCAGCTAAGATTCCCTCTTCCAGTGACTCTAGTTTGTGTCAAGTTGACATGAAGCTAACCAGCACAGCCAGATCCTCAACCGTGCTGCAGAAAAGAATTTTCAGAGCAAGCCAGAGTGAGGTGATGCTAGCGTATATTGAGATGGCGGAGAAGTGTGAACTTTAAGATTGTTTTAAGATTTTTTTTTACATGTGTGTATGAGGGCAGTGTATGTGCATGTGAGTACAGGTGCCTGTGGAGAACCGAATAGGTTGTCAGACACCCTACAGCCAGTCAGTGGTGGTTGTGAGCCACCCAATATGAAGGCTGGAAATCGAACCCAAGACCTCTATGAGAGAGGTACATGCTCTTCACCACCAAGCCATCTCTCCAGCCCCCAGACTCTAAAAGTCAGTGCAAGCATGAGAGAAAGGAGCTCTTGGGAAAGGAGACTGCTCCATGCCATGGGTGGCAGGCATCTAAGACGGATAGTTGTCTGTCGATGTCTTAATAGCTATACACATGGCCCTGGGTCCTTCTAAGTTAAGGACCTCAAAGGATGTCATTGACAACAAGGTCTAAAGATTAAGCAAAACTTCACATTTCAGTAAAAAAAAAAAAAAAAAATTTAAATGAAGTAAAAATATTAAGACATAACCAGGCTTGTTCATTTCCATTAAGGAATTTCTCTTCTGGAATGGAATGGGGAAGTGGTTTGACAAGGTGCCTTGTTTAGACTTAGGCATGAGACAAGTGTGTTAACATTAGACCCGAAGTGAGCACAGTGTGTTTTTTCAAGATCTTTTTTGAGGTACCTTTAGGAAGACAAGCATCTCGGCAGACCACTTGAATTTCATCGGTCAAATTTCTTCGTTGCTGTTGTTCTTTTACATTTATTTATTTATTATGGTGTGTATGTTGGGGGGGTGGACAGAGGACAACTTTTGGGTGTCCACTAAGTGGGTCCTGGGCATTAAACCCAAGGCTGTGAGCCTTGGCATCAGACCTCTTACCCCCTGAGACATCTCACCAGCCCAGCCTTATTGGAGACAGTGTCTCTCACTGAAGTTCTGCCCAGTGCCGAGAGGTCTCTGACGTGCTGGAGTTTTTGTTTTTGTTTCTGTTTTGGCAGATATAGCTCCCCCCTGGCTTGGAACTTGCTGTGTAGACCAGGCTGGCCTCCAACTCACACAGCTCTGCCTGCCTCTTGAGTGCAGAGATTAGAGCCATGTACCACCACACCCACCAAACAGTAAATGTTTTGCATGTTTTATTTTGTTAAGACAGTCTCAGCCGGGTTGGGGTAGTGCACGCCTTTAATCCCGGCACTCAGGAGGCAGAGCCAGGCAAATCTCTGTGAGTTCAAGGCCAGCCTGGTCTAGAGTGCAAGATCCAGGACGGGAACCAAAACTACACAGAGAAACACTGTCTTGAAAAAACTAAAAAAAAAAAAAAAAAAAAACCTCAGTCTCACTACACAGCCCTAGAACTTGCTAGAGCTGGCGTTAAAGACACGTGCCACCACTCCAGGCCCATGCCCGGCTTTTATGAGGATGCTAAAGAGTGAGTTCAGGTCCTCATGCTTATGTGGCAAGCAGTCTACTAAATAAGCTACAAGCCCAGTCTCTTTGCCTGTTTCTCAAGGACAAGGTCTCACTCCGTAGACCCATCTGATCAGCTACATCACCAGTTTGATGCAGTGAACCAAGCAGCAGATAAAACTCACTAGACACTCAACATCCGGGTGTGGCCCCTCAGGCTGGATTTCCTTTCTTTTTTTTTTTTTTTTTCTTATTAAGAAATTTTTTTTCATTCATTTTACACACTGAAGATTGCCCTCTTCCCTCCTCCCACCCCCCAGCCTTCCCTCCTAACCCACCCCCCACTAACCCCCACTACCCTGACAAGAAGGCAAGACTTCCCATGGGGAGGCACATCCAGTAAAGGCAAGTCCAAGCCCTTCCCCCTGCCTCAAGGCTGCTGGAGGTGTCCTATCACAGCTAGCAGGCTCCAAAAAAGCATGCACCCTCATGCACCAGGGATGGATTCTGATCCTACCGCCAGGGGGCCTCCCAAGCAGATCAAGCTACAACTGTCTCGCCATACAGAGGGCCTAGTCCAGTCCCATGCAGGCTCCACAGCCACCGATCCAGCTTTCATGAGTTCCCACTAGTTTGGTTTGGTTGTCTCTGCAGGTTTCCTCACCATGATCCTGATGCACTTGCCCATAGAATCCCTCCTCTCTCTCCCCGACTGGACTCCTGGACCTCAGTCAGGCTGGATTTTTTTTTCTCTTCCCTCAGACCAGGGAGCAGTTATGATATGAAATATGGACCCTGTGCAAGTTGTTAGAAGCACATATTAATGAGAGAGGTGGTCCAGGAGGAGACAGTGGCAAGAAGATGGAGCTGGGGTGCCCAGTTGTCCCAGTTAACTGGAACTGTCCCGTTTTACTCATTAAAAAGACCTGGGTCAAGAGGCTGGGATGCAGCTCAGAGGGTGAGAGCTCTTGCTGTGCAGACGTGAGGACCTGAGTTCTGATCCCAGCATCCATGCGGAAAAAGAGAGAACTGCTCTCAGGAGGCAGGGGCAGGGAGGTCTTCTATGTAAGCTTGACACCAGCCTGGTCTGTGTAGCAAGTCCCAGGCCAGCCTGGTCTACATAGCAAGTTCCAGGCCAGCCTGGTCTACATAACAAGTCCCAGGCCAGCCTGGTCTACATAGCAAGTTCCAGGCCAGCCTGGTCTACATGTTGAGAGACTGTCTCAAAATAAATAAATAAATTAATTAATTAATAAAATAGAAAGAAAGAAAAGAGAGAAAGGAAGAAAGAAAAAAGGCAAAAATGGCTGTACCCTGTAATCCTAGCAATGTGGGGAGCAGAAACAGGAACAAAAACAACAATAACAACAACAACCCTAAAGATCCAGATTCAGAAGTAGCCTTTGACTCAAGGGAATAAAGTGGAAAACAATAAAAAAAAAAAAAAAGGATGCCTTGATGACCTCCTCTGGCCTCCAAGCAGCCACATGTACACACACACACACACACACACACACACACACACACACACCCTAACATTCATGAATTATGTATAAATACACATGATTTAAATTTTAATGTCTCAGTGGGTAAAGACACTTGCCACCAAGCCTGATGACCTGAGTTTGATCCCTGGGCCCCCACAGAGTGGAAGAAGAGAACCTACTTCCTCTAGTTGTCCTGGGACCTTCTCATGTACTATGGCATAACACACACACCACGAACACACACGCACCACAAAAGGAATAAATAAGCACAGTTTATTTTTTTAAACTAAATAATTTTTGTAAGTACCAGCATGGCCTGGGAAGTCCCATAGTGCTGGGCAAGAGAAAATGGGATTCCCCAAGATGGATTAAAAGACAAAAACAAAAAGGATGTGACCCCCCCCCCCAACAAAAAGGATGTGACCACCAAGCCATCCATCGTTCAAGCTGGAGCAGAGAATGTAGGGGAGGGATAGAAATGCACTGAGATGCCGCAGGAAGGTAGGAAGTGGGGGAATGAGAGTCTGGTGGACTAGATCTGAGAGGCAGAGAGCGTGGGAGGGTGTCACGCAGGAGCACGCAGAGCTGTGTGACTTCTCAAGGACTCCTGGGATTACCGTGAGAAGGGGCATTCGGGGGCAGAGACGCCAAGCAGAAAGCTGCCGCCCACACACAGGAACCCTTCGGGAGGCCGGAGGAAGCCAAAGCCTGAGCTTCTGCCCGAGCGGAGGGGTGGCAGCTGACCCACTCTGAGACCCGACAAGTTTTAGCAATTAGCATCGCATCTCTCTTCCCAGCTCCCCTTTCCCACGGCAGTGGCTGATGGAGCTGCGTCCCTTCCTCTCGCGTCTCGGTGGAGACACCCCGGATACAGCTCATCTGCCCTGGATACAGCTCATCGGCCCTGCTCCCGTGTGTCAGAGAAAGCTCAAGACCTAGAAGTTCCCTGAAGCAGACACAGTGACCAGCCCTTTCCCTTGAGGCCACAGGCATCCCTACTTCCTGGTTGTTTCTAACCCAGCTTCTGTGGTCAGCTGCACACCGAGTGGGTGCGGGCATGTCTATCCATTAAGCTTCTCTTGCGGAGCTAGGAAGATGTCTCTTGCTTGAGTAAGGGAAGATTAGGACCCTGGTCCCAACCCTAGGGCAAACTTGTTGCCTAAGAGATTTCACACCGCCCTGACAACGCTGACAACTTCTCAAGCACCTTTCGAGAGGAGCTGGAGCTAAGACAGGATGGGTCAGTGACAGGCAGGACTACATCTTGACCAGGACTGCTTAGCAACGCATCGCTCTTGCCCTTAACTTAAACCTAAACATTATATCCCGATGGTGAGGATGGGTTTGGGGAGGGAGTTACTTGTTCACCTTCCCAATGTGGCTACATTGTATGACTCTCCTTTATCTTTTTTTCAATGTCTCTTGTCTGTTGGTTTATTTAGGACAGGTGGCTGAGCTGAGCCTCTTAGAGCTGCCAGGGCCCAGGCTCTGGATCTAACAATTCTGAAACACATTAACAGAAGAGACAGCTAGCTGGCAGTGGGCTTAGGCGAATTTGCCGCAACACATCAGCCTCTGTTTCGTTGGTGCAGCTTTAGAATGGGGGAAGCGTGCCTATGAGCTTGTGCTTTAGTCAAGCGCGCTGTACCCTCAACTGTGTTGTTATCTTAAAAGGGAGAGGAGTGTTGTGGGCGGGGAGATGGTAAACTGCCTGTCCAACAAGCGTGGGGACCTGAGTTCAACCCTCTGCAGGCACTGTGACATGGGCTGGTAGTTCCAGCTCTGGAGAGCTGGAGACAGGCTGGTTCCTGGTGCTTGCTGGCCAGCAGATCTAGCCAAAGCTGTGAGCTCCAGGTTCAGTGAGAAACACTGCCTGAAAAAAATAAAGTGGAGGACAATAGAGGAAAATACCCCATGTTCGTCTCCGGAACGTGGCATACACACACACACACACACACACACACACACACACACACACACACACACACGGAAATAGTAACATGGCAAAGACCAGACTATTCTGAGCTACATTGCAAGATATCATCTCATAGAGAGAAGCAGGGAGTGGCATAGAAAATGAGGTACAATTCGGTAGCAGAAGAGGGTTTGCCTTATGCGTGGAAAGACTCGGGTTCCAATCTTAGCACTGAACAAGTAAACAAGTAAAAAAAAAAAACCCACCTCCTTAGGTAAGGCTTTAATGCATTCAGAATCTTTACTGATATGAAATCATGTAGGAAAAAGATCATTTGTGTGTTTACACACGTGTGCCCATACACGTGGAGGCCAGAGATTAGTATCAGGTACCTTCCTCTGTTACTCTTCACCTCATTTTTTGAGGCAAGGTCTCTCGCTGAACCTGAAGACGACAGATTCCACTAGGCAGGCTGGCCAGCAAGCCCCAGGCATCCTCCTGTCTCCACATCCCCAGGAATGAGGTGCGTACCCCTATGCCTGTCTTTGACATGAGTGCTAGAGATCCAAACTCGGGGTCCTGCACTTGCTTTGCTGGCTCTTTACCACCCCAGTCATCTCCTCAGCCTGAAAAAAAAAATGATGGTTTTACACACAGCTAGAGGTCTGGAATCTCAGGAGAGCGTCGGGCCTGTCTGTAGCTGGTCCCTATTCACATCATGGTGACATTGAATCTGCTGTGTGAAGCATTCACAGAAATGAGATACAGCCAGGCAGACATTGACTCTCAGGTGCTAATCCAAGCCACCAGCCACTTCAAAGACAACAAGACTCTCCAGGGACCTTGGCTTTGCTCTCTTGCCCTTAGCAAAGCTGTTCACTCATCCTTGCTGCCTGCAATCCATCAATAGGATGGCGAAAGGGCATGCCAAAATAGTGACCAAGAGTATAGATGGCATCTGGGCACAGCTACAGAAAAATAGACCCAGCTTCAGATACCAGTCATGCACGAGTCCTGGCAAGAGTCTAGATGTTCTAAAGAGAGACACGTGTGCCCTTCCTCTGGCCGTCAGATTGTTGAATCAATGGTCCCCACAGGATTGGAATTCTCCCAGGAGTCCCATGCTGGGGAAAGGGAAAGGATGGAGCCCGGAGCCAGCCAGAGAGGGAGCTTGTCTCTCAGGAAGACATTTCACACAGTTTTAACCACGTTGCAGGAGACGCTGGCGTTGAGACAATGATGAGCCAGTGATGGGCTGGACCACAGCTCAACCAGGACAGCTTAGCTATGCATACGTGTGTGTGTGTGTGTGTGTGTGTGTGTGTGTGTGTGTGTGTGTACAAAGGTATACTTGTTTCTCCCCTTCCGCCCTGTCAAGTCATTAGGCTAGCAGCCAACACCTCTGCTCACTGAGCCATCTCGCTGGCCCCATACCTCTTGTCCTCTGTGTAACCTAAACTTGATCCTGAAGATGGACTTGGGGTGGTTCGGTGGGGGAAGAGGGGTGGTCATCATTTGTTCTTCTTCTTCTTCTTCTTCTTTTTTTTTTTTTTTTTACAGATGGTTGTGAGCCACCATGTGGTTGCTGGGTATTGAACTCAGGACCTTTGGAAGAGCAGTCAGTACTCTTAACCGCTGAGCCATCTCTCCAGCCCTGTTTTTCATTTTTTTTTTAAGAAAGTGTCTTCTGCGTCAGTTAGGAAGTCTGCTGGAATAACTAGAACAGAATTTGCTTCTGTGAAGGATTGATGGAGCTGAAGAGCTGGCTCAGAGCTTGTGTGTGTGGCTTTTTTAAAGATGTATTTATTTATTTATTTATTTATTTATTTATTTATTTATTTATTTATTTATTTATTATGTAGACAGTGTTCTGCCTGCACACCAGAAGAGGGCACTAGATCTCATTACAGATGGTTGTGAGCCAGCATGTGGTTGCTGGGAATTAAACTCATGACCTCTGGAAGAACAGCCAGTGCTCTTAACCTCTGAGCCATCTCTCCAGCTCCCATTTGTTCTTCTCAATGTGACCACATCGAACAAATCTCCTTTCTCTGCTGTGTACTGTCACTGTCTGGTTCTCCCCCACCCACCCACCCCACTTCCTCTCCAACGAAACTCTATGTAGATGAAGATGAACTTGAACTACTGGTCCTCCTGGGTCCACCTCCTAACGCTGGGATGCTAGGCATGCACACCACATCTGGTTTGTGTAATGCTGGGGACCAAACCCTGTGGTTTGTGTGTGCTAGGCAGGCACTCTGTAAGTTACATCCCTGCTGAATTCATTGCCTCTCCACCGGGCTGCATGAAGGTCTTCAGAGGCTGCACTAAAAGATGGGCCATCGATGATGGGGATTCAACCATGGCAATGTATTGCCTCCCAGTCCAGAGACTAGAAGTCTGAGTGAGACCAAGGTGTCAGGAAGGTCAGTGCCTTCCCACAGCTGGTGTCCTTCACTGCTCGGTGGCTGCCTTCTCCACTGGGGCTTTCCCTGATGGGCTGGTTAGTTCTTGTCACCTTGACATGCTCAGGTCATCTGGGAAGAGGGAACCTCAATTGAAAAAAAAAAAAAGCCTCCATCAAGTTGGCCTGTAGGCAAGTCTGTAGGGCATATTCTTGGTTGATGATTGATGTGGGAGGACCCAGTCTACTGTGAGTGATGCCACCCCTGGGCAGTTGCTTCTGGGAGGTATAAGAAAGGGAGCTGGACATGAGCCAGGAGAGCAAGCCAGTAAAGAGTCTTCCTCCATGGCCTCTGCTTCAGTTCTTGCTTCCGGGATCCTGCCTTGAGTTCTTGCCTTGGTGGCCCTCAGTGATGGACTGTGATCAGGACATGTAAACCAAATCAACCCTTTCCTTTCCAAGTTGCTTTTGGTCTTGGTGTTTATCACAGCAACAGAAAGCAAATCAACATACCTGGTCATCCCTCTTCATAGATGAGCACTTTCCCTTCTTATAAGGGCACAGATCCTGTTGATAGGGGCACATCCTAGTGTAACTCACCTGGCAAAGGAAAATACAATTTAAAGAGATACTTGAATCCCTCAAATTGACTATCAGACTGTTGAACAATAGACCCCCCAAGAAACTAAAATTCTCCCCAGGACTCTCATGCTGAGAAGACCCTAAAGCCTGGGCCAGCCAGAGGGGGAAACAGAAAGACATTTACAACTTGTTAAACCGCCTTACAGAAGAGGCAATGATGGGTCAGTGCAGGCAGGGCCACACCTTGACCACTGAGATCTGCAAAACAGAGGCCTTCTGCTTAAGCCTTAACCTCCCTTCAGGACCCCTCTGGTAGAGGGGCGGGCTGACACGGATCTCTGTGTCCCTTATCCCCATGTGGACACATTGAATAAACCTCCTTTTTCTGCTTTTCACTTTTAATTGGGCTGTTTTAATTGGCTGGTAGAGGACAGGTGGCTGAACCTGGGTTTTGGGGGGCACAGGCTGTGACCTCAAGTCCAGTAAACAACTAATGACTTCATTTTAATCTTAAAGACTCTGTCTCCAAATATAGTCACATCCTGGGGAGGTTATGGAGGTTAACGAGGAGGGTGATGTTCCCAGAGAAACTGAGGTTCCCTTTGGAGGTTCTTAGTGTCATTAATAAAAGAATTTAGAAACACATTCGGAAGAAAGCTGAAGGACAGTTGGTGTTTAAGAGAGAAAGAATACAGATTAGCTGAAAACCCCAGCGGCCTCCGGGAGAGGTGTGGAATAGAAATAGAGACAACTTGTTAAGAAATAGAAAATGCACCCACAATTGGAAGTGGGCTAGTGAGCTGAGGAAAGCTCCCAGAAAGCACTGAGCCACCTCTCTGTGGCCTTTCCTAACCGCTGCCCCACAGTGTATTTCAAGGGCTTTCTTTTGAGCATGCTCTGTTCCCTAGATGATGCCGAGGTAAGGATGGGGCTTCCCATCTTTCTCTGAAAACTGGCTCGCTTTACGTGTTAACCTTGATGGAGCTTTCTCCATTTCTACTCTCTTATCACAGAGGCTTGTGATAAACAAGATGCTGCAGAGACCGAAAGGCCCCCCGAATGTGACTGACAGCAGTAGGGAGCATGCGCACTTGCTTTAGGGCAGCGTGAGAGACAAGCAGAGCCCAAGAACCACCTTGGAGTTCCTGCTTCCTTCCGCTGTTGGCTCTTCTCTGCCCTGAGAACCCAGCCTGGCCTTCCACTGGGGGCTCATCCCATCTCTTGTGCAAGCCTTGCTTTCTGGCCCAACTTCACTTAACTGATTCTCATGCGTGCATCATGCGTGCGTGAGTGAGTGAGTGCGTGCGTGCGTGCGTGCATGCCTGTGCAGGCCAGCAGTCAACCTTGGCTGTTCCTCAGAAACCACCCACCACCCACCTTGCTTTGATGGGACAGGGTTTCCCTCCGGCCTGGAGTTCACTAAGTAGGCAAGCCTGGCTGGCCAGCAAGTCCCAGGGATCCACCTCTCTCTGCCTCCCCTGAACTGGAATTATAAGCACACATCAGCACACACTTCCACACTTAACTTGCTTTTCTTTTTAGATATACTGGGGAGGGGGGCAGCGCACAGGTATGGAGGTCAAAGGGCAGCATTCAGCAGTAGCAGTGAGCTTTTCCTTCTGGGCCATCTTGCCTGCCCAATACACACTAGCTTTTCTTACATGCATGGGTGGTGGGAGTTGAACTCAAGTCCTCAAGCTTGCATGGTGGGCATTTTATTAACTGAGCCATCTCCCCAGACTCAGAGAGGCAATTTCTGCGCCCCAAGTCTTTCTCTTTCTGACTTGAATCCATCAGTGAGTTTTCCTAAGAGGAAATCACTTCCGGATTCTGATCTACACCAAAGAGACATTTATTTGTACCTGAAAGACTCGAAGTTAATCTGTAAGCCCCACCCACCCGAGGACCAGGTAACCTCCTAGAATGCTGGGGGTTGTAGTTGTAAACTCCACCTGCCCAGGGACCAGGAAATGTCCTGGAATGCTGGAAGTTTCTGGAAAATAACAAAGCCTCATGTAAAAATTACAGCGGCAGTATGGGTTTGTCCTTATAAGCCCAGCAAAACGTGTCTGGGACCACTCAGCTGGAAATTCCAGGGACTAGACCTGGCCAGAGTCCATCTACCTGGCCCAAATTTAATATTTAATAAAGCTTGCTTTAAATTTGACTCTGTAGACCAGATTGGCCTCAAACTCACAGTGATCCACCTGCCTCTGCCTCCCGAGTGCTGGGATTACAGGCCTGTGCCACCACCACTAGGCTTGTGTTTAACTTTTTAATGAACATACATATACATATGCCTGACTCAGATCAAGTTTCTCACGGCCTGACAAGTTTTAGTTTGACCTGAATAATACTCTGGAACTTGAATGTTAAAGAATAAATGTATAACTCTCTCATAGGTTTTTCAAAAATGATTGTAAAAAAATTTTTTTTACAGTTTTAACCAGTTTTTTGCTATTGTTTGAAACTAGGTCTTATGTATTCAAGGCTAGCCTCAAATTCACTGTGTAGCCAAGGGTAACCATGAGCTCCGGAATCTCCTGCCTCCTTTTTAAATGCTGGGATTACAGTGTTCATCCTGATGCTGGGTCTTGTGAAGGGCTGGGGATTGCTCTCAGTACATGCTTAGGTAAGTTTACTCTACCAGCTGAGCTGCGTCTCCGGCCCACATCTCAACTTTTTAATGCATATAGCTCTATAGCATTGTATATATTCACTTTATTGAGGAGCAGATTCCCTAAACCTTTTTGGATCTTTTTTTTTTTTTTCAGATTTGCTAAAAGTGAGAATCGACCTGTTAAAACACTAACTCGCTGTCACCCTCCACAAGCCCTGGAACCCACGATTCTTTCTGTCTCTGTGAATCTCATTACTCTGGGGACCTTACAGTGTCACGGTAGCATTGAGAACCCACCAAGAGAAAGCTGATGCCTCTTAGTCAAAAGAATGGACTCTGCTTCTGGGTGGAGACATGCCACTGTTTTCCTCCCTCAGACTTAGTCCAGATGCGGGGTTGAGAGATGCTCGGCAGTTAAGAGCACTTACTGCTCTTGCAAGGGAATCAGGTTTGGTTCCCAGCACCCACACGGGACTGTGCAACCTTCTGTAGCTCTAGCTCCAGGGAATCTGGTGACCTCTTCTGGCCTCATTGGGCACTGGGAATGCACATGGTGCATAGACTACATGAAGGCAAGACACGTACACATATAAAATAAAAAAGATAATTTTTTTAAAGTTAATCCAGATAGTCCAGTCAACCACCTGGCCAAGGAAGGCAGGTTCATCTTAGGCTCAGCGTAGAGATAGAAGGAACAATTAGCCTTCCAATGAGACATAACGTACTTCTCCTTTGTGGCATTCCCACCAGCTCGCAGAGTCCCTTACAGAACACAGCCATGCAGCTTCACAAGTCTGCCTGCTTCTCTAATCAATTAGAAAAGCGTGACTCTGCCTTTTCTCTCTTTTCTCTCCTCTTGGGGCATCGTTTCCCTAACGCTTTGGACCTCACTCTTTCCTGAAGCTCTTCTCTCCCCCACGTGTGCTCTTGTAATCCCGGCACCGGGGAGGTGGAGACAAGTGGATCCCTGGGGCACACTGGCCAGCCAGCCTAGCCTCCTGGGCAAGTCCCAGGCCAGTGAGAGACTCTTCCATCAAAAAAATTAAGATGGCTAGCACTTGAGGAACACCCCGCCTACACACACACACATACACACACACACACACACACACACACACACACACACACACACATACATACACACAAACATGTACACACATGTACCCCTCACACAGAGAGAAAGCTATGTCTCAGGGCTGGCCTGGGCTGTGTTCTCCTGGGCAATTCGGCCTCTTAGCTTGAGTACACAGCAGGAAAGACCTCTCAGCCCTTGTGATCTGAGCTTGGCTTCCCAAAAGCCGTTCCCAAAGCCATGTTGTTATTTATTTCCCGCCTCCCCATCCATCATCCGCCCCACCCCTCCCCTGTTCCCGCCATTCCACTCCACTAATGAGTCCCAAGGAGATGCTGCCGTGCCAGGAGCTGCCCTTCCCATTGGCAGACGGGAGGCCCTCAGAGCCTCTGGCACACTTGGTTCTGCTAAGTGCAGCCCTGACTTGGAGTTTCCATGGTGATGGCACCTGTAGTCACAGCTTTGGCTTGTCGCCAGAGCAGATAACAATCAGACCCCATCCGGCTGCACCTGCAACCTGAGGGGAACAGAGATGCTAAGTGGGGAGGGGGTTCTCCTATTTTTCTCTCCACTCACCCACCATTCAGCCTGGAGTGCTACGCCTCCAGGGGCTATCCCACAAGCCTAGATAACCAGGGGCTTCCTCGCTCCAGCCGTGACCCTCTAGGCCTGCCTTCCACCTGCTGTGTGACCCTGAGCCAATGCCAACCACTCTGGGCCTTCCTAAAATGGACATGGTACCAAATTGGTCTTGAAGGATTCAAAATGTCTGTGCCTGGAATACTTCTAGTCTAGTGTGGCCACGGTGATAAAAAAGCTTCCGAGGATGACAACTGTCCACTCCTCCTCTGCTTCCCACCTGATTCTGCCCAGCTGGATTAAAACGTGTATGTAAGGCTAGGAGGACAGGTGAATCAGCAGCACGTGTGCTTTGCAAACACAAGGACCCAAGTTCAACCCCAGGACTCACATAAAAAGAGTTGATCATAATGGCGTGTTCCCATGATCCCAACACAGAGGAGGTGGAGATAGGTAGGTCCCTGGGGCTCGCTGGCCAGACAACATACAGTCTACTTGGTGAGTTCTAAGCCACTGAGAGACACTGTCTCAAAACAAACATGGCCATGAAGATGGCTCAGCGGGTGACCTGATGATCTGAGTTTGATTCCTGGAACTCACATGGTGATGAAAACCACTCCCAAAATGTCCTCTGATCTCCACACACATGCCTCGATATTAATGTACACACACACACATGCACACGCACACGCACACTGTTCCATGGACCTAAAGACCCGATGCCTGTCTGTTCCTGTGGCCACATCTGATCCCAGAGCCCTCTACCCAGACCTGGTGTCCCCTGCTATGATCACGGTCTCCAGACATGCAGACTCAGATCTGCAGGTCTCATGTTTCCTAACACAGTAGGACACAAAAACACTGAGTCCCTTGCTTGCTTATGTGACCTCAGCCCCGTGTCTCGCTAGGACTTTTGACTGAGAATTTAATCTCATATGACAGGTGCCTGGGGCTGTTTGGCCTGGTGATTCAGTGAGACAAAGTGGGTCCTCTGTCATACGGAGGGAAAATACCACAGAACCAGTTTCGGGTGATAGCTAGCTCTGGGTAGGCCCGGGTGCATAATGAGGCAGCCGTTTAGCATCCCATCCCATCCCATCTAAACTGCATTTTAGTTAGATTTGTCTGTATTGTGGTGCAATAAACTTAACAAGAGCTACTGTTTGGAAGGAAGAAGGTTCCTGGAGATGGAGCTGAGGGCCTTGTGCATACTGGGTAAGCACTCTACTGCTGAACCACAGCGCAGCCCCTCACTGGGGGATTCTAGGCAAGTACTCTACCACTGAGCCACACCCAAGCCCCTCACTAGGGGATTCTATGCAGGTGCTCTACCACTGAGCCACATCCCAGCCCCTCACTGGGGGATTCTAGGCAGAGCTCTACCACTGACCCACCCCACCCCTCACTGGATTCTAGGCAGGTGCTCTACCACTGAGCCACACCCCAGCCCCTCACTGGGATTCTAGGCAGGTGCTCTACCACTGAGTCACACCCCAGCCCTCACTGGGATCTAGCAAGTACTCTACCACTGAGCCACACCCAAGCCCCTCACTAGGGATTCTATGCAGTGCTCTACCCCGAGCCACACCCCAGCCCTCACTGGGGATTCTAGGCAGGAGCTCTACCACTGAGCCACACCCCAGCCCTCACTGGGGATTCTAAGCAGGTGCTCTACCACTGAGTCACACTCCAGCCCTCACTGGAGGATTCTAAGCAGGTACTCTACCACTGAGCCACACCCCCAGCCCTCACTGGGGATTCTAGGCAGGTGCTCTACTACTGAGCCACACCCAGCCCCTCACTGGAGATTCTAGCAGGGCTCCACCACTGAGCCACACCCAGCCCCTCACTGGAGGATTCTAGCAGGTGCTCTACCACTGAGCCACACCCCAGCCCCTCACTGGAGGATTCTAGGCAGGTGCTCTACCACTGAGCCACACCCCAGCCCCTCACTGGGGAATTCTAGGCAGGAGCTCTACCACTGAGCCACACCCCAGCCCCTCACTGGGGAATTCTGGGCAGGGACTCCACCACCTGACCACACCCCACCCCTCACTGGGATTCTAGCAGTGCTCTACCACTGAGCCACACCCCAGCCCCTCACTGGGGGAATCTAGGCAGGTGCTCTACCACTGAGCCACACCCCAGCCCCTCACTGGGGAATTCTGGGCAGGTGCTCTACTTTCCAGCTACAGCCCCAGCACCAACTGTTGATATTGGCTCCATTTTTGAGTGCATTGCTTAATCACATTAAGCACTTCCACACTTTTGTGAATCCGTCCCCATCATCTATCTCCTGAACCTTCCCATCCTCCCAAACTGAAAGTCTGCCTCTATTAAATAGTAACTCTTCTTTTCCCTCCCCAGCCCCTGGCTCCCATCATTCTGCTCTGTGTTCTAAGTTCTCCTTATAGGTGGAATGTTCTAGCATTCTTTTTGAGACAGAGTCTCACTGTGTAGCCCTGGATGTCCTGGAGCTCACTATATAAATATACTCAACTGGCCTTGAACTCACAGAGATCTGCCTACCATGGCTTCTCAAATGCTGGGATTAAAGGCCTGCATCACCTTGCCTGGCCCTCCACCCTGTTCAAGACAGGATCTCCTTGTTATTTGCCACTAAGTATGCCAGACTAGCCGGTCCATGAGCTTCCAGGGACTCTCCTGTCTCCACCTCCCATCTCACAGTAGAGGGATTACAGCCGTGCGCTACCACACCCAGCTTTGATGTGGGCTCTGGGTATTTGAACTCTGGTCCTCAGGTTTATGAAACAAGCACGTTACTGACTGAGCCATTTTCCCAACACATAGTTTGTTTGGGTTCTTTTCTTTTTGAAGATTTTCCCCTTTTTTTTTAATTAAAAAAGAAAATTTCAAGCCAGGAGGTGGTGGTGGTGGTCCCAGAACTCGGGAGGCAGAAGCAGGCAGATCTTTTTGAGGCCAGCCTGGTCTACAGAATGAGTTCCAGGACAGCCATGGCTACACAGAGAAACCCTGTCTTAAAAATAAAGGAAGGTAAAAAGGAAGAAAGGAAGGAAGGAAGGAAGGAAGGAAGGAAGGAAGGAAGGAAGGAAGGAAGGAAGGAAGGAAAGAAGGAAGGAAGGTAAAAAGGAAGGAAGGAAGGAAGGGAAGAAAGAAAGAGAAAGGGAAAAAGAAAAAGAAAATTGCCCTGTATTTTCATGTGTATGGGTGTTTTCCCTGTACCATGTGTATGCAGTATCCTCAGAAGCCAGAAGAGGGCATCAGATCTCCTAGAAGTTACCGATGGTTGTGAGCAGTCCTGTCAACGCTGGGAGTTGAATCTGGGTCTTCTGCTCTTAACCTATGAGCCATCTCTCTAGTTCTCCTTTAACTAAGCAAGGAAATGAAACCATCTCTGGATCACGGGCTGCATCATGAGAGGCCATCCTGCAGAGACGCTGCCCTCCCCACCCACCCCACCCCACAGACAGACAGACAGACAGAGAGGAGGGGGGAGAGAGAGAAAGAAAATTTTAAAAAGGAAGAAAGGAAGGGGTTCCACCCTGGGCAGACCCATCTGTTTCCCACGTGGCTGCTTCTCACTGCCACCTGGTGCAGCCATGTCACCGGGAGGGACATGTCACTCAGATGGCTTACTGAGGCCACCGTCTGAGCACCAGGTATCTTAGGTGATAAGTATCTTACTCTCGATGGCCCCATTCCATATAAAAAGCAAACAGCTTTCCAGAGAGGATATGGTTGTCAAAGGCTGCTGCTAAAGAGACAGCGTCTAACTTTCCCCCCAAAGGCTGGTGTGTTACAGCCCTAGTCTTCAATTTAGTCTATCAGGACACAGTGGGAATTTTTAGGAGGAAGGGTGATTGGTGGGAGGTCTCAGATCATTGAAGATTTTGAAGCCCAGCGTGTTGTATGCATGTAATTCACGTGCTCAGGAGACTGGAGTAAGACAATCTCAAGTTTGAGGCTAGCTTAGGCTACATGGTGAGTTTCAGACTATCCTGGGCTATATAGCATGACTATGTTTAAATACAAAGGAAGGAAAGAAGGAAGAAAGGAAGTAAAGAAGGAAGGAAAGAAGACTAATGAGACACTTTTTTCTTTCTCTCTCTGGCCCCTATGAAGTGAAGAGCTTGCTCCACCATGCACCCCCACCATGATATGATGCTTCACCATAGGTTCAAAGACAACAGGATCAATTGTTGGACATCTCTACATCAACATGGAATTCTCTACAACTGTGGCTAAAATAAACATTTCCTCTTCATAAGCCGGCTCTCTTGGGTATTTTGTTACAGCCGCAGAGAGCTGACTACCACAGCCACATAGCTCCAGGTACTCAGTTACTGCGGAATAGTGTGGTCACACACTTTGCCACCAAGCATGGGCCAAGTGGCCAAGTCACCCATGGGAAGCTATGATACTGAAGGAAACCCGAATATGTCTCACTAATCTAAAGAAGTTAAAATGCAAGGGGATTTTCTTTCTTGTGTGTCTGGTTGAAGGGCAGAGATCACATGGACAAAGGGTCCTTGTAAACTCCCCAAACTCCTTTCTAAACCCGGGGCTATAAATTGTCTTTTAATGGTAGCACCAATCAGCCAGACATGGGCACGGAGAGAGCCAAAAGACTTAATTACCTCCCATAGTTTCGCCACCTCTGGAGCCTGAACTGCTTCCTCCTCTGTCTCCACACTAGAAGATTTATTACTCGTTCATAAAATGCCATTGTGGAGAGAGTCCCAAGCCACTGCTTTGAGAGAATTACTTTTCTGAGAGACTGGCCCTTCTTCTCTATGAAGTACACTGTAATGGTTTGAACCGCTTTGGTGCAGCTGTGACCAGTGTGCCTCGGAACAACTAAAGAGGAGGAAGGATTGACGTTGGCTCATGGTTTCAAAGGGTTCCGTCCCTCAAGGTGGCAAGGGCATGGTGGGACAAAACAGCTCCTGGCATGATGGACAGGACACACAGGAAAGGAAATAGGGGGCCCTGGAGAGATGGCTGTGTGATGAGAAGGTACAGAGTGATTCTGCAGAGGAACTGGGTTCGGTTCCCAGCTCCCATGTCGGGCAACTTACAATTGCCTCCAACCCTGTTCCAGGGGATCTGATGTTCTCTTTTGGCCTCTGAAGGTACTACACTCAACACACACACACACACACACACACACACACACACACACACACACACACGCACATGCACACGCACACATACACACACACCACAATAATAAAAATATGAGCAAAGTCAGGGGTCTCTGTTACCACCATGGCCAGCAGAGTAGTGATCCATTTGAGGCAAGAAGATAGTTCAGTTCAGAAATGACTCAGTAGCCAGTGTTGGTTCAAACTTTGGGTATCTAACCCTGAGTAGTTTATTTGGGGCATATTTGAGCACAGCACAGTTTGGTGAAAACTTTCCTGGTGATAATTAACTCAATCCATGTATACAACAAAACACCAAGTAAGCTAAATAAAGATCGCACATGACTACATCCAAACTCTTTGTACAGTACACATGACACCTTCCATAAAGATTGGTTTTATAGATGACTACATGAGACACCTACCATAAAGAATGGGTTCTATAGATTGAGAAAAACAAGGTCACAATAAGGATCTAGGTGAGGAGCTGCATGGTCTCGGCCACACAGATAGCTCAGAGTTCACCAGGCTATTAACCATGTCTCCTCCCAACCCTCTGGAGAGATAACAGACTATGAATTCCTTCCTTTAATGGAACATTCCATATTCCCCGAGTGCTTATCTGTGATCACAAAGACTTCCTTGCCTCCTAAGGGCAGGAAGATGACCTGGTCCTGTCTGCTAGTATGCCTCAATCTTTTCCCATCATCATTCTCCCAAGGAACTTTCTAACTTTTTACATTTTTAATTGCCCAAATATATTAAATACACAGGATCAAGCACATCTGTAATTCCAGTGTTCCGTGAGGCAGGAGGATTGTGAATTCAGGGCCAGCCTGGACTACTATTGCATTAACTTTTCCTGAGAGACATCAACAACCACAGTAGTGTACCCAGAGTAGACTAAGATGATTTCACCCACGTCTAGCCCGCTGAACCAGTGAGTTTATTCGGGGGACTCACATGAGCATGGTTGACGCAAAGGTAGCTGCGCCACCAAAAGCCCACCAGCATTCATGACAACTCGTGAAAATGGAGCCTCTTCCTTCCCCTTCCTCCTCTTCTTCCCTATTTCTCCTCCTGTTTTCCTTCCTCCTCCTTTTCTTCCCCTTCTCTGTCCTCCTCTTCATCCTCCTCTCTTGTCCCTCATCCTCCTCCCATTTTTCCTTCTCTTCCTCATCATATTAGCCAGGGTTCCGTAAAAGAACAGAAATGGTAGAATAGATGGATGGATGGATAGACAGACAGACAGTGGATGGATGGATGGATAGATAGATAGACAGACAGACAGACAGTGGATGGGTGAGTGGATAGATAGATAGATAGATAGATAGATAGATAGATAGATAGATTTATTAAAGTGATTCATAGGTTGTAATGTGAGTAATCCTACAGTGGCTGCCTCCTGATGGGAAGATACAGGATCTGGAGTTGTTCAGTCCGTGAGACTGGATGGCTCAGCTGTCCCAGTGTGGCCCTGGAGTCCCAGGGAAGTCTTCAGAGCTGCTGGTCCTCAGTCTACACTGGAATCTCAAAGAAGTCAACTCTAATGGCAGTGAAGGGATGTCTCAGCAGCAGGATGGGTAAACTTGCCAGCTTCCTTCTCCCATGTCCTTTGTGTGGGCTGCCACCAGAAGGTGTGACCCAGATTTAGGATGTGTCTGCCTACCTCTAATGATCCAATCAAGAAAATCCATGACTGGAATGCCTAGCAGCTTGGGTTTTAGTTGATTCCAGATGTAGTCAAGTTGACAGTTAAGATGAGCCATCACACTCCTCCTCATCCCCCTCTTCTCCCTCCCCTTATCCTCCCCTTCATCCTCCTCGCTCTTCTCCTCCTTCTCCTTTCCCCCCACCAGCATCTCACAAACAGCAGTGCAGACCACTTGGGAAGACATCCTTGCCAGGCCAGGTTGGATTTGTGACCTATCCTACCCAGCCAGGACCAGTGGCACACACCTACAATCCCAGCACCCAAGAGGCTGGGACAGAGGATTAAAGTTCAACCTGGGAACTTCAGAAAAGATTTTGTTTCAAGTAAACAAACATTTTTTTATAATTTTTTTATTTATTCATTATGTATACAGTATTCTGCTTGCATGTGTCCCTGTAGTCCAGAAGAGGGTACCAGATCTCATTACAAGTGGTTGTGAGCCACCATGTGGTTGCTGGGAATTGAACTCAGGACCCCTGGAAGAGCAGTCAGTGCTCTTAACCACTGAGCCATCTCTCCAGCCCCCAACAAACATTTTTTTATAAAAAGTGCTGGAACTATTCAAAGTGTTCTGCACTACCAGGAATTGAACCTAGCATGATAGTCAGGTGCTCTACCACTGAGCAACAGCCCCAGCCCCTCACTGGGGGGTTCTAGGCAGGGGCTCTACCACTGAGCCACACCCCAGCCCCTCACTGGGGGATTCTAGGCAGGTGCTCTACCACTGAGCCACACCCCAGCCCCTCACTGGGGGATTCTAGGTGGGTGCTCTACCACTGAGCCACACCCCAGCTCCTCACTGGGGGATTCTAGGTGGGTGCTCTACCACTGAGCCACACCCCAGCTCCTCACTGGGGATTCTAGGGGTGCTCTACACTGAGCACACCCCAGCCCTCACTGGGGGATTCTAGGCAGGTGCTCTACCACTGAGCCACACCCCAGCCCATCACTGGGGGATTCTAGGCAGGGCTCTACCACTGAGTTGCATCCCCAGCCCTCTTTACACTTTTATTTTGAAGTAAGTTCTCGCTAAGTTGACCCATCTGGCCTCACACTCACTCTCTAGCCCAGGCAGCCCCTATACTTGCATCCTGGTGTTCAACCTCTCATACAGCTGGGATGGCAGGCCTGTATCACCAGTCCCTGTTCCAAAGGGCCTTTTAATTAAACCAAGAAGAAGAGTCCCGCTCTTGGAGAGCAGCTCCTCCTTCCTCTTCCCCAAGATTGACACTCAGTTATGAGTGTGGCTGGCAGGGGGTGGGGCCACATGGAGAGTGGACAGAGCCTCTACAGTTCCCAACATCTGGGACCAAGCTGACTCTCCTTGGCCAAGAAGAGAAGGCACTCACACCAGAAACTAGCAGATTCCTTAATTAGAGCCAGACTATTCCGAGCTGCACCCCCCCACCTCAACCTGGGTGGCCCCCGCTAGAAGAGGAGACGACATTGTTGTGTTTATGCTTATGAGGCGGATCTGCTGGAAGAGAGCATTCTGAATGAGATTACATCTTATACATGTTTAATGTACTGTTCCCACCATTTAAAATGCAGCTCTATTAAAACAGCAGGGAGGGGGGGATTGACTCACGGAGCTGGGTGTGGAGAGAATAGATCAGCAGTGAAATGAATAATATATTAACAGAAGAATGCTGTTGCTTTTCATATTAATCGTATAAATCACGGGATTCTTGGGCTGTCAGCAGAAGTTAAGGAGGAGGGGGAAACCGACTTCTGGTTTCACAGCCCGGGAAAGACCAAGGCTGGTGAGGTATGGGAGCCAGATGCCTGGTGACCATGCTGGTAACAAGATGGGTTTTCTGGGCATGATAATGAGGCTGCCAAGGGCCTGGGAATTCCCCCAGGGCAGTGCTATTTGCTGTAGAAGGGCATCAACTCAGCCCCTGCCTATATCCCTTACTAATGCTTACTGCTTACTCTGAGTATGAGAAAGATGAATGGAATACAGTCCCTGCCTGCAGGCCAAGGAGACAGACGTATACACAGATGGTCCAGCAATGTGCAGCCGGGCAGAACAGAGGCCTTCCCAAGAAACACAGGTGGGCATCCCCAAATGCCAAGTGTCCCCTACCCCCGTAGGTGAATCTTTTTTTATATATATTGTTTTTTATGATTTTTTTTAAGGCAGGGAGCCTGGTGTGGTGGTTGATTTTTGAAACCCCAGCACTTGGGTGAGGAAGCAAGAGGATCAGGATTTCGAGGCCATCCTCCACTACACAGTGAGTTTGAGACTACGCACAGCTACATGAGACCCTGCCTCAAAAAGAAACAATAGGAAAGGTCTGGAGAGTTGTCTCCATGGTTAAGAGCAGCTACTGCTCAGGTAGAAGACCCAAGTTATCTGAGTTTGGTTCCCAGCATCCACATTGGATCACTCATAACTTCCAGTAACTCCAGCTCCTAGGGACCTGACATCATGGCTGGCCATTCAGCCCCAGGCATCTCTCCAGGGCTGGGACTGCAAGCATATACCAACACAGATTTTCTATGTGGGTTCTAGGAATCAAAGTCAGGTCTCATGCTTACACAGCAGCCATTTTACCCACTGAGCCTCTGAAGCAAGATCTTCAGTGATGGGTATCCACCTGAGTCAAGTCTCAAGTTCAAGCTCATTCCCGGGCACATTATCAGAGGCCCATCAACGTGGAATTACTAGCGGTACGTTTCAAGCCTGCGTTTATTTGTGTGCCTGTGCCTGTGTGTGTTCGTGTATGCTTATGGGTGCACACACGCCATGGTGTATAAGTCAGAGTTCAACTCACAGAGGTTGGTGCTCTCCTTCCATCATGTGGGTTCCAGGTATGGAACCAGGCTTGACAGCAGGCACCTTTATCTGCTAAGCCATCTCACCAACCCACGAGTCACATTCATAAATAAATATTTGAGCTCTGATCACATCCACTTCTTTATTATCCCATCTCATCAGCATGCTGCCATTCAAGGACGTCGGTGCGCTCTCTACAGTGCTTGGGGAAGGCAGTCAAGTGACTTCCGCAAAGTCACGCAGCTAATAAACACCTGGGATGCTTCTAGGATGCAAACTAGCCAGGCACTATACGAAGTGCTGTCATCTGCCCTCTGTGTTTACCCACAATCCCCTCCTTCATGGCCAGGCCTCCACTCTGGGCCCTGTAAGTTGAGCCATTGAGCACAGCGCTGAGAAATCAGACTCCTTTGCTCTAGCCGGGAGGTTGAATCTTGCAAGCTGTGACCGAAGGTGGATGAAGACAGGTGTGTTGAGGAGGGCCAGGACCCACCAGGGTAGGGATGAGGCTGGGCAAGTGCAAATGGGCTCTAGTGATGGGTGGGGCTGAGTCTGCTGTTTTGTCTACCCAGGTCCGGGGCAGACAGACCTATAAACAAGAAACCATCTCCCACTTTTCAGATATTTTACCTCCTTTTCTGATGCCTGAGGGTTTGGAAGAAGACAGAATGCCCTGACAATGACCACACAACCATTCTGACATCTACTAGATGTCCCTGTCTCATGTGACAAATTGTCCCAATAAAGCCTTGCTTTGTGGGGGCTGGTGAGATGGCTCAGCACTTAAGAGCACTTGATGCTCTTGCAGAGTGTTGAGTGACAATATTCCTGGGGAGATGTGAATAAAACTTCTTCTCGCCCAGATAGGAACCAATGTCAGACCAAAGTAAGGGTACCACTAAAGGCAAGTTGATGAGCCAATGAGATGTATTAGAGTTGGCTATAGAAATATGGGTGAGGGGTCGCTTGCAGGAGCAGAAATGAGTCAAAGACAGTTGCGTTGCCAAAGTCCACCCCAACATGGGTGACAGCACAAAACGGGGAAATCTGAAGCTCACTGCTCAACCCACAGGCAGCTCAAGAGGTTGGCATGTGTCTCCTTCAGACAGACAGGTAGGTTCAGCCTCTTCTAGGCAGCTTGTCTGAGAGGGTCATTCAGCAGTTCTTATTACTGAAAAATACCTGAGGAGAGACGGTCCTAGTGAATCTGGTAAATTTTAGGAAATTCCTGAAGCTATCGAGTAGTTTATTCCTTGAGCTTACCAAGCTTCCCTGAGAAATGGAATGTTTTGCCTCGCCTTTAACAACCTGCACCTTAAAGGAGCTTTCCATCCGAAACGGAAGGTTTTAACCCGGAAAGAAACAGCTACATGACACCAAGTTTGGCTCCCCGCACCTGGAAGTTGAGTGGCTCACAACCATGCTGTAACTTCAGCTTTGGGGGATCTAATGCATTCTTCAGGGCTCCCCAGGGACCTGGGTGCACATTCACACATATGCACACAAACAAAATGTAAAAAAAAACTAAATAAAAGTTAAAAAAAATAAAATGAGTCGCTTTGGAAGCTGAGGAGATGACTTGGCTACTAAAAATGCTTGCTTGCAAACATGAGGTTCAGAGCATAGATTCCCAGGAACTCAAGTAAACCCAGGCAGGTGTGGTGGCATGCCTGTCATTCTAGCCTCAGAGGTCAGAGATGGAACCTCCCAGAGCAAGACAGCCAGCGAGACTAACCATATTGAGCTGTAGGCTTGATTAAGAGACCCTGTCTCATTGGAAGAATAATAGATTATGATTCCCAACCTCAGGGACATGCACACACACACGTGCTCACACATATGTGTGCATACACAAAACCGTGCATACACATATGTAGTGGGTAGCCATTCCAGCTCTGATCTGGAAGTTCCAAGCCCCAATGAGGCTTCGGTAACTGTCATGCCTATAAGTCAGGGCCAAGACAGGGCCCTGAAGATCTGAGATCCGGATGTGCCGCCTTCTCTTGGTTCCTGGACCATGGACACTAGAGGTAGACCAAGCAGAGTTCTCCAGAGAACACCGCCGGACTGCACTACGTCTTCCCCAGACCCTGTAACCTACCTATCCCTTCATTTGTAAGTTATACCACTAAATAAACCTCCCTTTTAACTACGTGGAGTGGCCTTAATAATTTCACCAATACACATACACATGAAAAATGGATAAAGAAAAAAAATAGAGTTGCTTTGGGAGCTAGGGATGCGACTGAGTTCTCTAGCACTTGCCTAGCATGCATGAAGAAGGCCTGGTTTTCATTCCTAGCTTTATGTAAAACTGAGTGGTGTGGTGCCTGCCTCTAATCCCAACACTCAGGAGATGAAGGAGCAAAAGTGTCAGAAGTTCAAAGTCATCCTTGGTTACTTAATCAAGGTCAAGGCTAGTCTGACCCCGCTTCAAAGCCAAAAAGCAAGGGCTGGCAGAATGGCTCAGCAGGTAGCGGTGATCGCCACCAGGCTCGGAAACCTGAACTCAACCCGGGGCTGCTCACATGGTGGACAGAGAAAACCAAGACCAGAGAGTTGTCCTCTGATCCCCACACACATGCGGGGGGGGGGGGGCACAGGCGGGTGTTCAGGCACATTCAGTCTTGTTTACAGTATAGGCGCTGCTACTGGGTTAGTGCATGCCCAGGGCCAGCATGCCCAGATGTCCATAGCAATGACAATCCAGAACAAGTGACCTCAGCTTCTTCCCCTTCCATAGAGGACCTATACAGAGCTCAGCCTGAGGGGAGCACTGGGCACACCACATGTGGGTCACTGTGACTGTTGTGGCCAAGCTGGATCCCTCTCCTGGAAGAGACCAGGCTCCAGCCTGGAACTCCCGCCTGGCAGGCCATCCCCTACAAAGATGCAAAGGGTTGAGAGAGAGAGAGAGAGAGAGAGAGCATCTCCATGACAACCATGATACCCCCGCCAGGACGGGTGGGTGGGGGGTCACTGGCTTCCCATTTCCAGGCCACAAGCTGGCAACTGAAACCCAAAGGCTAGAAAAACTGGGGTGAAGACAAGCGTGGCTTCTGGCAGCAGGCAGATCACAAGCTCCCTAGGTCCCCGAGCTGCAGCCTGAGCCAGAGCAAGCTGGGGGAAAGTAGGCCAAGGCACCCGCCTGCGCAGCGCACCCTGCCTCCCTCCCAGACTCCTACTTCCTAATGCACTGAAAAGGGACCGAACGTTCTTGGAAACACCGGAACCATGAGTGGGTCATGGGCCTCATGTGGGAGCAGTTCTGAGCCTTGACAGGACCACCAAGAGGATTCCAGAAACCCTTGGGGTGTACATCTGAGCCTGAAAGAGAAAGGAGAACCCTGACTTGCTGTGGCCTTTTAAAAACTTCTGTGGGGCTGGAGATGAAATCCAGGATCTATTGTGCTAGAGCCACGCCCCTGTGCCCTCACTAGGAGATTCTAGGCAGGGGTTCTACCCCTGAGCCACACCCCAGCCCCTCACTGGGGGATTCTAGGCAGGTACTCTACACTGAGCCACACTCCAGCCCCTCACTGGGAGATTCTAGGCAGGTGCTCTACCACTGAGCCCCACCCCCAGCCCCTCACTGGGGGATTCTAGGCAGGTGCTCTACCACTGAGCCACACCCCAGTCCCTCACTGGGGGATTCTAGGCAGGGGCTCTGCCACTGAGCCACACCCCTGCCCCTCACTGGGGGATTTTAAGCAGGTACTCTGCCACTGAGCCACACCCCTGCCCCTCACTGGGGGACTCTAGGCAGGTGCTCCACCACTGAGCCACAGCCCAGCCCCTCATTGGAGGACTCTAGGCAGGTGCTCCACCACTGAGCCACACCCCAGCCCTTCACTGGGGGATTCTAGGCAGGTCTACCCTACCACACCCCCCCCCACTGGGTCTAGCAGGGCCCCCTGAGCCACACCCCAGCCCTTCACTGGGGATTCTAGGCAGGTGCTCTACCACTGAGCCACACCCCAGCCCCTCACTGGGGGATTCTAGGCAGGGCCTCTACTGCTGAACTGAACTCAGCCTCTTTTCTGAGACTTGTGCGCATGCTTGAATGATCATCCCTGCTGGTTAAGAGCAACTGACCACCAGTGTCCTGTTATGATACAAAATAGATTCTAGTATGAATGATTCTGTCTCCTGTGGTGGTTTGAATGAGAACGTCTCTCACAGCCATTTGAACACTTGGTCCACCATTGGATGGTGCTGTTTGGGGAGGTATGGCTTTGCTGGAGGGAGTATGTCACTGGAGGTGGGCTTCGAGAGCTTAACACCCCACCCCGCTTGCAGTTTGCTCTCTCTGCTCTGTGCTTAAGGTTCAAGATGTGAACCCTCAGCTTCATCCTCCAGCCACCATGCCTGCCTGCTGCCTCCATTCTGCCATTATGGACTCAACTGTCTAGAACCATTAACCAAAATAAACTCTTCCCTCTATATATTGCCTTGGTTGTGGTGTTTATCACAGCAATAGAAAGCAAACTGATACCAAAATCATGACTGCTGTGACAGACCTGGGGTAAGACTGTAGATGTGTTTGGAGCTTTGGGTTGGCTGTAAACAAAGTCAACCTCCCCTCCCCTCCCCAAGCTGCTTTCGATAATGGTCTTTACCACAGCAATGGAAAGCAAAGTAAGATACTCTGTTTAGGAAAATATAGGACAACCAGGGCTCGGAAAGGAAGTCAAGCTGAGCATGGTAGCACAGACCTATAATGCCAGCTACTACTCAAGGGGCTGAGGCAGGAGGATAACAAGTTCAAGACCAGCCTGGGCTACAGAGTGAATTCCAAGCCAGCCTAATAAGACTCTATCCCACAAAAAAAAAAAAAGTAGAAGTAGAACTGAGGTTATAACTTAGCTGTGGAGCACTCGCCTAGATCTTCATGTCTAATTAATCCTTCCATCCCAAGAACACTGTTTCTGCTGACAGATAAATGCTGAGATGTCTCGGTCTACATTCTGTTGCTTCAGTGGAATATCATGGACTGTGTAATTCATAAGACTAAAGGTTATTAGAGCTTGGGTATGAAGTGTCTTCCCCAAAAGCTTGTGTGTGGGAGCTCGGTCCCCTGTGGGTGGATCCAGTCTTTGTGAAAGACTGGGTCGTGAGAGTTCTGCTTTCATTGCTAGATCAACCCCTTGATTGATTCCTAATACCATGGCATTATTAGCAGGTAGAAATAAGAAGGAGGTGGGGCCTAGCTGGAGGAAGTAGGTCCCTGGAGGCATGTCCTTGGAGGGTATCTTGCCCCAGTTCCTTTTGTTAATTTGTGTGTGTGTGTGTGTGTGTGTTGTGTGTGTGTGTGCATTCATGTGTGGCTAGGGGTACATACACATTCACATGTACATATGTATGGAAGTCAGAGGGCAGCCTCAGACTCTGTCCTCCTCCTTGTTTGTTCGGAACTCACCAAATAGGCTAGACTGGCTCACCAGACAGCTCCAGGAATCCACTCCTCTCTGCCTCCAGAGTGCAGGTATTGCAAACATGCAATACTATGCTCCAGGGAATCCAACTCAAGTCCTCATGCTTGCAAAGCATGCACTTTACTGACCCCAACATGCTTGCAAAGCAAGCCCTTTACTGACCCCAGGCCCCTAATTACCACTTAAAGATTCCATCTGGTCCCCCTTTTTAGTGTCTCACAATGAGTAACATTCCACCTGAGTTGGTGGCACAAACCTGCAATCCTAGCACTCAGGAGATTGAGACAGGAGGAGAATAAGTTCAAGGCAAGCCTGGGGTACATAGTAAAAACCCCATATCGAGATAGAAAGATAGATAGATGCATGGATAGGTAAATAGGTAGATTAGGGAGAGAGAGAGAGAGAGAGAGAGAGAGAGAGAGAGAGAAATAGACTTACAGATATAAAGATTAGAGATAGAAATGAAATAGAGATGGATACAGACATAGATGTAGGGTGAGTGTGTGTGTGAGTTGTGTGTGGAAATGTGTGTATGTTGTGTGTTGGTATGTGTGTGCATTTGTGTGTTGTGTGTATGAGTGTGTTCTGTGTTGCTATGCTTTGCATTTGTGTGTATGTTCTATGTATGTGTGTTGTGTATTTGTGTGTGTTCTGTGTATGTATATATGTGTGTGTTGTGTGTATTTGTTGTGTATTTGTGTGTGTTCTGTATTTGTGTTTGTGTTACATGTATATGTGTGTTTTATATGTGGATATGTTGTGTATTTATGTGTTGTACATATGGTGTGGGGGAGGGTTGTGTGTGTATTTGTGTGTGTGTGTGTGTATGTGTGTGTGTGTGTGGTGTGTATGTGTGTGTTTGTCAAGTTTTCTGCCACCACCTTTGGTGATGCTGACCATAAGGAGAATTTGAAAATGAATGTGGCATCTCTAATGAGAAGTCTGGTTCATCCCCACACTGACTCATCCCACCCATCTTACCAGGGCAAGATGCTCTGAAACTCTTCCCAGGAGGTAGCCCCTGTGGGAAACTGGAAGCCCTGCAAATATTTGTACTCTGGAAATTATTTGTAGCTATCTTTGGATCGTTTTAAGAAAACTGTCCTGTTTTCTTTCATCCCACTTTACACCGAATGCTCCATGGGTCTTCACAGGACAGTAAATAGACACAATAACACCAGACTCTGTGTCAAATACTCCAGGGACAGATAAATTACTGCACGCAGCAAGAGGAATACCAACGGGGCACTGTCCAAGCTAAGCAGCATCCCAGCTGGGTGGCAGGATGGGAGCTTTCAGTGTGGATTCTGACCGTATTATACCCTCACTTGCTGGCCTTCGGCATTGGCTCCACACACACACACAGCCACCTCCTGTCCTCCAAGCCTGCCCGGGATCTAGGAGATGCTCAAGTGTTGATAGCCCACAGGCTTTTGGGAGGAGCCATTGCAGAATAGCGGTCACCATGGAGGGGCCTTGTGTGTTTGCATGACCGTCCAGGACTTGTGCAAATATATCACACAGGCCACGCCTGCCTTCTGTGGAGAGGAGTAGTTACTTTTACACAGTATTAGTTGCTTCTGCAAAGCTATGATAAAAATACCAGATCAAAGCGCCTTAAGGAAGGCTGGAGAGATGGCTCAGAGGTTAAGAGCTGTTCTTCCAGAGGTCCTCCCAGCACCCACATGGTGGCTCACAACCATCTGTAATGAGATCTGGCTCCCTCTTCTGGCCTGCAGGGATACATGCAGACAGAACACTGTGTACATAATAAATAAAATCTTTAAAAAAAAATACCTTAAGGATAGAAAGGTTTGTTTTTCATTCAGTGTCTTTATTAGTCAGAGTTCTTTAAAGAAACAGAACTGATAGAATAAAAGGTGTGTGTGTGTGTGTGTGTGTGTGTGTGTGTGTGTGTGTGTGTGTGTGTTATTAGATTGGTTTATAGGATGGGATCCAGGTAGTCCAACAGTAGCTGTCTCCGGATGGAAAGGCTGTGAATCTGGTAGTTATTCAGTCCATAAGGCTGGATGTCTTAGAATCCTATTGTTGCTGGAGTCCCGGAGGATTCCTAGAAAGATGCTGGTCTTCAGTCTATGCTGGAATTCCAAAGAAGTTGGTTCTAATGCCAGCAAAGGAATGTCTCAGCAACACGGTACATGAACTTGCCAGGCAGTAAGGGCAAGCAGGCAAAAAACAAAAACTTCCTTCTTTATGTCCTTTTATTTGGGGCTGCCACTAGAAGGAGTGGCCCAGATTTAGTGTGGGTCTTCTTGCTTCAAATAATCTGATTAATAAAGGCCCTCAAAGGAGTGTTCAGCAGCTTGGGTTTTAGTTGATTCCAGATGTAGTCAAGATGGCAACCAAAATAAGCCATCACCATGTCAGAGGGGTTCAACCCATCATAGCAGGGAATGCACTGGCCCATTGTAGTTCATATTGACAGAGCATGTGGTGGTGTTCACGCCATGGTGGACCAGGAATGTGGTGGTGTTCACACCATGGTGGACCAGGAATGTGGTGGTGTTCACACCATGGTGGACCAGGAATGTGGTGGTGTTCACACCATGGTGGAACAGGAATGTGGTGGTGTTCACACCATGGTGGACAGGAATGTGGTGGTGTTCACACCATGGTGGACCAGGAATGTGGTGGTGTTCACACCATGGTGGACCAGGAATGTGGTGGTGTTCACACCATGGTGGACCAGGAATGTGGTGGTGTTCACACCATGGTGGACCAGGAATGTGGTGGTGTTCACACCATGGTGGACCAGGAATGTGGTGGTGTTCACACCATGGTGGACCAGGAATGTGGTGGTGTTCACACCATGGTGGACCAGGAATGTGGTGGTGTTCACACCATGGTGGACCAGGAATGTGGTGGTGTTCACACCATGGTGGACCAGGAATGTGGTGGTGTTCACACCATGGTGGACCAGGAATGTGGTGGTGTTCACACCATGGTGGACCAGGAATGTGGTGGTGTTCACACCATGGTGGACAGGAATGTGGTGGGGGGGTGGGTGGTGTTCACACATGGTGGACCAGGAATGTGGTGGTGTTCACACCATGGTGGACAGGAATGTGGTGGTGTTCACACCATGGTGGACCAGGAATGTGGTGGTGTTCACACCATGGTGGACAGGAATGTGGTGGTGTTCACATCATAGTGGACCAGGAATGTGGTGGTGTTCACACCATGGTGGACCAGGAATGTGGTGGTGTTCACATCATGGTGGACCAGGAATGTGGTGGTGTTCACACCATGGTGGACCAGGAATGTGGTGGTGTTCACATCATGGTGGACCAGGAATGTGGTGGTGTTCACACCATGGTGGACCAGGAATGTGGTGGTGTTCACACCATGGTGGACCAGGAATGTGGTGGTGTTCACACCATGGTGGACCAGGAATGTGGTGGTGTTCGCATCAAGGGACCAGGAATGTGGTGGTGTTCACACCATGGTGGACCAGGAAACTAAGGAGGGAATACTGGCATCTGGGTGTTTCTTCTGTTCTTCCTTACTACACATGGTCTCCAATACTGTAGGAAGGTGACACACTGCCCGAGTTTCATTTCTGAAGCTGTGATAAAATTCCCTGACAACAAACAACTTAGAGGAGAAAGGTTCATATTAGCTCACAGTTCCAGGCTATATAGTCCATCACTGCAGAGAAGTCATAGACGCAAGAGCCTAAGACCCCAGGTCACATCACATCCCCCATTCAAAAACAGAGAGCGTGAATGCATGCATACTTAGTGCCCAGCTCTTTCTCTGCTCTCACACAGTCCAGTGTTGTGGAATGTTAGTTTAAGATGTGTTACATTCGCTTATGCTGTGGAATATTTGGTTAATGATGCAAAGATGTGTTGCGTTCATTTATGTTGCATTTGTTTAACTCTGTAAAGCTGTGTTACTCTGCCTTTCTAACACACCTGATTAGTCTAATAAAGAGCTGAATGTCCAATAGCAAGGCAGGAGAGATAAACAAGCAGGGTTGACAGACAGAGAAAATAAACAGGAGGAGAAATCTAGGAAAGAGAGTGAGGATAGAGAAAAGGAGAAGGAGAGGAGGATGCCAGGGGCCAGCCACCCAGCCACACAACAAGCCACAAAGTAAAAAGGAAATATATATATAAAGGTAAAAAGCCCAGAGACAAAACATAGTTAAAGAGAACCAGGATAATTTAAGTTCGAAAAGCTGACTAGTAAAAAGCCAAACTAAGGCCAGGCATTCATAAATAAAAATAAGTCTCCATGTATTTATTTGGGAGCTGGGTGGTGGACTCCCAAAGAGTTAAAAAAAAAAAAAAAACTACACACACACAAAAAAAACAACACACACACACACACACCACTAAACTAACAAATATATGTAATTTTTAGTTTAAAAGAGTGTGGGAGCTGGAGAGGTGGCTCAACAGTTAAGAACACCGGCTGCTCTTTGCAGAAAACCCAGATTTGGATCCCAGCACCTACATCAGGCAACTCGCAGCCATCTGTAATTCCAGTTCCAGAGGCAAGACACCCTCTTCTGGCCTCTGTGAACACTGGTACACATACGGTGTACACATACACACAGAACATGGTGCAGGTACACAATCATACACATAAAAATAAATCTAAAAAAAAAGTGATTGAAAACGTGCTTCTCTTTGAAAACAAAGAAAAAGAACATGGAAGGTCAGGTGATTGGGGGAGAGTAATGGAACATTCTAGGACTCAGCTAGGAGGACCTTTTCTCCAAGGTGGACTTGAAAGAATGAAGCGGGAGGGGGATTTCCAGCCTGGTTTCATACCAAAAGAGACACTAGCAATTTCCCCTGCTGCTGTGGGCCCCATTAAAGATCTAATTTCTATTCACCTATAACTTTATTAGGCTCATCCGAGCTATTCATCAAGGAAGCCTGTCTGGGAAAGGGTGTATCGTGGCTTTTATTAAAATGTCCTCTCCGTGGCAACTGCGTTAGGTTTTATGATCCTGCACACAGATCTATCTTGACAATGGGAGTCTTCTCTCCATCGCTCCAGTAAAAGAGGTTACAGGTAGAATACCTAGGATCTGGATATCTGAGATGCTGTATCCCCAAGTATGAGCTTTTAGTGTCTTTTTGTTGTTGTTGTTTTTAATGTTTTAGGTTTATTTTATTTTTAAAATTACATGTATGTGGGAGGTACATGTACCTGTAAGTATGAGTGTCTGCAGAGGCCAGAAGAGGGCGCCAAATTCCCCTGGAGCTGGAGTTAAAGGTGAATGTGAGCCTCCTGGCATGGGTTTTGAACTCGGTTCCTCGGCAAGAGCAGTATGTGCTCTTAAACACTAGGACATCTCTCCATCCCTGATTTAGAGTCTTAACTGGGTTTTTACCTCCTGTAGAACGGCTAGCTGACTCTCTTTCAGACACTGACCAAGCTTTCCCTCTATTGCTGTGATAAAATACCCTGACAAAAAGCAACTTAGGGAGGAAGGGCTTTATTCCACTTACAATTCAAAGCCATAGTTCATTGTTTTGGGGAAGTCATTTGAGACAGCTAGTTACATCATATCCACAGTCAAGAGCAGAGAGAAGTGAGTACACACCCAGGCTGCCTGTCTGTTTGCTGCTTAGCTAGCTTCCTTCGCTCACACAGGTCAGGGCCCAGCCTAGGGAACGATGCCACCCACGATGGACTGGATCTGCTTTCCTCAATTAAGTTAAGGATAATTCTCACAAACCTGATCTAAACAAATCCTCAGGCTGTCCTCCAGATCATTCTAAATTGCAGCAAGTGACCTCTTTTAAAAAAAAAAATGTATGTGTATGTGTGTGTGCAAGCATGCCTTGGAGGCCAGAATAGGGAGTTGGATTCCCTGGAGCTGGAGTTATTCTAGAGAGCTGTGAGCCACTTCATGGGTATCGGGCACTGATCATGGATCCTCTACAGAAGCAGGACAATCTTTTAAGACCTGAGCCATCTCTCCGGCCCTGCAAGTTGACGTTTAAGACCTACCATCTCAACTAGGTTCTTAGCTCAGTTCTGGGAGTTTAGATACAGGTTGCCATCCCATTACACTTGCAGCCGACTCTCACAGGTTACCACCTTCCCAAATTCTTGGCTGCTGTGCCCTTCAGCCATGTACTAAGGCCAGTGTGGTTTTTTGTTTTTAGTGTTTTTTTGTTTTTTTGTTTGTTTGTTTGTTTGTTTGTTTGTTTTAAAGTTGTCCCTAGACAGAGCCTAAAGACTCAGGGTGAGGTTGGTTACCAGGCTGCAGGAAGATTATGACAGGTGGCCCTAGGGGTACAGGACTTAGCAGGTTGTGAAAAAAAACGTTGAGGGAAACAAATGCCAGAGCCTAGACTGGGTGACAGTTACTCAGAGCCACACAGAAAAGCCTGTCCTCTTTGCTTGACGGAGAGATAGTAATCCCCTCCCCGCAAGCTCATTCCAGGTCCGAACTGCTAGGAAAGCCCCACAGACAGACAGAAGCGTCCAAAGGGTGTGTTCTACCCCAGCTGTCTTGAGCTTCATGATCGCCTGCCTGTCCCAGGGTGAATTCCCAAAGATTTGGTTGTTGTTAATGATAATTACAATACTGCTAAAGAGAGGATAATGAACCCACAAACATCTGGAGACAGAGCCGTCGCCTGCCGCAGGGCCTGGCGTGCAGAGTAAACGAAACAAATCTCATAATTAATAAAACTGAATGCCAGACACGGTAGTGCAAGCTTCAAACCCCAGTGCCTGGGAGGTAAAGGCAAGAGTTCAAGGTCATCCTCAGCTACATAGTCAGTTCAAGACCAACCTGGGTTTTACATAAGACCTTGTCTGGAAAAAAAAAAAAAAAAAAAAAAAAAAAACCACTGGACTGAAGAGTTAGTTCTGCTGTTAAAGCTTAATGCTGCTCTTATAAAGAACCTGAGTTCGGTTCCCAGCACCCACAGCAGCGGCTCACATCCACCTATAACTCCAGCTCCATGAACATCTGATGTCCCTGACCTCCAGGGGCACATGCACTGAGGTGCACATGGCCACACATAGACATGCACACATACACATAAATAAAAAATAAAGAATAAACGTTGGGGCTGGAGCAATGGCTCAGTAGTTAAAAGTGTGGGATTCTCTTGCAGAGCATCTAAGCTTAGTTCCCAGAACCCACAAGGAGGCTCACAACTGTCTGTAACTTCAGTTACAGAGAGTTTGGACACTCTCTTCTGTCCTCTGTGGGCACTGGATATGTGCAAGGTATAGACGTGCTGGCAAAACACCCATACGCATTAATGTTTCTAATTAAAAATAAATCTTAAAATGTGTGTGTGTGTGTGTGTGTGTGTGTGTGTGTGTGTGTGTGTGTGTGTATGATGTCCAAACATGTATGTGTGTTTGCATTCATGGGGAGGAGTAGTGTGCATGTGTGTGTTCATGCATGTGGAGATCCAAGGTTGATGTCCAGAATCATCCTCTATCACTTGTTCGCCTTATTCATGGAGGCAAGGTTTCTCAATCAAACCCAGAGCTTATCGATACAGCTAGTCTGTAGTCTCTCTAGCCAGCTTGCTCTGAGAATCTTGTCTCCACCTTCTAAGCCTGGAATTACAAGCAGGCCACTGAGTCCCCCAGACATTTACATGGGTTCTGGGGACCTGAACTCAGATCTCTTGCTTGCGGGAAGACAAGCCCCTTCACCTTTATTTGGGGGACTTTCTCTGAACCTCGAGCTCATTGATTTGCGCAGAGTTGACACCCGACCTTCATGCCTTTCCTTGATAAAGCCTGTCCCCGGCATAGCTCATCTCAGCTTGCTTCATTATTCTGCATGAAGGTTAGTTCTCCCAAAAAGGAGCCCTTAGAATTCCTCTTGCTTGGGGTGAGGGATATATTTATCTGCTGTTACCCTCCCTTTCTCCCTCCTGCATTCTCAGTATAAGGCTTGAGTTCCTTTATAATTCATCAACAAAGGCTCACAGAGTGAGCTCAGCTCTTACTCTGTAGCCAAACTGCCAGCTCACCTCTTAAGAAGCCCACACCTCAGAGGAGGACCCTCAGATCTCCGTGTCCTGAGGCTGGGGATGACTCGTCTGTGAGTCAGGATAGGGCTGAGCAGGCACCACTGTCCTGAGCTGCACCCTGCCTGCCGGAGCTGTGTGTGAGGGAATAAGCTGGGGACGTTCGTTCATTCATTGAACCAGCATGCCCTGGGTGCCTGCTGGGTGCCAGGCACTGGGTTGGGACCTCTTGTAGATGCCATCTGTGGTGGCTAGCTGCATTGTCAATTTAACACAACCTAGAATCATCTGGGAAGAGAATCTCGGTGAAGGGCTATTTAGGTCAGGTTGGCCTGTGGACCTGTCTGTGGGGATTGTCTTAATTGAATTCACTGATTTGGGAAAACTCTGACCACCATGGACAGCACCATTCCCTAGGCTGTGGGGGTAGAGCTGGGGGAGGGGAGGTGGTTCTGAACTGCATGAGAGAGGAGAAATTGGGCTGAATGCATGCATGCATTCAATTCTCTCTGCTCTTGACTGCGAATGACATTCTTGACTCTGGATGTCATGTGACCAGCTGTTTGCCGTCCTTGCCTTGACTTCCCCACAGTGATGCAGTGTAATCTGGAATCGTAAGCCGGACTGAGCCCCTTTTTCCTCTAAATTGCTTTTTGTCAGGGTATTGTATCACAGCAACAGACATGAAACTAGGGAAACATCTTACATAATCCCCTGCCAATGCTGGGAGGAAGATGCCCACATGTCCATCTGACAGATGTGGAGTCTGAGGTTCAGGAGACTGTAGTCTGTTGTCGCTTCCGCCTAGCTGGTGTGTAACAATGAGTCTTTGTGGACACCTGCCATGCAAGCACTTGGGAGGTAGAGGCAAGTGGGTTGGGTGTTTAGGTCAGCCTACAACAAGGAATGAGTTTGAGGCCAGCCTGGGATACACAAGACTATCTCAAAACAAAATAAACAAGGGCCGGCAAGATGGCTCGGCTCCCTGGACCCACGGCGGAAGGTGAAACCAACTCCCAAAAGGTTTTTTTGTTGTTTTGTTTTGTTTTGTCTCTGTCTAGCCTTGGCTGTCCTGGAACTCGATTTGTAGACCAGGCTGGCCTCAAACTCAGAAATCCACCTGCCTCAGCCTCCTGAGTGCTGGGATTGAAGGCGTGTGCCACCACCACCCATCTCCAAAACTCTTCTAATTTGGTGAACCCATGAGTTTGTTGAAAGCTTACTTACAGTAGCAAGGATGGCTGTTATGTACAGGAGTGATCCCAAAAAAATCACTGCAAAGTCCAAGAGAGATTCCTGAAAGCTTCAAGGTAGATCCCCCAACCCCCAGACCTCCCCAGTCCCTCCTCCTGCCCCCCTTTCAATTAATTTCCTACCTTTTGCACACTCTAGCATCTCCTAAGACTGCCTGTAGCTAGGCAGGATTACCTGTGGCTCAGGGTTGCTCAAGAGGGAGGCCATAATGGTCAGGAGGCAGATTCTATGATATCCCCAAACCCAGGATAACATCATCTTGAGATCCTTAATCCCATCTGTACAGACCCTGCTTCCCAGGAAGGTACATCCTGAGGTCTGGATAGACATGGTTTGTTTTGGGTTTTGGTGTTTTTTTTTTTTTTTTAACACGTATTTATCTGTTTGTTTATTGGCAGGGGTCAGAAGGAGTCGCATGCCATGGAGCCCAGGTAGCAGTCACAGGACGACTTGCAGATGTCCGCTCTCCCTTTCCACCCTTTAGGTTCAGGAGACTGACTCGGGTCCTCCAGCTTGGCAGTGGGCACATCCACCCAGAGCCATCTTCCTGGCTCCTGAATGTCAGAGGGGACAGTTTGACACAAGTGTTTCTCCTAACAGAATTCCAAATTCCAGTAGACCTGAATTAATAGATCTCCGAGGGCCAGGCACCGTGCTGGGGTCCCTGGAGCTACAGCTATCAACCACTCCCTTGAGGCCAAGAATCCCGTAAGTGTGGAGGGGTAGTTCAAGGGGCCTGTGCATCTGATGACCCACCTCCACTCTGCCCCTCCACCCCCCAGCCAGAGGCTCTGCTCTTGCCGGGCACTGCCTAGTCTAGGACACAATCCACTTGTTCTAGAGCGTTCCCTACCTGTTCTGGATTGGGCTCTGCCTCTTCTGGAGCCAGGCCCTGGCTTCCACAGCGTGTGTGCTCAGGAGGCTGTCATGTTGATGAAAATACCAGGGAGCCATCTGCAGGGTTCTTCCTCTCGCTGCCTCTCTGGAGCCTGAAATAAATGAGAAAGAGATGTTCCTGGCAGGGTCTGCTGAGGAGTTTCACGGCAGGAAGGAAAATTGGCTGCTGCAGCAGCAGAGAAATCCTGGAAGGGAGAGGGATTTCTAGGGTAACACACCTCTAGGAAAGAACGTAGGTGTGAGGCTAGGGAGGAGGTGAGCCCGCCACCCACCCCCACGCCTGCGTGTACCTACTGTGTGCATGCATACAGGAGCGTACACGCCAATGCAGACAAGAGCACGAGTCTGAGGAGCCGAGCAGACATCCCAGCTTATACGTCCTCACACTGTTCCCAGCCTTTCCCATCACCTTCAAGCCCCCCTCACATCTGGAGTCACCTTGCCCGTGTATATTTCAACCAAATTGGGCTCGGCACCCATCCAAGACCTGGGAGGGAAGCCAGGTTCTCCCTGACTCCCTGGGGATTCTTTGCAAGCTGACATGGCTCCGGGCCCACCTGGCAGCGGGTTCTGGCTTCCTCCTCTGTGTTCTCCATCTGCCCTGTGATGTGGCATGCCCCAAGCCAGCCGGTCCCTCCTCAGCCAGACGCCACATCCACAGAGTAACAGACTCAAAGCAGCCGATAGGTGGCTTTTCCCCGGCTCTGTCCCAGTCTTGACTGCAGTCACACTGAAAGGAGCCAGCCTTGACTCTTGATGTCCCTCAGCCAACCCTGCCTTTGGGTACCTGCTCCTGTCCCCTCTCCTCCCATCCGAATGTGGCCTCAAGGCTCCTTTACCCGGCAGAACATTGCTCAGTGACATGCGTGTTTATAATTTCAGCACTTAGGGGCTGGAGAAGATCAGAAATTCAAGGTCATCCCTGGCTGCAGGAATTCTATCTCAAAACAACAACAAAACCAATGGCCTACATAGGATTTGATATTCCCTTCTCGCCTCCCAGGTCCTGCTCTGAGTACCCCACCTCACATCCCAAAGGGCAGTTGATCTCTAGACCCTTCTAGAAACATAAACTCAACAGTCTGGCATTTGCCTGAGAAGCTCCAGCCTTAAGCTGAACTGAGGCATGCAGATATGAAATCCCTCTTAGAGAGGGGAAACTGAGGCCAGAAAGCAAAGCACTTATCTGAGTCAAACCACAAGTGAATGTATTCACTGTTTGTTCATTCCCAGCACGTGGTCTCAGGAATCCCAGGATGACTTCCAGGCTTCTGAGTCCTCCGGCCTCTACCTCTCTAGTACTGGGATGGCAAGTGACCACCACCACCCTTAGTTTATAGGCCTGCTAAGGATCGAACCCAGGGCTCATGCATGCTAGATGAGCACTTGGCCGACTGAGCCACATCCCCAGCCTGAGTCAGTGGTTCTGGATATGCTGAGGTCTTCACCCCATCTCACAGGACCAACAGATCTGGGAGTGGGGGGCGGGGGGGGGTTCCACACCTCAGAATCCTGCGTGGACGGGGCTCTGTTATAGCTGGAGGTTCTAAGTGTGCAGAGACCGCCTCCCCTAACATCTTGTTCCTCACTTTAGATCTGAGGATACCGGACTCTGAGACAGGCAGACCTCAGTGCTTTCCTGTCCCTTCCTCCACAGCAACCCGCAAAGTATAGGGCTGTCCCATCCTCCTCCTCATGGGAAGCAGTTTTGCTAAAACCATAGCGCTGCTGTGAAGGGAACGCTTGTCCCCTCCCCCAACACTCACATGCTAGAGACCGAACCCTCGGTGGAGTCCCAGTCCATAAGGAAGTGTAAACAAAGTCAAACAAAGTCTTAAGTGCAGGGCGGGTCCAGATCCTCGGTTTGGTTCCTAGCACCTACATCGCAGCTCACAACCACCTATAACTCCAGTTTCCAGGGGCTCCAGTGGCCTCTTTGGACCTCCAGAAGCACCAGGCTCACCCATGGTACACACAGACATACATGTAAGGAAAATAGTCATACACATAAAATAAAACAAATGAATCTTCTTTAAAAAAAAAAATTTAAGTTTGTAAAAACAGCGTAGTGGAACAGGACATAAAATTAATTTGACGGGTCTCGCCCAACCTTTTTGTGTATTTGCGTGTGTGTGTGTGTGTGTGTGTGTGTGTGTCTGTCTGTCTGTCTGTCTGTCTGTCTGTCTGTATTTTGTGTGGGAAGGTGCACATGTGTGTGAAGGTCAGAGATCAACCTAGAGTGTCATTATTTAAAAGTCACATGCCTTGTTTTGGGGGGGACAGTATCCCTCTCCAGGTAGGAGTGTATTGATTCAGCTAGGCTGGCTGGCCAGCAAGTCCCAGGGATCCACTTGCCTCTGCCTGCCCGGGACTGGGAACGCAGTGTGAGCCACCACACCTGGCTTTTTACATGGGTGTCAGGGATGGAGCTCAGGGCCCTGGGCTTACACAGCAAGCCTTTACCTCTATGCTGTCTCCCTAGCCCCACAACCAACATTATTTTGAAGGTTGTGTGTGTGTGTGTGTGTGTGTGTGTGTGTGTGATGTGTGCAGGTGCCTACAGTGGCCAGAAGAGGGCGTTGGATCCCCTGGGGCTGGAGTCACAAGCAGCTGGGAGCCAACTGATTTAGGTGCTGGGAACTGATCTCTAAGAGCAGCAAATGCTCTTGACTACGGAGCCACTCTCCAGCCTCAGCATTTTTATTAAGATAGACTAAGGGGCTGGAGAGATGGCTCCGTGGTTAAGAGCACTGGCTGCTCTTCAAGAGAACCTAGGTTCAATTCCTAACACCCACATGGCAGCTAACAACCGTCTGTCACTCTGGTTCCAGGTGATCGAGCGCCCTCACACAGACATACATGCAGGCAAAACACCAATGCATGTAAAATAAAAATAAGTGAAATATTAAAAAAAGAAGACAGAATAGTATAGTCTAGAACACACCAGAACATGTTGCATATAATTATATAATTGGCCGTTTATAAAACTTCCTTTGGGTGTTTGTATGCGTGTGCACATGTTCACATGTGAATCTGAATACTGATAAACTTCTCACTCTAAGGCCATGATCCAAGGAGCTGGGAGCTCATTTCTTTTTTATATATATATATATATTATTTTACAATACCATTCAGTTCTACATATCAGCCATGGGTTCCCCTATTCTCCCCCCTCCCACCCCCTCCCCTTACCCCCAGCCCACCCTCCATTCTCACCTCCTCCAGGACAAGTCCTCCCCCGAGCACTGCGATCAACCTGGTAGACTCAGTCCAGGGAGGTCCAGTCCCTTCCTCCCAGACTGAGGGAGCTCATTTCTCATGGTTGTTTTCACCACAGCCTCTGCGATTGGATTACATGATTCTGGTTCTGCCACTGACCGGCTGTGTGACTGTGAGCAACCTAAAAACCTCTCTGTGCCTCCATTCCCTCCTTCATCTTGAAAGTGATCACATCATAGAGTTAGTGTGCAGATTAAGTGAACCAAAGCCTGGAAATCGCTCCAAATAACTCCTCAGCTGTATCCCTACTGCCCCGCTTAGATGATGATGATGATGATGATGATGATTTAGTTGAGATGAGATTATTTACTATGTATCCCAGGCTGAACTCATGTTCTCAAGTGCTAGGATTACAGCTGTGCATCACCACATTTGACTAAGAAACTCAACTCAAAAGGAACATAGAATTGCTGGGTGGTGGTGGTGTGCGCCTTTAATCTCAGCATTCGGGAGTTAGGGGCAGGCAGATCTTGAGTTCGAGGCCAGCCTGATCTACAGAGTAAATTCCAGGCCAGCCAGGGCTACACAAAGAAATTCTGTCTCAAAAAACCATAAACTCCTCTCCCCCTCCTTTTATGTTTTAATATTTTTGTTGTTGTTTTTTGTTTTTTGTTTTTTTTTTGTTTTTTTTTTTTCAAAACAGGGTTTCTCTGTATAACAGCTCTTGCTGTCCTAGAACTCACTCTGTAGACCAGGCTGGCCTCAAACTCACAGAGGCCTGCCTCTGCCTCCCAAGTGCTGGGACTGGAGTCATGAGCCAACCACACCTAGCTTCATTTTCATTCATTAAAAACACATTTTAAAAATGAATCTCTGATTCCTTCATTGGAAGACTTAGTTATGTTTGAAACAAGTTGGGTTGGGGTGCGTGCTTTCTCAACTGTGTATCTTATGGAGTCTAAATACAGATTGAGCTGCAATATACTGTATGGAGAGAAATACACCAGATGGCAGAGACATAGCATTAAGGAAGTGAAAGCAAAATATCCCATTAATATGTTTTACATTGAGGCCTAGCAACATGGCTCAGGAGGTAAAGGTGCTTGCTGCCAAACCTAATGACCTGAGTTCAATACCCAGGTCCCACCTGATGAAGAACTCACTCCATCAAGTTGTCCTCTGACCTACACACAGCATGCACACACACATTAATTAATTAATTAATGTAACAAAAGGAAAGATAACATTACAGCCAGACCTGATGGTACAACCCTGTAATCCTAACATTCAGAAGATGGGTAGACAGTGAACTTGAGAGGTCTGAAGATTTGGGGGCCTTATAGCAATTTGAACTTCTTTCTGGGTAATGAGAAGCCACAGAAGATAGTTGAGCGGGACAATGGCAGGGTCAGCTATCAAAACTTGCAAGGATCCCCGGGGCAGCTTCATACACACACACATACACACACACATACACACACACACAGGAGGCGGGGGCAGATAGAGGCACAATTCTTTCTAGAAATAATAATTCTGCAGGCCAGCGTGTGTGAGTCTCAGCACCCAGGATTACTGTTATTTTCCCCATTGACACTGGAGATGGAACCCGGGACTTCACACTTGCCATCAAGTTCTTAACACGAGCGACAAAGTCAGCTGTGTTTCTTTTTCTTTATTCTGAGATACTCAGCTCTGTAGCCCAGGCTGGACCTGAACTCATGCTGTAGTCTACAACAGCCTTTGAGTTATAATCTTCTTCCTCGTCCTCACAAACAGCTGGGATCCCAGACCTGTTCTTGTTATTTATTTATTGTTTGGGGACACATGCGTGGAGGTCAGAAGCCGACTTTCAGGAGTCAGTTCTCTCCTTCCACCACTGGCTCCCAGGGATTGAACTTGGGTCACCAGGCCTGGCCGCAAGCCCCTTTCCCCACTGAGTCATCCTGCTGGCCCTTATTCATGATCAGTTGTCATCCCCAAAATGCATTTGCAAAAAGACAGGCTCAGAGAAGTGGGGTGACTGTCCTGGCTTTGCAAAGCACGCCTTGTTCCGAAGGCCACCACCCACCTGGGCTCCATCACCACCCCCATCCATCTCCCTCCCCACCCCCCTGTGTCCACCCTTCCCTCCCATCCTCCTGTTTTGTCTTTAATGAGCCGGGTTCTTTGATAACAGCGGTGGGCCTTTCATGAAAACTAAACAAACTAGAGCCGAGGCTTTTTTCCCCCTTTCACAAAAGAGCTCATTGAATAAGCAATGGGCTTCTCTGCAACTATTTTTAAAGATGGAGCTGCAGGCGAGGCAGATGAGCAAAGTCATGGAGAGTCAGCCGCTCCTGAAGGTCACCAGAACTCAGGGATGAGAGCAGTGTCGGTTGGCTACCCTGTGGACCCCACGGACTGGGCCTCATTACAATGCCTGCCGCCATCACTCGGTCTCCTTGGAACAGCCCCGGAGTAGTGTCCCTTCGTCCTCTACGGTGTCCCCCAGCCTGGTCTCTTGGATCCAAGGATTTTGTGATGCTTTGACAAGGGTATCCCTAGAACATGGCCCTTAACTTCATAGAGCATCAAACTGGGGCCATCGTTCCCACAAACAAAGCTTTCCCACTCATCCTCACATCTCGTTCTTAGCTACTTCTTTGTATTTGATACACACACACACACACACACACACACACACACACACACACACACACACACCCCTGTGTGGGAGTATGTGCATGTGAGTGCAGTGTTCACAGAGGACAGAAGAGGGCGTTGGAGCCCCTGGAGCTGGAGTACAGGCTTTTATGTCCAACCTGAGTGCTGGCCCTCTATAAGAATAGCAAGTGCTGGATGGTGGTGGTGGTGGTGGCGGCGGCGGCGGCGGCGGCGGCGGCGGCGGCGGCGGCGGCGGCGGCGGCGGCGGCGCGGCGGCGGCGGCACACGCCTTTAATCCCAGCACTTGGGAGGCAAAGGCAGGCGGATCTCTGTGAGTTTGAGGCCAACCTGGTCTATAAAGTGAGTTCCAGAAAAGCCAGGGCTGTTACACAGGGAAACCCTGTCTGGAAGATATATAGATAGATAGATAGATAGATAGAAAGATAGATAGATAGATAGATAGATATAGATATATTAATATATATATCAAAAAAAGAGCTAGTGCTCTTAGCCCCAGAACCATCTCTTTGTCTCCTAATTCACAACTACTTCTAAGGTCTCATCTTCAGGGAAACTGAGGCTCAGAGAGATCCACAAGGCCATGTTTAGTCAAGTTATCGGCAATCAAAGCTGAGGTTCACTGTTTCATTTGGGGCTCTAGCTTTGAGCATTGCTCCCTAAACCGCTGTAAATAACATGGGAGGTTCTAGAACTTTGAAGCCCATCTGGGCCATGCTGGGAGCTGAGTTTCTTAACTACCTCCCCTCTCTTTTAGACAGGGTTTCTGCTATTGGCGAAATCTTACTCGATGTATGCAAGTAACCTCCACTTCCTGATCTGTACATTGGGTTGATAGTAGCAATAGTGCCGGTTAATGTTTCCTGCTCCTCCGTTCATAGCTCAAAGAGTCCACTAGAGGGAGTCTTCGTGGCTTGTGCAAGGTCACCAGGCTTGCAGAGGTGTGAGCCCAGGCACCCTTGCTAGCTTTACGAGGTTGTTAAGAGCTCTTTTTTATTATTATTATTATTACATTTGTGTGTATATGCAGTGGGCATGCATGTGCTACAGCACCCATGTGGAGGTCTGGAGGCAGCTTGCAGGAGCGGGCTCTCTCCGTCCACCATGCCGGCATTGAACTCATATGTCACCAGACTTGGGGTCAAGTGCCTTTCCCTGTTGAGTCATCTCACTGGATCTTGAACCTGGATTTAAAAAAAAAACCTTGGGGGCTAATGTCTGCGTCAGTGTGGGTGTGCTAACCTGCAAACGGGTTAATGTCTGTGTCTCCCGTCACTCTCCATCCTCGTTTTAAAATAATTTTCATTACATTTTGTTTTGTCTTGATTTATGCTCGTGTGTGAGTGTGTGTGTGTGTGTAAGCACGCGCACGTGTGTGTGTGTGTGTGCGCGCGCGCGCGCGCGCGCGCACGCGTACATATGCCATGTTACACTTATAGAGGTCAGAGGACAACCTGTGGAGGTCAATTCTCTTTTTCTACCATGTGGGTCCAGAACTCGGGTTACCTAGCAGCAAGCACCTTTATCCACTAAGCTATCTAAGCAGACCCACCTTGCCCTTACTTATCTCTCACTGAACCTAAGGCTGAAACTTGCAGTTCTGGCTAGGCTAACTAGCAAGAGAGCCCCCGGCCCCAGAGTTCTGCATGGGTTCTGGGGATCCGAACCCAGGTCCCCAACTAAGCTATCTTCCCAACCTTTGAATCTGGTATTTTCCGCTGGAACGTCCTTCCAGGTATGGGGCTTCTATTTCTCCTTTGGAGCTTTGGTGCCCCCTGGTGGTCACAGAAGGCCATGCAACCCGACACTTCCTGATCCAGCTTGGACCTGGCTACTCCCAGCACAGGTGGGCCTGAGGCAGGCGGGCTTTCTGTTGCACTGAGGAGCGGCAGCTGCGAAGCCCACCATGAGGGTGTCCAGGAATCCAGAGGCGAATCTCAGCTGTGCCATCCCCAGCTCTGTGGCTTCGGAGAGATATTTAAGTAGGCAAACTCATCGTCGTCATCATCATTATCATCATAACTGAACAATTTATGTGTTTTAATGCTCTCTCCCAGGCAGGGAGACGGGCAACAGCATTGCATGGCCTCTGTGTCTTTGAATCAGATAATCCTCTTTCCCAACATGTATCTAGAACGTGAAAGAATTCCCCTGGAGAGGGAAGAAACGGGAGAAAGTGGCTGGGTGGCCGTTAGGATGCACCCATGGGGGTTACAGAGCCAGTCTCCTGGGGTGGTAGGACCCCTGCACTTTGGTAACCGGCCTGGAAGGAAGGAACATGTTCTAAAGAGACACTTGTGCCCCTCCTTCAGTAATCAAACTCTTGAAACAATGGACCCCCAAGAACTGGAACTTCCCTCTAGGAATCTCATGTTGGGGAAAGGACAGACTGGGACCTGGTGCCAGCCAGAGCTTGTCTTCCAGGAAGAGATTTCACACAGTCTTAACCATGGCTGCTTAGCTATCCATTCCTGTATTAACCCTATGTGTCTGTCAGTGCCCCCAGAGATGATGGACTTGGGCCTGGGAGGCCACCGTACCTGGGAGGTCACCGTACCTCTTTGCTCCTCTTGTTAACAGGGCCAGCTTGAATAAACCTCTCTCGCTCCCTCTCTACCTCCCCTCTCTTTAAGATAGGGTTTCTGCTATGTAGATCAGTCTGGCCTGGGATGCTCTGCTACCCCCATGCCCTGCTGTGTGTGTGTGTGTGTATGTGTGTGTGTACACGTTTAATTGTCTTACCAAGACACCAGCTGAGCCTGGCTTATTAGGGTTTGCCGGGGCCCCAACTCTGACCCTAACAATTCGGCTAAGAAGAAATCCCTTTGTCCCAACAAGTTTGGGACCCCTCCCGTGCCCCGCTCCCTGGGGGGCAGGGCCCAGGCATCCCAAGCCACCTGCTGGCCTCTTGAAATTTGATTCATCCTGGTGCTGTCTTAGAGCCACAACTAGAAACAAATCGGCTTAGCGTGGAGAGCCTTTCACAAAAGAATCATTGGCTGTGCCCTAAGGGGCGTCACAACAGGGCCAGCCTCTCACTGTGTTCAGAAGTCAGACACACAGATGGTTCCGGTTGGGTTTGTTGTTGTTTTATCACATATACTTATTTATTTATTGTCAGGGAGGCACACATACAGAGGTCAGAGTACAACTTTTGGGAGTCAGTCTGAAGAACCAGCCTGCCTCCATCTTTGGCTTGAAGGTCATCTTATAATAAAGACACACTAGGTTCATTTCTCTTTATGATTAAACCTTTGTTTCTCAAGGATTGGGCTATATGCCCCACTTGTAACCTAACTACACATGGTTCTGTTCTGCCTGCTCCAGGAATGGCAATCATGCCTTTGTTTCAAAGAATTGTTTAGAACTACCTTTGTTTGAATAGGTTATATGGCCCCTATGACTACCTTGTCATGACTACCTATTGTGACATCCTTGTCATGACCCCCTATGACGTCCTTGTCATGACCCCCATGACTACCTTATCATGACCCCCTATGACGTCCTTGTTGTGAGTGCCTTGTTTTGAGCACCTGTTAGTTCTGCTCCTGTAACCCCCACCTATTTCCCCCATTTGGAACCCCCTACCCCAGAGCTCTATGAAAACCTTGTTTTCCTCACCTCCAATGCAGACCTCTTGAACCCCACCTTAGGAAGAGACAGCCCATGTACACGAATAAAGACCTTGCTTTAATTAATTGCTTGCTTTATTAACCTGACCGTGATGATTTGGGTCGGTGGTCTTTCTCCTCCCATCTTTGGGATTAACAGTTCCTCTTCCTCCACCACGTGAGACCTGAGGATTGAACCTTTACCTCCCGAGCTGTCTCCACAGCCCTGTTTCTTGTTTTTTGGTTTTGGGGGCTTTTGTTTTTGTATCGTTTTGGGTTTTTTTGTTTGTTTGTTTTTGTTCTTTTTGGTTTCTAATAGAAAGAAGTAGACAAAGGTAGATGTAGGTGAAAACGTAGGTGAAGAGGGTAAGAGAGAGAGGATGTTTTCTCCCAGCCACCCTGATGTTACCAAGGACCAGGAGCTCCAGGTGGTGGCCAGATGTGGTGGCATGTGCTTGTAATTCCAGCACTCTAAGAAGCAGGGGCAGGAGGATTGCTGCAACTTCATGGCTAGCCTGATCTACACAGAAAGTTCAGGCCAGCCAGGGCAACTTAGTGAGTTTTGTTTAAACACCCCACCCCCCATCTCTGTCTGTCTGTCTGTCTGTCTGTCTGTCTGTCTCTCTCTCTCTCTCTCTCTCTCTCTCTCTCCCTCCCCCCCACAAAACCAAGAAGGTGGAGTAGTGGTGGCGAGCAACGTTTTGTTCCCGTTGACCAGTTTACCTACCTCACCACACATCTCACCCTCTCTACTTTGTGTTTGTCAGAGTCTGGGACTCTTGAGCCCCACAATCCTCATGCCTCAGTCTCCTGAGCAGCTGGGATGGCAGACATGTACTGCTGTGCCCAGGTTGGTCAAGCATTTCTGAGGCAAAGAAAGACTTGTTGGAGGGTCTTTGTGACCTTATCTCATGCTAAACTAGGGTGAAGAGGAGCCTCCATAAGGTTTTCTCTAAGTCCTACCTAAGTCTTTGTCTACCTGCCTGGGCTACATTGTTAACTGGATTTTTTTTTTTTTCATTTTATTTTGTATATGAGTGTTTGCCTGTGTATATGTCTGTGCACCATGTGCATGCAGTACCTACAAAGGCCAGAAGAGGGCTTCAGCTCCCTGGGACTGGGGTTATAAATGATTGTGAGCCATCATGTGGGTGCTGGGAATCGAACCCAGCCCTCTGGAAAAGCAGGCAGTGCTCTTATTCAGAAACAGGCTGGGATATGTTACTCCTTAGTTTTTGTGTGTGGGTCTTAAATCATTTCCCATAACATAAAAGGTGAAGAGGGAACACTGTCCCCATTAATTAGTTGATTCTGATGATAACAAGAATGATCACTGTGTACAAGGAGAAATTGAGGAAGCGAGAGGCAAGCAGCTAACTCGACAGTGGAACACCTGCCTATCATCTCCCAGTGAGGGGCTGGGGTGTGTCTCAGTGGTAGAGCCCCTGCCTGGAATCCCCCAGTGAGGGGCTGGGGTGTGGCTCAGTGGTGGAGCCCTGCCTAGAATCCCCCAGTGAGGGGCTGGGGTGTGGCTCAGTGATTAGAGCACCTGCCTAGAATCCCCCAGTGAGGGGCTGGGGTGTGGCTCAGTGATTAGAGCACCTGCCTAGAATCCCCCAGTGAGGGGCTGGGGTGTGGCTGAGTGGTAGAGCAGTTCCGAGGGCTCTGACTCCCTCTCCTGGACTCTGAGGGTACTACATGCACACGAACACACTCTGCCTCCCTTCCCCTCATACACAGCAAATTTTAAAAATTACAGTTAGGGACTAGAGCGGTGGTTTGGCAGTTGAAAGCACTTGCTGCTCTTGCAGAGGAGCCTGTTTCGGGTCCTGGTAGCTGCATGGCAGCCCACAGCCGTCTAGATTCCAGTTCTAGGGAATTTGGTGCCCTACTCTGGCTCTCTCGAGCTCTGAGCACATAGATGATACACATACCTATACTCAGATACACACACACATAAAACAGTATTTTTTATTAAAATTTAAAAATCTTTTGAGAGAGAATCTTTCGGGCAGGGGCAGGGAGTACTGAGCAAGCATAACTAACTGGGGAACTCAATGAAGCCATCACTTACCCTGATTCTACTTAAAATGTCCCTTCCCCTTCTGACGGGATGCTCTGTCCCTCCAGGTGCAGGAAGGATGCCTCTCACGGAACAGCCATGCCTCAAGGGAAGGCCGGTGACTTCCTTGTACTTGGTGCACCTCAAATTCCTTTACTTTTAAGTATTTACTAAACTGAGGTAACATCTGTGGGGTACCACATCCTGAACCCCATCATTGGCTATTTGTTGTTACCTTTGGACCCCTCGGGGGAAAGCAGTGACCCGTAGGGTAAGAAGCTGTGAACTGGGCCACCTCATCGATGAAATCCTTGTGGAACCCGGAGCTTTCTTCACTGGCCCTTCTGCTGAGTTACACCCCCACACTTTTTCCTCTTCATTTTGATACATTGTCACAGGAACTGCTGAACCAGAGCCAGGTCTCCTACTCTTTATTTTGAGACAGGGTCACACTAAGTTACCCAAGCTGACCTTGAACTCACTCCATAGCCCAGATGTGGACCTCCTGCCTCAGTTTCCCCCAAAATCAAGAAGGACAGACCTGTGTCAGTAGGCCCACGGCCTTGTGGCTTTCTGTCTGAACTACATATGGTCACTGTGGCGGTTTGGGTGAGAATACCGCACCCCCATAGGCTCATATATGTAAATGCGTGGTTCCCAGTTGGGAACTGTTTGGGAAGGATTAGACGGACTAGGAGGCGTGGTCTTGTTGGAGTAGGTGTGGCCTGGTTAGAGGTGTGTCACTGGAGGTGGCTTTGAGGATTCCAAGGGCCAAGCCAGGCTCAGTCTCTGTCTCTGTGTCTGTCTGTCTGTCTGTCTGTCTGTCTCTCCCTCTTGCCTGTGGATCAGGATATAAAGCTCTCAGCTGCTGTCTCACACTGTGATTCCCTGCATGTCATCATGCTCCCCATCACTGATAATGGACCAGTCCTCTGAAACTGTAAGCCAGCCCTCATCAAATGCTTCCTTTTAGAAGAGTTGCCTTGGTCAGAGTGTCTCCCACAGCAATAGAACAATGACTAGGACAGTCACCAAAACTCATCACAACTGTCGGGACCAATGAAGAAACTCTGTGACCGGCTTCAAGCTGAGTGCTGGTCACATTTCAGTCACGTTCCCCAGGAAAGGCAAAGAGAAGAGGTTAGGCCCCCTGATGTTCCCAAATCATGCAACTGTCTGTGGGATGATGTCCTGGTTTGTTTTCCATTGGGGTGATAAACACCATAACCAAAAACAACTCGGGGAGAAAGGGGTTTCTTTCACCTTACAGATGACGGTCTGTCCAGTCAGGCTCCTCTAAAGGAAGAACCCACGGGAAGAACATGTATGGTGTTTGTTACATTTGTAGCAGGATGTAGTCCAGGTGGTCTGACGGTGGCCGCCTCACACTGGAGAGGCAGGGCGTCCTGCAGTTGATCAGTACACAAGGCCCGATGTCTTAACAGAGTCCGCCTGGCACTCGAGGCCTGGAGCAGCGGTTCTCAGCCTTCCTGGTGCTGCCACCCTTTAATACAGTTCCTCATGTTGTGGCGACCCCCAACTGTAAAATTATTTTTGTTGCTGCTTCATCACTGTAGTTTTGCAACCGTTATGAACCATAATGTTAATATCTGTGTTTTCCGATGGCCTTAGGTGACCCCTGTGAAACAGTCCTCCAAACCCCAAGGGGTTGGGACCCACAGGTTGAGAAACACAAGACTGCAGGCTTCCTGGAGAACCACTGGTCTATCAGCTCATGTCGGAATCCAGAAGCTGGTTTTATTCCCAGGGAAGGGATGCCTCAGGAGCAGGACAGACGGACTTGCCGGTGAGAGCGAGGGCAAGCAGGCAGAAAACAAAGCCTGCGTCTTCCAGGTCCTTTTCCCAGAAGCTGTGACCCAGATTCAGGGTGGGTCTTCAGATAATCTGATCAAGGAAATCCCTCCCACGAGTGCCCAGCAAGCTTGGGGTGTGCTTGATTCCAGGTGTGGTCAAGTTGACAACCAGGAGGAGCCATCACCTCAGGGAAGCCAGGACAGGAACTCCTGTTCACCGTTCATTGTTGTATCCTCAGTGTGGGAATCGGGAAGATTTCCTGAATGGATGAGAGGTCAGCTCTGACACCAAATGATGTGATTTCTACAATGCTGTTCCTTAGATGTTGACTGTCCCTCAAGACACACATTATTATTATTATTGTTGTTGTTTTTTAAAATTTTTCTTTTTTCCATTTTTAAGTGTGTTCATGTATATGCATGTTTTTGCATGTGTGTGTGGACCATGCATTGGAGGCCTAAGGCTGGTGTCCAGAATCATCCTCCACCACATTTCCATCTTCCTCAGTGAGGCAGAGTCTCTCAGTCAGACTCAGAGCTCACCAGCATGACTAGTCTAACTAGACAGTTTGCTCTGGGTAATGAATCTCCTGTCTGTGCCTTCTGAGGCTGGAATGATAAGCCGCTGCCACAGCCACCCACGATCTGTGGGTTCTGGGGATCCCAACTCTGCTCCTCACACTTGCCAGGCAAGTATTTTTGACCACTGAGCCATCCCCCCATAGTTTGCTTTTTAATACAGGGTTTCACGTGGCTCAAGCTGGTGTCAAACTCACTATGTCACTGAGGATAACCTTGAACTCTCGATCCTCCTGCCTCCACATCCAGAGTTGCGGGGGTTACAGGTGTGCTCCACCATGCCTGACTTATGGGGTACAGGGGACTGTGCATGCCAGGCAAGCAACTGAGCCACCTCACAGAACTGCCCTTACCTCCCAGAGTGAGGCTATTGGGAAGAGGAACCCAGTGGGCAAGCCCTTGGGTTATTGGGGCAAGCTCTCAGAAGGGATGGCGGCACTCGGTGTCTTTCTCTCTTGCTTTCTAGGCATGGCAAGGGCCGTTTATTCTGCCATGCATTTCTCACCATGAGTCTTTGGCACCTCACTGGAGACCCAAAGCAAGACTGCTCACCCAATCTTGGACTGGAGTCTCCAAAACTCAGACAAAGAAATCCTGACTCAATGTTGGATCCTAGGAATTTAGATTAGTGCTGAAAATCCTGGGAGTCGTTGGGATTTGAGAGGGAATAAGGTGATCAATAGTCGGGGAAAGAGCATGGCTGCAGATGAACTAAGCCTTGGCTCAAAAACCAAATAAATACTCAAGGACTAGGAATAGAAGGAAGTTCGTCCCCTACTATGCTGGCCTTCTGTGGCATCTTGCAAAAACTTGTAGCACCCCCTGGTGTCCATTACTGGAACTGCACTGGGATTTCTTGGAGGAATCCGGTGATGAGAGGTTTGGATTATGCAGAAGGTTCCAGCTTTGGGCATAGGTTTGGGTAGACTGGAATCAGATGTGAGAAGTCAAGGAGCCAAAGGGTGAGCCAAACATAGATGGGCTCATCAGGGGCTCAGGGTATCGTCTGAGCTGGAGACAAACATTGGGGGCCATTTCGATGGAAATTGTGCTGGCTAGTTTTGTGTCAGTTTGATACAAGTTAGAACCATCTGAGAGGAGAGAGCCACAATTGAGAAAATGCCTTCACAAGATCAGACTGCAGACATGCTTGTAGGGCATTTTCTTTCTTTTTAATTTCATAATATTTTTATTAATTATTTGGGAACTTCACATCACGAACCAACCCCCAAGCACACTCACTTCCCAATCTTCCAGATCTGCGCCCCCAACCTTGTGGCCTACCACACACACACACACAAAAGAAGAAGAAAAGCAAGTCCAATTTATGTTGCTCATATACTCCCTGGAGCATGGCCAAACTCCTTTGCCAGCCCCTTAAAGGAAACTGATTTCTTCCCCACCCATACCTCCATCAGTTATGAAGAACTATACCTCAGCATCCTTACCACAATTTTATAAAGTTCTCTAGCAGGAGGTGGTGGTGCACGCCTTTAATCCCAGCACAGATCTCTGTGAGTTCGAGACCAGCCTGGTCTACAGAGTGAGATCCAGGACAGGCACCAAAACTACACAGAGAAACCCTATCTAGAAAAGACCAGTTCTCTTCAGTGGATTTCTGTCTAGGCTGTTACTTTTCTAGGAGGGTAGGGTGGGGTGGAGATAGGGGGTTGGCACAGACGCCTTCTATGTCCCTTTTTCTCAGCTGTGAGTCTGCAGCCATCAATACCACCACAGAAGAAGCTTCCTTGTCCTTCACAGCCAGCAGTAGTACGGATCGTGAACTTCCACATGGTTTCTGGAGACAGCATGGGCACAGACATCCACATGATCTCCAGCATCAGTACGTGCCATGGACCTCTCAGCATAGTCTCTGGTAGCAGTACGGATCACAGACATCAACACCACAGTACAACCATCTGCTGCTCTACTGTCCACAGACACATCAGGGCCGTAGGCAGCAGCACAGGTCAAGGACATTGACATGGCCTCAGGTGGCAGCTCACACTAAAGTGGCCCTCAGTGGCAGCTCAGCCCATGGACAGCAACATGGCTTCAGGTTGCAGCACAGTCCACGGGCATACTCATGGCCTTTGGTGGTAACATGGGCCACAAACATCAACACAGACCTGCTGTGGCCCGCGCAGCTGGAGCACGAAATCTGGCAAGGGACTCCGAGGTTAAACAGCACTCTAGACACCCAGTTTCAGTTTGTCAGGGAAGCAGCTCTTTATTCGTACCAACATGGGCTTATATACCTCTCCAACAACAGGCGTCAAGGAATGGTTACTCTGTATCCGTCGGCAAGCCGGACACTGTTTTCCAAACAGGAAAAACCACAGGGGAACTGATTCCCAGCACCCTCCGGAACCCAACTGCGCATTTTTCACACAAATTACTTAACTGGTACAGGACAAAAAGGGGCATTTAAAATTAAGGCAGCAAACTTACTGCTGCTGACATGTCCTCCCTTTTTATTCTCAAAAGGAACACATCGGCCAGAACAGCCTGTGGAAGATCAGATAGCCCCTGCCTTGGGTCACCTGTTGCAATCCCCAAAACTAACCCGTCATAGGGGGCTGCCCTTATGCCCCTGCCTTAGGTCGCATGAGGACCACAGGAGTTGCTCATCTCTGGCTACTATCTGTCCAACATTTGTAACCACACTTGTGCAGATTCAGAGGGTGACATGGCCAGAAGGGCTTGCTTGGTTACCTGTCGGTGTCGAATGAACTGGCGTTGCCATCGGCATTGCAGAAATAACCCAATTCCCATACCGCCTGCACAGATTAATAGGAGGGAAACAGACCCTGCCCATCCAGTGATCCACCCAGCAGCTTTAGACATTAATGACCACCAAGTCTGTTCATTTACAGGAACAACTCTAGTTTCATTAATCCTTAGTTCAAAAATGTCCCATTCCAAGGCCCTCACAAATAAGCATTCAATTCTGCAACCTTGGCCAATGCATTAAAAGCTGCATGAGGGGGTTATACAAACTTCTGACATTGCATAAGCACATAACATATGCTGGCTTATCCAGAACATATCTATTTGTTCTTGTAACAGTGCTGCTTGCTGATCAAGCATCAGGATTCCAAAGTGAAATTGTCCATTCAATGTTTGCTGAATGTCCAAGGCACCAGCCACCCTCTCAGATAATGTGTTGATAACGGCAGCCTGTTGAACAGTCTGAGATAATGCAAGCCCAGCAGCTGTAGCAGCAACAGCAGATGCACCCACAGCCGCAACAATTGCAGCAGTAATGCCAAAGTCTCTTCTTGTCCTCTTCAGTTGCAGCAGAAACTGATCAGAAGGACTCTCCAGAGGCATCACTGCAAAGGCAGGTATTCTCACAATCATTGCATGGGACCAATGTGCACTCCAGCAATTATTCAAGCTACAATTCAGAACTGAACAGTTTAGTAGTCCCTCCCCTCTCACATCACTATTCCAAACAACAAAAAGGGAAGGGAGCACTTGGAGACCCTCAGCATGGGACATGCTGGAACTACCTACAAAGTCTGCCAAAGAGGTATTACTCAGGACTAGGCAGTCATGAAAGCTGCTTGCCAGCTGTACTATTTTTCTCAAAACAAAGAGCATTTTTTTTAACTGCAAAGTAATATTTACAAAACCTTCTTGGAGTTTTACATTGCTGGCAGCAGTACCAATTGTCCAATTAGAAGAAAATACAGCAGGAAAAACAGGGCTATCAATACTCACAGGTAGTAACACAGGTGGATTTCTTACTAAACTCCATAACAGCTCAGCTTCTCCCTGAGGCATCATCTTTTAAAGTTAAAGGAACATGCTCCCAGACCACCTGTCCAGCTTGATTCTGAGTTTCAGTGACTGGATATGTTTCATGCCACACCACCACCACCACCACCACCACCACCACCACCCTTTTTTTTTTTTTTTTTTTTGGCCAATATACTTTTGCACGGCGCAATTTCTGTTGTAGTTCCTCTATCTCTTTTTCTAGCTGCTCTTCCTCCTCTACTAAATCTGAGACAGAGGCAAGATCGTCTTCTTCCTCATCCATTAAATCTTGCACATATATCCTTATACGCTCTTTACAGGGGACCTCGATCTCTTCCTTTTCCCCTTTCAAAGATTCATTCATCTCTGCCTCCTGAGCGTTAGCAAATGCTTGCTCCCACTCTGAAAGTTGCTCTTTCACTTATCAGTCAGAAGAGCATCTTTCACAAGTCTCCATAGAGAAAATGCAGCTGTAGGAAATTTATCTGTGCCTTTCTCTTGCAACATTTTTTGTAAATCTCTTTTTACTTGTAACATTCAGACCTCCTCCCGTCAGAAACCAAGGACTTGCTTCAGCTATGGTGTCCACAAATGTGAGTGCAGTGCTAAACTTAATTCCTGTTCCTTGATTACTTAATTCCTGTTCCTCAGTGGCCAACTGAGCTTTTGCAGTAGAATTACCCATGGTACGTACCCTATTTTACTCTGTTACATCCAACCCTCTCCCTTCCTTTGTGAAGGTGAGCCTCGTTCGCTTATCCCTCTTTCCAGGTCCGGTGGTGACCTCCACTTGCTGCAGCCTGTGAGGCTGGAGCAAGAAATCTGGTGAGGGACTCCGAGGTTAAACAGTACTCTAGACACCCAGTTTCAGTTTGTCAGGGAAGCAGCTCTCTTTATTCATACCAACATGGGCTTATATACCCCTCTAACAGCAGGAGTCAAGGAATGGTTACTCTGTATCTGGAGGCAAGCGGGACACTGTTTTCCAAAACAGGAAAAACCACAGGGGAACTGATCCCCAGCACCCTCCGGAACCCAACTGCACATTTTTCACACAAATTACTTAACTGGTACAGGACAAAAAGGGGCATTTAAAATTAAGGCAGCAAACTTACTGCTGCCGACACAGACCCAACTGCAGTAGGACCACAGATGCTGACATGACCCTTAGTGGCAGCATGGCCCACAGACATCATCATGACTTTAAGTGGTAGGGCCAGGGACATGAACACAGCTCCCAGCCACTGTAGGACTAGAGACATCCACATGAACCTTGGCCTTCAGTATGGTTAGGATCAGCAGACCACGGATACTAAAGTGGACTCCGAGGACAGCATAGGCCATAGAGGTTTTTTGAGCAGGTCCAATCCAGAAAATGAACTGTTCTTCATCTTGGACATCCTGTTGCTGCTCAGAACCAGGGTGATTGTGCAGCTGAGCAGTGTTTAATCAGGGTGCAAGCCCCAGGCTGCTGCACACCATCCTGTTGGCTCTGCTTGGCCAGGACATGTCCCCTGTCTACCACAGGCTTCTCTCACACCTATTACTGCCGTGGTGTCTCTAGTTCCACTGCTCTCCACCACTCACTGCTCTGTTTCTCCATCTTTCCCTCCTCTCCATTGAACGTTTCTTCATTGTAATGGCACTGGAAACTGCAGTGTGTCTATATATATATATATATAAATCCCAGACAGCTTTGCATGCAAATATTCATTGCATCAAGTCTTTGGTCTGGTTCAAGGTTTCTGGTTTCTGAAGCACCATAAACATTGGACCATGGCTGAGACTTGTCTCAGATGCTCTGCTGTTGCCGTAGTCATGGTGACCCTGCAACTCTGGTTCTGCATAACTGTCTTCTTCATGCGCTCCAGCAGCTCGTAGATTGGGTAGATGGTGGGGTGAACTGGCTCAAAGCACTGGATCTGAGCCCGGATGGTAGCTGAGTTGGTCAGCCACTGCTGGCTCAGGGGCCCAGGCCTTTTCTTAATTAGTGATTGATGAGGGAGGGCCCAGGCCATTGTGGGTGGGGCCATCTCTAGGCTGGTGGTCCTGGGTTCTAAAAGAAAGCAGGCTGAGTAAGCCATGTGGAGCAAGTCAGTAAGCAGCGCTACTCCGTGGCTTCTGCATCAGATCCTGCCTCCAGGCTCCTGGACTCACTGCTTTTGATGATGAACTGTCATATGAAAGTGTAAGCCAAATAAACCCTCCTGCCCAAGTTGCTTTTTTTTTGTCATGGTATTTCATCACAGCAATACTAACCCTAACCAAGACAGAAAGTAAACCACACAGCCCAGTGGGCTTTCTGCAAGGGGCATCTTCCAGCACACACACACACACACACGCACACACACACACACACACACACACAATCACACACACACACACACACACACACAAATGCATCATAAAGATGGAAATTTGAGGTTCCATGAAAACAATACCGAAGTCAGAACACCCCTGATCCTTGTGGGCATCTGGGTTTCAGACATGGGGACAGAAGACTGGTCATAGCCAGGCTGTCCCACAGAGGCATGAGTAGAGCTGTCCTTTCTATCTGGGTTCCACATCTTGCCTCTCCTGAAACCAGAGGCCCATACCCTGCTGTTGTGCATAGATACCTGTATTCACATGTGACTGTGGAGGCCAAAGAAAGATGTTCGTTGGATGTCGTGTGTAGATGGAGTTTTCCTGTCCTGACCACCTGCTCCCAAATAACCGGCAGCTGCTTCCCAAGTAACTGACTCAGAGACTTAATATAGATTATAAATGCTCAGCCTGATAGCTCAGGCTTATTACTAGCTAACTCTTACATTTTAAATTAACCCATATTTCTTGTCTACCCTCTGCCATGTGGCTCATGGCTTGTTACCTCATTTTCTACACGTCCTGTTTTCCCCTAAGTCTGCTGGCATCTCTCTCAACTCCACCCTTCTTCATCTCAGTATCCTTAGTTTGGTTGCCCCCCCCCAATACTTCCTGCCTGGCTACCGGCCAATCAGCATTTTATTAAACCAATTTGAGTGACAAATTTTTACAATGTACAAGATGATTATTCCACAGCAGTCCTGCTCTATCACTGTTTGTCTTATTCTTTTGAGATGAGTCTCTCACTGAACTTGGAGCCAGGCTGGCAGCTGGCAGTCATCTTCCTGTTCCCACCCACACAGTACTTGGGTTATAGGCACATGTGCAGCCATGCCTGGCCTTTTATAAGAGTGCTAGAGATTCTAAACTGTTCTGTCCTAGAAGGGGCTGAATGTTCCAGAAGCTGGTTACCAGGTTGGCTATCTCACCTGTGGGAGTGGGAGTGAGAGTGGGAGTATGCATGCATGTGCAGCATTCTGCTAAGTCTTCAGGCAGGTGCTGCAGCTGTGGGGGTGCATTGGGAGTCTGTGTCCCTCTTGACTCTTGGACTTGGCCAAGGCTGGGCAAAGGAAACCACCAGAAAGGACACATGACCTCTAAGTAACAACTCAAAGAGCTGTTGTTTTTCAAAAGCATAATAAAGTAGTATTGCAAAGGAAAGCAATTATATTAAAATTCTAATAAGTATTTCTATAAACGAATATGTATGTGAATGTTTGCCTGTGTAAACACTTGTGCACATGTGTGCATATATGTGTGGTTGAAGGTTAGACTAAAGGGTAACCTCAGGCCTCATTCCCAATAGCTCTCCACCTCGTGTTTCTTGAGACCCCATTTCTCACTAACCTGGAGATGGCTGGTTCAGCTAGACTAGCTGGCTAACGAGTGAGTCCTGAGGATCCTGTTTCTGCCTCCTCAGCACAGGGGTTACAAACACATGCCACCGTGCCTGGCTTTGTTTTTGTTGTTGTTCTGTTCTTGTTTTTTAAACATGGACTCTGGGAATCAAACTCCGGGTCTCAAGGAAAGCGTTTTTTCCAGCTCAGCGCTCTCCTCGGGGCCCTGGAGTGGTTCATCTTGACTGTCCCTTTGATGGACTTTAGAAACCTTGAGGAGACAAGCCTGTGAGGGCATTTTCAGAGAGACTCAACAAGAAGGGAAGACCCTCTGGGAACGTGGGCACAATCCCATAGACTCATGGACTGAATTTTAAAAAGGAAAAGTAAGTAGCTGCCCCCTGCCCCCGCCCCTCATTCCTGCTGCCACGCCTCCCTGCCATGATGGACTGTCCGCTTTGCCACGCCTCCCTGCCATGATGGACTGTCCGCTTTGCCACGCCTCCCTGCCATGATGGACTGTCCGCCTTGCCACGCCTCCCTGCCATGATGGACTGTCCACCTTGGCATGCCTCCCTGCCGTGATGGACTGTCCGCCTTGGCACGCCTCCCTGCCATGATGGACTGTCCGCCTTGCCACGCCTCCCTGCCATGATGGACTGTCCGCCTTGGCACGCCTCCCTGCCGTGATGGACTGTCCGCCTTGGCACGCCTCCCTGCCATGATGGACTGTCCGCCTTGGCACACCTCCCTGCCGTGATGGACTGTCCGCCTTGCCACGCCTCCCTGCCATGATAAACTGTCCGCCTTGGCACGCCTTCCCTGCCATGATGGACTGTCCGCCTTGGCACGCCTTCCTCAAGTCACTTTGGTCAGGTGATCTAATGGCGACAAGGAAAGGCACCAACACTGGGTCATCGCACCTCTAACATCATCGCAGAATGCCTGAAAGGGTAGCCCGCTGCTTCCAAGCATCATTTACAAAGCTTCACAGGGGACAAAAATACTCTGCCACACAGACTGCGCTTGATGAAGCTTTTATTCAGGGACAATGGCGGTATGTCATGGGAATGAGCGGTACACGAGAGAACACTAGTTCAGCAGGATGTCCAAGGGCCAACCAACAGTTACAGTGACAGAGAGCTACCTTTACAGTCTTGACCATCCTCATCCAACAGGGGCAGGCTGCCCTGGCACACCTGGATGTGAGCGCCTGTGCCTATCCATCCAGCAGGTGCAGGCTGCCCTAGTGTGCTAGGTAAACAGGTAAGCCTGGATGCTTACATCTGTACCTACTTACCCCCCTTTGTTCTTTCCCTTTCTTTTCTCTCTTCTTTGTTCCTTTCTTTCTTCCTTTCCTTCTTTCTTCCTTTCTTCTTTTCTTTCCTTTCCCTTCCCCTTCCTTCTTTTCTTCTTTCTCTCTTTCTTTCTTTCTTTCTTTCTTTCTTTCTTTCTTCCTTCCTTCCTTCCTTCCTTCCTTCCTTCCTTCCTTCCTTCCTTCCTTTCTTTTTTGGACACAGAGACTCCCTCTACAGCTCTGAATGTTGTTGAACTCATTATGTAGACCAGGCTGACCTTGAACTCTGTTCCGAGATCCATCTGCCTCTGCCTCCTCAGTGCTGGGATTAAAGGTGTGCGTCACCACACCAGGCTTCTACTTATAATCTTTCAAGGTATCTTTTGACTCCTGATTCTTTCTTCTGTTACCTTGGGAGCAACTGAGTGGGTAAGGTGTCACACACACACATACACACACACACACAGAGAGAGAGAGAGAGAGAGAGAGAGAGAGAGAGAGAGAGCCCAAGTCCTCACTAGCAAACCTTTCTTTTTGCTCCAACACTTTTTTTTTCCTCAGTGGACACTGATCTTACGGGTTCCAGTGAAAGAGGATTAATTTATAGAGCATTCTACACTCACCGGTGTTCATTCCACCCCACCCACCACCACCACCACCTAGCTTCCGGCAAGCAGGCAGGGAACAGAATGACCTGGTAATGGAACTGCAGGGACAAAGGACACAGGGCCGGGCTCAGGTGTTGCATTTGAGTTTTGGTTCAGGTCCATCCCAGCAATGAGCCTTGGAGATACACAGCAGACCGTCTGAGCTGCGCCACCACACCCATGTGTATCCCTCCTTGCTGTGCGTGTGCCCATCTGAGTGTGGGTGACCTTTCACTACGCATCCTTAACCATCTGAGACCTCCCTTCCCAGCTCTCTCTGGTTTGAGCGGAGCTGCATTGCTGAAGGCCTCAGGAATCCCCAGTGAGTCACGGACGTACTAACATGAAAGCAATGGGCAAGGGGCATCCAGGTCCACGTGGAAGAGTCTTAATAGAGCACACCAGACATCAGAATCCTGCTCTGGAGGGGGGGGGATGGGGAAAAGCTCACAGCAGTGACTAGAGTGTACAGATGAGTGGATGACAGCCGGGGCGGGGGGGGGGGGGGGGTGACACAAAGGACGGATCACTACAACTGGACTGTACAGAGCCATGACCAGTCTGGGCAAATGGCCACACCTGGGTGAACCCCTCCTGCTCAGTAGCATATGCCACCCTGCCCCGAAGCTCCCAATGGGTGATCAGCGAACACTGAGAGGTATGGGTGTGGGGAGTTCACACGTTGTAAGTTTTCATAGGTTTGTAGAGGGGCGGAAGCAGCCCGTGGTTCTCTCGGACGATTTCCAGGTATTCCGATGGTGATTCCAGAAAGAGGGATCCACAGCATAGCTGGCAGCAGCACTTGAGCCCCGTGACCTCCGGACTCTTGTCAGAAGTGGGAGGAAAGTCAAAATCAGTCCCCTCTGGTGAATAAAACCCCTTGGGTCAATTACCCCCAACCCCCGGGAGCCTCCTCCACCAGCCCATTCGGTGGGCTTGAGAGCTCAGCATAAAGGAGACAGTCAGACGGGAGACCAGCTAACTCAGCAATTCTACGACCCAGTCTACCCATGTCTCTTTGGTGCAAGACTCCCTCCAGACATTCTGGTTGGCCTACCACAGCCAGCTCCGTGGTCTGGCCTCCTTCCGGCAGAACGCAGAACGCTCACCTCAGTTGGGTCCTTCTGTTGAGCAGCGCTCCGCACAGTCATGTACATGATGAAAACCAGCAGCACAGTGATCAGCGTGGCGCACGGGAAAGCGAAGACAATCGGCTGCAAGCCTAGGAGGGAGAGAGGAGGAGGAGACGATTGGGTAGCTGGTGTTGAAATACAGGTTTGCCGCTAGACGCAGGTACTGCCAAGCCTGGTGACCTGGGCTCCATCCCAGGCGTGAACACGATGACGGAAGGAGATAACTGACTCCTCAAAGTTGTCCCTTGGCCTCCACATGTGTGGCATGGCACACACAACAGCTGGGTGGTGGTGGCGCACACGCCTTTAGTCCCTGCACCGAGGAGGCAGAGGCAGGCAGATCTCTGAATTTGAGGTCAGCCTGATCTACAGAGAGTTCCAGGAGATCCAGGGCTACACAAAGAAATCCTGTCTCAAAAAAAAAAAGGGCATATACAATAAATAAATACGTAAGTTTTTTTTTAATGTTGAGTTTTATGTGTGTGTGTGTGTTTGTAAGTATGTGGATATATTATGTGCAAGTATGTATGTGTACACAGGTGTGTGTGCGCGCATGGAAATCAGGACAACTTCAAATGTTGTTCCTTGGGTTCCTTTGGCTTTTTGTTTGAAACAGGATCAAGACCTTCACCAAGCAGGCCAGGCTGCCAGCTCCTGGCCCTGCCTCCTAGCTATACCCAGCTTTTTACAAGGCTTCTGAGGACAAACTCCGATCCTCATGCTTGCAAGGCAAGCACTTTCCTGACTGCGCCCCAAATTCTGGCTCTGAAGAAGCAAGAGAGGCAGCAAGAGGCCAAGAGACCAAAATGGGTGAGTTATAGGGATCAGGCTGGAGGAAGGGAAACGGAAGTCCCGCCCCTTGGAGGGAGGGGCTTAGGATAGGGGGCGTGGTGAGGAGTGTTGAGAGGAGCGACAGGTACTGAGGGATGCTGGCAGAGTCGGGGTTATAGACACAGACTGTTGCATCCTGCTTTTATGTATTCTGGGGATTGGGACTCGGGTCCTTGTACTGATTGTACTGCGAGTATTTTACCCACTGAGCCCTCTCCCCAGCCCTGGAGTAGTATCTTCTTCACAGAATTCATGGGGTTCTGGACACTCACCAGAGCATGTTGGAGCCAGCAGAGGCCAAAGTACCCAACGAGGCCCATGAGGTCCTTCAGGGCCTGGATTGGGGTAGAGTTCTCGGGGTTCAGAAAGAGACCAGAGAATAGAGGGAGCAGAAATGATGCCCAATGAGGAATGGGGAGCACGTGGGGAGCTGACTTCATTGTTACTCTTTAATAGGCTGATATTCGTGGAGGTGCTGGCAGAGTTGATGGGGGCTGCGCTACTAGGTTGGTAGAGTGTTAAGGATTGTACCGGCAGAATTTGGTGGCGGTGGCGGTGCTGGGGTGGGTGGAGTACTGTAAATAGTATTTAGTGAGGGTGATGGAGTTGGTGGAGTGTTAGGGATAGTGTGATGGAATTTGGTGGTGGCACTGCTGTTGGTAAAGAGCTGGTGGTGGTATAGAGATCGGTAGAGTGTGATGGCATTGGTGGAGTTCAGTAGTGGTGCCTTGACTGGTAGATGGTTAAGGATGATTCTGGTGGTGTTTGGTGTTGGTGCTGAAGTTGACCGAGTGCTGGAGATGGTGTTGGTGGCGTTGGTGGTGGGACTGAGGTGGTAGCGTGCCATTGTGGAGTTTGTTGTTGGTTAGCAGGATGTTCAGGATAATAATGGTAGAGTTTCGAGTTGGTGCTGAGATGGGTAGTGTTGGTTGTGGTGGAGTCTGGTGATGATGATGTTGGCAGAGTGTGGGTGGTGGTGGTGGTGGTGGTGGTGGTGGTGGTGGTGGTGGTGGTGGTTTTAGCATTTGGTCATTGAAATGTGGGCTGTTTCTTTACCTAGGAAAACTACTCATGACCTTAGCGCTGGTGGAGTCAATTCTTGATGGCCTTAGCAGGATTGGCTACCAAGTGCTCGGCTGGTCACTCGAGGTGGTGGCAGGGTTTTGATGCCTGTAATGGCACTGCCCCCAGAAGGCAAGGTGTCACTTACTGGAGGGCCACACCTGAATCCTGTGGAACTGGTGAGCCTTGTTGATGACATTCTCAGCACGGAAGATGAAGCAGTAGTCCCCAGGGTCCTGGAAGACGTGGCTCAGGTTAAAAGATGTGGTGGTCACCAACACAGAGTGGCACTCTCTGTCCTCCAGTGGGAGACACTGTGGCTTGAGGCCCCAGCACACCTCCAGAGGCGGGCTACAGAAGAACAGATACACATTTTCAAAATGGCTTGGGAAGGAGCAGGAGTCTTCCTTCCAGGGAAGCTAACTGGGGCAGAAACTTCAGAGTCCTTTCCATATGGGATACCAGGCTGCCCTGGTCCATGTGATGGTTCATCTTAACTATCAATTTAATAGGACTTAGAATCACCATGTAAACAAACCTCTGAGCATGTCTGTGATGGAGTTTCTAGGTTAGGTTAATTAAGGTGGGAAGACCCACCCTGAATGTAGACAGCACCATCAATGGGTGACAGTCCTGGATTATATAAAAAGGGGAAAGCAGGCTGATCACGGGCATTCATCACTCTCTGCTTCCTGTCTGTGGATGTCATGTGACCAGGCATCTAAAGATCCTTCTGCCATGCCTCCCCACCATGAATTGTGAGCCCAAATAAACCCTTCCTTCCTTAGGTTGCTTTGGATGGGTATTTTGTCACAGCAAGGAAAAAATTAACTAATACAGCTCAACATTCCAGATGCAGAACTCAAAAAAAAAAAAAAAAAAAAAAAAAGAGCTATGGCCACAGTTCTTCCCAGTTCATAACCACAGGACAGGAAGGTACCATTCTCCCATGAAACCTAAGCTCTTTAAGGTTCAGAGCAGGATCTGTGGAGCGATTCGTGGTCTAGAGAGGCCACGGAACACCCATACCTCACTCTTCGGGTTCACTCACCTCCCAAGGAAGTTCATGGTCATTGTGAACTTTTGGAATGTCTGCAAGAGGGTGGGCCCCGAGACCTGGATGCCTTGAAGAGCCTCTGTAAGGAGAGAGACACCCATTAGAGCCAGTGGCTGAGGATTAACACAAGGTGCACAGCCCCTTAGCTTGTGTGGCCACCTCTACGTCCTTGCCTCTCACCCAGTCTCTTACCCACTGCCACTAAACCATTGACTATGCCACAAGAAAAGCGCCAGCCATTACCAGAGGCAAGGAAAGCCTCCCAAGGGCTGGAGAGACAACTCATTTGGTGTCCTAGTTAGTCAACTCTGTCAACTTGTCACCTGAGAAGGGAGTCTCCATTAAGGGATTGCCCAGATCAGATGATTAGCCTGTGGGCATCTCTGTGATGGATTGTGGAAGGACCCAGTCCACTGTGGGCAGCACCATTCTCTAGGCAGGTGGTCCTGGGCTGTATGAGAAAGCTAGCTGAGCATGAGTTAGTGAGTGAGCTGCCCTACAGCAAGCCTCCATGGTTTCTGCTGTGCTTCCTCGACATGAATTCCCTGGTTGGAGGTAATGTTGTGTGGAATGGCAAGCAGTTCTGCCTTCAGGTTCCTGCCTTGAGTTCTTTCCTTGACTTCTCTCAGTGATAGACTGCAACCTGGAGTGTAAGCCATATAAACCTTTTCCTCCCCTGAGTTGCTTTTAGTTGATTTTGTTGTTGTTGTTTCTCTTGTTTGTTTTCGAGACAGGGTTTCTCTGTGTAGCCCGGGCCGTCCTGGAATTCGCTCTGTAGACCGGGCTGGCCTCGAACTCAGAGATCCATCTGCCACCTGAATGCTAAGAGTAAAGGTGTGCACCACCACTGCCTGCCATGCCAGTGTCTTACCACAGCAACAGAGACCCAAATAGAACAGTGGGTAAAGTGTGGAACTGAATTCCACCCTCAGTACCTAAAAAAGAAATGTTGGGTACAGCGACACCTGCTTGAAATCCCAGAGCTGGGGAGGTGGAGATGTGTGGATCCCTGGAAGTCACTGGCTAGTCAGGCTAACCTACTAAGTGAACTCCAGGCTAGTGAGAAACGCTTGTATCCAAAGAAGGTTGTTGACCCAAGAGTGGTAGCTCACTCCTTTTATCCTAGCACTTGGAGGCAGAGGTAGACCGATCTCTGTGAGTTCCAGGCCAGCCAGGACTACACTGTCAAAAACAATTAATTTTAAAAAGGTGAAGGGCATCTGAAAACTCAAAGGCTTTCCTCTGACCTCCATAAGCAAATGCACACACGTGCATACTCACCTACACACACACACACACACACACACACACACACACACACACAAAGCATGGACTCAGGGTCACGTGCACATCATGCACATCCCCTCTCCCCCACATAGACACACTTACAAAGAAATCTCTGAAAACTGCCCAATGCCAGGTAACCAGACGGAGGCTTCCCACCCTCCCTAGCCAGCTTTGATCTGAAACTGTAGTGACTAAAGAATAAGGAGCATCCCTACCACTCCCTGTGGTAGGTTTCTGGTCAAGCTGAGGCTCTGGGGACAGGATGGCCTGGACTCACATGCCAGCTCTGCTACAGAGTAGCTGTGTGACTCTGTGGCCTTGCATGGACTCTCTGGAGCAGACATTTACAGTAGGGATGGCTTCGAGAATATCCATTCAAGTGCAGCCTGATGCTAGCCAGAGTCACTTGGATCTGGAAGGAGTGTTGTCCGGGGTGCCTGGGGTACAGCCAGCCTGGCGGGAGACCTACCCCGAAGCTTTAAGGAAGCTGAGAAGTCGCCGCTCCTCTGCACGGTGCCCTTCGCAGCATCCGGCTCTGTCTGCTCCCATTCTGCCACAACCCTGACTTTCACCGTGAAGGTTCCAACACTCGAATAGTTGTAATAGGCCACAGGGGTGTCAGTTATCAACAAGGTCCTGTAAGATGACAAGGAGAAGGGACATGGACACCACTGCTTCCTTTTCCAGGACTTCGGAAGGGAATCCAGCAAGGCATCGTGGAAGCAGCTTGTATTGTGAAATCCTAAGTGGTCTTACGATTAAAAAACCTGGAGCCAGATATCAGGGTGAAAGCTGAACGATCAGAGAAGCAGAGCAGGCCACAGCCACCACTATTACTACTACTTCACCAACTCCTCAGCCTGAAAGAGCCAGAGTTCATCTCTCCTCCCGCCTTATATTCCTGTCTCTGCCCAGCCATATCACTTCCTGTCTCAACCTTCCCAGTGCTGGGATTAAAGGTGTGTGATCCCAAGTGCTGGAATTAAATATGTGTGCCACCTCTGCCGGTTCTGTTTCTCTTTTAGACTGGATAAATCTCATGTAGCCCAGTGTGGCCTTGAACTCACAGAAATCTAGCCTCCCAAGTGCTAGGAGTAAAGGTGTGTGCCACACTGCCTGACCTCTGTGGCTAATTCTGCGGCTGGCTCTGTCCTTGCTGATCTTCAGGCAAGTTTCATTTCTTAGATTACAAACAATATATCACCACAACAACCTGTAATTACAGCATTCGAGAGGCTGAGACAGGATCTTAAATTCAAGGCCAGCCTGGGCTACACAGACAAGCTTTGTCTCAAAAATGAAAACAAACAAAAACAAAAACCTGTAGCTTTTAAATTTGAATTTGTTGGTTCTGGCTTCCTACGTTTCTGTTTGTTTGTTTTTGTCTTTTGAGGTGGAGTCTTATGAGCCCAGACTAACTTTGGACTTGCTTTGTAGCCCAGGCTGGCCTTAATGTCCTGATTCTCCTGCCCAAACCTCCTGAATGCTGGAATTAAAGGTCTGTACCACCAAACCAGACTCTCTTTCTTAGGGTTGGAAAGATTTCTTAGTAGTTAAGACCATGCTCTTGCAAAGGATCCAAGTTCAGCTGGTTCCCAGAATCCATGTTGGGCAGCTCACAACCACCCTGGGGGATCTGTCTTCCTCCTGTGGCCTCCATGGGCACCTGCACTCATATGCACACATCCATACACAGACATGAACACACATTTACGTGATTAAGAAAAATAAAAACAAACCTTGAAAAAAACCAAACCAAGAACAATTAAATCTACAAATCTGGAGTTAATAGGACGACTCAGTGGGTAAAAGTACTTGCTACCAAGTCTAATGACCTGAGCTTGGTTGATCCCCAGGATTCATGTGGTGGAAAGAGAACACTAACTCCCACAAGCTGTCCTCTGAACTTCGAACAGAGAGAGAGACAGAGAGGGGGAATATTCCTGTGTAGTCCTTGCTGTCCTGGAACTCTCTTTGTAGGCCAGGCTGGCCTCGAACTTACAGAGACCCACCTGCCTCTGCCTCTGCCTCCTGAGTGCTGGGACTAAAGGTGTGCACCACCACCACCTGATGGACAATTTTTTTTAAAGAGTAAATAGCTGGTCATGGTGGCCCATACCTTTAATCCCTGAGAGGAAGAAGCGGGTGTGCCTCTGCAGTTAAGACCATCCTGGTCTGTGAAATGAGTTCCAGGGCAGCCGTGGTGATGTAGTGAGATCCCGGAAAAGGGGTGGGGGGAGGGGGGGGATGCATACCCGTCTCCGAAGTCCCATCGGTAGAAGAAGGAAGCCAACTTGAAGAAGTCGCTCGGGTCATGGAGGAAAAAGGAGAATCTAAGGCTTTTATTGGTGAGGTAGGCGTTCGGCCAAGACACGGAGGTGTTTTGAGTAATGACCAGTTTTCCCACAAGCGACTCTGAGAAAGACAAAGGGAGAGTGAGTCCACAGAGGCACGAGGCACCCATAGCCTGAGTTGTGACCTTGGGCTGGAGCAAAGCAGCCTGGCTCAGCCTCCTCTGGCTGTCAGAACTATGTGCAGTGTGGGGGACCCCATAGATCCTTCAAGACAGAGACATTCTAGTCACCCCCTGCTGGCAGTGACTCACAGCACATGCTCAATCTGTGCCCCTGCCCCACCTCCCTTTCACGGTGATTCCACTCTTCCCGCCATGAAGAAAGGCATGGGCTGAAGCAGGACATGATGCCCACACTTGTAATTCCAGCACCTGGGAGGCTGGGACAGGAGGATCAAGAGTTCAAAGCCATCCTTGCCTACACAGTGAGTTGAAGGTCAGCCTGGGCTACATGAGACCCTGTCTCAAAACAAACACAAACGAAAGTATGCATCATAACTGAATACATATAGACTATTTTTGCTGTTGTTAATGCCCTCTAAGAAATATAACATAACAACTACTTCATAGTGTTTATATTGTATCAGATACTATAAGGCATAGGGAGATAATTTAAAGGATATAGGAGTGTCAGGGAATGTGGCTCAGAAATGAAGCAATTGCCTAAGACACAGGAGGCCCTGAGTTCCATCCCCAACACCAAAAAAATAGTGGGGGGTAGAGCTGGAGAGATGGTCCAGTGTTTAACAGCACCTGGTGCTCTATCATGAGGACCAGAGTTCAGATCCCAGCATCTACGATGGATGACTCACAGAACATCTGTAGCTGTAGTGCCCTCTTCTGGCCTCTGTGGTAACTGCATACATTTACGTTAGCAGAGTTTATAGACTTAGTTACATAATTCTATGCTTGCATTACTTCCTATATAATTTTAAAAGCATGGGCATTTTCACTCAGGACATTATAGACTCACTGAAAGGGTCATGATTAATAATTACATAAACTGGGGCTACTGAGATGGCATCTCAGTAGGTAAAGGCACCTACCATCACGTCTGACGATCTGAGTTCAATCCCCAGGTCCCACACAGTAGAAAGAGAAAATCAACTCCTGCAAGTTGTCCTCTGACCTCCGCATGGACACCATGGCTCAGGTGCCCACATACATGTACACCCTCACTAAATAAATAAATGTAGTAAAAAAATTTTAAATACTTACATACATTAGCTGTGTATCATGGCATATGTCCATAATCCTAGCACTGAGAAGCTGAGGAAGGAAGATCTTGAGTTCACAACTAGCCTGGACTCTCTAGCAAGACTTTTTTCCTTTCCTAACTCCTGGAAAAGGCACATAATTACTCCAGTGTCTTTAATCAGTCCCCTAAGGGTTGAGTATTTCACTTGTTTATATATGTTTTCTATTCTCATCATCTTGTGCATAAAGCATTACCTAAATGAAGCCTTATTTCCTGAAGGCAAATTAATTTGGACTGTGAGTCCCAGGTGGGACTCACTCTGGACCTCTGCCAGAGCAGCAAGCCCTCTGAACTGCCGAACCATTTCTCTGGTCTTGATTCTTTATTTTTTTAATTGTTTTCTGGGTGTGAGTGCGTGTGCCTGGTGCTCTAGGTGGTCGGAAAAGGATGTTGGATCGCCTTGGGCTAGACTTACAGACAGCTGTGAGCTGCCATGTAGGGGCTGGAAATTGAATCAGGATTGTCTTCAAAAGCAAAAAATGCCCTTAACCACTGAGCCAACTCTCCAGTCCTTTTTTTTTTAAGTAAAAAGTTTTATTACATTTATTTATCTGCTTATCTGTTTTGTATGTGTATTTGTCTGTGTGCACCCATGCCATGATGTGCATGTCAAGGTGAGAGGGGAACTTTCAAGGGTGGGTTCTCTCTTTCCCCCCCATGCATGTCCTGGGGATCACACTCAGGTCCTTAGGTTTTGCAACAAGCACCTTTACCCGCTGAAACATCTTGCTGACCCTATTTTCTGATTTTTTTTTTTTAACTTAACGAAGAATCAAGAAAGAATCCATGCGAGATGGCTCAGTTGGTGACGTGCTTGCTTTGAAAGCATAAGAACCTGAATTTGATGCCCCAAACCCACAAGTTTTTAAAAAAAAGCTGGGCATAGTGGTAGATTACATTTGTAATCCTGTTGTAGAATATTTGTTTAACTATGTAAAGACGTGTTGCATTTGTTTAATTATGTAAAGAAGTGTTGCTGTTTTACCTTGCCTGCCTAAGGCACCTGACTGGTCTAATAAAAAGCTGAACAGCCATTGATGGGGGAGGAGGTATAGGCGGGACTTCTGGGTAGGGAGAGTGAGAAGGAGGAGGAGGAAGAGGAGGAGGAGGAGAAGGAGGAATTTAGGCACAGGATAGAAAGAAAAGGAGATGACAGGGAGTCGCCAGGGGCCAGACAGACAGACACAGAGAAAGCAGGAAAGTAGGACATAACAGAAAGAAAGGTAAAAAGCCCCAAGGCAAAACATAGATGAACAGAAACAGGTTAAATTAAGTTAAAAGAGCTAGTGGGACAAGCCTAAGCTAAGGCCGAGCATTCATAATTAATAATAATTGTCTTTATTATTATATATTATAGTTGTTGGCCCAAAGAAAATTCCAACTACATAATCCCAGTGCTGGGGCATACTGGCCAGCCAGCCTGTCTAATTAATTGGTGAGCTCGCCAATGAGAGATCCTGTCTCAAAAAAAAAAAAAAAAAAAAAAAAAGGTGGATGCTGCCTGAAGAACAACCCGGAGGCTCTCTCTCTCTCTCTCTCTCTCTCTCTCTCTCTCTCTCTCTCTCTCTCTCTCTCTCACACACACACACACACACACACACACACACACACACACACACACGAACATACAGACACAAACACACATGCACAAGACTTGAAAGCTGGCCTGGTGGTGTAGCTCAGTGGTGAAGCACTTACACAGCATGTCTGAGGCCCTGGGTTGCACAACATGAAAGAGTTTGAAAGACAATAGGTAAACATGAAAGGCCCTCAGAGACCCTCACCTTTGATGGGGAGTACCAGGGCACTCCTGGCTAACGGCTTGCACATCCAGCAGTCAACAGCAGTGACCCAGACAGAGACTGAGAAGTCCCCAGCCACTCTGCCCACCACGTGGATGGTCGAGGTTAGATTCTTCTCAGTCTTGGCAGTGAGTATCAGTGGTGTGTGGACCCAGTGGAAACGGTAGAGGTGGGCGTCTGCAGGCAGGGACAGGCTGCCATTGTCCTTGACCGTCAGGTTGGCTAAGATGGTCACTTCTGTACCAACGGTAGCAGGACCATCAGTAACAAGACTGAGATTGTAGAGACCTAGGAGACACATGCAGGCCAGGTTTCAGGAAGACACCGAGGAATTCCTCAGCTAGTTTCCCAGTCATCAGTGATAACAGTGGGGCCAGCGAAGATAGCTCATCACACCAACTCTGATGATGCGAGTTTGATTCCCCAGTCCAAGAAGAAAACCAACTCCCCCAAGTCTTCCTCTGCCCACCCCCCCACACACAAAATAAATGTAGCATCACAGAATGTCCCTATTTATTTACAGGGGATCCTTACCAAGACCCCTACCTGATGTCTGAAATCAAAGACAGCACCAGACCCAAAGTATCCTATGTTTTTTTTTCCCTTGTTCGTTCTTTCTCTCACTCATTCATACATACAATTCATGGTGAACTTTAAATCGGTCACAAGAAGAGATTAACAATAGTAACTAATAATAAAATGGAACTAAGATCGGTGGTGTATGCCGGTCATCCCAGCACCAGGGAGGATGAGGCAAGAGGACTGAATATTTGAGTCCACCCTTGGCTATGTAATGACTGTGTGCAAGGCCAGTCTGGGCTATATAGTGAGACTCCATCTAAAGAAACAGAACAGAAGCCGGGCAGTCGTGGTGCACGCCTTTAATCCCAGCACTAAGGAGGCAGAGGCAGGTGGATCTCTGTGAGTTCGAGGTCAGCCTGATCTACAAAGCAAGTTCTAGGACAGCCAGAGCTACACAGAGAAACCCTGTCTCCAAACAGAGAGAGAGAGAGAGAGAGAGAGAGAGAGAGAGAGAGAGAGAGAGAGAGAGAGAACAAAATAGGGCAGGAGACAGGGCTGGAGAGATGGCTCAGCGGTGAAAAGTATGCACTATTCTTGCAGAGGAATGGAGTTCAGTTCCCAGCACTGGCATCTGGCCCCTTACAACCATCTGTAACTCCAGCTCTGGAGGGATAGGATGCCCTCTCTGGCCACTTCTGGCACTGCACTCATGCCCACAAAACCACAGGCACGTATGCACACACGCACATAATAAAAGTAATAATAATTGTTGCAGCTGGTTTTATGTCAACTTGATATAAAAGAGAATCACCTGGGGGGGGGGAGCCTCAATTGAGAAAATACTTCTGTAAGATCGGGCTGTAGGGCATTTTCTTAGTTAGTGATTGATTGGGGAGGGCCCAACCATTATGAGTGGTGGTGCCATCCCTGGGCTGGAGGTCCTGTGCTAAAAGAAAGTGAACTGAGCAAGCTATGAAGACCTTGTTAAAAAAAGAGGGGGGGGGCTGATCCTTCCTACATAGTCCAGACTGGTGTTGAACTTGTGGCAATCCTCCTGCCTCCCCCTCTAGAGTACTCTGGTTGCAGTTTCATGCCATCACACCCAGCCTGAGACTCATTTCACCCAAATCCACTTTCCCAGCCAAAGTCCCTGCTTGAGGCTGAAGTCTTCCTAGGCGCTGATAGTATGTATTCCCTTTCTAGTCAGTCTACATTGTAACCATATGTAACTAAGTGTAAATTAACCTGATGTGACTGCTGACATTTACTTAAGCATTCTGCTTCCCAGCCACTGCACCCACGCCCTCCCGTGTTTAACAACAATGTGGCTAGTGGTCATCTTCCCGAGGCACACAGAATACTTCTGTTTCCTTAAAGCCCCATTTCCCATGGGTAGTTGAGTCTCTGAATTTTTGCTCTCTCCTCACTTCTTGTTAGAGTGAAAAAAGCCAGCTGGGGTCAGGTGGGGGGGGCTGGGTACACAGCTAAGCAGGTAGAGAGCTTGCTTGGAGTGAATGAAGCTCTGGGTTCCATCCCTCCCATTCCACAAATGATGGTGACAAACACCAATAATCCTAGCACTCAGGAGGTGGAAACCGGAGGTCCAGAAGTTCAAGGCCATCCTCAGCTACATAGTGAATTTGAGGCCAACCTGTGCTGTAGAAAATCTGCTAAGAAATAAAAAAAAAAAAAGACAGCTGTCCCAAACACCAGCCACAAGCCTCTCTGATTTTCTCTTTTTTTGGGTACCCCTGCCTCTTCGACATCGCCACTCTATCCCTGTGGTGATATACTGTGTACCTTAATAAACTTCTCTGAGGATCAGCAGACAGAGCCAGCCACTAAATTAGATATAGAGGTCAGGCAGTGGTGGCACACACTTTTAATCCCAGCACTTGAGAGCTCATGCCTTTGCTTGGGAAGTACACACCCCTTTAATCCCAGGAAGTAATATGGCAGGGCAGAGAAAGGTAGATAAGGCGTGAGCAAACAGGAACTCACTCTCCTTAGGCTGAGGATTTCGTAGAAGTAAGAACTAGTGGCTGTTCAGATTCTCTGATCTTTCAGCTTTCACCCTGATATCTGGCTCTGGATTTTTTTTTTTTTTTAATTAAAACCATGTAAGATTCGAACAACATATCCCATTTCCAGGGGCCCCACATACAGCCATCTGGATTTCTGCTCTTGGCCCTGATCTATGTCTTATCTTTTTGTTTGTTTGTTTGTTTAAAAGATACATTTTTAATAATTTGAATACTTTCACAAAGAGACAGGGAAGCCCTGCCCCTACAGAAAGGCTTTCCCACCTGCCCCTGCACCACAGCAGGACATGTAAGATGTGACCAGTACACTAAGTACGCAGGACATTAAAAAGCATCCTGCTGGGCTGTCGGTGGCTGGTGGTGGCTGAGAAGTGTGAAATGGCCAGGAGTTAAAAACTGCAAACTCAGGCTTACTTCTCCTGAATTTTCCAGTCAAGTGACCGGCTTTATGTCTTATCTCTTGTTGCTCCAACAAGTGTCTCAAATTCGATTTAATGTAATCATGAACCTTCCTTTGGGGTCTAGATTCACACTTGGGGACCTTCCACCTGGCAGTCAGCCACTCTTGCAGTTCCCGGATGTGCACAGGGGTGCACGCCTTTAATCCCAGCACTCAGGAGGCTGAGGCAAGAGGATCTCTGTGAATTCGAGGCCAGGCAGGGCTACATAGTGAGACCCTGTCTAAAAAATAAAACCTTTCCAGTTCGCAGGATGCTTTGGTCCTTCTGACTTCAGGGTTTTTGTATATCCTGGCTCAGTGGGCAACGGCACTTGCTGCCAAGCCTGACCACCCGAGTTTGATCCCCAGGCATGCAAACACTCTAGTGAAAATAAATCTAAAAATAAAAAGAATTCCTGTTCTACCTTCTGCCCTGTGCCCTGATCCCTCAGTGCTCTCCTGAGAGACTGAGTATACTACTGTCACTGAGATATCACCGTACTGAATGAAGATTTCTTCTCTCCTAGTGTACTTTTAATTCCTTGAAGACAAGGGTCATCTGCTTCTTTATTGTGCAAGCAAAATGCTTACCATGTAGTAAGGAGCCCGGGACGTGGCTCTGTAGATAAGTGTGCTTGCTACACAGGCGTGAGGACCTGAGTTCAATCCCCCAGACCCATGTAAAAAAGCCAGGCATGATGAGGTACACCTTTCCCTGGACTGGGGAGGCGGGGACAGGAGGATCTCTAGGGCTTGCTGGCCAGTCAACCTAATGGGATTAACGAGCTCCAGATTCTACTGTGATTGTTTAAATTTGATTAAAACTAAGAATTTGCCTCAAGGCCATATTAGCAAAAACCCAAGTGTTTAATCACAACCATATGCTATTATGAGGCAGCCAGAGGCGGACAGACTCTGAGAAAGACATCTCAGGTCACCCTGTCACCTCCACATACAGGAGCATGCATATGAATGCATGTGCACCATTGTGTATACCCATGCACGAATGTGCGCACACACTCTCACACACACACAGACTGTATGGTTAGTGTTCAGTGGTACCTCTGAACCACGTGATTACCTGGAAAGGAAGATGTGGCATGAAGTCCAGACCACCTGGCACTGTCGCAGAAGACTATTCACATGGGGGTTACTGACTGAACCCCTTCTGCGTGCTCACTCCCACGGGTTACCCACAGATAACCTAACAGGGACATGGTCTTCCTCAGAGTGAGTTCACACGATACCTGCTGGAGTCTTCAGCAGAACCAGAAGAGTCCAGCTGCAAATGTGCCCCTTGTTTACCTCACAACATTCCTGGACCCAACTGGGGACTCGGGCGTCTGTCTTTTCTGTTGTTCTGCCCTGTGTTCCTGTTACGAATCCCTTTTCTTCAAATGCATGTGTTGAGTTAGAAAGCTGTTTGAGTTATGGTGCTAAAGGCATGGGCTGCCACTGCTATCCTAGATACCGTGGGCTTGAGGGTTCATATGGTCAACATGGCGGGATTTAGTTTAGTTTTGGGACAGGATCCCTCTATGTACTCCTGGCTGTGCTGGAACTCTCTATGTAGAGCAGGCTGGCCTGGAACTCACAGAGATCCACTTGATTGTATATGCAATGTGACCAGCTGCCATGGCTCCTGCTGCCATAAATTCCCTGACATGATGGACTCTTATTTTTGAACACTCATTTATTTATTTTGGGGGGGGGTGTGTGTGTGTGTGTGTGTGTGTGTGTGTGTGTGCCCGCGTGCGTGCTCGCTCTCTCGAACATATGTGCGAATGTGTGTATCATAATGGACATGTAGCAGGGGTCAGTTTTCTCCATCTAATGTGTGGGTTCCAGGAGTCAAATGCAGGTCTTCAGCTTTGGCAGCAAGTGCCTTTACTCTCTGAGGCATCTATACAGCCCCATTTCCAGCTGTTTTGCCATAGCACCCAGGCAAGTACGCAATACAAAAGGAAAGGGCTACTGCTGCTGTCCCCCAGGACTATTTCCCCTCCCTCTAGTTGACAGGCAGCGCGTTCCTTTCCTCAAGGGCTCTTACCTGTTTCCGCGCCCCTCCCCCATCACTACTACCACCCACTCCCTCCTCCCTCCCACTCAAGTGGAGGAGGAACAAGGACCAGAGTGAGGCTCTAAGGTGGCAGGAACACTAAGCTGCATGTTAATTGCCATCCTGCATCTGCAGTGAGAGCAGGCTGACGCAGATCGGTTGCCATGGAAATGGAATCATGGGGCAGCTGGCTGGAGCCGGGAAGAAGGAGGACCCATTGACGATGTTGTTGAAAATGGTTGCCGAGCCCTGCCTGGAGGAGACCACAATGGTCTTTTAAAAAACAGAAGCTGGGCGAGAGGGATGGCTCGGGGGTGAAGAGCCTGAAGAGACCTTGGCGTTCTTGCATAGGACCTGAATTCAGTTCCCAGCATCTCCTACGGGCAGCTCACATGCGTCCTGATCTTGGGACTCCAAAGCCCTCTTCTAGTCTCTACAGGCATTCAAACACATGTGAGCATACATTCACACTGATAAATGTGGATGCTCATAAATTTAAAAAAAAGAAAAAAGAAACTAAAAACAGAAACTGCACCAGGCGTGGTGGTGTAGCATGTCTTTACTGCACTCGAGAGGCCAAGGTATGCAGCTCTGTGAGTTCAAGGCTAGCTTAGTCTACATAAGTGAAACTCTGGAGGATTAGAAGCTCAAGGTCATCTTTGGCTATATGAGTTTGACACCAGCCTCCCAGGTTACATGAGAGCCTGTCTAAAAGAGGGGTGGGGGAGCGGCCCTGGACCCCTTTCACTGGGTCAAGGTGACCCCCTTCTTCCTCTGGGCTTTGGGGAAGTATCTAAGGGTATCCGTGCTAAAGTGGGCAGTGAAGACCTTTGCCAAGTGTAGCTGAAGGAGCCAGACCCAGTGCATCCCCTGTGACTCTGCTCATCCAAAGTCATCTTTCATGTTTGGGAGCTCAGATGCACACAGAGCACAGCCAGCCACCAAGGCAAGGACTTGGGGGTGCCCCAAGTGCACTCAAGTGACATAGAACTAGATGTGCCAAGACAGAAAGAAGGGGCAGTGCCCTCAAAAGCATGGCCCCAGTTTCCTAACAGCTTACCAGGACCTCAGTGTTTTCCCATGATACATGTGAGGCTTGGAACATTCTAGAAAATGACTACGGTGGCCTTTTCACATAGCACATGTTAGGCAGCCAAAAACACTTACCAAACACACCTGTGATGTTCTAAATAACACAGAAATCCACTTGCCTCTGCCTCCCAAATGCTGGGATTAAAGAGGTAAGTCAAGTGGATCGGGAGTTCTAGGCCAGCCTGGGCTACATAAGACCCCATTGGGAGAAAACTTTTATTTTTTATTTTGTGTGTGTGTGTGTGTGTGTGTGTGTGTGTGAGAGAGAGAGAGAGAGAGAGAGAGAGAGAGAGAGAGAGAGAGAGAGAGAGAGAGAGAGACTAGAGTGGTGACTCATGCTTATGATCCCAGCACTAGGTAGGGGAAACAGGAGGGTGCAAGTTAGAGGCCAGCCTGGGCAATTCATGAAGACCTCATCTCAAAATAAATATTGCCTGATAAGATGGCACATGCCTTTATCCCAGCGCCAGGGAACCTGAGGTAGGAGGATCTCTGAGCTTGAGGCCAGGCTGGCTACAGGGTGAGCTCCAGGACAGCCAGGGCTATATAGAGAAATCCTGCCTTAAAATAGATAGATAGATAGATAGATAGATAGATAGATAGATAGACAGATAGACAGACAGACAGATAGATATTTAGTTGTGTATTTCTTGTAATTTAAATCACGTAACTTCTAGACACATATAACCCAATGGATCAGGGTGTCCATTTCTAGATGAATTCTATGTTGAATTTCCAGGAGTGGGGGAGGGTGCAGGTAATTTGATACATGCAAAATTCCCACAAAATCCTCTGATGTATGCCAAAAACGCAGGTTAGTTTTTTTTTATTTTTTAATTTACTTCGTGGCTCTGCCGTTCTCACAAATCTGCACCAGGTCCCCCTCTTCCCCCACCTCTCTTTTAATGGGTGGATGCGCTGTGAAGAATGATGTGGGTTTTTTTTTCCCCCTCCAGCTACTCACAACCCACCGGTCTCTGACAATTCTCGAATCTGTGTCGTTTGTTACTCCTAAAATGGGGTAGGAAGGTTGATGTTGGTCTTTTCATCACGGAGAGATGGGTCCTGGTGAGCCTAGGGAAGAATCTGTGGGCTCAAGGTCCCCCGCCCCCTTTTCTTTTTAAATCATTCCCAGGGAGGAAATGGCAGACTGGCCTCCTGGGCTGCAGACTAGCACCTGCGCCGCCCCTAAGCGAACGCAATCACGGTGGAAATCTCTAGAAAAAGGCGACATCTTAAAGCAAAAGCGCTGCCCCATGCAGGCAAAGGGGGCGGTTCTCCCTGGGGGTGGCTGAGGCGCGATGACCTCTCCCAACCCACCCGGGGCTCCCTGCATGCATCCATGATCCCTGTCCCTCCCCTAGTGAGGACCAGTCCCAAGCATCCGGATGGATGTGCTTCCCAGGGCAGAGTGCTGGAGGCAGGCATCGAGGGGGAGCAGGGAGACGCCCCAAGTGCCTGGGTAACTTCTGGGCAGAGGGGTGCCCAGCAGGGGTAGGACGCACCGAGTCATCTCGGTAGCTCAGGTTCTGGATAGCAATGGACAATCCAGGCAGAATCTGGCTTACCTGCAGCCGCCTTCGCTGGGCCCAAGGGCAGGAGGCAGGCGAGCAAGAAGACGAGGCCGAGGTCGGACCAGACATCGGTAGCCTTGGCCATGGCGCAGCGTGGATGCCGAGGGGCTCCCGGCCGATGCGCAGGGTGCTGGGCTGGAGCTCCGCAGTGGCAGCTTGGTGTGGCTGTGCGTAGAGACGCAGCGCTCGCCTGTCTCCGCCTTCAGCCACCTCCGCCCACACAGCCTTCCTCCGAGCCCCGGAGTCCCTCCCCTCTAGGGATCACAGAAACCATCCTTACTTCACCAGGTGCGCATGCTCTCTTCCTGCATCGTGCTTCTGTAGGGTCCAGAGCCATCTTTCCAGCCCGAAACAGGGTCTCTTTACTGAACCTTTAGCTCATCACATTGGTTAGACAGATGATCTAGGAGCCTCTGGAGTCTGCGCTGGGGCTACAGATGCTTACCACGCCTGACTTTTAAATGCGCGCTGATGACCCGAACTCAGATCTTTATGTTGCTGCGTAGCAAACAATCCACCAAGTCCTCTCCCTAGCCCTTTTTTGTTTTTTTTGTTTTTTCTCCCTAAGTTCTTTATTCTGTGCACTTTTTTTTTTTTGTTTTTGCTTTGTTGTTGTTGTTGTTATTTGAGACAGGTTTCGCTGGGCAGTGGTGGCGCACACCTTTAATCCCAGCACTAGGGAGGCAGAGCCAGGCGGATCTCTGTGAGTTCGAGGCCCAATCTTGAGGGGCCCTCGTAGCTGCAGCCTCTGTGATGAAGATAATGACTGTCCATGATGGGTATGGCTAATAGAACCTCATTCATTTTAGCAGTGGTTTGTTTGGGCTAATTTAATTCTTCTGGGTAATAGAAAGTTCACATTTATTTGTCTATCTACCTAATTCTATGTGTGTATGTACATGTATGTATTATAGTCCAACGCCTGCTAGTGTATTGTGGAGGTCAGACGATAATTTGCAGGAATTGAGACACTCCTTCTACACCTGGGTCCAGGGGATCGAACTCATGTCCTTAGGCTGGGCAGTAAGCACCTTTGCCTGCCAATCCTTCTCATTGGCACCCCACTGATTTTTGCTAATGATAGCCTTTTGAGAGTAGATTATTCTGTCTGTTGGTCCTAGCAAGGTGGTACAATGGAGTATCTTTTGGTCACAGATGGGAGAAGCCCCAGAGTTCATATCCCTACTAAGGTGAAATAGTGAGGCAGAGGAAATCTTAGTGAGGTGAGAAGGGGAAGGAGCTCTTTCATCTTAGAACCTGGTAAAAATCTCTTGCCAAGAGAGAAGCAAGAATCCCTGCACACTGCATATATATCGTGTATATTCATACAGACACATGCACACACATTAACAAAAAATTGAGGATTTTTTGTTTTGTTTTGTTTTGTTTTTTTTCAAGACAGGGTTTCTCTTTGTAGCTTTGGTGCCTGTCCTGGAACTCTTTCTGTAGACCAGGTTGGCCTTGAACTCACAGAGTTCTGCCTCTGCCTCCCGAGGGCTGGGACCAAAGGCCTGTGCCACCACTGCCCAGCGATATTTTTAAAAAGAACCCCAGCACAGCTAACAACTGCTTAAGGTCTGTGGTGGTTAGAATAGGAATGGCCCCCATAGACCCACGTGTTTGAATGCTTGGCCCATAGGGAGTGGCACTGTTAGGTGTGGCCTTGTTGGAGGAAGTATGTCAGTGTGGCGGCAGGTTTTGAGGTCTCATGTGTTCAAGCTAAGGCCCGTGTGCCACACAGTTTCCTTCTGCTGCCTGTGGATCAAGATGTAGGACTCTCAGCTCCTTCTCCAGCACCATGTCTACCTGCATCCTGCCATGTTTCCCACCTCATGGTGGGACTAAACCTCTGAAACTGCAATCCAGCCCCAATTAAATGTTTTCCTTTATAAGAGTTGTCATAGTTGGGGTGTCTCTTCACAGCTATAGAAACCCTAAGACAAGGCCTTTCTCCCTTCCCAACTATAAATCTTCAGTTTTTTAAGATTCTCACCAGAAAATCCATTTTTAGGAAAAAGACTTGTATTCAACCCTGTCTGGACCTTTGTAGCTTTCGGTTTTGGTTTATCAGATTATAATGCCATCCTAGGCAAGTACAGATCCACCTATGATCTCACTTAACAACTAAAAGACAGTAGATGAGGTGTGTTTCTTAGAAACCTCTAAAAAAAAGATTTAAGTTTTATTGTGTGTGTGTGTGTGTGTGTGTGTGTGTGTGTGTGTGTCTGTGTCTGTGTCTCTGTGTCTCTGTGAGTATATGTGCACTGACTGCAGGCATCCCCAGAGACCAGAAGAGGGCACTGGATCCCTTGAAAGAGGAGTTAACAGGCAGCCTAACATGGATGCTGGGAGTGAGCAGGAGTGAGCCGCCTAACATGGATGCTGGGAACCAAACTCAGATCCTCTGAAGGATGCAGTGCGTGCTTTTATCCCGAGTCATTTCTCCAGCTCCTATTATTGATCTTTTGAGATGACAGCCACCAAAGTGGTAGATTTGGTTAATGCTGAGACAATTAATTGCTTACTCTTCCCTGAGGAGTCCATTTCCACCTGGCTTATATCCTTCTTTCTATGGCTCTTCCTTAGGAAGCACATACCAACATGCAGATGCGTATTGTTTTCTTCTAAGCACCCCTCTTTCTCTTAACCCTTCAGATTAAACCTATATTAAAGTGACCTTTAACAAAACCTCCAATTCAGGGCAGCAAAAGAGAACAGTGGGTAAGGTTCCTATGGCTGAGCCTGATGCCCTCGATTCAATCTCTGGGATGCATGCGGTAGAGAGAACCAACTCCCACAGGTTATGGGATCTTGCTCTGTCAGCTCACCATTCTGAATAAATGTTTTTTATTTGTTTGTTTGTTTGTTTTTAATCAGCTGGGTCTTGTGGCACACACCTTCAATCCCAGCACTCCACTAGGGACACAGAGGCAGGTAGACCTCTGAGTTCAAGGCTAGCTTGGTCTACAGGTGAGTTCCAGGACAACCAAGGGTTCATAGTGATATTCTGTCTCAAAAAAAAAAAAAAATTAAAAGCTAAAAATTATCTCTGACTCTACTTCATCATTGTAATGAGCACAGTAAAAAATGGCTTTTAGACATGTAAAACCAGCTTAGCGGGTTGGGGATTTAGCTCAGTGGTAGAGCGCTTGCCTAGCAGGCCCTGAGTTCGAGCCTCAGCTCAAAAAACAAAAACAAAAACAAACAAAAAACAAACAAACAAACAAAAAAACCCAGCTTAGTCAGGAGCTCCACCAGACCCATGGCTGCATCTGATAGCCAGAACCCAGTGACATCACTCACTCAAGACAACCAGACAGAGTCCTAGACTCCATGACGCCCACTGGACAGTCTATAAACAGAGACCAAGAAAATGCTCTGCTCTGCATATCTGGAGAGATGTCACTTTGATCTGCCCTGTGGCTAGAGAGTCCCTCCCAGAATCCTAACCCTCGAATCAGAGAGTTGTGTTAGAGACTGGATCTGACATTCAGCTAAGATATGACACACAGGTGAGCAGCCTTGGGGAGATAGACTTAGAATAATAAAATATAACTTTTGTTATACTAAAACTACTCACTCGTATCTACCTTCTTGCTCTCGACAATCATAAACTGGCTGATATTGAAATTCTTTTTAGCATAGAAGTCACAAATTCTGGTTTACCCCGAGTCTTAGTCCCTAAAAACCTAGGGGTACTCATCAGGCTCCCAAGGATGGCATTGTGGAGCTGTGTCTTTTTCTTCTCACAAATGACACTACCACACACTGTCCTCCATTGGAAATGTTGCAGAAGGAAATGAGGACCAGTGGATGGATGGTATGGCTCTAAATCCTTCGGTAAGTTGGAGGGGTCAAATGGAATTTAGAATGCTGGATTTGTTTCATTTATCATGGCTCCAGGCCTGCATCTCCACTCTGCTAGGGCAGTTCGACCTGTCAGACCCCAGGACACCAAAGTCATCCTGTTGAAACCGACCAGAGATCTTGAGAGGACAAGCCACGGAATAATGATTCAATATAGTGTGTGTTTGGGGGGGGGGGGAACCACAGCTCATGGTTCAGCCTCAACCTGTACTCAAGGCCTGTGAATGAGGTACCCAAGCAGAGAGGGGAGCATGGCGTCTTAGTCGTTTTTTCAAAAGGTCAGGCTCACACTGGATGTGGTGGCATGTCTAGCACTGAGGAAGCTGAGGCAGAAGGATTGAGAATTGAAGGCCACATACTGGATACTCTCTAAACTAGGAGAGTGTAATGCTGCAGAGATGAGTCGGCCATGAAGAGTTCTTACTGCTCTTCTAGAGGACCCGAGTTTGGTTACCAACACCCATGCTGAGTGGCTCACAACCAGTTGCAACTCCAGCTCCAAGAGACCCAACACCTTTCCTGGCCTCCACTGACATCTGCACTTATACGGCATCTGTGTGTATGTGCATATCAGGGCGGGTTCCTGAAGAGGCCAGAAGAGGGTGTCAGAGCCCTCAGGCTGGAGTTTCACAGTTGTTTGTAAGCCACTCAGCTCAGTGCGAATGTCGGGGACTGAATTCAGGACCTCTGCAAGAGCAGCAAATGGCCCTAACCACTGTGCCATCTCCGCAGGGGGTTATCGCGGGTATTTGTTATAGTGATGAAAAGCTGAGCAACAAAACACCCGTTGCAGTCTCTGCATCGCATCACCTCTGAGCCTCCTGCCTTTATGTCGCATTAACCTTTTTTCAGTGTTCTGTGATTTATTTTAATTTTATATATACAAGCATTCTGCCCTCATATATTCCTGGGTACCACTTGTGTGCCTAGTGCCCACGGAGGACAGAAGAAGGCATTGGAGCCCTGGAACTGGAGTTACAGACAGTTGTAAGCTGCCACGTGTGTGCTGGGAATCGAACCTGAGTCCTCTGCTACAATCCTACCTAATTCCCAGCGTGGTGAACCAATGACTTTAATTGTGTTTATTTACAGAGCAAAGTGAGGGATTGTTTACAGGAGTGTGGATGACCCCAAAACTATGGCATCACTGCAATGTTCCACTCCCATTATTGATGATGACCTCATGGGACCTGCATTATGGAATCCCTCTGTCAGTCAACCTTCTACTCTTTGTTTGTTGTTTGTTTTATTTTTCCAAGATGGGGGTTTTCCTATGTAGCCCTGGCTGTCTTGGAACTCGCTCTGTAGACCAGGCTGGCCTCGAACTCACAGAGATCCTCCTGCCTCTCTCCCATGGGCTGGAATTAAAGGTGTGTGCTGCCACCCCCACCTGGCCAACCTTTCACTTTCTATACAATCAAAAATATAGATCCCAAGATCACTTGCTGTTGGGGGTGTACAGGAGAGAGGGTCTTGTGGCTCTCCCGCTCCTGTTTCTACTGAGGAGTGTCAGCAGCTGCATTCACATTACCGTAAACCTGGCTAGGTCCCCTTGTCCCTTTCTGATTGACATGGCTACTGGTCTCTGCAGTTTCTACCCCAAGGCAGCAATGGGGGAAACATATTATGCCCAGAGGGAAGTAACTGCCCTGCAGCACTTCACCTACAAAGTATTGAGATGACAGGCTAGAGCAAGTTTGGGATGAAATCCAGGGCTGCCTACGTGCTAGAGAGCCATTCTACCTCCTGAGTCCAATCCCAATCGGTGATGTTTCAGTTGAGCAAGACGCGGTGCCTCTGAGGGAAGAACATTCCAGAACGGCAGCTGAACTTCAAAGGACCTAAGAGAGGAACAGTGGATGTCAAGCACAGCAAGACCCCAGTAGCTGAAAGGTGATCTGCCAGGGTTGTGTGGCAGGCAGGCAGGCCCAGAACACCTTGATGGGCTGCAAAGTCTTTGTAGGTTTTAAGCAGAGGAGAGGCTTGATTTAATTTACCTAATAGGGATGATGTTGACCCTGTCTCTAACCTGGAATTCAGAAGACAAACAAGCAAAATCCTAACAAGGCGAGATTACCTTGGTAAAACTGTACCATTAAGGAAGAGAGGAGGTTTTGCCAATGTTAGAGCTAAAACCAATTATAGGTATGCATGATATGCAATTAAGCTGGAATTTATCGAAGATAGATTTGCTTTGTTTTTCCTTTTTTAAAAAAATTCATCTATTTATTTCACATCCCAGCTGCAGCCTCCCCCCCCATCCTCTCCTCCCTGTCCCTCACTCCCACCCCGACCCATCCTCTTCTGTCTCTACCCAGGAAAGGGCAGGTCTCCCATGAAGATCAATAAAACATGGCATATCAAGTTGCAGTAAGACTAATCACCTCATGTATTAAGGCTGGGCAAGGTGACCCAGTATGAGGAGTAGGGTCATAGAAGCCAGTAAAAAGAGTCAGAGACAGCCCCTGTTCCCACTGTTAGGAGTCCCATAAGAGGACCGGCTTCTTCCCTCCCTCCCTCCCTCCTTCCCATCCTTCCTTCCTTTCTTGACAGGCTCTCACTAGGTAGACCAGGCTGGCCTCAAATTCACAGAGATTGTCCTTCTCTGTCTCCCAAGAGCTGGGATTAAGAGTGTGTATCACCATGTCCGCTATGTTTTTCTTACGTAAATGTATGTTATTTGTTTATTATGACTGTGTGTGTACATGATGCCTGTATGTGTGAGCGTGTGAGGGCACCCTTGTGAAAGTCAGAGGACAACTTTGTGGAATCAGTTCTCTCCTTCCTTCACACGGTTCCAGAGTTCTAACTCAAACTCAGGTCCTGAGCTCTTTCATCCAGCACTTTCTACTCCAAGGCAGCAATGGGGTAAACATGATCTGCCCTGAGGGAAGTAACTGCCTTGCAACACTTCACCTACAAAGTATTGAGATGAAAGGCAAGAGCAAGTTTAGAATGAAACCCAGAGCTTCCTATGTACTGGATAAGCACTGTACCTTCTGAGCTACAACTCAGTGAGCAATCTACTCAGCAATCTCACCAACTCCTACCTGTTTTTTTTCTGTCTCCCAAATGATAGAAAACAACTCCCAGGGCACTGATTTAATGATCCCTGTTTTAAGCCCTTCTCAAACTTTGGACCTGTAAGTTTTGGAAGTGTCATGGCATAGACTTTATTTGTAAACAGACAATTTCCTACAGTGTGTGTGTGTGTGGGGGGGGATGTCATTAGAAACAATTTCCCACCTTGCCAGGGTTTCGGCTACAGCTAGTTTTTTTGTGGCAACAATAGACAAATACTGGAGCATGTTTTCAAAGGGCCGTCTTAACCCCAGGGTTATTTTTCGCAGGCACAGCAAGCTCTGTTTATTACCAAGTGCGAAAATGTATCAATTTGGGATCAGAACACAAAGACCCTGGTGGTTCAAGGTTTCAGAGTAGGAACAGGAAGTTGCAGTATGTAAATACAAGGAGCCTGGAGGTAGAATAACCGTCATTTGCGTGGTTCGTAAAAACTCAGTAACTAAGCCGGGCATTTTATCCCAGCACTCAAGGAGGCAGAGTCAGGCGGATCTCTGTGAGTTCGAGGCCAGCCTGGTCTACAGCGCGAGCTCCAGGACAGGCACCAAAACTACACAGAGAAACCCTGTCTTGAAAAACCAAAAAAAAAAAAAACCTTGGTAACTATAGTTACCGAGCTCTCTCTCCACTGTCAGTGGCTGTCACAGAACCCACTGGGTAGTGGAGAATTGATAGTTGTCCCTTGTAAAGCAAGGCCTCTTCATCAGCTTCTGCCGCCTCACTGGATATCACAGGATTCATCTTCCCCTTCCCTCCACTATGTTTCTTTATTGCTTTGGTCTGGCTTGAGGCCTGTCTAGTTCTAATTTGGTCTTGGATGGAGGACATCAGCTACAAGCAGGACAATTACGGTTGTCTCGGGGTGGCCTAGCTGCAGAACAAGCTAACAGGGTGGGTATCAATCTATCTGCAACATTCCCAAAAGCCTTCCTTGCCTCTTCCCGCTTGTACGAACTACAAAGATTCTCAAGCGGCTGAGAATATAGAACAGTAGCAGAGCCTCGGCCTGGTGTATGTGAGGCCCTAAGTTCAACACCCCGCATTGCAGGAAGAGGAAAAAAAGACACCTCAGGGAAGGGAAGTCCAGCCCTAAAGGCCACACACACACTCAGTCTAACTGCGGACCAACTGGATAGGTATTTCGGTTGTCCATCACCCTTCAGCCTGGCCCCTACGAGGTCAGGGACTCAGGGATCACGAATCTTGAAGCTGCAGCAGCCCACAGCCCCCGAGGCCTGGGTGTTCCGCAGCGAGGTCACCCCAAGGCGACGATTTAAAAGGACAGCTCGCCCACCCAGGCGGCAAACGCCCCTCCCTGCCCGGCCGCCCGCCCAGGCCGCACCCACTTGGGGGCGGTGCACCCAGGCTTAGTTCTCGGTGGGCGGACGCCGCGGCTTTAAGTAGGGGCGGGACTGAGCGCTGAGTAGCAGCGGCGTCGGCAGCGAGAGTTCTCGGACACTCGGGGCCGGATACGGGAGGCCAGCTGGCAAGCCCCGGTAAGCGCGGGGCAGGCGGGCGAACGACCCCGGGAGATGCACGCGCGGATGTGCGTGTCTCAGGTGTGGGGTAGAGGCCGGTGCAGCGCGACGGCTCCATAGAAGGGCGGAGGAGGCTGTCCCAACAGGACCGAGATCCTGAAGGCCCCCCACGGGAGCTCTATTTGGCTGGATCTGCCCCCACTGCAGTGTTTAGCCCTCCGCGGTGGTGCTCGGCTGCGCTGGAGCAAGACAGCGGGACGCGCAGCGCTAGCGGCCGCGGGGATTGGCCCTCGGCGCTCGCCGTAGCTCAGCGGCCTGCTTGGGGGGCGGTCGCTGAGAGTCCCGGGAAGGACCGGCGACAAAAGGAGGGAACCCGAAGGCCGTTTGCGACAGGAAGGGATTGCGTGAGGAGTCGCGGGGGCTGCGGCGCCCTACTAAAGCCATCCTGGCATCTGCGGGCCTCCACGCAGGCACCTGGCTCTCCGGGCCAGACGCTGAGAGTGAAGGTAGCGGTGGCTGCAGCGCCCCCTGGCGGCCTGGCGGCACGGTGTCCAGCCAGTCGAGCGTCGTGGGCGGGGCGGACCCGACGGAGGACAGCGGACTGTGGGGCCGTTTGCCTCTTCCTTACCTGGGTGGGGACTCCGTGGGGTCATGGGCATCCAGGCCTGAGCCTTCAGCCTCCGGGAAAGTTCAGAACTTCCTTCCGGAATCCGCAGGCGAAATAGGGTCTTCCCCTGATGTCAGGGTCTTAGCCCAGGGGAAAGCGAGGCCAGGCCGCTGGGAAGCCTGGGGGTGGTGGTGGTGGAAATGGCACATTTAATGAGTGGCATATAAAAAGGGGATTAAGTGTCGCAAAAGCCTGCGCAGATGCTGGGATTATAGCTCAGAGGATAGAAAGCCCGCCTGGCATACCAAAGACCCTGGATTCTATCCCCCAGCACCTCCTAAACCTGGGGTGGTGGTACACAGGCTTGTCTGGGGTGCGGGTGCTGAAGGATCAAGAATCAAGATCCCTACCTCAGCCAGCTCCTCCCACCCGAGTTTCACGACACCACCTCACAGCAGGAAAGTTAGATAAAAAGTTGGGCAGCACTGGGCCTTCTCTGTTCCTAAGAGAAGGCTGTGATCCTGAGTCTAGTCAGCAGGCCTTGGGTGTGAGGGCCTCCAGCTTATTTGGAGGACAGACTGTGATAGGGAAAGGCAAGAGCTTAGCCAAGTCACGGTAGCAAGGCTGACAGTATTCCTAGTTTTTCATTTTCTCCCTACAAACAGGGTCTATGATATTATGTAGGCCTTGCTGTTCTGGAACTCTCCGAGCGCTAGGATTAAAGGTGTACTCCCCCACGCTCAGCTATTATTATTTATTTTTAACATTCATGTATTTGTATGTGTATGTGTGTTGGGTATGTATGTGGAGATCAGAGGATGGCCGTGGGAGTCAGTCCTTCCAGCCTGTGGGGGCACAGGTATGAAGTCAGTTCTCCAGGCTTGGCAGCAGGCACCTTTACATTATGAGCTAGGGGTGGCAGCCTGTTTCCAACTCAGTGAGGTGCCCTTAAAGCATCCTTTGGGGCCAGTGAGATGGTTCTTTGGGTAAAAGTGTTTGCAGCCAAGCCGGATGACCTGAGTTCGATCCCTGAGACCTGCATGGTGGACAGAAGGAAGGGCCTTCCACAAGTTGTCCCCATGCTGCACACGCCTCCCTCAACCCCAATAAGTAAATATAATAAGAAGAGGACACATTCTTTGAGTGTGTTTTGTGCCTCAGCTGTAGATAAAATCCATAGCTTTCTGGGCACTTCACAGTCTTGGAGTAATGCTTAGGAAAATGGTTTACTTATTTACTTAATAATTTACGCAGTGTTGCCGATAAAACCCAGGACAAGGGCTCTCTACCACAGTGTGTGTATTTTCTTTTGAGAGAGGGTCTCATCATGGAGCCCTGGCTAGCTTGCAACTCACTATGTAGACCAGGCTGGCCCATCTCCTGCGTGCTGGAATTAAAAGCATTTGCCACCGTGCCCAGCTGTTTTTTTTTTTTTATATATATTTTTAAAAAGTGGCTTGGGAGGGGTGTTGAAGACAATAGTGTTTCATGAAGAGCTCAAATCATATAGAATTCACACTTCAGCATTCACGAATAGTTTTATTGGACACAGCTGTTGTCATTCATCTGTACATTTATAACTCCTTCCTGAACACGCAAGAACTGGGTCACTATGATAGACTTTGCATAGCTGCAAAGACTAAAAATATTAAGCCGGGCAGTGGTGGCGCACAAGCCTTTAATCCCAGCGCTCTGGAGGCAGAGCCAGGCGGATCTCTGAGTTCAAGGCCAGCCTGGACTACAATGCAAGATCCAGGACAGGCACCAAAACTACACAGAGAAACCCTGTCTCGAGAAACAAAACAAAACAAAAACAATTTACTGTCTAGCTCTCTGGCTTACACCCCCCCACACACACACACTTGGAGATAGTGTCTCATGTATCCCAGGCTCCTCTTTGGGCCTCTCAAGTGTAGGCATTACAAACTCTGCTTTATGTATTGCTGGGGGTCAAACCTAGGGCTTCATAAACATGTTAGGCAAACCCTATCTCCCTGAGCCCCATCCCTAGCTCTCCCTCTATTCTCTACAGCTCTTTATACAAGCTGCTGGCTTGGGGAAAGAAGGATGTATAATGGGAAAGAAAACCGTTCATGTTAAAAAACAATGTTTAAACAATGGATTTGGGTAAACTTTATATTGAAACGGTATGTCCCAAAACAATCAGAAACAACCTGTAGAGAACTGTATTATAATCTGGATTACTGCAAAATCATTTAGGGGAGGGGAAGTGAGATGGCTCAGCAGGTAAAAATTTCTAGCACAACCCCTGATGACCTGAGTTCGATTCCCTGGAAGTGCAATTCCTCTGACACATCTGTGGAGGCACAGGGGTCTCCCCCAGAGAAGAAATAAATGAATGGGATTTTAGAAGGTACTTGGTAAAATCTTTCACAGGTTATACGCCTGTGCCCTTGAAAGCTGCTAATTGGATGTTTCTTTTCACAGACTGGGTGAACCCATGGGCTTGGTATTTTAGTTTTGAGAAAGAAACAGACTCAGAAGAAAGATGGCATTTGTTGCAACCCAGGGGGCCACGGTGGTTGACCAAACCACTCTGATGAAGAAATACCTTCAGTTCGTGGCTGCTCTCACAGATGTAAATACACGTGAGTGATTCTTTTTGACACATAGGGATAGATAGCAACCTTAATGTTTGTCCTTGGTCTCCCCCTTTCTACCTTGTGGAGAAGCAAAGTGATGAACAACAGTGCTGGAGCCCCAGAGAGGCACGAGTGTGTGTGCGCGTGCCTGTGTGTGTGTGTGTGTATCCTTGTCCGTGCATGCACACGTGAGTCTGTGAGGATGGGTGTGTGTGACTGATGGTAGGGACCTAGCCATGTGCCATCTTCCAGGCTGTGACAGTCAAACTGATAAGATCTGATTGCTTCTCTTCAATTCTTAAATCCAGTGATTTTTTTTTTTTTTAAAGCCTCCTTAAGGCAGTTTCAATGACCTGATTGTTTTTTGGTTTTGTTTTGTTTTGTTTTTTTGCCATTTACAGCCGATGAAACCAAGTTGAAAATGATGCAGGAAGTTAGTGAAAACTTTGAGGTATGACTTTTCATGCTTTGCTTTTTTTTTAAATTATACTTATTTCATGTCTGTGTATTTGCCTGTACATGCCACAGTGCTACGTGCTGGTCACAGGACAGTCTAAGGGACTCTGTTCTTTCTTCCATCATGTGGGCCTAGGGATTGATGGCTCTGCAGTTTTCTTTGTTTTCTGTGCTTTCTCCTATTGTCACATCAATATATTTTTAAATGTGTTATTTATTATTATTGTTGTGTGTAAGATGTGTGTGGGGTGTGGGGGTGCACATGCCACCACAGTGTTTACATGGAGTGCTTCTCTCCTACCTTTACATGGGTTCTGGGTATCAAACTCAGGTGGTCAGGCTTGCCGATTTGGGTGACCCTTGGCCTGCCGAGTCATCTTGCCAGCTCTTTTGTCAGTCTTTCTAAAAGTTCTGTTTAGTCGTTGTTACTTGCTGTGGTGGGAGGGGGTACAGAAGCGCTGCAGCGTGCACGTGAAGGTCAGAGCACCACTTTGGGAATGGTTTCTCCTTCCGTCTTCACCGTTACATAGGCTCTGGGTATTGAACTCGGGGCTTCAGGCTCATGTGGCAAGCACTTCCACTACTGAGCCATCTCTCCAGCCCTGTCAGATCGTTTTAGTGTTACTGACTCAGAGGTCACTGATAACAAAGGCTAGCCCGTGATAGTGAGCTCCTGTAACTCCAGCAGTGGGAAAGCTGAAGCAGGAAAATTGGCAGTAATTATTCAATGCCAGCCTGAGCTATGTGTACAGCTCAGTGCCAGCCTGGGCTATAGTGTGAAAGTGTTTGGAAAGAAGTCTTTTTTTTTTCCTCCCTAAACATTTACTTAATTTGTATGTCTATGTGTTTGGGCACATACATGCCATGAGGTGCATGTAGAGCTCAGAGAACAACTTGCCTTCTACAGCATGGGTTCTTCCTTAGGCTTGGCAATAAGCGTCTTTACCCTCTGAGCCATTTACCATGCCCCATAGAATTGGTGCAACTGATGGTATTTCAAAACAGGAATTTGAAACTTTGTGCAGAATATTGCTCACCTTCCTGGTGGCAGTCTCAGTGTTGTGTTCAGGAATGCTGGCTCTGTTTTGGTTGCTGTGCTATGGCATTTTTACTTTTTAAAAGGGGGCTCTTTACATGTTTTCACTTGAATGCATTCAAGGTTATGTTGTGATTTGTTATGTTCAGGTGATTGCTTATCTGAGTTTCTTGTATTTGTACGATTTTATACTGTCCCACAGATCTCCTAGACTTTGTCTGCAATTGGTCTTTACACTGGAAAATACTGATTGATCTTAAAAACCACAACCACAGTGACAACAACAAAAAAGCTCTTTTATTTTATGTGTATCTGTATGAATGCCCAGGTGTGTGCATGTGCACAGCATACATGCAGTGCCTGTGGAGGCCAGAAGAAAGTGTCAGTCCCTGGAGTTAAGGTGCTTGTGAGAAGCCATGTAGGTGTAAGAAAGTCAGTCCAGGTCCCCTGCAAGAATAGTAAGCCCTCTTAATGGCTGAGTCGTCTCTCCTGCTCTTTCTTGGTCTATCTTTAGGGATTTGCCACCTCCAAACTTTTCATTTATTTTCAGTTTACTTTTCCATGTTTTTAAAGTCACTTTACTTTTAGTTCTAGGCTTTCCATTGTGTTCTTTAGATTTCATTTCTCTGCATATTCCCTATTTGTTTACACACTGTCTTTTTGGTTTCTTCTCTCTCTCTCTCTCTTTTTTTTTGTTTGTTTTTTTGTTTTTTGAGACTGGATTTCTCTGTGTAGCTTTGGAGCCTCTCCTGGAACTCACTCTGTAGCCAGGCTGGCCTCAAACTCACAGAGATCCGCCTGGCTCTGCCTCCCCAGTGCTGGGATTAAAGGCGTGCGCCACCGGCGGCGGCTTAGTTTCACTTTTTGAACAACCAGGCATTTAATGACTGGGATGCATTTTGGGAATTGTGTCATTTGGCAGTTTTGTTATTTGAGCAGCATTGAGTATCCTTACACAGACAGATGGGATAGGTCATTTAGGCAACATTAGCCTCTTAAAAAAATTACACTTGTACCCGTGTGTGCATGTGCAAGTAGATGCACAGGCGTGTTTGCCACGGCACATGTGTAGAGGCTAGAGGACAGCTTGAAGGAATTGGCTCTCTTACTGTGTGGTGCTGCTCAGTGGCTATAGTACCTTCTTTACCTGCTGGGCTGTCTCTCCAGCCTGCCTCTTAATATGATCAAAATGTAGTGAACACAAAATGTATGTGGCTGCTGCCAGTGTGTAAGACAGCAAACTGTTTGACAGTGGCATTTAAAGATTCATACATTCAAATAATGATGGATGTGATCATTATTTGATATGTGCCTGTGGTGTGTGCCCATTTATCCCAGTCGGGCAACATCATGAGACTCTGTCTCCAAAAATGGAAAAAGTCTGTAGCCAGGTGAGCAAACCCAAATTCCCTTCCTGGAGGGGACATGGAGTGTGAGGATTGCAGACAGCCACCTCCTTGGGAGTGTAGGCAGCCTGGTGCTCTGGGTTGCCCTGAGGGGCTTTCAAGGCAATTTTCTTGCAGATGTCATATCTCCAGTTTCAGTGCTTTCCCAGCCTTGGCTCCAGGAAGACGAAGCTATGCCTTTGGGAAGCCCCAGGGCACAGTGGCCAGAGTTCATGCTGGCCAGGTTATTCTGTTCATCACCAAACTGCAAAACAAGGAACATTTGAATGAGGCCTTGTGTAGAGTCAAGCTTTAGTCCTCTGACCAACAGAAGACCTATACCTCAAAGAAGTAGGCCTTCACCATGTTTAATGCAGGTGAGCTTGAAGATACAGTGGCTTGTCCCATAGCTGTTGGCTCAGATATATCCATGGTAGTTGCCTGGACAAATGGCAGGTACTGCATTTCTGAGGGCTTCCATTGTCCACACCCCACCAAATCATGTGTGGTAATGAATCTCACATCCAGTATGTCTTTCAAAGGAAAAGAAGCTAAAAAAGCATGGTGGAGTTAATACAGAGACCGTAATAAGGTTGTTTGCTCTTAATGTCATGTGCTGTGCTTTTATCTGAGAGGCAGTGCAGACTTGTTGACATCCCCCTGCCACAAAAACTGTGCATTGCCCTTGATGCTGTGATGCCTGTGACACCACCAGGTGATAGATAGGACTTTTTTTTTTTTTTTTTTTGGCTCCTTTAGGATTTTACAGGACCACTGTCATGTGTGGTTCATCGTTATGTGGTACCTATTGACTTTATAATGGCTGCTTTAAAAGTGTTATCTTTTTTGAGACAGTATCTCTTTCTGTAGCCCTGACTGGTCTATAACTCAGTATGGAGGGGACTGGCCTGAAACTCAGAGATCTGCTTGCCTCTGCCTCTCCAGTGCTGGGATTAAAGGGTTTTACCACCCTTGTGGCTAATACGTTAGTGTTTTAAAAAGATAATTTGTTTGATGTGTATGAGTGTTTCTTCCAAGTGAAGACCTAAATGATCCCCCTCTCCCCTTGAAACATTGTCTGGCTTTGTAGCAAAGAGTATCCTCTAACTCGTGGTCCTCCTGCCTCATCTTTGTGCTAGGTTACAGGCATGCACCACTATACTTTGCTGACTGGCTTTGAAGGTCAGCCTTGAATATTCAGTATTTTCCAGAGCATTGGCATTTTTTTCTTTGTTCAAATTTATTTATTTATTTACTTAATTACTTTTGTTCAAATTACATTTATGTGTGTACCTGGAGTTTGCATATGGAAGTCAGAGGATAATTTGCAGGAATGTTCTTTCGTATCACGTGGGTCCCGGGGATTGAACTTGGCTCATCTTGTGTCTTCAACCCACTGTACCATCTTGTCAACCCTAAATGCCTTATAAACTGATGTGTATATAGAATGGTGTGCCAGGTTGTATTCTGACCCTTGTGCACATTGTACAGTGTTTAGGTAGGTGAAACATGTCCTCTTTATGGAGAAAATATTCAGAATCCTTCTAGATCCTTTATTTTTATTATTATCATTTGCCTTTTTTTTTGGAGACAGAGCTATATGTAGCCCTGACTGTCCTGGAACTCACTCTGTAGACCAGGCTGGCCTCACATAGATATCCACCTGCCTCTGCCTCTGGAGTGCTGGAATGAAAGACTTAGCTCTTTCGGAGGTACACAATGTTGCTACTGACAGTCACCCACCCTGCAGACCAGAACTTGTTGCTTCCACTGATCAGCTTCCCTGTCTCCCTTCTGTAGTCTCTCCAGCCCAGATACCTTTTTTTTTTTTTTTTTTTTTTTTTTTGCTCAATTTGTATGAGGTCAGCCTTTAAGAGTCCTCATGAGTGAGGCTTAGAACTTACTTTTATGTGTGGCTCATTTCATTTAATGTAGTAATCGTGTGAGCTGTCTACTTTTTCCCAAAGGACAGGACAGGATCACATTTTTTTAATGGTTGTGTTTATATACCACATTTTCTTGAACCAATCAATTTAATGGACACTTCCTTTGCTCTGATTTCTTGACTCTTATGAATTGTGTTGTGCTGAACATGGGAGGAATGCAAGCAATTGTGTATGCTGGGAATCAATCACCCAGAACCTCAGGCCTGCTAGGCAAATGCTCTACCATTGAGTTGTGTATCTAACGTGGCATGTCCAGTGTGTGTGTGTGTGTGTGTGTGTGTGTGTGTGTGTGTGTGTGTGTTTTGTGTCTTTTTGTGTATCATGTGTATGTGGATACCTGTGAGTCCAGAAGAGGATGTTGAATCCCCTCGAGCTGGAGTTAAGGCAGATGTTATCTACCTGCCATGGGTGCTGGGAACCAAACTCAGGTACCAGAGGACAAAAAGGCCAAAAGCTTAACTTGTGAGCCATCTTTGCTACCCCTGCCATACCCAATTTTAACAGTAAATTGTAGTGCTTAATTCTCTTTATTAGATTTCAGATCTGAATTTCTTTAACAAGATATTATCTCAGAAGCATCTGAAAGCATTGGGAATTACTGTCAGGTCTGGAAATGCTTCGATGTCTCTGTGCTTAAGAGTGTTTACACCTTTGCAGAGGACCTGGCTTTGGTTCTACTTACAGTGGCTTCTAACTCCAGTTCCAGGGACCCAGTGCCTTCTTGTGGCCTCCTTGGAAACTTGGATGCACATAAAAACTCGTGTAGGTGTAAGCATAAATTTAAAAACAAACAGAAAACTTTGTTTGGTTTTCTTTTGAGATTGTTATATAAATTTAAAATGAAAATAAACACATAACTTAACCATGCTTTTCTTTTTTTAACTTCCAACTAGAATGTCACATCATCTCCTCAGTATTCTACATTTCTAGAACATATCATCCCTCGATTTCTTACATTTCTTCAAGATGGAGAAGTCCAGTTTCTTCAGGAGAAGCCAGCCCAGGTAATCTGTTCACAATAGCAGGGAAAGAAAAATGGCACACTGAGGATCAGATGCAAAAATGAATCAAAACAACGTAATCAAATCAAAGAATGCATGAGTCACCAAAGAATGAAAAGGTTTTGTCAGCAGGGTAACCGCTCAGGACCACTGTCTCTTGGGCTTTATCCTCTTTTCTGCAGGTTCAGTTATTTGCATCTGCCAACTAGGGATGTGTGTATTCAATTAGTTCAGTTGGGCACAAAAGAAGGCTGGTGAGATCACTCAGCAGGCAAAGGTGCTGGGGCCACCAAGCCTGAGGACCTGAGTTCAGTCTGGTGAGACTCACGTGAAGAAGGGAGGAACTTAACTCCTGAAGGTTGTCTTCTAGCTTCTACATGTGCCCACTTATAATAAATAAATCAACCAATTAAGTTTGGCTGGAGGGCTGACTCGGTGATTAAGAGTCTGTGTACTACTCTTACAGAGGGCCAGAGTTTGGTTCCTAGCACCCAGGCAAGATGGCTCAAAACTGCCTGTAACTCTAGAGCCAGCCAGACCTGATATCTCTGGCCTCCTGGATTACCTGCATATATATATGTATATGTATGAACAATTAAAAAAAATTAATTCTCTAGTTCCACATCACCTCCCAGTACCTCTAACCACATAAGCAAAGTAGACTCACTATGCCATTGTTTTCTCTCTATCAGCTTTTATTTCTTAAAGAATTTGAGAACAGTTGCTGTAATGCTGGTGAGGTTTGTTGATACCCTGGACCATTTTTAGGTTGTGCCAGTTCTGAGAGCTTGTGTGACTGGCCTCCTAGTTCTGAGCTGCTGTGCAGGTTCGTGGAGGCTTAGTATAGCGTGGCTGAAACACACCCTTGGGCTCATGGAAACAGGAAATGAGTGTGGGGGAGCCCTCATTTTAGTTATTTGTGTTCTCTGCTTTTTCTTTTCTCTTTTAAGGATTTAAAAAACATGTATGGGTGTTTTGCCTGCATGTATGTTTATATACCACAGACATGCCTGGGGCCTGTGGAGGCCAGATAGGGGTACTGTGTTCCCTAGAACTGGGGTTGCAGATGGTTGTGAGTCACTGTGTGGGTCCTGGGACTAGAACCCAGGTCCTCTAGAAGAGCAGCCAGTGTTCATAACCGCTAAGCAATCTCTAGCCCAAAATATGTATTTTATTATTAATTATATGTCTGTGTGTATGGGTGCATGAGCACATATGAATTCAGGGTCCCTTAGAAGTCAGAAGTGGGCATTGGGTCCTTTGGAGCTGGAGTTACAGGTGGTTGTGAGTCACCTAACGGGTGCTGGGAATAAACTCTTGTCCTCTGCAAGAGTAAGAAGTGCTCCTAACCACTGAGTTCTCTTTCCTCTTAAGAGTCCGTGTTTGCTCTTTGGTTTCATTTTACTCTGTTCTCAGTTGTATCTTGTGCTTGAAGTACTGGTGAGGTTGTAAAAAGCACAATGGAGTTAATTTGTTATGTAGTCGTGGAGCTTCTGAAGATGATCTGCACACATAGTGTGGGGCACGTGTGAACCATTTGCAGGTCTGTTTCTAAGGTCAGGTCCCTCTTAGATGGCGGTTGCTGGTGATGTGTGTGTGAGGTTAAACAGTGAGTTTTACATGTGTGTTTCCTTGCCAGCAACTCCGGAAGCTAGTACTTGAAATCCTTCATAGGATCCCGACCAATGAGCATCTTCGTCCTCATACGAAAAACGTTCTGTCTGTGATGTTTCGATTTTTAGAGGTAATCTTTGCTGCAAATTATTCTAATAACCATGTTGAAAACATTTCATACGGTAAATCCAGTAGTCATAGTCCACGCCTCACTAAAGATCTGATTAAATGAGTGACATTTTTCTTAGTGTCTCTTTTTTTCCAGTTTTTGTCTAATTCAGAAAGAAAGACTACTTAATTGAATTGAAGACTTTTTTTTTTTTTTTAAAGAGAGGGTCTCACAGTGTAACCCAGGCAGACCTGGAACTCTCTATGTAGACCAAGTTGGTCTTGAATTAAGAGATTCACCAGCCTATGCCTCCTGAGTGCTGGGATTGAAAGTGTATGCCAATACACCTGCCCTTCTTTTTTTTTGGAGCTGAGGACCGAACCCAGGGCCTTGGGCTTGCTAGGCAAGCGCTCTACCACTAAGCTAAATCCCCAAGCCCTTGCCCTTTCTTTTTTTTGAGACAAGGTTTCACTATGTAACCCTGGCCTGCCAGGAATTTACACCAGGTTGGCCTGTCTCTGCCTCCCAAGTGGTTGGGATTAAAGGCATGGGCCACCATGTACAGAAAGACCTGGGATTCCTAGGTGAATGTTTTTTGTTAATCTTTTTTGCTTTCTCTTGTCTAGAATCCCTTTGGGCCTTGGGCCTTGAGAAGATAAGCTTCCTTAGGAGACAGTCTGGGGTTCTTATCTCAGCTCTGCCATTCATAGCTGACCACATTGGCCACATTGCATAAGATTTCTGAGGCTCGGTGACCTCCAGGGTAGAATGTGTCTGGTCGCTCCCTCACCTGGTCCAGTCCATGGTGGTTGCTCAGTAGCTGATTATTTTTTCTTGGTCTTTTGGCAACATGGGTTGAGCACCCCTTACCCCAAATACTTGGGAATGGGTGTTTGGAATTTTTATTTTATTTTGAGTTTCGGAATAGGGTATTTTAGGGCTATAGTCTGAACCTGAATGTGAAGTTTGTCAGAATATCATTGGCACCTTCTACAGATAGCTCAAAAGTAATTTTACGAAATATTTTTTCTTTTCTTTTTTCTTAATATAAATATATTTTATAAATGTAAACTTAATGAGTCAGCTTTTCGGTCATGATAATTCAAAAATTACTGTTACAGCATCTGCGTGTTTTGATTAAAACCATTATGTGAAGTCAGGCTTAGTTTTCCTAGTTGTGTTATCTTGTCTGGTGCTCAAAAAGTTTAGGATTTTAGAGCAGTTCAGGTTTTGGTTTTTGGATCAGGTATGTGCAACCTGTATTTCCAAGTAGTGAACCACTTTGGTTGTTTGTTTCAGATAGGATATCATTTAACCATTAAAGCGTCAATTCAGGCTTGTGGTGGTGCACCTCTCTATTAGCTTTGGAAGAGAGAGGCTGACTGCTGTCAGTGAGTTTGAGCTAGCCTGGTCTACATAGTGAGTTCCAAGCTAGCCAGGGCTACACAGTAAGGCCCTGTTTCAAACAAAACAAAGTTAATTCAGGACTGGGGGTACAGCTCAGCTGGCAGAGTGCTTCATAGCATGCACGACACCCTGGGGGTCCATCCTTAGTACCACAAACCAAGCTAGGTGAAGCACACCTGCTATCTCAGCACTCAGGAGTTCAAGGTCATCCTTAGACATGTAGTGAGTTCAGGCCAGGCCTAGCATTCATGAGACCCTGTATCAAAAGGGTAGAAGAGGCAGTAATTCATGGCATGACTTACCTTTGTCCTATACGCTAGGTCACCTGTCCCAGAGTTCCTCTAACACGTTGGGATGCTCTTCAGATGGTCCATCAAGACCATGGCTCTTTCTGTCTAGGACCTCTGTATCTTGGAACTGTGTTTATCAGCAAATCAAATGCAAGCTGATTGATTCAGGAAGAGAAACATGCAGAAAATGCCTAGACTGTTTTTTGTTTTTTGAGAGGGTCTTACTATATAGTCTTGGTTTTCCTGGAACTCACTGTGTAGATCAGGCTAGCCCTAAACTTAAAGAGCTCTGCTTGCCTCTGCCTCCCAAGTGCTAGGATTAAAGATGTGTACTACTATGCCCATCAACAATTTGTCTTAATCTTGAGATTAAAATGTCTTCAGAAATATAACTTGATTTTTTTGTTGTTATTTAAAGACTGAAAATGAAGAAAATGTTCTTATTTGCCTAAGAATAATTATTGAGCTGCACAAACAGTTCAGGCCACCAATCACGCAAGAAGTAAGTTATTACATTTATTTATTTATTTATTTATTTATTTCTCTCTCTCTCTCTCTCTCTCTCTCTCTCTCTCTCTCTCTCTCTCTGTGTGTGTGTGTGTGTGCGTGGTGTGTGTGTGTGTGTGTGTGTGTGTGTGTGTGTGTGTGTACATATGTGACATGGCACATGCTTGGTATTTAGAGGTCAACTTGGGGTAGTTGGTTCTCTCCTTCTATTATATAGGTCCCAGAAATCAAATTCAGATTGTTAGGCTTGGTGGCAAGCACCTTTACCTTCTGAGCCATCTTGCTGACCCTTACCCTTATTTGAGCTGACTGGTCTTTTCCCTTACATGAGCTGGCTGACCTTTTCCCTTATATGAGCTCACTGGTCTTTTCCCTTATATGAGCACATGGCCTTTTCCCTTATTTGAATTGACTGAACAAGTACTGTGTAGAAAATAGAGCCTTAGTTGGGAGATTTTGTATTCCTCTACTCTCCCCTGCTCCTTCCTGTCTTGTGCAGAGTTATATGAGGGCATTTTCATAAAGTACATAACACACTCTGAGCATATTCCTGCTCTATACTCCACTACCTTCCCTCTTTTTAGAGCTGTCTTTATAATTTCTCTTTGTGCAAATGCACAAATATCTCCCTGAATTTTCTCAGTAGTTAGAGTGCAGTACCTGACCAGGGTGGTGGGTCAGCCCAAGCTCTTGTGTGATGGACTGGAAGTTCTAGCCATTTTCTTTTGAGTAAGGATTAAGGGGATTCTGAAGTTGGAGCTGGGTTTGCATCTCAGCTCTCCAGCCCCAGTAGCAGAGCGATGCTGGGTAAGTTGTAGCTCTTGGGAGCCAAGTTCTTTACCCTATAATTGACATGTGTGCAGGTGTCCATGGAGGACAGAAGAGGATGTCACATCCATTGAAGATAGATTTATGGGTGATTGTAAGCCACCCAGTATGGGTGCTGGGAACTGAACCTCATGTTCTTTGAGAGCAGGAACTGCTTTGAACCCCTGAGCCACCTCTCTAGCCTTGATTTTCTTTTTATGATCATAATTCTGGGCATTTAAAGTCTTTTCCATTTTTTCATTGTTTTTTGTTTTTTGAGACAGGGTTGGCTGTCCTGTAGACCAGGCTGGCCTTGAACTCACAGAGATTCTACCTCTGCCTCCTGAGTGCCATCACCATCCAGTTCAAATTTTCTTTTTAATGGCTATTGCCAAATATTCTTTGTTTATTGATCAGGCTATTTAATTAACTAGGTTGGCAGAAGCAGGACTCCTGAGTCAGAGTACCGTTCTAGCGCTTCACATGTGTCCCCAGGCTGGTTCTGGGAAGCCTGGTTGGTGTGATTCCCTTTGTGGTATAAGAGTCTCTACTCTTGCACCATTTCAAACATGTGTATTTATTAATTTTATTTTTAAAATATGTGTGTGCTCTGATGGATGTTTATCGTGTATGTGGTTGCCATCTAAGATAAGAAAAGGGTGCTGGATCTCCCAGAACTGGAGTTACAGTAGGCAGCTGTGAGCTGCCAGATACATGGATGCTGGGAACCCATTCTGGTTCCTCCGAGAACAGCCAACCCTCAGCTCACTGTTTTCTGAAGAACATGTAATGGTCGTTCCTTAGCGCTCATCCCTTGACTGTTTCTGACAGAGAAAACTCGTTTCCATTCATCAGTGTCTTTTGGTCTTATTTTTCTTCTGCCTCTTTCTTTTGTTTTTTGTTTGTTTATATCCATTGCCCATTTGTATCTTGCTTGATAATTCCTTACCTTTTAATGTCAATTAAAAAAGATATTTGTGGGGTGGGGAAGGCGAGTGTGCCTAGGCACATGTGTGGAGGTCAGAGGACGACACCTCAGGCATGTCTTCAGGATTCAGTGAGGTGTCGGCCTTGAACAGCAAGCTCCTTTACCCCTAAGCCTGCACTGCCCTGCAAGTATGATCTTAAAATGAAGTGCTTGTTGTTTTGTTTTGTTTTAGATTCATCACTTTTTGGATTTTGTGAAACAGATTTACAAGGAGCTTCCCAAAGTAGTGGTATGTTTTTGTTAAAGTTTGAATTTATTGCTTATCTTCATTTATTTACCACCTGTCCCGAAGGGAGTTTGGATCGTTTTAGTTTGAAGAAGTGACTGAGGTGGGGTTTCTGTGTTTAGGATGGGGAATACTAAAGACCACATGACACACTGTTTGCCATTTCTGTCTTCTTTCTGTGCAGAACCGCTACTTTGAGAATCCTCAGGGGATCCCTGAGAACACAGTGCCTCCACCAGAAATGGTTGGTATGATCACGACAATTGCCGTGAAGGTCAATCCTGAGCGGGAGGACAGCGAGACCAGGACGGTGGGTGTTCCTCCCCTCCTGCTAACAGCTGTGTCTCGTGTTTTGTGTTCTCTCTCCAAATCCATGACGTCTCTATTTGGTAGAGGGGGAAATGAGATAACTTAGACCATTTGGTTTTCTCATTTCTCTTTCCTTAAACCTGGAGGCACAAGGAGGTCCTGCCACCTTGGCCACCCATGATATCTGGCCGTAAAGACCAGCCCACCGAGGAAACCGGGGTCTCTTGCTGGCAAGAGCAGCAGGCTAGGCATGGGGGCCGAGAGATTCTGATCTGTTAGAAGTCCTTTGAAGCTATAGGTAAAATTGAAGTCCCCTGGGCCAGAGGACCTGGATGGGCCCCAGCCCCACTCTGGTTTCCTGACTCTAAAACTTGGTGAACCTTCCCTTTAGCCTTGTTTTTCCTGTTTTTATCTGGAAATCTGTGTCTCGGGCTTTGCAGAGGTAATGTGAGTGTCGTCGGTCACGTAGGAGAGATGTGGTGACCTTTTGCCGTGACTCATTTTTGGGGCCGAGTTAAGAATGTTGTACTGGGACTAGGGGCCTGTGTCTATTGGAAGAATGCTTGCCCGCATGCAGGAAGGCCCTGGGCTCTGTCCTCAGCGTTGGGTCAACTGAGCATGTTGGTACATGTCTGCAGTCCTAGAACTAGGGAGGTGTGGCTCAGTTGAAGGCCCTCCTCAGCTGCATAGCGAGTTGGATGCCAGCTTGGGCTACATGTGACAGCCCAAAGGAGGCATTTTAGCACTTGTGCTTATACTGAGACAAGGCCTCAGCTTGTGCTGAGGAGAACCAAACTGAATTTTAAGCAAAGCTCAGTCCATTGCTCGCTGGTAGTGTGCATGCAGCTGCCCTTCTTCATGTTTTAAGAGTCCTTAATAAGCTCATTCAGCTCTCCTGGATTTACTATAAGCATTTTTTTCTGCATGTAAATTTTGTTAAAACCTGTAGGCTAAATTGGACTCTTGAAGTTTTTCTTGTGTGTTTAAGTCAGATAGTGGCTTAAAGAGCTGGGTGTGTTGCTGGGCTGGATGGCACACACCTTTATTGCTGGCTCTTGGGAGGCAGAGGCAGGGGAATCTCTGAGTTTGAGGCCAGCCTAGTCTACATTACGAAACTCTGTCTCAAAAACAGACTGAATGTGGTGGTACATGACTGAGGCAGGAGGATTGCTGTGAGTTACAAGTTCACCTTGGCTAAGCAGTAAATTCAGTCAAGGCCAGCCTGGGTTACACAGTGAGACTCTTTCAAAAACCAGACAGCTGGGCCTGGTGTTGCATGCGCACAATTCCAGCACTTCGGATGCAGAGGCAGGAGGATCACTATAAGTTTGAGGTCAGCCAAGAGTATGTAGGGAGACCTTGTCTCCAAACCAGGCTTCCTACTCTCACAGAAATACCCAACTCCCCAACCCCCCAGATTTCTTAGGTGATTTGATCTGTTTGGATTTCCCCGCAAGATTTGGCCTTCTGTGAAGTAACACTTGTATGTACTTAGTTTGGGCCCTCCACAGACACTGGCAAGGATGTGTCAGGGTGTCGGCTCAGTGTCCCCTAGTGGGACTGGCTAGACTTGTAGGTACCACAGAGCTGATGGTTGCCTTTCCTCTCTACATCGCACAGCATTCCATCATTCCACGAGGATCACTTTCACTGAAAGTCCTGGCCGAACTGCCCATCATCGTTGTACTAATGTACCAGGTATGTGTACCCCTTTCATGTGAAAGTCCGTGTCTGATTTCCTTCAGTGACTAAGATGTACATGAAGCCCACATGCTCGTGGATGCAGTGCATGCATCCTGCTGTCTCTGTGGTGTGCCAGATCATTCTGTGGTAGACGACTGTAAAAGCCCTGCACTCCACTGTTTGCCTTTCAGCTGTACAAACTGAACATCCACAGTGTCGTTGCTGAGTTTGTGCCCTTGATCATGAATACCATCGCAATCCAGGTCTCTGCACAAGCCAGGTAAGCAATCCTCAGACCGAGATGAAGCTGACACCACGGTGCTTTTTCCAACTATTAATTGCCATTGCCCCCATTCTTGAGATGTGAGAGTTGTGAGTGTTAACAATGGGCTGAAACCAAGTGCATTTGGGCTTATTTTAAACTCGTATTGGAGTAGTGGTGGCCATGATTGTTTTATCCATTCTGTGTGTCTGTGGATGTGAGTGTGTGCATGCCCATGTCACAGCATGTGCTGTGGAGGTCAGAAGACAACTTGCAGAAGTCAGGTCTCTCCTTCCACCTTGGGAGTCCCAGGGATTGAACTCAGGTTGTCAGTCTTGGCAGCAGGAGCCTTTAGCTGCTGAGCCATGTCACAGGCCTCTTAGTTGAAAAGATGCTCTAGTAGGTTGTTTTCTCTCTTAGAAGTTCCTTCCCCAGGGTCACTAGGCATTGCTTGTTCTGACTGTCCTTGAGAAAACTGACAGTGGGCTTGACCTCCAGGGCTCCCTGCTCGGGAGGACCAGGCCCACTGGATCCATCCTTGTGTTAAACCAAATAGCATTCCTTAAGGACATCCTCTCTTGACATGCAGCCCCTCTGACTGTGAAGTACTTGAGGAGCATCTGAGGAGTGACCCTCTCCAGCCATCCCCAGAGTTTGTATTAAGCACACAGGTGCCCTGAGGGATGCAGGTCATGCAGCATGGGTGATAGGAAATCCATATTAGTTAGGAGTGCTATGGTATGGCATTTTTCTTTTATTTTTAAAAATTCTGTGTATGTGTGCGTATGTGCACATGAGTACAATACCCATGGAGGCCAGAAGAGGGCATCAGATCCCCCTGGAGCTATAGTTTCAGGAGCTTATGAGCTGTCCAACATGATGTTGGAAATGAAACCTGGGTTCTTTGTAAACAGCAAGTGCTCTTAACCACTGAGCCTTTCATGTGATTTGAAACTGCATAAAAGTAGATGCATTTATGTGCAGTGGTGCTTTTGGTCTGTATGGAAATGAGGGAACTTCAAGGCTTAGTAGTTGCTCTAGGTGCTTAATTCCAAGTCACCTAAAGGACTGATGTGGGACTTGTATTCACTTCCTGCCCAGGCAACATAAGCTGTACAACAAGGAGCTGTATGCTGACTTCATCGCAGCTCAGATCAAAACATTGTCCTTTTTAGCCTATATCATCAGAATTTACCAGGTAAGTTTCTAGACTTGGTTTGCTTTTATTCTTGTGCGCATGCACTTTGAGTAGGTGTGTATTTGTATGTGATGTATGTGTGTATATGTGTATATAAATGAATGCACATGTGTGCAGGTAATGTGTGTATGTAGGCCAGGGGTTGGTGTAGGGAATCTTCTAGATTGCTCTCCATCTTTTTCTTTTGGAGGCAGGGTCTCTTAAGTCAAACCCAGAGCTCATTGTGTGGTTAGCCCTGTCAGCACCCTGCTCCAGATCCTGTCTCTCCCTTCCAAGGGTGGAATTACTGCTGCCATGCCCACTTAGAGTTGATGTAGGCTCTGACAAGCTGGCCTCTGATTCTCCAGCACAGCAGCACTTCAGCCCTGAGTTCTCCCCCCTCTCCACGTGACTGTAGTTTACAGACAGTAAAATTCATTTTCTGTGCGTGTGTCCTTGAGTTGACCGTGGCTCCCAGTCAGCCGTTAACGTATAGAAGGCTTCTGTCCCCCTAAAGTTTCGTGGCCAATTGTAGTCAGTGTTGTCCCGGCATCTCCAGTTCCTGGCAGACCTTATGTGTATTTTTTGTCCCCATAGCTTTGCCTGGTCTGTTCTCAAAGGGCTGTGTCTCCAGTGTGGTGCCTGCAGCTCGTGTCTGCCGTCTTTCACTAGGCAGGAGTGCTGAGGTGTCATGAGTGAACTGCTTCTCTTCAGTCAGAAGGAAGGAAAGGGGACCTGAGCTCCCACGTTTAGGCTACATTTTAGTTTATCTTTTTAAAGTTTTGTTGTGTGTAAGTGTGTGACTGGTCCTCTGCTTCCTCCTTAATGGGTTCTGGGGACCTAACTTGGGTCACCAGGCTTGCATGGTGAGTGGTGTTACCTCCTGAGTCCTCTTGCTCCCCCAACCTCATCTTCTTCCTTGAGATGTGGTCTCACTACACAGCCCGGTTGCCGTGATTCGCCATGGTAACAGGCCGATCTCCAATTGGCAGTGATCCTCCTGCCTCTGCCTTTCAAGAGCTGGAATCACAGGCTTTTAACATCAAACCTGGCTTAAGCTATATAATATTTTTGTTTGTTTGGTTTCGTTTTGGTTTTTCGAGACAAGATTTTACTGTGTAGCTTTAACTGTCCTGGATCTCACTCTGTAGACCAGGCTGTCCTTGAACTCACAGAGATCTACCTGCCTCTGCTTCCCAAGTGCTGGGACTAAAGGCGTGCACCTCCACTGCCTAGCAAGCTATGTAATTTTTTAATAAAGTTTTTGGGTAGGCAGTCAACAGTTCTTCTAAAGTATGGAGTAAATGTAATTCTGATCTCTTGCAGTGGAATTATGTTTTGTTTCTAAGGCTTTTGGGTTTTGGAGACAGGGAACTCTGTAAGGGTTTAACAGTTGTTTTAAAATAAAAACTACTTTACAGTCTCACTGTGTAGCCCAACCTGGCCTTCAACCCATGATCTTAATCTCCAGAGTGCTGGATTGTGGGCATTGACCACCAGGACCAGATAAATGAAGGTTTTGTCCCTTGGTGTTGAGTCAGGCAGAGACTGTGGAGAGCTCCTCAGAGTCATCCCCGTCAGTCTGTCATTACTCTCAGCTCATGTTAGAAGGATGACTAAGAGGACTGGTTGATTTTTGAGCCAGTGTCTTCTTACTCTGTAGCTTTCACTGGCCTGGAACTTATTAGGTTACCAGGGTGGTCTCACAGAGATCTTTCTAGCCCTGATTTTTTTTTTTTTTTTTTTTAATTTTTCTATATAAGATTTATCACGTGTTCTGCATGCAGGAACGCCTGCAGGCCAGAAGAGGGCACCAGATCTCATTACAGATGGTTGTGAGCCACCATGTGGTGGCTGGGAATTGAACTCAGGACCCCTAGAAGAGCAGGCATCACCCTTAACCCCTGAGCCATCTTCCAGCTCCCACCCTGAATATTTTTTAAACAGGCTTTAGCATTTATTTTCTCTCTAATGGAATAATGCATATTCACTATGGAAATTTGTAAACAGTAAAGCAATTCAAACACTGCATCCACACTTACACCACATGAAAGGCCATCTGTCCATGCTGTCATATTTTCAGAAGGACGCTGGCTGCATGGCTCTGTGCAAACACATGTCCACACTGAAACCTTTTGGGTGGTCCTTGCTTAGTAGGCCTGACGATTCGCGATAGGACTTGGTGTCTCTGCCACCTCCCACACAAGTATGACTGTTGTCCTCCTTGCTGTGACAGGAGCTAGTGACCAAGTACTCTCAGCAGATGGTGAAAGGCATGCTACAGTTGCTTTCCAATTGCCCGGCGGAGACTGCGCACCTCAGGAAGGAGCTTCTCATCGCTGCCAAGCACATCCTCACCACGGAGCTGAGAAACCGTAAGGCTAGCTTTTCTTTGAAGGCCTGTGTCGCCTCTGCCGACTTTGGGGCCAGTGACTTCCTGAAGGTTCTGCAGGGTCTTGGCATGCCTGTTCTTTCCTTATTGCTGCCTTGGGGCTTCTCAGTTCTTTAATTTTTTTTTTAACTTTTGTTTACTGCTGATGTGCATGGATGTGTTGATATTTTACTTGCATCTGTATGGTCTGTGCACCACGTGTGTGCTTGTTGTCTGCAGAGACCAGAAGAGGGTGTCAGATCCCTGAGACTGGAGTCATTGTGAGCTGCCATTTGGTGTTGAGAATCGAACACCTGTCTCCTACCGAGCTAACTTCTTTTGTTTGTTTGTTTGTCTTGTTTTGCTTTTTTTGAGACAGGGTTTCTCTGTGTAGCCCTGGCTGTCCTGGAACTCACTCGGTAGCCCAGGCTGGCCTCGAACTCAGAGATCCACCTGCCTCTACCTCCCGAGTGCTGGGATTAAAAGTGTGTGCCACCGCACCCATCTGCCCTCCATTTTAAAGACTTATTTTACTAATTGTCTGCTGTGGGATGTTCTGTATGTCCTGTGGGAGCCCTTCTTGGGTTCTTTGTGGCGTTACCCAGCAGGTCCGCATAGAGGATGATTAGGACCATGGGCCTGAGTGCAGGTGTTTGAGATGGTCTGCACTTGGCTGTGCTGGGGGATGGTCTGTATGTCAAGTTGTTCTGATTGATCAATAAATAAAACCTGATCGGCTGTGGCTAGGCAGGAAGGATAGGCGGGACTAACAGAGAGGAGAAATAAAAGGACAGGAAGGCAGAAGGACTGACTGCCAGATGCCGCCAGCACAAGAAGCATGTGAAGATGCTGGTAAGCCACGAGCCACGTGGCAAGGTATAGATTTCTAGAAATGAATTAATTTAAGCTATAAGAACAGTTAGCAAGAAGCCTGCCACGGCCATACAGTTTGTAAACAATATAAGTCTCTGTGTTTACTTGGTTGGGTCTGAGCGGCTGTGGGACTGGCGGGTGACAAAGATTTGTCCTGACTGTGGGCAAGGCAGGAAAACTGTAGCTACAATTGTCTGTGTGCTGGGGTGAGGAGTCTGCAGGAGACCAGAGGCAGGAAATGTTGGTTGTGAGCTTAGAGCTGTCTCTCCAGCCTGTCTTGGTCAGTTCTCTAACAAAAGACATTACCCTGGTGGTGTCTTTGTGGGCAGGTGGTTCCTGTGACCCAGTAGAACCAACATTCCACTTTGCGGTGCCTTTCTGGTCTTTTCTCTGCCCTTTTCTTCGCCTAACAGGTCACAGGCTGACAACTCTGGAAGGTCTATGCAGTCTTTAATGTTCTCCTGTGTTTCCTAGAGTTCATCCCCTGCATGGACAAGCTGTTTGATGAATCCATCCTGATTGGCTCTGGATACACGGCACGAGAGACGCTCAGGTACAGCATCATTAGATCCAGGATGCAGGCCTGCTTGGCATGATGGCCAGGGACAGGATCACCTGCATGTTGGGCGAGCTCTAATGGAGGCCGTTGGACCCTACTCACCTATTGGATTTAGAATGACAGCAGGTTTGGAAGTGCGCAAGTGCTTAGGTTGTTTAAAAAAAAAAGAAAAAAGCTTCTTTAAAACACTTTTGGAATTTATTTGGTATGTGTGTGCTCATGCACTCGTACCAAGGTGTAGAGGTCAGTGGACAACATGCATGATTTGATAACCCAGGAAATGTATGTGCATACAGTGTCATAACGTGTAGAACATTAACCTATTAACTAGTTAACATTTTGAGATAGTCTCACTCTGTAGCCATGGCTGGCCTGGAACTCACAGAGATCTACCTGCTGCTGCCTCCTGAGTGCTGGGACTAAAGGTGTGCACCACCGTGTCTGGCCCACGGTTTGAACAACAAGCCCCACTCAGTACATGAACAAGCTGGTGATCATTTATGCTGTGGTTAGTGTATCTGCCAGTACCTGTTAGGTATTTTCCTGGTTAGTTATTATTGTTGACTTGACATAGTCTAGAGCAGTGGTGCTCAACCCCAAAGGGTTTCTGACCCACAGGTTGAGAACTGCTGCCTTAAAGAGAACATTTGTCCTTGCCAAGAAGCCATCAACTGTTAGTAGCTGATCTAGAGAGTTCCCTGACTAACAAGAGGGAACCTCGATGAAGAGTTGTTCCTGTCAGATTGACCTGTGGTCATGTCTATGGGGCATGTTCTTCATTGCTAATTAGTAGGAGAGTCCAGTCCACTGTGGGTGGCACCATCCTTAGGCAGGTGATCCTGGGTTGTAGAAAAGCTAACTGAGTATCAACCAGTAGGCAGGGCTCCCCATTGTTGCTGCTTCAAGCTCTTGCTTGAATTCCTTCCTGGGTTACTGCAGTGATAAGACTGTGACCTAGAATTGTAAGCCAACTAATCCTTCCCTCCCTAAAGTTGCTTTTGGTCAGAGTGTTTTATCCCAGCGCCAAAAGAGCCGACTGGGACAGTCTTTATGACTTGGATGAAAGTTAGCTTTTCAGTGTGTAGAGTGAAGCATGACGAGAAAGATTGGGCCTTTCATTTGAGCAGCTGGGAGAGGCAGAGGCACAGGGGCCTGGGTGGACACTAAGGTCCTCTGGACCCTCCTCCCTTAGCCCAGCAGTCCCAGCAGTGACTACAGGGAATACACTGATGGCGTCTCTTCCTGCAGACCCCTCGCCTACAGCACACTTGCTGACCTTGTGCATCACGTTCGCCAGCACCTGCCCCTCAGTGACCTTTCCCTCGCCGTCCAGCTCTTTGCCAAGAACATCGATGATGAGTCCCTGCCCAGTAGCATCCAAACCATGTCCTGCAAACTCCTGCTGAACCTGGTAGACTGCATCCGCTCCAAGAGTGAGCAGGAGAGCGGCAATGGCAGAGATGTCTTGATGAGGATGCTGGAGGTGCCCGCTGCTTTGATTTATCTTACGCATTGTTAATTGGCTTTGGGAGTTAGACCACACTGTTCAAACCCTGGGTCCTCCTGCTGCCGGCAGCCATGCTCGGAAGCTGCTTATCTCTCTCTGTTTCTCTTCATTCAGTCTTGGGATAGTCATCATCTGTGTGGCAGGGCTCCCGAGAGTTCCCCAGCCTGGGGACACCCCAGTTAGTGTCAGTGCTGGGGAGGGATGAAAGGTTTTCCATGGCACTGGAGCGCCACTCCAACAGTCTTGAGTCAAAGCTGGATCCTGCTCACCCAGCTCGGAAACCAGCAGCTGTTGACCTCTGTGCATATGTGTGTGGGGCCGCAGGACCATTTTAGATGTCCTCAAGGGCCACCTACTGTATGTTACGGTTTTTCTTTTCTTTGCCTTTTGGGTTTTTTTTTTAAGATAGGATTTCTTTGTGTAGCCCTAGCTGTCCTGGAATTCACTTTGTAGACCATGCTGGCCTTGAACTCACAGAGATCCACCTGCCTCTGCCTACCAAGTGCTATGATTAAAGGCATGAGCTACCACTGCCTGGCTCTGTTTTGGGTTTTCTAAAGATTTAATTTTAAATTTTAATTGTGTGTGTGTGTCCGTGTCCTGTGCATATGTTCATGTGTGCCTGGTTTTAGATTACAATAGAGCTGGTTTGAGACAGTTTGAGCCATCCCACGTGAGTGCTGGGAATGGATCTTTGGTCCTCTGGAAGAGAAGTATGATCTCTTAATAGCTGAGCCATCTCTGCGGCGTGTTTTGTATTTTTAAAACAAGGTCTTGTTGGTCTGTAGTTCCTCTGCTGGCTAGTTAGCAGCCCCCGAGTTCCCTGCTGTGCCTGCCTCCCCAGAGCTGGGCTTACAAGAGCATGTTGCCATACCCTGCTCTTCTGCGTGGGCTCTGAGAACTGCAACAGTCCTCACGCTTGCAAGGCAGGCACTTTCCAGACTGAGCAGTCATCCCTTCCGGCGTCCGTTTAGTGACAGGCAGGATGACCTCAGAGGGTTTCAGATGTTTGGCTGTTAACTTTGGCTCCTTCCCTTGACCCTAATTTCTTTTGCCATTAGGTTTTTGTCCTCAAGTTCCACACCATTGCCCGGTACCAGCTCTCGGCCATTTTTAAGAAATGCAAGCCTCAATCTGAACTGGGAGCTGCAGAAGCCGCACTGCCTGGGGTGCCCACGGCCCCTGCTGCCCCTGGTCCAGCACCTTCCCCAGCCCCTGTGCCTGCCCCTGCCCCTCCTCCACCCCCAACCCCAGCTACCCCAGCTACCCCAGTGACCCCGGCCCCTGTGCCTCCATTTGAGAAGCAAGGAGAAAAGGACAAGGAAGATAAGCAAACGTTCCAAGTCACAGATTGCCGGAGTTTGGTGAAGACCTTGGTCTGCGGAGTGAAGACCATCACGTGGGGCATAACGTCGTGTAAAGCACCTGGTGGTAATTCTACTCTTACACCTTTTAGACCGACAGCATTTTCAGTTGGTGTGTTTGCCAGGTTTTAATGTATTCTCTCTCTTCTAGAAGCTCAGTTTATTCCTAACAAGCAGTTACAACCCAAAGAAACTCAGATTTACATCAAACTGGTGAAGTATGCAATGCAAGCCTTGGATATTTATCAGGTATGAAGTGGCTGCAAACCGTGCTGTTGAGTGTGGAAGGTTCCCTTAGAACGGGGTCTAGTGGCGGAACGGGTCTTGGACGTCACTCCCAGGTGGGACGGGTCTGGTTTTGTTGTTGCGTGGCCTGCCCAGCTTTGCGTTGTGCTGGGATAGCACACGTGCATCATCACACCGGTTTATGTGTGCTGGGGATCAAACCCAGGCTTCATGCCTGTTGGTGTTTAATTCCCTCCCCTGTTACTGTGGTGAAGTACTCTGACAGAAGCCCTTTAGGGGGTAAGGGGCTTATTTATTATCAAATGGAGGTTGTCAGGTACCTCTCTCTACCCTCTGAGCTGCCTCTCGGGCTTCTTAAGTTTACTCACTGTTTTGTTTTTTTTCCTGATGTAAATACCTAATTTCTTTTTTTTTTCAAAACTGAGGCAAGAATAGTGATTTAGAAGGAGGATAATAGCCTTTATTGTTGAATTCAGTGCCCCGTTTTAAGTGTGTATCTTGTGATTTTGTAAAGAAATATATATACAATGGAAGGTGCTCCGTTCTAACGACGGGGTGGTTCCCCCATTCTAGGTCCAGATCGCAGGAAATGGACAGACATACATCCGAGTAGCCAACTGCCAGACTGTGAGGATGAAAGAGGAAAAGGAGGTGCTGGAGCACTTTGCTGGTGTCTTCACCATGATGAACCCCCTGACGTTCAAGGAGATCTTCCAGACTACAGTCCCTTACATGGTAGAAAGGATCTCAAAGAATTACGCTCTTCAGGTAATAACTCCTTTTTATATTCATGTGTGCGTGTGCGTGTGTTGGAGGTCACAGGACAATTTGTGGGCGTGAGTTCTCTCCTTTCACCATGTGGCTTAGGGATGGAACTTGGCGTGGTGGTAGTTGCCTTTACCTGCTGAGCCATCTTGCCAACCCCTTTTATATTCTTTCCGCATTCACTTTAACTTTTCTGTATATTGAATGTTTTGTGTTTACTCATCTACTTTGAAGCTTTAAAAAAAAAAATGCTGTCCCTTGGCTGGAGAGATGGCTCATTGGTTAAGAGCACTGACTGTTCTTCCAGGAGTCCTGAGTTCAATTCCCAGCAACCACATGGTGGCTCACAACCATCTGTAATGAGATCTGGTGCCCTCTTCTGGTCTGCAGTCATACATATAGACAGAACACTGTATACATAAAAATCTTTGGAAAAAAAACCGATGTACCCAAGGATGTGTTTGTAGGGGAGTATTGGTAATGATGTTTGAGAAAGTTTTCAAGCCTTCCGGATGCCTCGGGCAGGCTCCTTTCAAGAGTAGACGCTAACGGTGTTGTTAGTCAGTGTTGATGGTGACCCGTCTAGTGTGTTGGTAGTCAGTGTTGGATGGTGGGCAGGGGAACGGCAGGTCTAAAGCTCTGTGCTCTGGTAGTCAGTGTTGGATGGTGGGCAGGGGAACAGCAGGTCTAAAGCTCTGTGCTCTGCTGGTAGGAGACACGGCTTGTCTCACGTGGCAGGGTTAGTTTTCTCAGCAGTCTGCGACCAGTGGGTTTTGTTTGGAAACTCATTACTTTGCCTTTTGCAGCTGCTTTGGGGAAGGGGGTTATTTTTGTCATGGGCATTTCTTATTTTGACAGATTGTTGCCAACTCCTTCTTGGCAAATCCTACTACCTCGGCTCTGTTTGCTACAATCCTGGTAGAGTACCTCCTGGACCGGCTGCCAGAAATGGGCTCCAACGTGGAACTCTCCAACTTGTACCTCAAGCTGTTCAAGTTGGTCTTTGGTTCAGTGTCCCTGTTTGCAGCTGAAAACGAGCAGATGCTGAAGGTAATGTGCACCCCTCTCTGAGGGCCACTGGGGTGCTGGAGGTAATGTACACCGCTCTTAGGGTCACTGGGGTTGGAGTATGTGCACCCCGCTCTGAGGGCCACTGGGGTGCTGGGGCTTTTATTGTTTTCATTTTTGAACAGAAATTGCAGCAACTCTTTTTTTTTTTTTTTTTCTTGAGACAAGGTTTCTCTGTAGTTTTGGTGCCTGTCCTGGATCTCACTGTGTAGACCAGGCTGGCCTTGAACTCACAGAGATCTACCTGGCTCTCCCTTCGAGTGCTGGGATTTAAAGGTGTGCGCCACCACCACCCAGCAAGTGACCCCATTTTTACATGTGTAAACGCTCTTTAAATTCGGTGTGCTGCAGATGAGGGCTGCATGCCAACAGTAGTTCAGGTCGTACTCAGTAACGCTTGGTTGCTCTGCCAGGTGACAGTGAGAATTCAGGGCCAAGGCCGAGGGTGCAGGCCTAGTGTGTGACCCGCCACTTGGGAGGTAGAGCAGTAGGATGAAGGCAGCTTCATCTACTTTAGCACACTTGCGGCCAGCCTGGCTACATGAGGCCCCATCTCAAAAACCTAGAGGAAAACTCCATCCTCAGGTAACGGTACAGAAATCTGGGAACCTGCTAAGTGGATCTTTCATAGCTAGATAGCCGAAACCACCCGGTTGTTATATTCTTTTGCTCCCAATGAAAGAAGCTCTTCATGCTGCTGATGGCAGTGTTGTGTGAGCTCTCGTCGGAGGGTGTGGAGACTCCTCCCTGTGCTCACCGACCTCCCCCCTCTGCACAGCCTCACCTGCACAAGATTGTGAACAGCTCCATGGAGCTGGCGCAGACTGCCAAGGAGCCTTACAACTACTTCCTACTGCTCCGTGCCCTCTTCCGATCCATAGGAGGTGGCAGCCATGACCTCCTGTATCAGGAGTTTCTGCCTCTCCTCCCGAACCTCCTCCAAGGTGAGTGCAGTGTCTCGACGGGAATTGTTTGACTGACTGCTGGGCTCATGCTCTCTGCCTGGTACAGCTCATGGGAGGTGGGTGGGTGCTAGGAAGCCCACCCATTTTAGAAAATAACTTTTATTAGTTTCTATAATCAAACCACATAGGACTTGTCATGTCAAGGCCTTATTTACATTTTTTGCAGTGTTACCTCTGTACAAATGGTGTGGAGTGTAAAATACTTCTGAGTTTTCCACTGTATACCTTGGGTGGCTGTAGCTAGAGTTTTCCTGCCTGGCCCACAGTCAGGACAAATCTTTGTCACTCGCCAGTCCCACAGCCGCTCAGACCCAACCAAGTAAACACAGAGACTTTTATTGCTTACAAACTGTATGGCCGTGGCAGGCTTCTTATTAACTGTTCTTATATCTTAAATTAATCCATTTCCATAAATCTTGCTCGTGGCTTACCGGTGTCTTCACATGCTGCTTGTCCTGGCGGCGGCTGGCAGCTTGTCCTCTACCTTCCTGTTCATTCTTTTCTCCTCTCTGTTAGTCCTGCCTATACTTCCTGCCTAGCCGCGGGCCAATCAGTGTTTTATTTATTGACCAATCAGAGCAACACATTTGCCATACAGACCATCCCCCAGCAGGTGGCCCTTGTACCTGCTCAGCCCTCACCTGGTCTGGTTCTTTTCTCTTTGCCTAGATCCATCCCAGGAGGTGTAACAGGCTGTCTGTTACAGCTTGTGACTTTGAGCAGCTGACGTTGCATGCGTTAGGATGCATTAGGGAAGTAACCTGCCCTCCCACCCTGTCTCCAGGCCTGAACATGTTGCAGAGTGGCCTGCATAAGCAGCACATGAAGGACCTCTTTGTGGAGCTGTGTCTCACAGTGCCGGTGCGGCTGAGCTCCCTGCTGCCCTACCTGCCCATGCTGATGGACCCCTTGGTGTCTGCCCTCAATGGCTCTCAGACATTGGTCAGCCAAGGCCTGAGGACCCTGGAGTTGTGTGTAGACAACCTGCAACCGGATTTCCTCTATGACCACATTCAGCCTGTGCGTGCAGAGCTCATGCAGGTAAGTGTACTTCCACCTCTGCACCAGCAGGGGGCAACAGCTCTTCACACTTCCAGTTTGTCCTAAGGAGTCACTGTACTCAGTCAGAGGCAGACTGTGTGATGCTTGCTTGCCGAGCCCTGGGATGTACTAACCAGTGTTTATCGCTAGTGTAGTCTCCATAAGCCAGTGAGAAGGCAGATGGTATGGGTGCTGTATAGCTGATGATGCTCCCAGAGAGAACCTGCCTGTATCCACATGCTTTCGGTTTCATAGTAAAACGATTAAACTGCAGGGCAGCTGATGGGCGTCTTGCCTTCCCCGCCTCATCCCAAGAGAAAAAGAACAGATAATGCAATGTTTTTTTGAAGTCTTAGGGGGTTTTTTTGTTCATTAGAAATCAAATGTTGCTGGGTGGTGGTGGCATACATTAGTCCCAGCACTTGGGAGGCAGGCAGATCTTTGAGCTTGAAGCCAGTCTGGTCTACAGAGTGAGTTCCAGGACAGCCAGGACCACACAGAGAAACCCTGTCTCACCCCTATCCCCCAAATGAGGTGTTAAGTATCCCGTTTTTCACTTTGTTTTGTACAGTGATTATGATGGGATTGGTAGTCACTGGTGGCAGGGAACTCTTTACTCCTGCCCCCTAGTGTAGGGTTCCCAGGCAGCCCTCCATGGTGGAGGCTCAGCAGCTCCTGCACACAGGCGTCTCTAGACTAGCCGGATTGGAGGGCCGGCTGGCACCTTCCCTGCCCAGCCTGAGGTGATCTCTGAAAGAAGATGGCACGGGGCCCCCATCAGGGGAGGCTGCAGGGCCTGCTCTGAGAGCCTTGCCATCGGTTCTGACCTGTGCGTGTGTGGCCAGCCAGGGAGGGTGGAAGCAGGGTGGCTGCTGGGGCTGAGGGAGTGCTGGGCCTCAGTTTGCTTCACACGAGAACCCTCAGGTGAGGTTAAAGGTCCCTCCTAGTTTCTGGGGGCCCAGTAACCCACAAGACAAGTGTTGTCTCTCCTGATCACCCACTGAGCCTTGGTGCTGCCCTCACCCGCCTAAGAAGCAGAAGACTCCTCCCTGAGGCAGGGGCCTCACAGCCCATCCTCAGTGGTTTGACTTGCAAGAACATGAGAGAGACTGGATTTTGCTTGGTGGGAGGAAATGCACCAAGATTCCGTGTTAAGCTTGAATCTGGCTGGTTCCCACCAATGAGTGTTGTGATGGAAGTTAAGAAAATAGACCTAAAACCAGGACAACAGTAATTTTGAGACATGAGTCATTCAGATGAGGGGACGAATGGACAATGTACACAGTGTTCTGCAGTAGGCTGTACAAGTATTTGCTGGGCAGAGCACAGCTAAGCTTATTAACCCTCCAGTCCTGCTTCAGACGGTATTACAAACACAGATCCAGCATGCTGAGGCCTCAAGACAGCGAGTGCTGAGCAGAGCAGAGGTGGACTTTATGTGACCTTTGCTTGTTAGTCTCTCATAATGTGCTAATGTTGCTGTTGTTTTGGGTTCTGTGAGACAGGGTTTCTCTGTGTAGCCCTGGCTGTCCTTGAACTCTCCCTGTGGACCAGGCTGGCCTTGAACCCAGAGATCCACCTGCCTCTGCCTCCCAAGTGCTGGGATTAAAGGTGTTCACCAACAAGCCTGGCTTGTGTTAACATTATTCTATTGGTCATCGTAAAACCCTAAGGTTGGGTCTAAAGATGGCCCGGATGTGGAGGGAGAGCCACTCTGGGGATGTAACAAGGTCTCACATAAGCATTTTGGCAGAGACTAAACCACCCACATGGTGGCCTCGCTGTGCGTCAGGATGGCTTTCTGAGCAAGGAGGGGTTGCAGGAGAGGTGTGGTTAAGTTTATGTATATTTAAGGGCATTGCTTGGCCCTTGTGGCTGTTTTCTGTTTTTCTTTTCCCCGGCTCTCAGGGACCCTACCATACCCTTACCCTCCTCTGATGGAATTATTTATTTGTCATGTTTCTAAGTAGAAGAAAAAAATCCAGGACAAGAATGTTCAGTAGGTCACCCTGAGCCTCATCCCACTTCATACCTGAGAATTGTAGCTTTTCACTCTGACTCCTGAACCTTTTATTTTAAAGATTCACATACTTTATGTGTATGAGTGTTTGCTTACATGTATTTGCATCACATTTGTGCGGTGTCTGAGGAGGCCGGAAGAGGGACTGGGGTTACAGAGAGTAGCGAGCCAGCGTGGGGAGGCTGGGAACTGAACCCGGGTCCCCTGGGAGAGCCAGCCGCCAGTGCTCTTAACTGCTGAGCCATCTCTCCATCCCAACCCTTTGATTTATTTATCTGTGACCTCTTTTGTATAAAATAGCACCAACATATGTTTGTTTAGTGAAGACAGAACTTCCCTGGAGGAAAACAAGTAAGACTGTGTTAACATTGATTTCTCCCCAAGAAGGGGGGCGTTTGCAGGAGGAAGAGTCCTCACGTCTGACAAACTGTGAAGCTTGCTGCCCGGCCAAGCTCCCAATGAAAGTCTGTTCATATTTTAGGCTTTGTGGCGCACGCTGCGCAACCCTGCAGACAGCATCTCCCACGTGGCCTACCGCGTGCTCGGGAAGTTTGGCGGCAGCAACAGGAAGATGCTTAAGGAGTCCCAGAAGCTGCACTATGTTGTGACTGAAGTTCAAGGCCCCAGCATTACTGTGGAGTTCTCTGATTGCAAAGCCTCCCTCCAGCTTCCCATGGAGAAGGTAAAGTCAGGAGCTGCCCAGGGGATTGTGTTTTGCTCTGAGAAGACTGATCTCAGTATAAAATATGTGCGTGAGCCTATGTTGAGGGAGGGACTCTCTCTCAGCCCAGGAGTTACCTGATGATCTGCTTGGCTGGGGAGGGAGCTTGCATAATGCTCGTGGGCCAGTGGAATGGTGTTAAGCAGGAGTTTAGAGCCTTGAGTGAGGGCAGAGTTCTGCCCAATGACCAGCTCACCTGAGTTGCTGGTCTGTTGGGATCTTGCTGGGCTTTATTTCCAGGGCCATTGAGAACTCAGATCTATAATTGTCTCTCACCCCTGGTATACCAGGGCCCAGTTTTCTCCTAACCCTCCTGTTCTCCTTCCTGGCTCTTTGGAAATGAGTTAGTATAAAATTGTACCTCTGTGTTCTCTGTCTCTGTTTCTTTTTCTGTGTGCGCGTGTGTCCGCATGCAGATGTGTAGGTTTGGGGGAGCTGGTGGATGGATGGCTTTCTCTTTCAAAGAGCAGTAAAAGCATAAGAAAGCCATCTTTCAGGTTTCAACTTTAGGGCAGGCAAGCATGTGTACCTTCAAAAGCTCATGAGCTTCAGACCTGGCTGGGTGTGTGAGAGGACAGCCTGCCACACCAGACCTTCCAGTTTGACTTCTGGTTGTCTCCCATTGGTCATTAAACCATGAATGAGGGGCTGGGGGACTGGCTGAGCACTTACGAGCATTTGCTACTCTTGCCGAGGCTGCAGGCTCAGTTCCCAGCATCCAAGGTGCTGCCCATAACTCCAGCTCTACGGAATCAGTCACCCTCTGACCTCTGTGGACACTTGTACTTAACATATGCATAACCTATAGACAGATGCACACAGACACATAATAAATAAAATAAATAAAAGTAAAGTTTTAAAGCTGGAGTTCCTGTGCATTTTATCTGGAGCCACGCAGCTCCTTATTTTCTTCACTGTCTGCATTTTCCGAGCTCTCGCTGTGTTGCCTGTAGACTTGCCCTGCTCGGCTCTCCCCAGAAGACAGCAACAGCACACACTATACATTCTGTGCTTTTTGTCCTAGGCCATTGAGAACCGCCCTGGACTGCCTGAAAAGTGCCAACACAGAGCCCTACTATCGGAGGCAGGCTTGGGAGGTGATCAGGTGCTTCCTGGTGGCCATGATGAGCCTGGATGACAACAAGCATGCGCTCTACCAGCTGCTGGCACACCCCAAGTATGTGCTCGGGCCATTTCCTGGGACTGGTGCAGCCTACTCCGAAGTTAGGGACAGAAGTGACTCTCCAGGAGTCCGTTAGGAGTGTGCCTGCCCCTTTAAGGTCAAGGTAGCATTTAACTTACCAAGTGATGCATCAGGGAAGCCTCTGGAGCCATGGTTCTCAACATAGGGTCATGACCCCTGGGAGGGGGCAGATGGCCCTTTCACAGGGGTTGCATATCAGATGTCCTGTGTATCTGTTTCATTATTATTCATAACAGTAGCAAACTTATAGTTATGAAGTAGCAATGAAAATAAATGTATGGTTTGGAGTCACCACAGCATGAGGAACTGTATTAAAGGGTCTCAGCATTGGGAAGGTTGAGAACCATGGTCTTAGAGAAAGTGGAGAGAACATGGACACCTACAGTGGAGTTGGTCTTAGATCATTTCGTTGTGTGCCCTGCCGTCATAGAGTCTAGGGTCATGTCCCTCTGTTTGGCATAGCTTTTTAAAATCTTCTTTTTGTGTTTAGAGACAGGGTCTCATGCAGCTCAGGCTGGCCTCAAACTTAGTATGTACCTGAGGATTACTTGAATGGTCCTCCAGCTCACAGGTGCTAGGTGACAGGTTTCTTGTACAGAAGGCAAGTGCTCCGCCGACAGCCGTATTTCAGCCCGTGAAAGGTGGCAGACCTATTCTCGTTCCCACGCCATCACTGATTTACTCCTTATAATTTGGCTTTATTTTGGAGATGGACCTGGAACTCACTGTGTAAGCGAGGCTCATCTCAAACCCACAGTTGCCTCTGCCTTCACAGTGCTGATATTAAGGTGTGTGCCGCCATTCCTGGACACACACACACACACACACACACACACACACAACTTTAAAAAAAAAATGATCCGGGGCTGGAGAGACGGCTCAGTGGTTAAGAGCACTGACTGCTCTTCCAGAGGACCTGGGTTCAAATCCCAGCCACCCACATGGCAGCTCACAACTGTCTGTAACTCAAGATCTGACATCCTCACATAGTCATACATGCAGAAAAACACCAATGCAAATAAAATAAAAATAAATAAATTACATTTAAAAAAAGATCCATATTTTTTCTGCTTATGTGTGCAGGTGACTGGCTGTCTATGCAGGGAGGCCAGAGGACTTCAGGGTCTAGACTGGCAATCAGCGAGCCCCCGTGATCCACCTGTGCCACCCCCTTCTCCCCACAGTGCTGCTGTTATAGGCATGTGTGGGTGTCTATACCTGGCTCTTCATGCAGGTTCTAGAGACTGGAACAAGGTCCTCACAGCTTATACAACAAGCACTCGAGCCATCCTCCAGTCCCCATGTTTTTTTAGCCCCAGACTTTAAAGTTTGTGTACTGTACTCTCAGGTTACGTCTTGCCCCGAGGTCTTTGCGAGGTCTCTGCCGTCATCTTTAACCACTGGACAGCTGCAGCCAGCGGGGTCTCTCCTTTGATAGCTTTACAGAAACCTCCCCACCCCTCTGATTGCTTGTTCTCATCGTCACAAGGGGCCTCCCCGAATTTAGCATGCACAGGCTCATCACAGTTGGATGCAAGCACTCAAAGATGGGCCTGGAGCTTAAGCCCTGGGAGCCTTGCAGATTTCACAGGCCAGGCCACAGAGAAAGCAGGCCGTCTCCAGCACCTCTGTGAAGCAGCATTGCCATCCATGACACCTGCACTAGCAGTGCCTCTCCAGATACTGCAGTGGGTGACTGGAGAAAAACAACCTTTATTTCTCTTGAAAAAGATGTATTTTTATATATTTGTGTATACGCGTGTTTGCCTGTATGCATGTATGTACACAATGGGCAGCCCGGTGCCCTCAGGCCAGAAGAGGTATCAGATTCCTTGAACAGTTTTTGCATGGTTGTAAGCTGCCGAGTGGATGCTGGGGCTTGAACTCGTACCTTTGCTGAACCGATGGCTCAGTGTTTAAAGGCTGTTCTTTATGCAGACCTGGGTTCAGACTCTGGAACCCACATGGCGGCCCAACAGTCTTCTATGACTCCAGTTCTAGGTGACCCACGGCCCTCTTCTAAAATACATGGACAGAGGTGTGCACATGGCACACATAGGTACATGTAGGCAAAACACACGAAAGCAGACGTATCTTTAAAAAGAGTGGCCAGTGCTTTTGGCCACTCAGCCATCACAGCAGCCTTGACACGTAGAGTAGGAAACAATGACGAAGTATCGACTGCCACCATTTCATAGTTACTTCCAAATCTGTGCTTATGTGAAGTAGAATATAATTCGCTGTCTCTTGAAACACCAACGAGAATTGTTGAAAATGAAGGCCATTTCTTGTACCAAATCCTGCTGAAATTGGAGCAAAGGTGAAATTACTCAGGCCACTCTTCATGAGAGCCCTTGTGACCCCAAACTGCTCACACACTGGGTGTGGTGATGAATGTGATTATGTCTTTCAGCTTTACAGAAAAGACCATTCCCAATGTCATCATATCACACCGCTACAAAGCCCAGGACACTCCAGCCCGGAAGACATTTGAACAGGCTCTGACTGGGGCGTTCATGTCCGCTGTCATCAAAGACCTGCGGCCCAGCGCCCTGCCCTTCGTAGCCAGCTTGATCCGCCACTACACCATGGTAGCGGTGGCCCAGCAGTGTGGTGAGTTTGGGGCTTGTGGCGGCATGGCCTGTCAGGACAAGCTGTCGTGTGAGGACAGCAGCGGCAGAGGCTTTTCCTCTCATGGCCTTCATTGACGAGTGGTATCTCAGTGGTGAGCTCTGTGCAAGTGATTACCAAGCTTTATTCAAGTTTCAGGCTCTTCGCATTTTGTGGGAAGTACGTCTGGGTATATTGGACAAACTGTAGGTAAAACAAAAATGGATGGACTACTGAGATAGTTCAGTGATGAAGGTACTTGTTGCCAAGCCTGAGGTCAATCATCAGGGACCCAAATGCTAGGAGACAACTGACTCTCACAAGTTGTCCTCTGACCTCTACACACGGGCTCCCACGTGCATGCCCTCACACCCACACGTGCACACTCAACAGAAATAAATAATTCCCATTAAAACAAGATGGTTTCTGTTCTTCCCCTCTCTGGTTATGTTTAAGGTAAACCCTCTGCCCCTGTCACTCAATGCCCTCAGCCAGCTCCTTATGCCCCCTTTGTGGTGTTTATGTCTGCCCCTGGTTGTTACCCACATTATTCTTGTTACCCGGAGCCTCTGCTCTGGCGGCCCTCTTGAGCTCACAGTGTTGGCAGGACTACTTGTGAGTGTTCACATTCTTGCAAACTGTGCTTTTACAAACACAGTAGAAATGTCTGTGGTCCCGCCAGCTGCCACTAAGTTTCTGAAAGCATGCTCTCAGATTTTTGTGTCTTTCCAGAAGGAGTAACACTGTAGACCACACTTTAGTAGCACGTCCCCCACTTACTTCACCTCAGAGCCCTAGAGCTTGTGGTCACCAGCGACACTAATGAACTCTGCTCTCTGCATTCTCCTGGCTGGAACAGTTAGAACTGTGCAACTGAACAGCACTTGTTTCATGGTGTTTCTCGGTGGTAACATTGTCTTCAAAGTTAACCTTGCTAACTTCTGTGTGGTCCAGGGCTGGGGACCCAAGAGACACTGCTTTCAAGTTGTTCTGTGACCACGTGTATTCTAGGGTATAGCTGTCACTTGCTTTTTTTGTTACTGTCTGGAATGGCTGGATCAGGACCAGTCATTCCCAGGTTGTAGCTGATAATGGTATTTAAAAGATACTTAATTGTTCTCATTGTAAACTAGCACATCTTTGAGTTTTTAAACATTTATTACTGCCGTGTGTATTTGTTAATGAGTGCAAGCATTTAGTGCCTCACTGAGCTCACAGAGGTCAGAGGATAGGTTCTTGGGGTCAGTTCTGTCTTTCCCCTGAGCCCTGGGGGTTATATTCAACTCAGGCTTTTGTGACCAGTGCTTTTACCCCCCAGCCATCTAGCTGCCTCACATCTTTGTTTCTTTTAAAAGAACCTAGCACCTGCACTAGCTGAGTAGAACTTAGGGCTTCCTATGCTCCTGCTTCTACTTGGAGAGTTCTGGGGATACAGATGTGTATCGGCCAGTCTGGTTTATACATGCTAGGGCTCTGTGAGTGCTGTGCAAGCATGCTACTGAATCAGCTGTATGCCCAGCCTCATTTTTGAATTTTGACTGAAACAATTGAAAAATGATACAATGTAAAACGGCCTTAATGCGAATTAGACTACTTGATTTTCAAACAATTGCAGTTTAATGGAGGTTGTTTGAAGTACTAGTTCTGGGGCTGGTGAGAAGGCTCAGCCATTAAGGGTCCTCACTGCCAAGCCTGAGGACCTGAGTTCAGTTCCTAGAATCCATACAGGGGAAGAAAGAACCAGCTCTTGCAATTTGTGCCTGACCTCTGCATGTGTGCCATGGCATGTGGACCATGGCACATGCATGCCCACATACAGTCTACAGAATAACAAAATGTAATTAGAATACATGTGCTGGCTTCAGTGAGTCCTGAACCTCAGGGGAAAGTAAAGCGGAGTTGTAATTGGAAGTCATGCGTGTCCCTATGAGTGACCTCCGCTTTGTTGTGTGTCTGCTTCCTCTTTCCAGGTCCTTTCTTGCTACCCTGCTACCAGGTGGGCAGCCAGCCCAGCACCGCCATGTTCCACAGTGAAGAAAACGGGTCCAAAGGAATGGATCCCTTGGTCCTTATTGATGCAATAGCTATCTGTATGGCTTATGAAGAAAAAGAGCTGTGCAAGATTGGGGAGGTGGCCTTAGCTGTGATATTTGATGTGGCAAGCATCATCCTGGGCTCAAAGGAGAGGGTAAGGGCATCTGAACAGTGTCCTCTAAGTTTGAACGTGCTTGTTTTAGAGTCTGGTAGCTTCAGGATGGTGGCGCCGTCTTACTCCCGGCTTGTTTCTCTCCAGGCATGCCAGCTGCCGCTCTTCTCCTACATCGTGGAGCGCTTGTGTGCCTGCTGCTATGAGCAGGCCTGGTATGCAAAGCTGGGGGGTGTGGTGTCCATCAAGTTCCTCATGGAGCGGCTCCCGCTCACGTGGGTTCTCCAGAACCAGCAGACATTCCTCAAAGCCCTGCTCTTCGTTATGATGGACCTGACTGGAGAGGTAGGTTACGGGTGCCCCCGAGGCTCAGAAGTGGCACTGCTCGCGAAGAGCTGCTCTGCCTGCAGAGCTCTTGGTCTCAGGCACTCTCTCCAGCTAAAGGCTTTGACACTTGGTCTCATGATAGCATCTGGTAGAGGGGCAACTCCTAACTCATGTTATCTCCAGGCACTGTCCCTGGTACCTCGGTTCAGAGTGGATCTGAAGGGAATGCTGCCTCCTGGGCACTGCAAAGGTCCCCACAGGGGTGGCATTGTTTTTCTTGTTTCTTAGTTTTTGTTTACATACTTTATTGAATGGGGACTTGCCACAGCGTGAGTGTGGGGGGCAGAGGACAACTTGTGGGAGTTTCTTCTCTACCATGTGGGAATCAAACTGGGGTGGTCAGGATGGACGGCAAGCTCCTTTACCCTCTGAGTCATATTGCTAGCCCCAGGCATGTCATTCATTATTTATGAACCCATGCAGATCTCCCTCGCCTTGGTAGAATCTGGTGGGTTTGCCAGGATCAAGGTCATGTCTAGATGACCTTTTCTGAAGGGCAAACAGGAAGGACCTACAAGGAGGTAATTTTGACCCAAATGTGCCAAGTAGATTAGTGATCTTTCTCCTTGAAGCTGGCACAGTGGCCATGAGCTCCATCCTCCCAATGTATGTGTGTAGACTTGGGAGTCTGGTGAGTGGCATCACCCTACACTCCTTCTAAGGCCTCTCCCACCTCCAGGTTTCCAATGGGGCAGTCGCCATGGCAAAGACCACCCTAGAGCAGCTCCTGATGAGGTGTGCAACGCCTCTAAAAGATGAGGAGAAAGCTGAAGAGATTGTGGCGGCTCAGGAGAAATCTTTTCACCATGTGACCCATGATCTGGTTCGTGAAGTCACCTCTCCAAACTCGACTGTGAGAAAGCAAGCCATGCATTCGCTACAGGTCCTGGCCCAGGTCACTGGGAAAAGTGTGACAGTGATTATGGAGCCACACAAAGAGGTAAGATTCTGGCACAGACAGTGGGGCTCTGTGTGCTTCACATCTTTGTGCTTCACATCTGAGCTACAAGTACCACTTGGTGTCCACACTGTTAGCAAGAATAGAAAGAAGGCCTGGTTTCCTGGGTGTGTATCAGCGTGTGGAATTTTGTTGTTGTTTTTGTGAGGTCACTCGAGTGTGAGGAGCTAAGTGTATTGACATGGTCTTCACTGTAGTTCTTTTTTTTTTTTTTTAAGATTTATTTATTATGTATACAGTGTTCTGCCTGCATGCATCCCTGTGTGCCAGAAGAGGGCACCAGATCTCATTATAGATGGTTGTGAGCCACTGTGTGGTTGCTGGGAATTGAACTCAGGACCCCTGGAAGGCCCTCTGAGTCATCTCTCCAGCCCTACACTGTAGTTCTAACATCATAAATCCTCCCGCTAATGAAAGTTTAGGCCTCTGTAATGGCTTCTTGTCCCCGTTTTCAAAGTGGCTACTGTGGAATATGAAGATGAAAGGCCTTTGCTTTGAGGGGCACCTGACGAGTGGCACCCCTGTTTGTTTTTTTCTAGGTCCTTCAGGACATGGTTCCACCGAAGAAGCACCTGTTGCGTCACCAGCCTGCTAATGCGCAGATCGGTCTGATGGAGGGCAACACGTTCTGTACAACGCTGCAGCCTCGGCTCTTCACAATGGATCTCAATGTGGTGGAGCACAAGGTGTTCTACACAGAGGTATGGTGTGTGCCGGTGTGATGTTGATGACCGACTGCTAGCCTGTGCGTGATGTCAGGCAGCTTTCAGAACAGGCTTGGGCAGCTGCAGGGATAAGCGGCTGTAGCCTGGCGCAGCACTTGGAGCAGGTGTGTCGCTCTGGGGGTCCAAGGAAAGGTGGTACCCAGAGGTATCAACCCAGTGTTGCCTTGCTCTGGATTAGCATCTACAGCTTCCGACTTGATTTTAAATATATTTTATTACTTAGTGGTGTGTGTGTGTGTGTGTGTGTGTGTGTGTGTGTGTGTGTGTGCGTGCGCGCACGTGCATGCCACATGGCAACTCACAGCTGTCTGTAACTCCACCTTCAGGAGGTACAACTCTGTTCTAGTCTCCTTGGGCACCAGGCACATAGGTATACATGCATCCATTCAGGCAAACATTCATACACAGAAAAGTACAACTAAATTTTTAAAAGAAATGGTAAAGCTTAAAAGCTAGTTTTCCAAGACATGAGTAGGGAGAAAGGGGAAATACTAATAGAAAAAGCATGTTTTAGATACTGGACACAAAGGTGCCTGTGAGCCACCGAGTGTGGACTTGTAGCTGGTGGCTTCCCAGTGGCCATTGGCATCTCCCTGTATCCTTTCCTGTACAGCTGTGGTAATAAAAAAAACAGTGGCAAAGAACACTTACGGGGAGAAGGGTTTTTTAGCTCACAGTTCCCGCTTGTAGTCTATCACTGCAAGCAGGTCCAGGCAGGAATGGTGAACAGTCAGCAGAGAGAAAGGCCTGTGCCCAGGGAATGGCACTGCCTGGTTCTGGCTAAGGCTTCTTACATTAATTGACATAATCAGGCAGTCCCCCACAAACATACCCACTCTTCTTCCCAATTCGACAATTAAAACTAGTCATCACAAGGACGTGAGACCATGTGCCCTGTGGCCTGTCAGTCCATGGGGAAACACTGACTATTCTAGTGTTGACAGAGAACTGATGGGATCACAGCCAGTCAGGTGTGAGGTAGGGTGGCTTAACTGAGTTTGACTTTAGCGTAAGGAAGCAGGGCCTCAGTTGATTGTTGAAATGCTTTAGGCTTGGAGTTGAGTTTCTGGATTAATTTCATTGCAGTGTTTGTGGCAAATTGATGCTGTGTGTAACTCGGAATCTTTCTGTCCCCCGAAGAGAAGTGGGACAAACTAAAAGCTTCTTTTTTCTATGCTAGCTGCTGAATTTGTGTGAGGCCGAGGATGCGGCCCTGACCAAGCTGCCCTGTTACAAAAGCCTTCCGTCACTCGTGCCTTTACGGATCGCGGCATTAAGTAAGTGCATGCCTGTGAGAATCAAGCTGTAGAGCGTAGAATGGTCATACAAAGGATCTGGCAACCTTCATCGTAGTTAACCTAAAATGTCTAGTCTTGTGTGGTCTTTCAAAGATAGAAGCAGAAATTGTGTTGGTTGTCAAGTTGTACCAACATTGCTAGGATTTAAGTAGTTAAGTAGTTTTTTTTTTTTTTTTTTTTTTTGTCTTTTCGAGACAGGGTTTCTCTGTGTAGCTTTGCACCTTTCCTGGACCTCACTTGGTAGACCAGGCTGGCCTCGAACTCACAGAGATCCGCCTGGCTCTGCCTCCCGAGTGCTGGGATTAAAGGTGTGCGCCACCACCGCCCGGCTAAGTAGTTTTATCTTTAATAAATGGACTTTTTCTCTGCATTAAACCCTTATTCTGTGAATTTCTTGAATCAGGCTGGCCTCGAACTCAGAGATCCACCTGCCTCTGTCTTTTGAGTGCTGGGATCAAAGGCGGGCGCCACCACTGCCCGGCCCCTTTTTTTCTTTAGATTTATTTTTATTAGTGTGTGTGTCTGTGTGCAGATGCCTGTGGAGGCCAGAACAGGACATTCAGTCCCCTAGAGCTGGAATTACAGGAGGTGTTGAGCTAGCCTACGTGGGTTTTGGGAACTGAGGTTGGATCCTTTCTGAGAGCAGTATGCACAGTTAGCAACTGAACTCTCCCTCCCACCCCCTTTAGAGGGTTCTTAATGACAGAAAGAGTGTTTGAATCCTGTTACCTCTCAGTTTTCACCACAAATGAGCTTTCATTGTTTGGGGAAATGTGCTAGGTCAGGACTGATTTATCCTTGTCCTAGTTAGGTTCCTGTTGCTGTGATAAAGAACATGGCCAAAAGCAACTTGGAGGAGAGGGTTTATTTCATCTTACAGTTTACAGTCCATGGTGTAGGGAACCTGGAGGCAGGAGCTGGAGCAGAGGCCATGGAGGAGTACTTACTGCCTTGCTCCCTGTGGCTGCTCAGCCTGCTTTCTGATATACCCCAAGGCTACCTGCCCATGATGGCATCGCCCACAGTGGGCTGAGCCCTCTCACATTATCATTAACTAAAAAAGTACCCCACGGACCAATTTAATGGAAGATTGCATATTCTTCTGTCTTTGTTTGTTTGTTTGTTTTTCGACAAGGTTTCCTTGTGTAGTCCTGACTATCCTGGAACTTGCTGTGTAGACCAGGTTGGCCTTGAACTCGGAGATCACCTGCCCCAGCTCCTAGTGCTGGGTGGGATTAAAGGCATGCACCACCAAGCCCAGCTCTTTTGTCTTTCTCATGGCAGCTAATAGGAAGGAGGGCTAATGGTTTGTGATTGGTAGGATCCTTTAGAGAAGAAAATTACTGAGTTGTTTCTTGGGTGAGTAATGAAAACCGTACTTATTTTTCTTCCCAAAGATGCCCTCGCTGCCTGCAATTACCTACCACAATCCAGGGAGAAAATCATCGCTGCACTCTTCAAGGCCCTCAACTCCACCAACAGTGAGCTGCAGGAGGCTGGAGAAGCCTGCATGAGGAAGGTGAGTATGTGAGCCACACCTGGAATCCTTGAGCTGCAGCATCTCTGCCCGTGTCGTAAAGAATCTTGAAACGCAGTAAGGCTGAACCCCAGTCTGTCAGTACTTCCTGGGATGCCTAAATCAATGCTCCCTTTTCCCAAGGGTAAACTGACATTCCCTGTTGGAGTTGATTCATTCCGTTACTCTGTCTGCCACCTGTTTCTCTGGGTAACTTTCCTTTTTGACTAGTTTTTGGAAGGTGCCACCATAGAAGTAGATCAGATTCATACGCACATGCGGCCTTTGCTGATGATGCTGGGAGATTATCGGAGCTTGACACTGAATGTCGTGAATCGGCTGACCTCTGTTACTCGGCTCTTCCCCAATTCCTTCAACGATAAGTTTTGCGATCAGATGATGGTAAGATACATGGATTTAAACTTATTCCATAATGCACTGAATACATGAAAAGACTTGTAGAAATAAACAACATTCATACTGTTTAAAACGCAAAAGGTGGCTGGGTGTGGTGGTGTACTCTTTCATTTAGTCCCACTCTGGGAGACAGGCAGGTGGATTACTGTGAGTTTGAGGCCAACCTGGTCTACACAGCGAGTTCCAGGCCAGACAGAGCTACACAGGGAGACATTGTCTCAAATAAATAAATAAATAAATAAATAAATAAATAAATAAATCAAACAAATTCCAAAAGGTGTAAAAATACTCAGTTTCTTCCCCACCCTGTCTCCCCTCCCAAAGGTGGCCTGTGTGTCCCTCCAGGTGGTCTGCATTTGTCATAGGACATGTGACAGTTTTTTCAGTTCTTTAGTCATCTACATGCTCTGTCCATTAGCATACCATTTTTATCGCTGCTCAGAGGCTTCTGCATGGTGTTACTGAGCTTCATGACACCTCGTTCATTAACAGATCTGCAACTGGAGTCCTTTTTCCAGCCTCTGATAAAAAAGAATCCATGTTTATCTTACTGTCACACACACACACACACACACACACACACACACACACACACACACACACACACACACCAGATTCCCTTCAGCCACAGTAGCTGGCAGAGCCCTTGACCTCATCTTCTTAGAGCACACTCTCTCTCCTTCCAGTCCCTTAGACGTTCCAGTGTCTACAAGGGCCCCTCATCCCCAGCCCCCAGCCCCACCTTTCATGAATACACATGGGCTTGTACATAGCACAGGCCTTGAAGCTCCTGGTCCAGATGAAGTCTCTGCTTCCGCCCCAGTCTGGCATGGGATCCAGAGAACAGTGGTGGGAACTGGAACTGTGGTGCCAGTCAGAATGCCTCCAGCTGAAGCTCAGCCTTTTGTTCCAGAACAAGACCCCAAACCTGTCAGTCTCGTGCTGGATGACTAGAGTGTTTCTGTAATGGGAGCACAAGGGAGATCAGTGACTGCAGGTTTCTGCTGGAGGGCAGGATTTCTCAGGAAGTTGTTCTGAGGATGTGGTTTTTCCTCTTTTCAACAGCAACATCTGCGAAAGTGGATGGAAGTGGTGGTCATCACCCACAAAGGGGGCCAGAGGAGTGACGGAAACGTGAGTGACTAGCTTGTTTCTGGGAGGGTGCCCACGCTCTACAGCTGATATGGCAGTTAACGGTGATGCACGCCAGAAATAGCGATCACAGTTGATGTGCAGTGTGCTGCAGCGCTCCTGATGGCTGAACAGCCTCCTTTGTGTTTCTTTCCGATCTCCCCTTTGCTCACTTTAATGTGACGTTTCTGTTCCGAGCATTCCAAAAGTATACAGTATGTTTCCATTTTACCAGCCTCTGCAAGGTTGTATCTTCTCTGTTGTTTGTTACATAGTGGTCCTTCCCAGCCAGCTTTCCTCTCCATGCTTCCCTTTGCTCAGCAGTCGGCAGTCACTTCCTGGTGTCTAACTAAGTGCCCGATAAAAACCAGATTCGTTGGGACTTCATAAAGCATTCCACGAATACCAGCATGGGTATTTTCTAGGAACAGCCTCCTCACACCTCCGTTGTTTATTACAAATTAAATGACTAGCGCACACAGCAAATTGACATTGTTTCCAGGGAAACTAATATAACTAAGTCTTCTTAAATATCTGATGTCTGGCCTGAAAGCCTCTTGTCTCTTACAAATGCCAGCTTCTTGCTGTTTTGACTCTAAAATTGTATATGCTAATTTTTACAGTAGTTCTCTAAGTTTGATAGTGGGTCCCCATTCCGGACCCCTGGGCATGGCTCTTGTCCCCTGTGCTTCCTTGTTGATGCGTTGCCTCAGAACAATCTGGGATTTTTTTTTTTTTTTTTTTGGCTTTACTGTGTCGTTTGTTTTGAACATCCTGTATTCAAGGTGTTCTGTTTCTGTGTCCTGTTTCTGCTGCTTCTGAGGTGCCAGCTAAGCAGAGGTCAGCCAGGATTTTAAACTTCTTTCCTGTAAGGCCCATGGGAAGATTTCTTACTTGTATATTAAAAATCAAATGAGGTCGGGTAGGAGAGCAGAGCAGAGAGAGCTGATGGAGCCTGAGCCCTGGGGTGGGTGCAGCCAGCCTCTGCTGCCTCTCCCATCTCATCTCTTAGATACCCACACAGACCTTCAAAAAATAAACTGGATCTTTAAAACACATGGTCAGTTCTAGAAAAGACATTTAAATTAACTCTCCAAAAATCAGAGGGTCCATGAGATGGTTTGGCTGCCTGAATTCAGTCCCTGGGACCCTAAAAGTTGTCTTCTGACTTCCACAACATACCCTGGTGTGTGCCTGCATCCAATAAATGAATGTAGTAAGAAAAATGTTTTAAGAACAACAACAACAACAAAAAGCCGGAAATCTAATGTGTGAGTAAATGACTTCTATGGAGTTAAAACAATACTATGAACTTCTGTAGAATGTTATTTGGAGGTATGGGTTGAGAAAGCAGGGTATAGACATGTCCCCATGCATGGGGCACTGTCCTTGTGCAGTGAGTGCCCTATGTGAACAGCGGGGCAGAGTGGGTGACCATGGCTTTATTATTTCCACCCAGGGCCAGGCCACTGCTCAGCTCTTGAGTTCTTAGTTAGACGCCACACTTGAATACATGCATAGCAGATTGAAAGATAAACACAAGCTCCTCTGTAATTTGATTTCTCTGGGGATGGAGCTTTGGTATCTTCCATGTCTCGGTGGCCTCTTTGACACTAAGCCTATACAGGACCATGTGTGACACCTGTGCACACATGCACAGTGCTGGTTTTACAAGAGACTGCTTGACCACATAGCCCACCTCTGGGGACGCTCTAGTTTTTTCTGTTGCTGTGATAAAATACTCTGACCAAACACAGGTTATGGAGGAAAGGATTTATTTCAGTTTATAGTTTAACAGACCATCACTGAGGGAATCAGGGCAGGAACCTGAAGCAGAAACCGTGGAGGAACACAATTTGCTGGCTTGTCCCCAGACTGGCTCCCATGGTACCACCCACAGTGGGCTGGGCCCTCCTGTATCAATTAATGGAAGCAGTTCTCCACAGATATGCCCACAGGCCAGACTGATGTGGGAAGTCCCAGGTGAGACACTAGGCTGTCTCAGGTTAGCAGTTAATGTTCTGGGGGGAGGGTGTTGCACTAATGGCCAAGTGCTCTTCATGGGTTGGGGGCTTAGACATGCCTGGGGGGTGAGGCTGTACTGCCTGGTTCTCTCCTGCTGAGCTGGGGAAGAATTTTGTCCTTGTTTTTTTTTAAACTGTTTCAGCACTTGACATAAAATCTTGAATTATTCACTCTGAGAAGGAAGTCTTTAAAGTGTGTTTGCATACAACAAAGTCTTACCGTTTCTCTCCTTGCACAAGAATTCTGCCAAGGTCAATTTTAACCTTTGACTTAGGAAAGAACCCCAGTCTGTGAGACCCTTACAAGGGCTGTTGACTTATGCGGGTGGAAGGCGTGCATTCCGCTTCAGAGCGTCTAACTGCTGTGTGCTTTCTGATTACTGTGCCTGTACTGTCCTGTTAACCCCAATAACCCTGCCTGTGTGTGAGTGTGTGGCAAGTTTCTCTGTCAATGACATCAATAGAAAAAGATGATTTTCCTCCCCATCCTCAGGAGAGCATTTCAGAGTGCGGGAGGTGCTCCTTGTCTCCATTCTGTCAGTTTGAGGTGAGAGCAACCTTATCTAAGTCAGTTATGACTTGCAATGTGAAGAACACTTTTGATTTTTCCTTTTTCTTGTCTCCTTACCGTCTGGTTGCCCGTTTTTTCATGCTGTGCCTTTTGTTTTGGTTCAGCCTGCCATGGAAGGGGTAGAGGTGAGAACTGCAGTGCAGCTGCAGCAGGGGGTCGTTGTCGCATTGGTTTTGCCGTGACTTCGTTAGCTGTGTTGTGACCCTGTAGTGGACAGAGTGCCTTGTGCCCTTGAGTGCGGTGACCTGTACTGTCTTGTCTGTGGCGGAGCTGTCGTGGTATCATTGCTGTGAACTGTCCGGATGCCAAGCATGTTCTTCTCTCTCCATTAGGACCTTTAAGCCAGATCCTAAGTTCTTGTGTTTTCTGTGTGTCAGAATTGCAGTCTCTCACTGCTAGCTGAGACTGAACAGACTCCCCTGTCCTAATGTCACGACAAGGGCAGGCCTCCAGCAGCCTCCTGAGAAGAGTCCTCACAGGATGTCCAGGCCTGCGACAAGTTGGGGATGATTGCACACTCTGTCCCTTGACGACTCACCAGTTCCCTCAGACTAGAAAGAAGCTGTTCTCCTAACACACACACACACCTGCTCTCATGCATGCCCCCACACTGATGCAGTTACAGCACTGTGTCCTTGGACAGCTGAGCTCAGCTTCCCCTTCTCTGCAAAATGGGGATGATAACACCTTCTGGCAGTCTTACAGAAAGCAAAGGAGAATTTTTCAGTATTTCTGCTGAAAAAAAAAAATCTATGGCATAAATTACCATTGTTTAAATGTAACTTCAGGAGAGAATGTGCTCTCTTCAAAGACTTAAAAGTGAGGTAGGGTGATTCTGAGCAGTTGATTTACAGCTCACTTCCTGCTTTGATGTTTAAGCAGCATCTCATCCTTGCATCAGGCTCCTGCTGGCCAGTGTCTGTCATCCCCATTTTGTCCCTAAGAGCCACAGACACAGCTCACACATGGAACATGGTGGTGCCTCTGGGCTCTTCCCTACCTAGCAGCCAGGGAGAAATGTCCCTTAACAGCAGAAGAAAAACTGGCCTGAGATTGGGGTGTTGAGATGACCCTCAGAGCGGCCCAGCACCGAGTGGTCTGCACATGATTATAGCGCAAAGCTCAGGAGTCCCTGCACACTAACAAGACCCAGCACAGCCATGTGTCAGCTTTTCTCTAGCCTGGCTGACAGATGCTCATCACCAATCCCAGTCATTACTCACGATGGGGTTTAGTTTCTGGATAAACATTTTTTTTGAGCTTCCTTGGCTGGGTTTTGAGGGCAGAAAGACTCTGTGCTCTCAGAACCTGGTGTCTTAGCAGTACACATGACAAGTGGATGGCACTCGCACACCTCGGGATGACTGATGGTCCCTGCCTCCATGAGAAGGCCTAGCTAGGTGACACAGGGTCAGCTCTGCCACTTGTCAGTGCCCTGAAAACAAAAGGCACAGCACACACGCCAGGCACACTGAGCCCTATCCCCCAGAGACAGGTGAGCTGAAGGGCGAGGGCAGTTGTGATGTCAGCCTGGTAAGTTGTGGCTTTTCCATGTTGACTCTTTGCTTCGGTGGCCAGCCTCGTGAATGTAGCTAGATGGTAGCAGGGTCTGTAGTGATTGCTCTCCCATTCACAAAGCTCATCATTATGATTTCTGGTTTTATTCATTAGGAAATGAAGATTTGCTCGGCGATTATAAACCTTTTCCATCTGATCCCAGCTGCACCTCAAACGCTGGTCAAACCTTTGTTAGAGGTTGTAATGAAGACGGAGCGCGCCATGCTGATTGAGGTACGGCCAGACTTCGGGTTAATTCTGATTTGCCTTCCATCTATTGCTTGTAGTATTTTTATTTTGTAATTTATTTTAAAATGTATTCACTTGACAGTTTCATACCGTATGTAATACATTCTGACCATATGTAGCCCTTCACATTCCCTCCAATTTCATGGCTTTCTGTTGTGTTGTGACCTACTGAGTTTGACCAGACCACCTTTATAACGCTGTTAACATATTCCTGTGTGAACTGGAGCATGGGCAAACACCCCAGTGGCTGTGTGGCTGAAAACTTTTATTTAGTTAGTTTTGGTTTTTTTTTCCTTCAGTTTAGACTTTGTGTCTTAAAAATCAATTGAAGGGGCTGGAGAGATGGCTCAGTGATTAAGAGCATTGGCTGCTCTTCTGGAAGACCCAGGTTAAGTTCCCAGTTCTCTGCATGGCAACTTACAACTGTCTGAAACTCTAATTCCAGGGGATCTCATATCTTCATACCAACGCAAAAAAAATAAATTTAAATAAATTATTAAAAAAAAAAAGAACTGTTCCCTTTAAGGGGGATTTATGTAAAAAGAATCAATTGAATTTGTTTTTAGACAATTTTACACATGTATATATAGTGCATCATGATTAATTTCACCCAGTACCCTTTCTTACCTCCCTCCCACTCCTGTCAATCCTCCCCCTACCAACAGCCCCTTTCTGTGCTCTTTTGGTATTGTTTGTGACCCATCGAGTTTAACCAGGACCAACCTAGTGACCACAGGCATGAAATGATCACTGGAGCCTGGTAGGCTCACCAGTCATGTCAGTCATGAGGATCGTGACACCCCCATCTCCCCAAATCCATCAGTAGCTAATAGTCCTGCAGAGAGGGTGGGGCCCATGAGATACAGCTCCATCTGCCACTGCCCATCGACAGGCCCACTCCTACGCAGCCTCAGCCCTGTGAGATAGACCACCACCGAGTTGGCTAGGCCCCATCCATCTCCCTGTTTCTGGGAGAAAAACTTAGTGTTTTATTTTTCTGTTGCTAATTTCACAACCACCTCTGCGCCCTAGAGGGGACAGTGAGAATGTCCTGTTTAGGACTGATTACTCATCTCTCCTTACCCTTGACACCTTGAGCTGCCCCAGTCACTACATCACTGGGTTTTTTTTGTTTTGTTTTGTTTGTTTGTTTGTTTGTTTTTTGTTTTTTCTTCTTCGAAGCTGAGGACCAACCTCTACCACTGAGCTAAATCCCCAACCCCCGTCTTCGTTGTTAGTTATAAAGAGACCTTCTCTGATTAAGGCTGAGAGGAGCGTTTGTCTGGCATTGGGGCCAACATGGGTCTTTTTTAAAAAAAAAACAGCAATTGCTGGAAAGCATCATTTTTTTTCCTTGCCTGTTTGTGTGTTGTGTGGGCATACACATACCACAGTGTAAATGTGGAGGACGAGAACAACTTGCAGGTCTTCCTAAGTATTCCAGGCTGTGTGTACTTAAACTTGGAGCCATCCTCTGCACTTAGCTTCCCAAGCGCTGGGACAACAGGACTGCTCTGCTGTGCCTGGCTCATTTTGTTAAAATGCTTTACATGAGAAAAATGGACAATATAAGGATATTGGTATTAATACTTAATTATGGTGTAATTGGAGGGGGTTGCATTGTTACCGTGGTGAGTGCTGGGATGGCCTTGAGAAGGATGGTGTAGGTTGCATTTCTGCTCTATGTTTTGTAGGCGGGCAGTCCATTCAGAGAGCCTCTTATCAAGTTTCTGACGCGGCATCCCTCGCAGACAGTGGAGCTGTTCATGATGGAAGCCACACTGAACGACCCCCAGTGGAGCCGAATGTTCATGGTAGGAACCTGTGTGACTGTTGTGGGTCCCTGCAGAGTGCTGTCGGCCAGTGTGCTCAGCCTTTAAAGGCTCATGGGTCACCACTGAGTGTCCTGGCCCAGTGTTTCTCAGAGGTCTGGATGTCAGGAACATCTGCAAAGCTGCAACCGAAGAGTTAGTTGGGAGGATTTGGGTGGTTGTAACAAACAAATATGGTTAGGCTTATAAATTCACAACCCAAAAATGGGATTGCTGTTGGAAAACGTCACTTTTTTCTTACTATATTTATGCGTGTGTTTATGCATGTGTTTATGCCATATTACATCTATAAAGGTCAGAAGGTAGCTTTCAGGAATTGGATGTTTCCATCCCCGACGTGTCTCCCAGAAATCAAACTTAGGTTTGACAATGACAAATGACAGCATCTTTACCCACTGAGCTGACTGGTTGGTCCTCAAAGCATCCTCCTGTTGTTTTTAAGATTTATTTATGTATGTGGGTGCCTTGTCTGCATGTACATCTGCACACTAGAATCTTAGATCCCATGGGACTACAGTTATAGATGTTGTGAGCCACCATGTGGGTGTTGGGATTTGAACTCAGGACCCCTGGAAGGAAGAGCAGGTGTGCTTTTAACTGCTGAGCCATCTCTCCAGCCCAGCATCTTTTTATTTTTTAACTTTTTGGAGGGGCGTTCTCTGTGTAGCTCTGGCTGTCCTGGGACTGGCTGTTCTGTCTCCTGAGTGCCGGGATTAAAGGTGAGCACCACCACTCCCAGCCAGCAACAGCTGTTCTTTTTTTTTTTTTTTTTGGTTTTTTTCGAGACAGGGTTTCTCTGTGTAGCTTTGCACCTTTCCTGGAACTCACTTGGTAGCCCAGGCTGGCCTCGAACTCACAGAGATCCGCCTGGCTCTGCCTCCCGAGTGCTGGGATTAAAGGCGTGCGCCACTGCCACCCGGCTCAGCTTTTCTAAAAGGAGGCTTTTGTTTTTGTTTGCCTTCTTGAAGAAATGACCAGCCAGGAATGGTAGGAATTGTGTCTTCCCACCTTTGTGAGTTGGATCTGATCCAAGCAGCTTTCTTCATTCTTTTACTTTCAGAGTTTCTTAAAACACAAAGACGCCCGACCTCTGAGGGATGTGCTGGCAGCAAACCCCAACAGGTTCATCACCTTGCTGCTGCCCGGTGGAGCACAGACAGCGGTGCGCCCTGGCTCACCCAGCACCAGCAACATGCGCCTGGACCTCCAGTTCCAGGCCATCAAGGTAGCACATCTGCATTAGGACCCAAAGCCCCTTTGGTCAAGCAGAGCTGCAGGTCCCTGGTGGTGATCTCCTCTTTCCTTACAGATCATAAGCATCATAGTTAAAAATGATGACGCCTGGCTGGCCAATCAGCACTCTCTGGTGAGCCAGCTGAGGCGAGTGTGGGTAAGCGAGACCTTTCAAGAAAGACACCGCAAAGAGAACATGGCCGCCACCAACTGGAAGGAGCCCAAACTTCTGGCCTTCTGTCTGCTGAACTATTGCAAGTAGGTGCATTGACTTCCTCTGTCCAAAAACCTAGATTGCGGCCTTGTCACTGATGTGCCTGGTCTACAGATCCTTGGATAGTGTGGTCAGATTTGTTACAGAGGGTGGGTGGTAACTCAAGTCTTTAAAATGTGAGTCAGGGGTCTGAGGAGGGCAATTCAATGATTTGCACCCATGAGGACCTGAGTTTGGATCCCCAGAAACCCACAGAAATGGCAGATGGGTATGGCAGCCTGGCTGTAATTCCAGCCTTAGAAGGCAGAGAGCAGAGATGGGATCCCCAGGGCAAGCTGGCTAGCAAGATTGACTCTAATCAGTGAGTTCCGGGTTTGAAGGAGAGAGACTGTTTCTAGTAATAAAGTAGAAGAGCAGTTGGAGATGATTCCAGACATCGACCTTGGGCCTCCTACACACATGTAAATCATGCATACACGCATGCATGCCACACAGATGAGAAATGGAAAAAGACAGGGAAAAGGCGCAAACCTGGGTTTTGTCTAGTTACAGAGTTAGCCCTCAGCTAACCTCTTCTTTGTCCTGGCCCTTCAGAAGGAACTATGGAGACATAGAGCTGCTGTTCCAGCTGCTCCGAGCCTTCACTGGTCGCTTCCTCTGCAACATGACCTTCTTGAAAGAGTATATGGAAGAAGAGATCCCCAAGAATTACAGCATCGCTCAAAAGCGCGCCCTCTTCTTCCGCTTTGTCGAGTTTAATGACCCTAACTTTGGAGATGAACTGAAAGCAAAGGTGAGCCCGTCCTTACCAGGAGGTGGGGGCAGGTGCCGGGGCTCTTCCCAAACTGCCACAGCTCTGCAGAGGCTTATGTAGTGGGCTGGTGAGTGGTCTTGCTGAAGCCATTGCTGAGTGACCAGACAGATCCTGCTGTGAACTAGTGTTCCTTTCCATGTATTCAGAATAACTTGTCTGAAGGGAGGAGGGAAAGCCAGGCTGAGGTGGGCACTCCTTCTGAAGTTTCAGGCTGCCTCTGGCAGTTGCCATTTGGCTGGAAGTCAAGATGAACAGTTGCTCTTGATGATACAGGATGCTTCTGCTTTGCCGCCGCCACCACCACCACCACCACCACCACCACCACCACCACCACCACCACCACCACGTCACCACAAAAAGTTTGCACAGCTCTGTTCCGCTTCATGTTTTTCTTTCCCTAGGTTCTGCAGCACATCTTGAATCCTGCTTTCTTGTACAGCTTTGAGAAGGGAGAAGGAGAACAGCTCTTAGGACCTCCTAATCCAGAAGGAGACAACCCAGAGAGCATTACCAGTGTGTTTATAACCAAGGTGGCGTCCCCAGGAGCACCTCTGTGTGGCGAGCCCTTGCAGATGGGTGAATGTGTATGCCTGTGGCAGGGGTTTGTGGGAATAAGATTTTCCTTGGGGCTCCCTCACCTCGTGTGTGTGTGTGTGTGTGTGTGTGTGTGTGTGTGTGTGTGTGTGTGTGCGCGCGCGCGCACATGCATGCGCATGTATGAATACAAATTGAGGTCAGAGGACAATTTGAGGGAGTTCAATCCTTCTACCATGTGGCTTACAGGACTTGAACCCAGGTTGTAAGCCTTGGCAGCAAGTGTCTTTATCCATTGAGCCATCTTTCCAGCCCACAAAAAGAATATTTGAAGGTTTATTTTTTAAGGATCAGACTTGTATGATCATAATGAAAATCTAAAGTGAGTTCCTGCTTCCATGTCAGGTCCTGGACCCTGAGAAACAAGCAGACATGCTGGACTCCCTGCGCATCTACCTCCTGCAGTATGCCACGTTGCTAGTGGAGCATGCCCCCCACCACATCCATGACAACAACAAGAACCGCAACAGCAAGCTGCGCCGTCTGATGACCTTCGCATGGCCTTGCCTGCTCTCCAAGGCGTGTGTGGATCCCGCCTGCAAATACAGCGGACACCTGCTGCTGGCGCATATCATTGCCAAATTCGCCATTCATAAGAAAATCGTCCTTCAGGTGCCTCACAGGGCCCCCTCCGTCTCCTCGTGTTCTTACCTGTTCCCCCACGGTACTCCTTGCTGTCTGGACAGTCTCATCTGCTCCTTTCCTGTCATCCTCTCAAAGCCACTTTAAAAACAAAAACAAAAAACGCTGGGGAGTTACCCATTCCTGCCTTACAGAAACCATCACTCTCGGACTCTCTTAATGAATAATCAAAAGTGTAGTGGGAAACAATTGCGGATGACGTCCCGAGAGTTGATGAGACAGGTCCTAACTCTAGCCCAGGCTGTCCTGGAACCTGGCAGTGATCCTCCTGCTTGACAGTCCCCAAGCGGGAGCCATTATGGACAGGGACAGACGTTTAGTTTGAGAAGGAGGTGACATGAGCGGGGAAGGTGGTGGCAGAGAGCACCCCAGGGGTGGTTCCTCTCAGGCAGCACCCGTGTTTGTAACCACGGCGGCGTCCCTGGTTAGCATGTGCTCATCACACTGAAGACCCGTGGTAGTGTGTGTTTTTCACATTGAAAAACTGAGAGGGCTTTAAAGACAACCTCCACAGTGTGAGCCACCGCCATCCCTGGATGCTTGCTCCTCCCTAGCTGCTCTGCTGCGTGTTTCTTTTCAGCCTTGCTCACGGCCCCCTCAGACACCCCTGCTCACATCACACCCCTGCTCACAGCCTTCTCAGACACCCCTGCTCACAACCCCCTCAGACACCCCTGCTCACAGCCCTCTCAGACACCCCTGCTCACATCACACCCCTGCTCACATCCTCTTCAGACACCCCTGCTCACAACCCCCTCAGACACCCCTGCTCACAGCCCTCTCAGACACCCCTGCTTGGTGCATTCAGCTTTCTGATTTTGAACTGTTATTTCATTTTGCTGTTTCTGTGTGTGTTGAAGAGATGTATGTGTGGGCGTTTATAAGACAATGTCGTGAGTTGATTCCTTTATCTTTATGTGGATTCTAGGGGTTAAACTCAGGTCATCAGGCTTATGTGGCCCTTAATGTGCCTAGTCATCTTGTGGGCTTCTAGTTCTGACCTTCCCGTGAAACAACCTTAAAAATATTTTATGTAGGAGACTTTGGCCTGCATGTATGTATATGCATATATATGTGTGTGTATACATACACAGTATGTGTGCATTATGTGTTTACATATATATATGCATGTACATACATACACATACAAACATGTATCCTGTGTATGCAATGTACACAGAGAACAGAAGAGGGCATCAGATCCCCTGGAACTGGCGTTTCTTTTTCTAGGTTTTCCACAGTCTTCTCAAGGCTCACGCAATGGAAGCCCGAGCGATTGTGAGACAAGCGATGGCCATTTTGACCCCAGCTGTGCCAGCCCGCATGGAGGACGGACACCAGATGCTGACGCACTGGACCAGGAAGATCATCGTGGAGGAAGGCCACACGGTCCCACAGCTGGTGCACATCCTCCACCTCATCGTGCAGCACTTCAAAGTATGTGAAGGGACAGCAGGCGTGCGGAGGCAGTCAGATGCTGGCTGCGAGCCCTGCTCCTTCTGTAATAAAGGCTAAGGCGGTGTTGGCCCCCGTGTCTGCAGGTATACTACCCGGTGCGGCACCACTTGGTCCAGCACATGGTCAGTGCCATGCAGAGGCTGGGCTTCACGCCCAGTGTCACCATCGAGCAAAGGAGGCTGGCTGTGGACCTGTCCGAAGTCGTTATCAAGTGGGAGCTGCAGAGGATCAAGGACCAGCAGGTAGGACTCGCAGCCTTTGCCGTCGTCTTCTCTCACGGCTCTTGGACTTCTGGGAACCAGTCAGTAAATCTGGTGTGTCTGTGTCTTTTCAAGCCGGATTCTGACATGGACCCAAACTCGAGTGGAGAGGGCGTCAACTCCGTGTCATCCATTAAGAGAGGACTGTCTGTAGATTCTGCACAGGAGGTGAAACGCTTCAGGGCAGCCACCGGGGCCATCAGTGCAGTAAGAACTTGTGCTTTCCTCCTGTGTACCTGCCGTCCTCTGGGACGCGGCATATAGTCCATGCATGTTGAACATTCTTGGGCCAACTGCTCAAGAGGCAGCTGGGAACTGGCAAAGGCCCCAGGGCACAACACTCACCTGAGGTCCTTCCCATCTCCTGATGTTCCCCTCACTGGCTTAGGACCATCAGGAGTCTGCTAGTTATTTGCAATAAAGGCCACAAGAGGATGTTGGGGTGTCACAGCCTAGGCTCTACCAGTGAGAGGCTGAGAACACGGCCTGTTAATGGAGTGCTTGCTTAGAGTCTAGCAGTAGGGCTCGGGGTGAGCGCCTAGTAGACACCTGCTGGGGTGTGGCTCAGTGGTAGGGCACCTGCCTAGAATCCCCCAGTGAGGGGCTGGGGTGTGGCTCAGTGGTAGAGCACCTGCCTTGAATATCTCTGTGAAGGACTGGAGGTGTGGCTGACTAGAGAGAGCTTGCCCAGCATGTGTAAGGCTCTGAGTCCTGTCATAGCAAACCAGAAACCAAAACAACACTCTTGAAGTGAAAATATTGAGACTATGTCCACTTTTTTGTTGTTGTTGAGTTTTTTGAGACGGGGTTGTTCTGTGCAGCCCTGGCTGTCCTGGAACTTGCTCTGTAGACCTGACTGGCCTTGAATTCAGAGATCTGCCTGTCTCTGCCTCCTGAGTGCTGGGATTAAAAGCAAGCGCCACCACTACCCAACCACTTTATTTTTAAAAGGACAACCCATCTGTCTTTTTTTTTTTTGAGAGCAGCCGCCTAGAGGGTCTTGGGCATCATCTTTTCACTCATGGTTAGGATGATGGCCCTGGGAGCCTTGAGCTCTGTTCTTGCCTGGCATTGGCTTGTGGGCCCTGGCCTGGCTGACACTACTTTGTCCAGCTCTTGCTGGCCTACCTGCTTAGGTGTTTCCACAACTGCCAGCCTCCTCTACACTTCTGCCGCTCCAGCCTTTCTTCCCTTGCCACCAGCTCCTTCTCGGGCACTCCCCATCTTTTCACGGCCATGTTCCCTCTGTCCTTCTGTCACGTGAGCCGTCCTCCTCACTGCCAGTTAGTGCCCCTGCCAGGACCGTGTGCTTCACAGAGCAGAGGTCCTGTCCCGGAGTCCTTCAAGCCCACAGTCTGCAAAGTGCCAGTGCTTGTCAGCTGGCAGGCTGAGTCAGCACCCTGTGGGAGAGGACTGCTGTGGAGACCCTTCCCACTCTAAAGACAGTCCTTTCCCAGGTGTTTGGGAGGAGCCAGTCGCTGCCAGGAGCCGACTCTCTTCTTTCCAAGCCCATTGACAAGCAACACACGGACACCGTGGTGAACTTCCTCATCCGAGTGGCTTGCCAGGTATGGGACGTCCTAACAGCAGCTGCCTAGTGACCCTGCAGCATGGAGTCTGTGTCTGGGCCTGAGAGCAAGTCTGCTGCCTTGATGCCAGGTTGTTCTGATGTTATACTTGCCTTATGTTTCTGGAGCTTGCTATGTCTCTCAGGCTGGCCTCTAATTTATAATCCTCCTCCTTGAACCTTCTGAATGTTGGAATTAGAAGTGTGTGCCACACTTGGCTGCCTGTCTTTTTATTGGTAGGCATGTCTGGCCCCCAGTTTCTCCTTTCAGCATTAATGAAATAATGGCATGACTTGGGGGGAAATTAGCATCTATTTAATATGTCACAGAGAAGTCACAGGACAGCGTGTGGGAGTCGGTTCTCTTTCCATCACTTGGAAATTCAGGTCATCAGGCTTGGTGGCAAGCACCCTACCCCAGCCACCACAGCCCAGCATCTCTTAGAGTTTGCATCTTGGCATAGTTAAGGGATCTTGGCCAGCTAGTCCACGTCCTTGTTTTCTTTGCTGTATTAAGTTGGGCATGGAGCATAGCTCATGGCATTGAGTTGACCAGTCTCCAGGGTCTGTGCAGCTTGTAATTACTTGTAGCTGTGCTTACAGCTTGTGCTCACTGATCACTTCAGTATTTATGTTCTCACAGAGTTGCTGGGAATCCATTTCTGTAACCTGCCATTTCTGTTTTCCAAAATCTAATGTAAATAAAGTTTTCCTTAGAAAAAAATTCGGGGGAGGGGGTTGCGTGCCATAGAGATGGCTCAAGAGCACTATCTACACCATGGGACCTGGTTTGGTTCCCAGCACACACAGTGTGGCTCACTCCAGTTCCAGAGGATGCAGCCCCCTCTCCTGGCCTTTGCAGGCATGGCATGTACATGGTAGACTGACGTACATGCAGGCAAAACACTCAAGACACATAAAGTCTCAAAAAAATTGTTTTAATTTGGGGCTGGGTTACTCAGTCCTGAAAACTGTCAAACAAAACACTGTGTTTTGTGAAATACTGGAGATTGCTTCGAGTTGTGAAGAATCCCGAGCTGTCCAGCCGGAAGATCCCTTGTTTCCTTGCATTTCGAGGGCTTCTGTGTGCGGGTATCCTCTTCCGGAGTGGAGGCCCTGATCTCGCTTACTGCAGACACCTGCTGCAGGGGGTGCTGAAGAGACCCGAGGGAGAAGGAAAGCCAGGTGTTGGGAGATGCATGGAAGGCAGAGGGCTGGGACGCATGGGTGCAGGGACATTTGAGGACAGTGTCACTCTCCCTGTACCTGTAAGCTTGTGTTCAGTGACCAAGCCCTTGGCATTTTTGTAGGTCAATGACAACACCAACACTGCAGGGTCACCTGGAGAGGTGCTCTCTCGCCGCTGTGTGAACCTTCTCAAGACCGCTTTACGGCCAGATATGTGGTCCAAGTCTGAGCTCAAACTGCAGTGGTTCGACAAGCTGCTGATGACTGTGGTAGGTGTGGGGGCTGTAAAAGTTGATGCCGTCACCTGGCCTGGTGTGGACATCGCTTCTGAGTCTAAAACTCAAACTTTGATGTGTGCCTGCTCTGTGGCCTCTTCCGCTCTGTCTTCAGGTCTCAGTCAGCCCAGAGTGCTCAGGCTAAATCAACAGTGTCTTTCATATTCTTTTTTTTTTTTTTGGTTTTTCGAGACAAGGTTTCTCTCTATAGTTTTGGTGCCTGTCCTGGATCTCCCTCTGTAGCCCAGGCTGGCCTCGAACTCACAGAGATCCACCTGGCTCTGCCTCCCGAGTGCTGGGATTTAAGGCATGTGCCACCACCTGGCTGTGACTTAATAATTATGAATGCTCAGCCCAAGCTTAGGCTGTTCCCACTAGCTCTTATAAGTTAAATTAACCCATATTTTTATTAGTCTATGTTCTACCACATGGCTTTTTACCTTTTTTTTAACTCTGCTGCTTGGGTCCACAAAGAATTAAAACACTGCTGTCCGAGGTTTAAAAGGCTACAAGGGGCTCATGCTGCTGACCTCACTGCTGTATATACATGATAATGTATGTATACCACAGGAATGGAAGTTTCCAGAAGCCATGTCTATGCTTCCTGCAAACAGTTTTTATTTTTAATAATATCATCAACTAGTACATTGGTTGCATGATGCAGTTTGGAAAACATTTCCCTTGGGATTTATTTTGTATTTTAAATAAGTAGGCCAACAGAAGCCCCTGCATTATAATACCTTTCCATTTTAGTCCAAGTTTTAGTGATTTAAGTAATATTTAATATTGACTACTAACGTCTTAATGACCTTGTAAAGAAGTTTAAAATTTTACATCACATTCTAGAGGACACAGCCTTATAAAAGTCCTACTGTGCATGGTGGCCACATGCTGTGACAGCGGTACCCATGTTCATTCTTCATTGGGTTCTTACTTCGTTCCAAACACTTGAGGACATGTAGTTTCAGAACTCCGTGGCCTGTTTTCCCGTTGCAGGAACAGCCGAACCAGGTGAACTATGGGAATATCTGCACAGGATTGGAAGTGCTCAACTTCCTGCTAACTGTGCTACAGTCACCGGCCATCCTCAGCAGCTTCAAGCCCCTGCAGCGGGGCATTGCAGCCTGCATGACTTGTGGGAACACCAAAGTGCTTCGAGCCGTTCACAGCCTCCTCTCTCGCCTGATGAGCATTTTCCCTACAGAGCCAAGTAAGCGACCCTCCCACATGCCTCCGCTTTGCCGGAGACTGGTGGTCCAGGACTGTTGCTTGAGAGTGCTCATCCTTTAGTCCTTAGTGATCTTTGTTCTCCTCCCGACGTTACTTTCCTGTTTCGTTTTTGAGACAGGGTCTCACTATGTAGCTCAGGCTGGTCTTGAACTCTCAGAGACCCACCTACCTCTGCCTCCTGAGTGCTGGGATTAAAGACATGTGCCACCATGACTAGTCCCTCAATCTCTCTTTTAAAACATTATTTGACTTGAAAACTTAATGGTAACATTTTTTTTTGTTTCTGTTTTGAAGTTCATATCTTTATCTGCTGGATTTTTTTTCAGGTATTTAAGGGAAGTTAGTTTTAGTATTATAACAAATGTTGAACAATGGGCAACTTGAAATTGTATGCGTGCTCATTAAGTGCACTTAGAGCCGTCAGGATGAGAGTTGTGCTCACTGGTGTGACGACGATGAGGCGCACACTCTTCTGTGGTGGAAGGAAAGGCACTGTGCTGCACACACCACGCCTGGAGCTTGAGCTGGGGGCTTGGCGCCCTAACAGCCCTGACCCCAGCTGCCTGCCCTGCTTCTGTTTCAGGCACCTCGAGTGTGGCCTCCAAGTACGAAGAGCTGGAGTGCCTCTACGCGGCCGTCGGGAAGGTCATCTACGAAGGACTCACTAATTATGAGAAGGCCACCAACGCGAACCCCTCCCAGCTCTTTGGTGAGTACCGGTGTGGTTTGCCCAGCAGTGGTTCCCGGGGCTGTGGTCCCTGCTCCCTGACAGCTGTCTTGGGAGAGCCTGGGAGGAGGGGCTTTGGGGCTGACGGGCTGGTTTGGAGTTCTGCATTCTGTCCAGCACTCATGCTCCCTGAGTCCTTGGCTCGGCCCCAGTGTACACTTGGTTTGAAGGGAGTGGCCTGTGCACTGCTGAGATGCTGTGTCCACTTGCCAGTCAGCCATGAATAATTTTAGTTATTAATTTCACAAAAATGCATTGCTTTCCAAAGCTGGCTATTTGCTCTCTGGAATTCAGGACCCAGGTGTATTTGGTTTAATTAGTCTGTCTTTCTGTTGACACCTGGTCTTCCTGTTCACACCTGGTTGCTCTAGAGCCAGCTGATGGACTTTTGTGACTTTAAGTGGAGCCACCTTGTATGTTCTGGCTCCTATCACAAGGTGAAGGAACATCTGTGCTTAGTCGTTCTCCAAGGTGCTCAAAGAAGAGCTGATCCCCATGGGTCCTACCTCCCTCTGTAGGGTGACCCCATGTGCCCTGCCCTCCTGTAGGGTGATCCCTGCCTCCCTCGTCTGTAGGTGACCACAGGCTGGGATGGCACAGGATGAGGTGGGCCTGGGAAGCTGGCTGTGCTTGGTCCTTTTTGTCTGGGGGACTTAGCTCTGTCACTGCTATGGCCTTAGAGGAGAGGGGAGCAGGTCACATCTCATTTTCTTTTCCTTCTTAAAAAAAAGGATTCATTTTTATGTGCATTGGTGTTTTGCCTGCATGTGTGAGGGTGGAGATTCCCTGAAACTGGAGTTACAGACAGTTGTGAGCTGCCATATGGGTGCTGGGAACTGAACCCAGGTCCTCTGAAAGAGCAGCCAGTGCTCTTAACTGCTGAGCCATCTCTCCAGCCCCAACACATCCCATTTTCATCATGGACTTGGTTACTTGTCTTAAAATCAGGCTGGCTGTGCCATGGCTGCTAGGCAGAACCAGGTTTTAACAAGGACAGCATGAAATTGTCCACACCTGGCATGTTGGCGCCTATAAAGTTCTGTCAGGGTCAAGATGATGTTAAAGACCTCACTAGTGAAAGATCAGTTCTTGGCAGACACTCAGTGTTCTGGTCTGATCTTGGGCAGTTTTCATAGAAGCATGAAATAAATTCCAAACGTGTTCATGTTCAGATAGGCTAGACTCCCCCCGCCCCCTAGGACTTCCTGTTTTGCCTTCTCCCAAACATCACGGGATAGAAAGCTTTACTGAGGATAATTTGTCAAAGCATAAACTTCAGGTCCAAAACTGAAGAGAAGAATGTTTTATACTGGAGCACAGATGTCAGCTCTGTAGGGTAGTATCGGCAAAGTTAAGATTCAGAATGTGGACAGTGTCCTGGGGCAGGCACTCACAGGGCTGGCAGAGTCGGTCGCTTTAAAAGCACACTGTTGTTACTTAATTTTGTTGTTACTGTGTGTGTGTGAGTGTGTGTGTGTGTGTGTGTGTGTGTGTGTGTGTGTGAGTGAGGCCCAGGACCCTCCTGTCTGCTGCCTCTGCAGTGCTGGGATTACAGCTGCGCACCCCCATTTCTGGCTGTAGGGTGCCACACTTGGCTCCCTGGGCGTGCTGGGCGAGCACTGTGCCAATGCAGCCGTCTCCCAGTACAGTTGTCTCTCCTTGGTAAGATGACTGCTCTTCCTGCACTGCAGGGACACTCATGATCCTCAAGTCGGCCTGCTGCAACAACCCAAGCTACATCGACAGACTCATCTCCGTCTTCATGCGCTCCCTGCAGAAGATGGTCCGAGAGCACTTAAACCCGCAGGCAGCATCTGGCAGCACTGAGGCAACTGCAGGTGACAGCCTGGGGCTGGTGTCCCTTCTCCAGGGACGCGTGGGACATCTGAGCAGTGAGGGCTGTGGGTTTGAGCACTGCGGTGAACGTGGGTTGATGTGAAGTTGTGATGATCGGCTCTTGTGACAGAGGTTGGAAGTCAAAACATAAAATTTGTGAGTCTAAGAATGAAAAGCAGCTGAGGAGAGTGACGAGTCCGTGAACCTTCCCTGCAACCACAGAGTTACCACAGTGCTTTATGGCAGAGTGCCCAATCAGAGTTGCCATTTCTGAAGTCAGGTTCCAGAATAGAACCAAGACTCCCACCACAAGACTGGGTGGTGGTGGGGTAGCAGTGGGCTGCGCTTTTCCATAGCAGCTGAAGGCTCCCCCGGACCCGAGTGCCAAGTAGCTTCTGGTAGGATGTGGAGAGGCTGGGGTGCCTGTGTCGGCCCATCAGCTCTGTCACCCGTGCTTGTGGCTGGGGCTGCAAGAGGGCACTTTGCAAGATGCAGCCAAAAAGAGGTGACATTGCTTCAGATCCCAGCGTGCTGGTTGCTGGAGCACATCTGTAGGGACCGGACCCAGGTATTTGTCCCTTCTCTGCACAGCTGGAACAAGTGAGCTGGTGATGCTGAGCCTCGAGCTTGTGAAGACAAGACTGGCGGTGATGAGCATGGAGATGCGTAAGAACTTCATCCAGACCATCCTGACCTCCCTCATCGAGAAATCCCCGGATGCCAAGATCCTCCGAGCCGTGGTGAAGATCGTGGAGGAGTGGGTTAAGAATAATTCCCCAATGGCAGCCAATCAGGTGAGCTGGCAGGAGGGCGCCCACTCTGAACCCCAGGAACATAGACACAGCCTGGTCCCCTCTTACCCTTCCTTCGACACACATGGGACAAGGGCATTGTTGGATTGTCCCCACGGTAGCTTTGCTTGATGAGGAGTTCACTGGGGAGCCAAGCAGAGGAGCTAACCAGCTGCTCTTCTCACAGTGGCTTTTCTTTTGTTAGAATGTTACGTGAATCTTATTTGTAAGTTTATTCTGTACTGGTAGTAGAGGTGAGCTGTGAAACACTTGCTGGTGAGAGCCTGTCATGTTGGAGGGTACTTGGCAGCTTGTGACTTGTTTCCAAAGTGAGTCACCCAGGTGGAGGTAGGGGGAGTTACCAACATGTCTTGACTTTGAGCACCCAAAGATAATCACAACCATCCTTGATTTTTTTTCTCTTTAAAAATGAGCTGGCTTGCCGGGCGGTGGTGGCGCACGCCTTTAATCCCAGCACTCGGGAAGCAGAGCCAGGCGGATCTCTGTGAGTTCGAGGCCAGCCTGGGCTACCAAGTGAGTCCCAGGAAAGGCGCAAAGCTACACAGAGAAACCCTGTCTCGAAAAACCAAAAAAAAAAAAAAAATGAGCTGGCTTGACTGCAGTAAATAATGATGTTATTGGTAAAATAACAGGAGTGTGGAGAGTTGGACAGGTGGCTGTGAAATGCTTCTGGATTTTTGGTTTTTCAAGTAGAAGTAATTGGCACTTTCTTTGGGGAAATCAATTTTGTAGACTCCTACACTCCGGGAGAAGTCGATCTTGCTCGTGAAAATGATGACTTACATAGAGAAACGTTTCCCAGAAGACCTGGAACTAAATGCCCAGTTTTTGGACCTTGTTAACTATGTCTACAGGTAATTCAGCACAGGTCACGCTGTCGTGGGTCTGTGGTGTGGTCCCCACTCAGCAGTGTGGTATGACTCAAATCTCGTGCTTCCATCTAAACTGAGAACTCACTTTGATATTAAGGTAACATACCTTGATGGCATCTCTTTTATGTGTATGGGTGTTTTGCTTGCGTGTATATGTGTGCAGAAAGTATCCTCGGAGGCTAGAAGAGGGCATCAGATCCACTGGAACTGGAGTTACAGAGGGTTGTAGGCAGCCATGTGGGTTCTGGGAATGGAACCCAGCTCTTCTGGAAGTGCAGCTAGTATCTTAACCACTGATTCATCTCTCCGGCACCCATGGTAGCATTTCTGAGCCCTTGCAGAAGTGTTGCTTGAGTCTTCATGGTGGAGACACAGCTTGGTATTACAGCGGAGCTGGTTTGGGGGAGCTGGTGTACATCATCTTGAACACTGATCTGGGTGGTTACCTGGCTCTTAGGTCCTCTCTTACCTCCTCTCATTACAGGGATGAGGCACTTTCTGGCAGCGAGCTGACTGCAAAGCTTGAACCCGCCTTTCTCTCTGGGCTTCGTTGTGCCCAGCCATTGATCAGGGCCAAGTTTTTCGAGGTTTTTGACAACTCTATGAAACGCCGTGTCTATGAGCGCCTGCTGTATGTCACCTGTTCCCAGAATTGGGAAGCCATGGGGAGCCATTTCTGGATCAAACAGTGCATTGAGGTAGGGTGGGTGAACTCGACCTCTGTGATTGAGAGAGCCTGGGGGTTTTCTGAGGGGGCATAGAAGGCCAGCGGGTTATTCTGTGAATTGGTTGCTTTTCTGTTGCTGTGTTAAAACACTATGACCATGGTAACTTATGAAAGAAAGCGTTTAATTGGGCTTATGGTCCAGAGGGTTACAGTCCACAATGGTGGAGCTAAGGCATGGCAGCAGGAATAGATGAGAGCTCACATACCTCAAGCCACAAGACTTAGAGCACACTGGGAATGGCAAAAGTCTGCGGAAACCTGAAAGCCCCTTCCCAGTGACACACCTCTTCCAACCTGGCCACACCTCCTAATCCTTCCCAAATAGTTCCACTAACTGGGGACCCAGCATTCTAACATGTGAGCCTATGGGAACTGTTCTCCTCAAGCCATTGCATCCTACAACACAGGGAGGTATAGAAATAGCTCGTCATGTACCTGTTCTTGCCCCACTACAGGGGAGACAAACAGGCCTTGATGCTAATCATTAGGAGTAAGGACTTAAGACAACATTCTCATCTTACTGTATCAGAAAGCCAAAACAAACTTCGGTGGGCAAAGATTCCTTCTTCACATAGAAACATCTTTAAATTTGTCTACCTAGAAAGTTGAATAGATGTTGTGGTTGTCATCCCATCAGTCATCAACAGAGTGGGCAGCTTGCCAGTACCGCTGCTTTGGGTTCCTTGGTGTGAGGGTGTGGGCACTGGGGCCGCCGGCAGCTGTGTGTGGTCTGGAACTTCCGGCCTGCAGAGGCAGGTCCGCCATGAGGATCGCAGGAGGACTCAGACCACTCTCACCCCCAGGCTTCAGGCACCAGGTGCGCTGGTTTGTCGGTCACTAGTGCTAAGCAGATTCGTGTCTGCTTACCCAGAACGAGTGAAACCAGCTTTCCCCTTTGAGACAACTGCGGCAAACAGTTCTTAAGTTCTTTCTGATGGATGGGAGGGAACTGTGTCCTGGACCAGTGACAGCTGGTTGCCACGGTTCCCATGTGTGAAGAATTGGCATTTCTTCAGCGCCTGGGGCGGCATAAGCAGTGGCCCTGTGGTGACCGTGTAGAGGCTGCCTCAGGAGGAAATGTCTTGGGGAAGTGCTGAGAACACAAGGGGCCACATGGGCAGTCAAGGGTCATATCACATCACGGAAGGATCTTAGGTGCACCCAGAAGAGTATGGACTGTTTCTCTGAGGCTGTGAGAAGTCTTTGAGGGGTTCAGGGGAGAGGAGAGTCATGGGACTAGCTGTGTGGAAAGAGGTGATTGTGAGAGAGTGGGTCTGCCCATGACCTAGGAGTTCCCTGGGCTGGGCTTGGGGCAGTGCCACATGCCGTGAGAGAAAAGAGGGCAGAGGGCAGGAAAGCAGAGGTCTCTGCCTGGGATAGAGGGGAGGATGCTAAGCCAGAGGAAGCTGGGCCAAGGGCAACTGGAAAGCAAGTTCGGGCCTGCAGCTAATTTGGGCTGGGGTGCTGTGACCTGATCTGTGGACCTGGGTTGTCTGTATGTGAGCGTCTGTTCTGATGTCTGGGTGTTCACACACTCCCAGTGCCAGGCGTCTGCTTTAAACTGGTCTTCTTTCCCATGATCCTCTCTAGCTCCTCCTGGCCGTGTGTGAGAAGAGCACGGCCATTGGTACCAGCTGCCAGGGAGCCATGCTCCCATCCATTACCAATGTCATCAACCTGGCCGACAGCCATGACCGAGCTGCCTTTGCCATGGTCACACACGTCAAGCAGGAGCCTCGGGAGCGAGAGAACAGTGAGTCTAAAGAAGAGGTGAGTCTGCCTGGTCTGCCTGCCTGGACAAAGTTGCCACTAGATCTGAGTTGGCAGGAGCAGTGCATCGGAACTTGTTTCTGCCCCAAAGCTGAGTGTGGTACCTCCGTTTAGACAGTTGCCGTTAAAACTGAGAAGGTTGCCACGCCCAGTTGGTGGCATGGTTCTGAGCCAGTTCTGCTTAGATCAGGGATTGATTTGGGTTTTCCCTCTGCTGTGGTGCTGTGTTGGACTGTAAGTGATACCCGTTATGTAGGAACCCAGTGCCGAGCCCTGCACAGCCTTCTGGGAGCCTTGTGTGTTGCTACCTGATCCTAGATGGGCAGCGGGAGCTGAAAGTGCACCTGAAAAAAGTGTTTCAGCCAAGGCTGGTACCTTAGTCTTCCTGGCTCTCCTGGCTCTCCGTTCTTCTCCTGGGAGTGCATGTGCCTGGGCCCCCGACTTTGGGAAGCACAACCTGTTGGGGTGTGGGTTTTAGAAGAAAACCATTAGCAACAAGGAGAACACTTGTTTACTTTGCGCTAAAAGGGGAGTTGGGCTGGGGTTGTGGCTTGGTTGGCAGAGTGCTTGCCTAGCACAGTGAAGCCCTGGGTTTGATCCCCAGCACAGTTCAGTTAAGGAAGAAGTGTTGCTAGTCAGGTCGTTTGATCTGGTCTTGCTGTAATCTTAGTGACATCAGTGACTATCTTTGACTCATCAAGGGCAACACAGTCGATAGGATAGTTGACCTGTTGACTGTGGGGACAGTCTCCTGATTTCACTGTTGACTGACTTTGAAGAGGCTGGAGACAGAAAGTTCATTCTTGTTTTCGACCCAGGCAATGTCCTGTACAGTGACCCCAGCAACATTAACATGACGGATCAAGGCTGTTGGGCAGCCATGCTGCATCTCAACAAGTGATACACTTTTGTTATTCCAATGATATTTTTACTATTTATCCTGCTTCCTGTAATTCAAATACAGAAACATATGATCATCCTTCCACAGTTGTTTAAGAGAGAGATGCAGTGGGGTGGAGGGAGGCTCATGAGCGTGGAAATGCTGAAATGAAAAACACATTCTGTATGCTAGCTAAACTCAGGGGAGAGCCAGGTGGCATGGCTCACACCTTTAATCCCAGCACTCGGGAGCCAGAGCCAGGCATATCTCTGTGAGTTCGAGGCCAGCCTGGTCTACAGAGCAAGATCCAGAACAGGCACCAAAACTACATGGAAAAATCCTGTCTCAAAAAACAAACAAACAAAAAAACAGAAAAGAAAAGAAAATTTAGTAAATTCAGGGGAGAGGCAGTTATTGATCTGGAGTGCTTGTCCTTGGTTATGCTTTTAATTAAAGACTATAAGGTACAGCAAATGTCCTCCATCTAAAATGCTCAGATACAATTATGCATTGCACATTTTGGGTGTTTCTGGATTTTGGAAATTTAGTTTGTTTTGTTTTGTTTTTTACTGTAGTTTTGCATCTGAGAACCCAAATTCTGAAGTCTGAAATGCTCTAAAACCCCAAAATTTGAGCATTGAATGTGTGCTTAAGAAGTTTCACATTTGAAGGCTTTCAGATTAGGGGTACTCAGCCTGTACTCTGGGAAAAGCTTCTAGAAAAGTAAGAAAAATTGGCACTTATCAAAAAATGGAGATGTGGAGACCTGGCTCAGTGCTTAAAGAGCCTGCTGCCACTAGGCAGTGGTGGCGCATGCCTTTAATCCCAGCACTCAGGAGGCAGAGCCAGGCAGATCTCTGTGAGTTCGAGGCCAGCCTGGGCTACAGAGTGGAATCCAGGACAGGCACCAAAACTACACAAAGAAACCCTGTCTCAAAAAACAAAACAAAACAGCAACAACAAAAGAACCTGCTGCCCTCTCAGGGGAGTTCAGGTCCCAGCAACAGTGAGTGGCTCACAACCACTTGTTACTCTAGCTCCAGGGGATCTGACACCCTCTTCTGGCTCCCATGGACATCTGTACTTAGGTGTACATTCCCACAGACACTTACATGTATACATAATAAAAATCTTTTAAAGTAGCCAATGTTTCATAAGAGTTATGTTTGTTGGGATCTTGTGAACTCCTTGACCTCCTGCATTTCCTTATGTTTTATTTAGGATGTAGAGATAGATATTGAGCTGGCTCCTGGAGATCAGACCAGCACACCCAAAACCAAAGAGCTTTCTGAGAAGGACATCGGGAACCAGCTGCACATGCTCACCAACAGACACGACAAATTTCTTGATACTCTACGGGAAGTGAAGGTCTGTGGGCAAGTTTGGGAGTAAATATCTTCTGCCCCCATCCTTATTTCAAAACAGGATCTTTCCATACCAGTGTACATTTTTCTCTCACCAGAGTTTTTCTTCCTAGCCCAGTTGAAATGATTATAGTTCTGGGAGGGTTTGGATTCAACGTTTAATATAATGGAGGAAGCAGATACAGGGAAAATAGAGATAATGGTTTCTCTACTACTTACTGTCCTGTGGAAATGGTAAAAATCATTTAGTGATGCCTATAATGAGCAGGAACTCTGGGCTATTGTTCAAGTGCCTCAAATCAGGAGACGTAGTGAAGTGTGAAGACGGGCTGGTTCTGTGGGAAGAGCTTCCCCGTGTGCCCGCTGTCAGTGGTCTCAGTTTCCTCAGATGGGAGCTGTGGCTCCATAAACACTGGTGAATCATGGGTGTGGGCACTGTCCCATTTTGACTCTGACCAACTAAGGCTTTGTGCACCCCGTCACTATTGAGGAGTGTCACACAGAAATGGAGGTGCTGTTTATGTCCAGACTAGGAGGAAGAAAAGTCAGTTACCTGTCAGTAATTTCTGTAACCTGGATTTCTGCATTAAGTCAGGCTTTGAACTGACTTAATGGCACCATTGCTGTCCTGAGTAAGTGTACAGTGCTGAGGAAGTATCTGCATGGATATAAATGATGTGCATTCTTTCATCTGCCGTCGCTGCTAGAAAGGAGGCCAGTGAATCTGTCCCCAAGCTCGAAGGGCTGACTCAGCCGTGGCCTTTGTGTCCCCTTGAGTGGGGATGCAGGAGGCACAGGATGCACCTGAGCTCGACCCCTTGTCCCCACAGACGGGAGCACTGCTCAGTGCCTTCGTTCAGCTCTGCCACATTTCTACCACGCTGGCTGAGAAGACCTGGGTCCAGCTCTTCCCGAGGCTCTGGAAAATCCTGTCCGACAGACAGCAGCATGTGAGTCACATCCTAGCGTCCTGTTTGGGGAGAGTGTAGTTTTAGCTTTTGATAAATAATCCTGAATGAGGGCTGGAGAGATGGCTCAGTGGTTAAGAGAACTGGCTGCTATTCCAGAGGACCCAGCACCCACATGGCAGCTCATAACTGTCTGTAACTCCAGTTCCAGGAGATCTGACACCTTCACACCAATGCACATGAAATAAAATTAAATAAATTATTTTTTTAAAAAAAGAAGAAAAATAAAAAAAAAATCCTGAATGAACACTGTTCTGGGTTCCAAAGCAAGAAAAAACTACCAGCTCTCAGAACCAATTATCATAGTGCTTCCAAGTGATAAGGAGAGGCCAGTTCTTTTGTGTTTGAGACAGGGTCTCAGCATATACCCCAAGCTGGCCCCAAGGTCACATCATAGCCCAGGCTGGCCTGGCACTCCTCCTTCAACCTCTCAGGTGCCGGGATTGCAGGTGTGCAGCCGCACACCTGGTTCAGCCTTGCTGGGTCTTGAATAAAGACCTGAGCTCTCTCACCCTTCACTTCTAGGCTCTGGCCGGGGAGATCAGTCCATTCCTGTGCAGTGGCAGTCATCAGGTGCAGCGTGACTGCCAGCCAAGCGCGTTGAACTGCTTTGTGGAAGCCATGTCCCAGTGCGTCCCCCCGATCCCCATGCGCCCCTGTGTGCTGAAGTACCTGGGGAAGACTCACAACCTCTGGTTCCGCTCGACATTGATGCTGGAGCACCAGGCCTTTGAGAAGGGGCTGAGTCTGCCGATCAAACCGAAGCAAACAGCCGAGTTTTATGAGCAGGAGAGCATAACGCCGCCTCAGCAGGTGACTCCTCATTCCGTCGGTGACTTTCAATGAGTACATCTCCCCAGAGGGCTTAAGTTACACTTGTGGGAGTTGCTTTGTTGATTTAAACAGTATGTTTGACCCAAGCACTCAGACAGTGATTTCTTTCAGGAGATCCTGGATTCCCTGGCTGAACTTTACTCCCTGTTGCAAGAGGAAGACATGTGGGCCGGCCTGTGGCAGAAGCGGTGCAAGTTCTCGGAGACTGCAACTGCCATTGCTTATGAGCAGCATGGTTTCTTTGAGCAGGTGATGGCTCCGGGTGACCTCCAGGTGGTGCCTGGTGGATTCTGGGTCTTCCGTACTGTAACGTGCTTAAGTTACAGTAGGTTTACGCTTGGGAAGATGGTTGTTCTCGCTGGGCATTCTTGTCATTGTGTGAAGCACTTGGAATAAAACCCAGAACTTCAGGAGGCTCTGCAAGCCGCCTGTGCCCCAGCCATTCTGCCTTATCTGCTCCTGAAGACCCTTTGAAGTCGTAACTTAGAGAAGCCTGGGGACATGCTACCTTACATGGTTTAAAACTTTGAAAGTTTGTGTACCTGTGTGCACGCACACGTACAAGCACATGTGCTGTGGCACACGTAGACAGCTTTGTGTAGTCAGTGCTCTCCTTTTACCTTTACCTGGGTGCTAGGGTTCAAACTCAGGTTGGCAAACCTTTACCTGCTGAGACATCTTTACCTCAGTCTTCCGGCATCAGAGGCTAACATGGATGCTCTTAGACTGCTCTTGGTTCTGTTGGAAACAGTGGGTAGATGCACTTCCATCCTCAGCCTCATGCTTCCTGTGTGGCCCAGGCACTGATTACAGGGTGAATCTTGTCCCGTTCCCCCCCACACACCCACACACCCACACACCCCGCCCCGTAGGATGCTGGGGCCCAGAACTGAGCACATTTGCATGTCCTGTGGCTTTCTCCGCCACCTTTGTGAGGGCTAGCCTCTCCTCTGCTCACTGTCTCTAAAAGGCAAATGGTGGGTATCAGGTAGCCTTGGATGAGAAGGCGGTAGTTGTTTCTAGGTTCCTGTCTAGCTTGCCCCAGAAAGTTGAGAAGACAAAGAAAACACTTTCTCCTCAGTAGTCTGATTGCCTTGCTACCTTTTTAGGCCCAAGAGTCCTATGAAAAGGCAATGGACAAAGCCAAAAAAGAACACGAGCGGAGTAATGCCTCCCCTGCCATTTTCCCCGAGTACCAGCTCTGGGAGGACCACTGGATCAGGTGAGCTGAACTGGGCCTTGGTGGGACTTCTTTGAGATATATATGTTTTTAATATTCAAGTGATACCTCTTTATTTGCATGTGGGGGGTACACACATGCCAGGGTGCACATGTAGAGATCAGAGGACAGCTTGTGGTCTTTGTCCTCTCCTTCTGTCATGTTTCTCTAAGTACCTCAGGCTTGGTGGGAAGCACCTTTACCCACATAGACATCTTGCCAGCCCATCAAACACCAGTTTTTTTAAATCAAGCTTTCTAACACAATGCAATCCAGAGGTACATTGATTTGATATGTATGTGCTGAGGAATAATGACAAGAAAACAAGAGTCTTTGTTTTTCATTATTAGGCTATTTTCTTTTAGGCCAGAAATGGTATATGCAGTGAAGCACTGTAGTCATAACATAGTTGTTTGTCTGGAATCTGAAGTGAGGTGTTTCTAGCAGCATTCACTGGCATCTCATGCAATGAGGTCATGAGCATCATGAAGGTGGGCACAGGGTTGCAGGAAAGTTACATAGTTCAACATGGCGAGTGCTTCCGGAAGCACATCAGATTCATTGTGTTTGATTTTAGGCTAATGTGTGCTGGTTATGTGTCTAGAGCCCCTGGTGTGGAAGTGTATGGATGGGCTGGGCATGGTGGCGCCACCTTTAGTCCCAGCACACTAGAGGCAGAGACAGGTAGGTCCTCTGAGTTTGAGGCCAGCCTGGGCTGCTTAGAGAGACCCTATCAGGGGACAGTTTTAATGAATGAATTAAAGAAGTAAGGGAACACGTCTGTGAATTCTTCCTGAGTGTTTTTCGAAAGGGTTGGATGCTACAGAATCTAAGAAACTAATGTTGTGTGTAATTAAACATGCTGATGAGGGACCAGTCATTGCTGCCTCCCCTCAGAATGTAACAGCTCTGTCTATTGGCTGTATGGTCATAGGGCAGGCCGGTCTCCTGAAGGCAAGCCCGGATAGCATCCCACAGTGGTCTGTACGTCTGCTCTCTTATCTTCTGTAGTGATGCTGTGTCTTTGGACCCTTCTTCACCTTTCCAAGTCTGTCAGTGTGTTGAATTGATTGAGTTCCTGCTTTAACCCTGGGTCTCCTAGGTGCTCCAAGGAGCTGAACCAGTGGGAAGCCTTGACTGAGTTTGGCCAGTCCAAAGGCCACATAAATCCCTACCTCGTCCTGGAATGCGCGTGGAGGGTGTCCAACTGGACTGCCATGAAGGAGGCACTGGTGCAGGTGAGATGCCTGGTTTTCTGTCACTGAGACCTTTCCTAGATTTGAGTAAGTTTGGTATTAATGGAGCATTCAGTTAGTGTGTGTGTAGTAATGGTGGTGGTGCAGTGCCGGGGGAGAGAGACAGAGAGAGACAGAGAGAGAGACAGAGAGAACACGTACGTGTGTGTACAGTAGTGCAGTGCCTGCGGAGACCAGAAGGCATTTGATCTCCTGGAGCTGGAGTTACGGGTGTACTGGTGCTTGGAAGCTGTCTGTTGTGGGTGTGAATACCAAACTCAGGTGCTCTGCAAGAGCAGCAGATATTCTTACCTGGCAGGCCATCTCTTGCCATTCAATTTTACTTTCAAATGAGTATTGGATATAGAGACCTTAACCTCTGAGAACAAAAGCAGTACCGGGAAGAGGTTTAGAATAGTTAAGTTGGTGGTGTTGGTAGATGTTTGCAGAAGAATCGTCAGGAGTAACACAGAAGATTGGAGCCAGAGCAGCCAAGGCTGGCGTGTTTGCTGTTATCTGAAAAGCCACTGATGGGAGGGACAGGCTCTGGTTCTGGAGTGTGATGTGCAGTGTGAGTGAGGTGTTTAAAATGACTTGGTCCTGAAGGGTCTGTGCATATGGTCCTAAGACAGAAGTACCGTCTCTGTCACCTCTCTGGGAGCGTTTGTGGTGCACTCTGCAACCCAGGAGATTGGCTGCTCACCCGAGTTCAGGAGAGGATCTCGGAAGAGCCGTGTAAATGCCTGGCTTCTCTATTGAAAGTCAGTTTTTACATTAAGGCCAGGTTTCTATGTATTGCTTTGTGTAACTGGCCACAGTCTGGAGAGGATCATCACCACCCCGCTTGTCTCCCCTCACTCCAGGTGGAGTCAGCTGTCCGAAGGAGATGGCTTGGAAGGTTAACATGTACCGAGGGTACCTGGCCATCTGCCACCCTGAGGAGCAGCAGCTGAGCTTCATTGAGCGCCTGGTGGAGATGGCCAGCAGCCTGGCCATCCGTGAGTGGCGGCGCCTGCCCCATGTAGTGTCCCATGTGCACACACCTCTTCTGCAGGTAGGTACTGCCCCCTCCCAGAGCTCAGCCTGGAATCCTTAGGGCTGTGGAGTAGCTGAGGTCCATGGATAAGCCAAGTGACAAAGGAAACTCTCTCCTGTTCTCCTCTCCCATGGGAATTCCTCCTCAGGAAAGAAAGGCCAGGGTCAGTAAGTACATTAGGGGAAAAACTGTGGCTTTTCATTTTGGAATTGAGGGTCTGAGACATTCTCACAAGTCTTATGGTAGGGCTACCTTTGGCACATAACAGTGTGAAGCTGTTGTTCAGACAGATCCCATCCAGCCTTGAAAGACTGAAGTGACTTGTGCCCTGTCATCCTTTGGGCATCAGTAGTAATTTTCTGGTGATTTGTGAAAGAGTACTTTTTTTTTTAAAGATTTATTTATGTATGTATATGAGTGCTCTATTTGCATATATGTTCACATGACAGAAGAGGGCATCAGATCTCATTATAGATGGTGGGGAGCCACCATGTAGTTACTGGGAATTGAACCTGGGTCCTCCGGAAGAACAGCCAGTGCTCTTAACTGCTGAGCCATCTCTCCAGCCTATGAAAGAGTACTTTTGAAACTAAACCAATATATTGGGTTTGTTGTGGTGTGTGTATTTATCTGTTTTATGTTGTAAATAGCACAGTGTGGACTAAAGTGTGAACCATCCCAGATGGTCCACTTGGGGTCAGTTTTCAGAGGACCACCTCTTGTGATGGGGCTTCTTGCTGGGAAGAATGGTGTAAGACATCAGGCTGTGTTACAGAGCTACTAGTGTTGAATCTGGGGTCGCCCTGCTGATGATCCAGTCCTGGGCATCTCTTGGTTTAAGAGGTTAAATCCCAGTGAGTTTTGGGGGCAGGGATTCAGGGCACAGCATTGCAGCTTCTCATAAACATACCAGCTTCCTGTCTGAGGCTGTCTCCTCGTCGTCTCATTGCTTCTCTGTGTGCCTGTTGTTACCTTTGTTTTTTCCGAAAGAATGCCCTAAAACGACGGTTACTCCACAGTTACTGAACAGTCTCAAGCTTTCAGTTACCAGCAGACTTACTCTGCAGTGTAGGAGAGAGTTGCTGCTGCTGTGACTGTTGGATTTCCAGGGTTTTCTTACTTCTTTTGATTCCCTACATACACACACACACACACACACACACACACACACACACACACCGGGTAGGGGGGATTAAACCTAGGGCCTTCATGCCAGGTAAGCAACCCCCTTTGTGACTACTGAGAAGCTATCTTTGCATGGAAACATATAATTAATGGCTGCATTTCTGAGCTATTCAATGAAAGTACCAGCCATGAGTGACAGTTAATTGTGAAAACATATTAATAATTGTGCAGTTACGTATTTAAAGTATGAAGTATAATATGTAGCTGGTCACATCATTCTGATGTCCAAATGTCTGGAAGGTGAATGAAAGCAATCTGGTTTCCTCACTGCTTGCTGATGGTTTGTAATGGGAGTATTTGTTGGTAGTCTGCTGTGGACAGGTCCTACTGCACTTAAAGAGAGGATTGTTAGGGCTGGAGAGATGTCTCAGTGGTTAAGAGCACTGAGTGCTAATTTAGAGGACCCAGGTTCAATACCCAGCACCCACACAGTAGTTTACAACCATCTAGAATGCTGTAAGTTCTAAGGGACCCAACCCAAGTGATAACTGCCTCCACACCACTAAGAAATCTTTTTGTTGTTATATATTTGTTTTCTGTATAGCCTGACTGTCCTGGGACTCCATCTATAGGTCAGGCTGGCCATGAGCTCAGAGATCTGAGCACTGGGATAAAAGGCATGTGCCCCCATGCCCGGCTGTTTTGTTCTCTGAGACTACAGGGTCTCACTATGTAGCTTTGACTGGCCTAGGACTCAGGCTAGTCTCAAACTATACATAGAGATCTGCTTGCCTCTTTCTTGTGAATGCTCACCACCACAGCCAATGTTTTTATTTCATTGTATCGATGTGGGTGTGGTGTGTCAAAGACAGAGGACATCTTGGGACAGTTGGTTCTCTCCTTCCACTGTGTTTCAGAGATCAGTTCAGTTCAGGCCATCAGTCTTGAAGTCAGCGCCTTTACCACTGAGCTGTCTCTCCAGCTCCCTAACTGAGAAATCCTAGAGAAATCCCAGACAACACACAGAAGGACACTTTCGGGGAGCCTTTCAGGGATTTGGGCTGTTTTGTTGGTGGGGTTTTTTGTTGTTATTGTTTTGGTTTTTTGAGACAGGGTTTCTCAGTGTTGTACAGCCCTGGCTGTGCTAGAATTTGCTCTGAAGACCAGGCTGGCCTTGAACTCAGAGATCTGCCTGCCTCTGCCTCTGAGTGTTGAGATTAAAGCGTGTGCCATCACGCCCAGCTTGGGCTGTTTTGTGTTTGTGTATGCGTCTTGGTCCAGGTACAGAGGTCAGAGGACAGCTTTTCAGAGTCAGTTCTCTCCTTCCACCACGTGGATTCTGGGGATCGAACTCCGTCTGACGCAGGTTGACTCAGGTTGTCAGGCTGGGCCGCAAGCACCTTCCCTGCTGAGCCCTCGCCCCAGCCCCCAGCTATGGACTCTCCTTGCTCCCTGTAGGCTGCTCAGCAGATCATTGAGCTTCAGGAAGCTGCACAGATAAATGCAGGCCTGCAGCCCACCAACCTGGGCAGGAACAACAGCCTCCATGACATGAAGACGGTGGTGAAGACCTGGCGGAACCGGCTGCCCATCGTGTCTGACGACTTGTCCCACTGGAGCAGCGTCTTCATGTGGCGGCAGCACCATTACCAGGGTAAACCGACCTGGTCCGGCATGCATTCATCATGTAATTTTCCAGACGCCCCGCTGTGCTGGTTTCATGTCTTCGTTTTGTTTTGTTTTTGTTTTTTCCCCAGATTTTGTGTTCTGGGGTAGATGTAAGAGGCAGGGGTGGTAGTGGTGAGGGGAGAGGTGAAGGTGGGAAACAGTGGGAAGGTTTTGTGCCTTCCACCCTACCCACTTAGCTGGGAATTCCTGCTAGACCTGAGGGGTGCCGGACAGGGCGAGGGAGCGGTGTCACGCTCTGTCTCAGAGGCCCTGCCTAGAAGCACCTGTCCTCAGCTGGCTTTGTGTCCATTCCCGGTTTTCCTGTCCTACACTCACCAGGCATCCTTATTTGAGAACACGTCACCTGTGATTCTGTGACCTTACCAGGGAAGACAGACGTGCTGTACTCTAGTCCCCCCCCCCCCTTTGAGAATAGGATCTCATCTATCTGAAGCTGGCCTCATTCAGTGTATGGCTGAGGGCTGAGAATAACCTTGAGCTTCTGATCTTTCCTCCTCAGCCTCCTGAGTGCTGGGGCTGCAGGCATGCTTCACCATGCCCCATTTTTGTGGTGTTAGGGAACAAACCCAGGGCTTCGTTCATGTTAGGCAAGTATTCTACCAACTAAGCCCCATCCCAGCTCTAGTCTGTGGCGCAGGATTCCAGGGAAAGCAATGAGGGTGTATCCTGTTTCCATGAGCCATGTTCCGTGTGTTCTTCATTTTTCTTTAAGCCTGATTGTGACACACTTAGAAAGGAATATGACGTGCCTGACAGCCAATTCCTTTGTTCTTCAGCGATTGTAACTGCGTATGAAAACAGCTCTCACCACGACCCGAGTTCCAATAATGCCATGCTTGGGGTCCATGCCTCAGCCTCGGCCATCATCCAGTACGGGAAAATTGCCCGGAAACAAGGTCTAGTTAATGTGGCACTGGATATCCTGAGCCGTATTCATACCATCCCTACCGTTCCCATCGTGGATTGCTTCCAGAAGATTCGACAGCAAGTGAAATGCTACCTCCAGCTGGCAGGAGTGATGGGCAAGAACGAGTGCATGCAGGTAGGCTCCTGGGCCAGGCCGAGAGGAAGGAAGAGGAGAGTGTCCCCAACACAGCCTGACAGTGGGAAACCCTTCGTCCAGAAGAAGAAAGGAAAGGAAACCATTCAGTGTTAAAACTGCATCTGTGTCTCTGTTCTGCCATGTGCTTAGCTATGTGTTTGAGGAAGAAAAACCATTATAAAGGAGGAGGTAAGGTCGGTCCTGGCCACGCCTGTGCCCGGAGGACCAAGTGAAAGAGACAGCAAGTCTGGCTGGACACAGGGCTTTGGAAAGAAGGGCTTTGTGAGTACTTGATGAACCATCTAGAAATTTCAAGAGTCTTTTCCCCCTCTCTCCATTTCTGAACAGGGCCTTGAAGTCATTGAGTCCACAAACCTCAAATACTTCACGAAGGAAATGACAGCTGAGTTCTACGCTCTGAAGGGAATGTTCCTGGCTCAGATAAACAAGTATGTAGACTGTGTGGACCGGGTGGCAGGGTCTGTAGCTGTTCCTTAGGAACTCAAAGCCAGTGTGTGGCTCCGAGCTGGCAGTCTCGTGGCTTCATGATGATTGGTGAGGCATTCTGTGTGCGGTGCCCTCTGCGGAGAGGAGCTCACAGCAGAGCTGTGTGTAGCCCCACAGTGTCTTAGAGGAGAGTGGCATAGTGAGCACAGACCTCCCTCATCACGGTGGTGACAGGGGCTCCTTACCTGGTCCCTCTGGCTCGCCCTGTCGGGAGTACAGGCCTTTCCTTTGTGTGTTGTGGGCTTCCGTTGTTTTAGCTGTGGTACCCAGTCAGGACTCAGGCTCCTCACTCGGTCGTCCTCTTGGGCTTCCTGATACCCTGCCTGACCGAGGAGAATGGTTTTTGTTTTAGAACCAAAGTCAGTCAGCTCGGATGTGAGCCAGACCATCCGGAATCTAGCTCTGAGTGGGAAGCTGTGTCCACCTGGACAGCTTCTCTTGGTCAGAGCCTTTCCTGTGCTTCCGGAACTGGCTGCTGGTTTTGTTTGGGAATCGAGCCTTTCTATTCATAAAGGGCACAGGCCTGTGTGGTTTTGATTTGTCTTACACATAAGTAGCATGGTAGGAAAATGGTATCTGGTGTCACTGTTGTGGAACAGTTTGACAAGTGGCAGTTACACAGAAAACATTGAGACTGAATTGCCCTGGGCCCAGAGGTTTGATCCTTGGTCTACAAAGACCTAAGCAAAGAGGTACTTGTCCCAGAGTGTCTGTGGCTGCACAGTCACTGCCGTCAGAGGGCGGGAATGGCATCCCTGTTCAGTGAACAGCCATCTCTGCACATACAATGGAGGTGTGCAGCTACAGAACCAAATGCTTCCATGTGGACCTCCGAAACAATGCACTCGGTGGAGTCCGGCTGTAAGGTTTGTATGGTGTAGAGCTTGAGTATAAGAAGTGTATCGGGCTGGGAAGATGGCTCAGTGCCTAAGAGCACTGGCTGCTCTTCCAGAGGTCCTGAGTTCAATTCCCAGCACCCACATGGTGGCTCACAATCATCTGTAATGAGATCTGATGCTCTCTTCTGGCCTGCAGGGATGCATGCAGATACAGCACTCATATACATAAAACAAAGTTGCATTCTTTAAAAAAAAAAAAAAGAACAAGTGTACCAGTCCACCGAGATGGAGAGCAGATTGGTGACTGGGGACTTGGCATTGCTGGGAGTCAGAGTGACTGCGTAAGGAAGGCCATACAATAGTTCCATGAGTGTGTTAAATATTACTCAATGTTCAGTTTGGTTGGTTAGTTTTGGATTTTTAACAGCGTGCCTCAGGCTGGCCCATAGCTTGCTGTGTGTTCTAGGCTAGCTTTGACCTTGAGATCCTCGTGCCTGCCCAGCTGCCTGCGTGCTGGGACGACAGGTGTGTTTGAAGCAGTGTCATGTCATGTGCTGTATGTTTGGGTTCCACACAGGTCAGAGGAAGCCAACAAAGCATTCTCAGCAGCTGTACAGATGCATGATGTGCTGGTGAAGGCCTGGGCCATGTGGGGTGACTACCTGGAGAGCATCTTTGTGAAGGAGAGGCAGCTACACCTGGGAGTGTCTGCCATCACCTGCTACCTTCACGCTTGCCGGCACCAGAATGAGAGCAAGTCAAGGAAGTACTTGGCCAAGGTGAGGCTGGGGGATTCATCTTTTCCACAAAGCAGCTGGTAGCTTTTGAGCTGGGGTCAAGATCTAGTTCCGAGTGTGAGTGAGGTCTGCCTTCCTGTCCTGGCTTGCTCCCATCTCCCTGCAGTGGGACTTTTCACAGTTGACACTAAGGAAACAGGCCTGAGCATCCTGGGCTCTCAGCCTTTATGTCTGCTGCTGTCTGGGGTCACACCCTGAATAAGGCCTTCTAGGCCAGAGGGAACTGGGATTGACCCACTAGCATGCTCTCTGTGCAGTGCTCAGCATGGCTAGAATTCATGTTTGCAGGAGACGTAGGAATAAGCTCTGCTGGGAGTGTGTGTGGGGGGTGTTCTAATCCCTGGTTGAACATGAGCTTTGGAGTGTATGACGTCAGCACGCATGGTAGCTGAGCCCGGTGCTGACGCTACCCTGCCGTGGCAGCCACCCTCATCCGCTCTGCAGTCACAGGCTCTAAAGGATGCCGGGCACCAGCATGGAGTTTGCCTGCTGCAGATTGCTGATAATCAAATTCTCACAAAAATCAGTTTGGTTTGGGTGAGGGTACACCTGTGAACAAGCAGGTTATCCACCTGCAGTTACTGCTGGTCTCTGGGTTGGATCAGTTAGCATTTGCCATTAATGTTAAGTCAAAAGAACAACTGGATTCAAATTATAAATTCTACTCAACTGTAAAGGTAACACTTTTAAGCTTGTAGCTAATAACACCACTTCATTTAAGGTTGAGGAAAAGCCACTAAATTGAGGCTCTCAGAATTCTCATGTAGCTAAAGCTTGTCCTCTGCCTTAGGTGTTGTGGCTTCTGAGTTTTGATGATGACAAGAATACGCTGGCGGATGCTGTGGACAAGTATTGCATCGGCGTGCCCCCCATCCAGTGGCTGGCGTGGATTCCACAGCTGCTTACCTGCCTGGTGGGCTCCGAGGGCAAGCTGCTCCTGAACCTCATCAGCCAGGTGGGCCCCATAGAGCATCTTTTTATATGTCTGTAGGAGTCCAAAGGATAAAGACTTTTTTTTTTTTTTTCCAAGACAAGACTTCTGTGTGTAGCCCTGGCTCTTCTAGAACTCGCTCTGTAGACCAGTCTGGCCTGGAACTCGAGATCTGCCTGCCTCTGCTTCCCAAGTGCTGGGACTAAAGACGTGCACTATGGCCATGGCCACCACCACCTCTGACATTTATTTATTTTTTTATGTCTTGAATGCTCTGTCGGCATGTACATGTGCACACCAGAAGAGGGCATCAGATCCCATTATAGGTGGTTGTGAGATACCATATGGTTGCTGGGAATTGAACGTGGGGTCCTCTGGAAGAGCAGCCAGTGCTCTTAACCACTGAGCCATTTCTCCAGCCCCAGATGAAGACTCTTTAGTAGTGGTGTAGTTAGTTAGACTGGGATGCACAGAGCCTCTGTTACTTCTTAAAATCACAGCTCCTCCTGAAGGAGCAGCCACGAGCTATGCCCGACTGGTTCCATCCACATGGAGATTGTCCTGTGGTTCCTGGAAAAGACATTCTTTTGCTTGAGAGCACATGGCAGTGATACTCCTGAACCCTGGTGATTTGCCTAGAGGTTAGCTGCCAGGCTACTGCCTCAGTCTGTCCCGTATTATCATTTATGCAGTGGCTGCACACACACAAGCCAGGTGCCCGGTGGCCTTGACAGTCAGATGTGCCTATCTTCTTCTGTGGTGCATCTGGAAGGGTCTGAGTGACAGGACAATGTCTCCTTGGTCACAAGCAGAACTGATGCCTGTGCCACCTTGAGTACATTGTTTCTTTGACTCTTCCTGCAGTTACACAGACCAGATGTTGCCCGTAGTGGCCTTGTCTTTTATTTGGAGTCACTGTATGGCTTGGAATGGCTTGTGCCCTATACCATGACTAACAGATGCACAGGAATCTTTCGTTGGCTAAGATCCAGGGCTAGGGTCAGTGTCTCTTGCTTTCCTCAGATTTATTGAAGGAAGTAGAGTGTAGTTTCTGCCATTAACAGTCACCAGGTAGAATTTATGAGACAAGGAGTTTTAAACAGTTGAGCTAGCCATTTCATTAATTGGCTAACAGCTACATATATTATATCAATCACTTGGTGCTAGCCTCTTTGACCCCAATGCACAACCAAAACCCGTTCACTGCCTGCTCAGTTACTCTCCCTATCCATTGTCCATCACCCAGAACATGTATGGGGACAGTGCTGCTGACCCCTTGCTGTCTCTGAGCAGGTTGGACGAGTGTATCCCCAAGCAGTCTACTTTCCCATCCGGACTCTGTACCTGACCCTGAAGATAGAGCAGAGAGAGCGCTACAAGAGCGGTACGTGTTGGCGGGGAAGCTGGTGGGGTCTCGGTCAGTCTGGGGGTATCCCAGAGTACCACTGCCACAGGCACACACCTGCCCACAGCTCCTCCCCTCCATGTGCTCAGTCTTCTCTTTGGTCGGCCAGAAGACCAAGCCTGACAGCTGAGCAGTGTGTGGTTCTTCCCGTGCCACAGTAGGAAAGGCGTTCATGGGGCAGCTCACGGGAGATAGACTAAGTCGGTGAGGCCCCGGCTGCAGGAAATGAGAGAGCTCTTCTCAGCAACAAAGCTGTCAGTGTGTAGATGTGCTACCAGCCTGATGAGGACTGTCTTGAGCTGTTGGCAGTCTGGCCTCTAGTTGTAAGAACAGTCAAAGGATGTGACTTCGGATCTACACTGACTAGCCTTACTGAGGAAAGGACTGACTTAGTGATTTGGGGTACTTGGTAACTTAGTGATTTGGGGTACTTGGTAAGCTCAGTGCTTCCGAAGCCACTTGACCTCCTCCTGTTGCACCAGAGCCTCCCTAAGGGAATAAGGCCAAGTGGGCACAGGGGCACAGTGCACTTCACCTCCCTGGCTTAGTCATCTCTTAGTTCCTGACGAAATGCAGTGAGCTCAAGCCAGAAATTGTTCATGCAGTGTTCTGCAGCGTATTTCTCAGAGGCTGTTTTTCAAAAACATTATTTTGCAAGTGGGAGTTGGCCTTCCTGAATGAAGTATGTAGACCAGTTTCTTTTTTTTTTTTTAATTTAATTTTTTTTTTTTAAGATTTATTTATTTATTATGCATACATTGTTCTGTCTGCATGTATGCCTGCAGGCCAGAAGAGGGCACCAGATCTCATTACAGATGGTTGTGAGCCACCATGTGGTTGCTGGGAATTGAACTCAGGACATCTGGAAGAGGAGTCAGTGCTCTTAACCTCTGAGCCAGCTCTCCAGCCCATAGACCAGTTTCTTTAAGCTGCTTTTAGGTTTTTTGAACTTTAGTAGCAAGGGATGTGTTGGGATGATTTTCCAGGTATTTTATATCAGACAACAGATAATGAAGAGGCTCAGGGAGCCACGGCACTGGCCCACTTGGCCTCTCTGGCCCACTGGCGTGCACATGCTGGCTTTTCCCTGGACTACCGGTAGCCAGGGCAGCTGACCGTGCTCTCTGCTCCTCAGTCAAGTGGGACAGCTGTCCTCAGAACCAGGGCATCTCTACCCTGTCCCTGGGGAGGAAAGGTCTTGTCCCACAATGCAGGAACCGGCGTTCCTGTGGCCAGTGGGTCCTGTAGCGCTCTGAACTTGTCATCAGTGGGTCTTGCGCTGACATTGGCGTTGTGTGTGTTGCTCTCAGATTCTGGACAGCAGCAGCCCAGTTCAGTGGGTAACCAGTCCCATTCTGCATCAGATCCAGGGCCCATAAGAGCAACAGCGCCCATGTGGCGCTGCAGCCGAATCATGCACATGCAGCGGGAGCTTCACCCCACTCTCCTGTCTTCCCTGGAAGGCATCGTCGACCAGATGGTCTGGTTCAGAGAGAACTGGCATGAGGAGGTAGGTGGACCCAAGTCTGCAGCTGCTGCCTCCCTGTGGAGGGAGAGAATGGTGCCAGACATGTCTGTAGACACGCTGACTTCAGACCGGGGTGTTTGGTCAGCCCACCTGACCTGTTCATAGTTGAATGGAACCATGGACCTGCTGAGTAGTTGTTCTCTGGACACCAGTACAGCTTCAGGTCATTGAAGTATGAGGGGGAATGAGGGCAGAGGTTTTTGTAACCCAGTACATAGAGTGCTTGCCTGGAATACACAAAGCCCTGGGTTTCATCCCAGTGTGTGTGAGGGAAGGAGGACTGTGCTATGGCCTGGGTAGCGTGTGGGTTACTACCTTCAGCCTTTTCAACTCTGCTGTCTCCTCAAGGTCAGTCACTTCAGCTGGGGATAAAATACAACACGCTTTCCTGCCCAGTAATGCTATCTTACTGGGCTGGGGGACAGCTCATGGTTGTGTGAGAGTTCGTAGGTACCACTAGGTCCCTGGTGTTGGTAAAGGCAGAAATGACTGGGTGAGTGGTCAGGCATGGTGGACGCCTTTGGTTGCCTCACTGTCCTCTGGCTGATGGTCTTGTCTCTTCTGCCAGGTGCTCAGGCAACTCCAGCAGGGCCTGGCAAAATGTTACTCTGTTGCCTTTGAGAAGAGCGGTGCTGTATCGGATGCCAAGATTACCCCTCACACTCTTAACTTTGTCAAGAAGCTGGTGAGCACTTTTGGAGTGGGACTGGAGAACGTGTCCAATGTCTCAACCATGTTCTCCAGTGCAGCCTCTGAGTCTCTGGCCCGCCGGGCACAAGCCACAGCCCAGGACCCTGTCTTCCAGAAGTTGAAGGGCCAGTTCACCACAGGTAAGTCTTGCCCCAGGCACATGCTAGTTAGACTTTGTTAAACACATAAACTCTGGGCAGATGTGGTGGGCACGCCTTTAATCCCAGCACTTGGGAGACAGAGGCAGGCGGATCTCTAAGTTCCAGGACATCCAGAGCCACACAGTGAGACCCTATCTCAATACTCAAAACATAAGGAAGCCATGACTGCCAGCAGTCTGACTTCATGCCCTATCTTCCACTGAAGGGCTAGAGTTTGGCCTTCAGAGATGGGAGTTAGAAAATGGAAGGTTTTTCGGGCCGAAGCCTTGCCTTCCCTCGCTTAGTGTTAGGGTGGAGCTACAAGGTGAGGTGGAGGATTTGAAAGGCCGAGGTGCAGACTCGACATGACAGGTGGGCTGCAAACTTGGAGGGCAGGAAGCAGGATGACAGAAGGATTGTTTTGTTTCTTGTCTGTGGTTCACGGGAAGACATTTCCTAGGCTCAGAGGTGTTCAAATCCTCCCCTGGTCTCTTCTTGCCTTGTCTGAGGGGACCTCACCACTCCCCAGCTCACGTGTGGGTTTACATGGCACAGTGCCTCCCATACTGTTCAGAGCAGTTTACATCAAACAGGTTCCTAGCCATCTGAGTGGACATGGAAACAAGATTTGCCTCAGTTCCTTAAAATTAAGTGAAGCATTTTCACTTACTGTTTTTATAACTGTTAAAACGTCCTTTATTCACGGATATATGCTGAAACCGCAGGTGCATTTCTCTCTTTCTGGCTCTCTCAAGCTGGCTAAATACTCAACCACTAAGCCACACCTCCAGTCCCAAAATGTCAGTAATTTCCTTACTGTCCTTAAAGAACGCAGTTGAAACTGTTGTGTGTGTACCTATGGTAGATACCTGTTAATTTATCAAGATGCTTTACAGTTTCAGCCACAGACTGTAACTCACCTCACAAGTGGTCTGGGGACACTTGGGCACCTGTTGGTGAACTGTAAGGTGCTTGAGGGTAACACAACCTGTCTCAGGCTGAGGCTTCCACATGACAGATCTTTGATGAGGACCATCGAGGGATGTGTATGCATGCCTGTAACCCTGCACTCAGTGGGATTCACACACAGACGCAACTCACCCACAGAGATGCTAAATAAGAACAGAAGAATTCGGGCTCTGCCCTCTCTCACCAGGGAGCTAGCTGCTGTTAGCTCAGAGTCTCGCCTCTGAAGTCAGTGGTGCCATCACCCCGTTCAACGAAGGGGGAGCCTGTGAAGTCGGTGTTTACCATCGTACTTCACCTACAGACACCGAGGACCACCCCGCTTTTACCTGAAGGCCAGTGCTCCGTGTCTTTATCCGAAACGTCAGAGCCCTCCATTCAGTGTAGTCTGAAACAGAATCAGATATGAGTTGAAGCCCTTGAATCTCAATGTCAAAGCTACAAAACCAAAACCTCAAAAGTTCAAATCTCAAGGTTTCCTCAGATACAGCCAAAATTGAATGAGAGCAGGCCGCCCCTGCTGCTGACTTGTCCCCAAGGCTGCGTCTGTGTGTGCAATGAGCTTGTCTCCACCTGCAGTCCTCGAGAGCAGGGAGAGCACTCAGGGTTCTCATGTAAGGTGTGCGTGAGGATTCATTGCTAATCTACAAGCCAGGAACCACCCAGGTCTCCCTCAGGAGGCAGAGCATAGAATAGCCGAGTGTCCCGATTCAGCAATGGGAGGGAGTTAGTGGTGCACACCTCAGCTGGGATGAGCCTCTGAGAACCCACGCCAGTGGTGCCGGGGATAGACAGCTGGGCAGACACCGTACCACTTAGCTACGTCACCAGCCCCATGTGAGGAATTCAGAGGAATCAAATACAGAGCATAAAGTGCAACTCTGCTTATCTCCGTCCGTCATCATGTAAAAATCAATTATAAACCAGATAGGTGTCATTGAAAGAAAGAAAATACATTGACTAACCCGAAACAGACTGCTTCTGTGCAGTGAAGTGCATGCGGGGGCTGTTAGGGGGGACAGCCCAAGGCCTGGTGCACTGCCCCCTCAACCCCTCATTAGCCCTGTCCCTGAATGGAACCCGGGACTCCCGACACGCTGTGCAGACACTCTACCAACCCAGCTGTGTTATCCTTAGCCCTTGAAGCTGGTTTTCATCGTGTTTATTTTATTCTGCAGATTTTGACTTCAGTGTCCCAGGATCCATGAAACTTCATAATCTGATTTCTAAGTTGAAAAAGTGGATCAAAATCCTTGAGGCTAAAACCAAGCAGCTTCCCAAATTCTTCCTCATAGAAGAAAAGTGTCGGTTCTTGAGCAATTTCTCAGCTCAGACAGCTGAAGTGGAGATCCCTGGGGAGTTTTTGATGCCCAAGCCGACGCATTACTACATCAAGATTGCTCGGTGAGCACAGGGCCTGGCCCGCAGAGGGGCTTGGGGATGGCCGGGGGGGGGGGGGGGGGGGGGGGGCAGGCGGAGCTGCCGTGCTGGTTCCTTGGTGTGGGGTGTGCAGTTCTGTCGGTGGTGTCTTCAGAACTTCAGAACCTGAGCTGACTATAGGTTAGTGTCCTGAGAGAAGACCAGGTTTATCTGCAGAGACCTTCTCTGAATCACCATAGAACTTGGCAAACTGAACTGTCCCAGGTGTTAACTCTTACTGTGCAATATAAAAGCATATCTGGACCCAGGTGTGGGGGTGCACATCTGTAAGTCCTGGACTTGGGGTGCTAAGGCAGGAAGATGGTTCTGAGTCAGAACCACTCTGGGTTCTGCAAGTACTAGGCCAGGCAGGTCTGGTAAGACCCTATCCAGAAAACAGAAAAGGGGCCAATGAATGGCCCGGTGAGTAAAGAGGCCGCCACCAAGCCTGCTGGTCCAAGTTCCATACCCAGAATGCACGTGGTGGAAGGAGAGAGCCCACTCTGGCTACCACAAGTACACCATGTATGCAAAATGAAAATAAAAATGTAATCGGAAATTGGAAGCCAGGCGGTGGTGGCGCACACCTTTAATCCCAGCACTCGGGAGGCAGAGGCAGGCAGATCTCTGTGTGTTGGAAGTCAGCCTGGTCTACAGAGTGAGATCCAGTACAGACAGGGCTACACAGAGAAATCCTGTCTCAAAAAAACAAACTGTAATTGGAAAAAAGCCAGAATAAATAAATAATCGTAACAGCATCATTGGCAGTTGTAGAATTTACTAGAGAGTTGAGTCCCACTTGAGGTGTGAGCAGCACTTCAGAGAGGCTGCCTCCAGCAGCTGACTGCAGCTTCTTTATTTCTGAGTTGACTCCGCCTTCCCACACACTCACACCTGTCCCCCTTTCCTCCAAGTCCTCTGCCTGTCCTAGGTACATCCTAGGTTACCATCACATCTCTGCCCACTGAACTGCTCTGCCTGCATGTCTGTGATAGTTCCTAACACTGTTTCCCCAAGGAAGGGTCTGCTCACCTCTCCTCCATCCTCCATCCGCCTCTGCAGCTTTATGCCCCGAGTGGAGATTGTACAGAAGCATAACACAGCAGCCCGCAGGCTCTACATCAGAGGACACAACGGCAAGATCTACCCGTACCTGGTCATGAACGACGCCTGCCTCACCGAGTCACGGCGGGAGGAGCGTGTGCTGCAGCTGCTGCGCCTGCTGAACCCTTGCCTGGAGAAGAGGAAGGAGACCACCAAGAGACACTTGTTCTTCACAGGTACGAGAGTCAGACCTTGTTGACAGGGCGGCTCAGGCCCGGCCTGCCTCAGCTGGTCTCTCACGGGGGTAAGAGCTCTCCTCCTGTTTCCAGCTCTGCAGTCGTGTGTGGGGCTGTAGCACTGTGTGGGGTTGGCGTTGTCTTGGGGCTCAGCCGAGAGCAGCAGGCCATGTTATCAGGTAGTTCCCAGTGTAGTCTCTCCGCACCTGGGCTGCCTGTGTGTGATCTCTGAGGTGGGAGACCCCTGCAGTGCCTGTGTTCTGATCCCACACGGCCCTTCTTCTAACAGTGAAGGGCTGACCAGCCCCCGCTCCCTACCTACCCCTTCTTGTTTGTTTTTTTTTTTTTTTTTTGAGACAGTCTCTCTGGCCTGGAACTCGGAGATCTGCCTGCTTCTGCCTCCCAAGTGCTGGAATTAAAGATGTGTGCCACTCTGTCCAGCTTAACCTAGCTCATTTTGATCAGAGACATCTGACCTTTAGCTTTTAATATCCCAAAATCTGTAGATTCAGGGGCCGGAAAAGATGGTTCAGTGCATGAGACATGCTGCTCTTGCAAGAGATAGGTTTCCAGCTCCCACTTCATTTCCTGTCACGCCAGTCAGTTCCAGAGCATCTGACGCCCTCTTCTGTCCTCCATGAGAACTGCACTCATGCACATAACCACACACAGACACAATGTATATTATATATATATAAATAATATATATATATAATTAAAATACAAATAAAGAGTTAGCGAGATGGCTCAGCACTTAAGAGGACTGGGTTTGTTTCCCAGCATCCACATGGCAACTCACAGCCATCTGTCACTCTTTCCTGGTCTCTGTGGGTCCCAGGCATTCTCATGGTGCACATACATACATTCAAGCAAAATACACACACATACACATAAATCTTTTTAAGAACTAAAAAACGAACAACCAAGGCTATACTGAGAAACCCTGTCTCAAAAAAAAAAATTTAAAAGATGAATAAATATATAAAAATCTTTAGGTTTGGAGAGGTGTTGTTTTGTTTGTTAGTTTGTTATATATTTTTTGTTTTTTTGCGATAGGGGCTCACTATGTAGCCTTGCTGTCCTGGAACTCACTATGTACTCCCCAGTGCTGAGATTAAAGACATGTACCACCATGCCTAGCTAAAATAAATCTTTTGAATTCAAAAAGCAACCTGAAGAAATTAGTCCTATCAGAAAGTTGTGTGTGCTGTAGTATGTATGTGTTGTTGGTGAGTGCTGCTTCCTATCCCTGGGTTGGTAGATGGTACCAAGTCCAGCCTGGTGTCTGGGATCACTATGGGGATTGTCTCCTGGATGGAAGTCAGGGCAGCAGGCCAGATCTCAGATGAGAAAACGCTGCACCCGTGGTGCAGCCCACATGCAGTACCCATGTTTGGGGCTCAGCAGCCAGAACAGGGTGCACCAGGAAGGCAGTCAGTCTCCGCTCCCTCCAGCCGACTTTATTTCTTCAAGTAGCATCTTAATTATTATCTTGTCTAATCATGGGGACTGTCCCCATGAAGATGAACCCAAGTGCTCACAAGTCCGTGACTCTGCCAGCTGGCATCATAGGGAGACAGCTGTGGTGCCATGCAGGTGCTGTGCCAACCTGCTGGGCTGCTTCCAACTGGAGCTCAGTAGTTTGGCCATGACAGGTGCCATCCCCAAATACACACCGCTCCAGGAGCCACACCTCAGCTCTGTAGTAGTCGTGGGAACAGACTGTTGGATTTCTGTGATGAATGGAGTCCATCACTGAACCCCAGGTCACAGAGAAATGTCAGTTATCTTCTATGCAGAGATGGAGGCAGCCCTTGTAGGTGCGGGTCCACACATGTAACAGGTGCGCTAGAGTCAGAGTGGTGTCCAGCCACTCTGTAAAGAGTGAGCGGTGGGTCGGGTCCTTGCTGAAGGATGCTTGGAGCACCCAGTGAGGACTTAACCCTATGGGTGGTGCTTTATGGCATCTGCTGTAATTGAGGTTATGTGACCTGGGCTCTTCAGCTCTGGTGGCCGAAAGGGAATGCTGAGTGCTGACCCGGTCACTCTCCCTCACCTTGTCCTCTTTCCTCCCCAGTTCCTCGGGTGGTGGCTGTGTCCCCACAGATGCGCCTCGTGGAAGACAATCCCTCCTCACTTTCCCTCGTGGAGATCTACAAGCAGCGCTGTGCCAAGAAGGGCATTGAGCACGACAACCCCATCTCCCGTTACTACGACAGGCTGGCCACAGTGCAGGCCCGGGGAACGCAGGCCAGCCACCAGGTACCAGGCAGGAGGCCAGCTGCTGCCCGGGGCCTCTGTCCATGCTGCTTGGTTACAGTGGGATGTTCCGAGAGGGACTGCTCACTTCTCATGAGATGGGAGAGGTCAGATGGCCGGTGGCCATCTGCTGCAGGGGGTTTGTGGTGAGGCTCTTGACCTCAGAGAGTCCATTGTCCCTGCCCTGCACTTAGGGAAAAGCTCAGAAATTAGACTTTAAACACCAGTGGATGGCATGCTCACTTGGCAGCCAGTGACATTGGGTAGCACACATCTAGACCCTGTGGGGTTTCTGAAATATAAAACATGACCGACTGAAACCTTTGGGACCCAGCTGTTTGGGTTGCCTGGGGCAGGAGCGCCGAGTGGGCCATAGGAAGCTCAGACAGCCTGTGCTCCCAGGGTGACAGAGGGCCCTCTCCTTATTTGCAGATTCCTGCCCTTGGCTGGGAAGATTTTGTCCAGGGTTGTGTGGAGCGGCAAGAGGCAGCTGTTTTGGCCCCTCCCCAGGTGCCATGGGGTCCTTCTGTGCATTACCAGGAGAGGCCACGGGGTGGAAGCCATGACCTGCCCTGTGTTGCCCGGGGCTCATTGTAGTTTCTTTGGATCCTGCAACATTGGGCTTTATTTAGGAGGCTAGAGCCCATAGGGCATCCTTTCCACCTCCTGAGCAGGGAGAGCCTGAGGTGGTCCTGGCTGGCAGGGTCTGAGGCAGTTCCCCGCCTCTTCAGGCAGAGGGAGTAAGTCCCTGCTTACTCATAGGCTTCTAGACAGAACTGAGGCCCCCTCAGTTGAGAATTGGGTATTTTATAGCACAGGTCACGGCTTGGTCATTGTGTGTGCCCCTTGGGTAGATGTGAGATGTTCATGAGAGAGGCACCATCATTCTGCTCTGACAGAGGAAGCCTCTAGCTAAAGCTTAGGTGCTTCGCCGGTAGCCCGAGGAATGGTGTTGGTTCACTCACAGGCACTGCCTGAGTAGAAATACTGGCCCCGCTGGGTGACTCCCAGCTCCCCAGCTTCCTCTCTACACCTGGTTGGTTTGTGCTAACTCTGCTCCATTCCGGTGGTTTTAATAGCACTTTTATTGAGATGAAATTTCATGCTGTAAAAGCCATCCTCGAAGGCCTTGGGTGTCTGTAGCCGATTCTCAGCTGTATGGCCATCAGCTGCCACTCCCCATCTCTCTCCAAATCCCAGCCCCCCCAGCCCCAAGTGGACCATGGGTCTTCTGCGTCTGGTGTTGCCTGTTCTTGGCATGCCGTGAATATAATTGGACTTTGGGTCTGACTTCTCACTTAGAGTGATTTGATCCACTCTGCTAGCCTGTGTCAGCACGCTGGTCCTTTTACATTGCCGCATTATATTCTAGTCTATGAGCGCCGTGCTTTTAGTGTGTCCATTTATCAGTTGGTGGGCTTTGGATACTTACTTTTGGCTCTATAGTGACAGCTGCTGTGGACTTTGTCATACTTGTCTGTGTGAATATGTGTTCACTTCTGAGTATGTATTTATCTCTACACCCAGGTGTAGAATTGTTGGGTTACATAGTGACTCCATGTTGAGCATTTTAGCAGTGTGTGTCCTGATTCCTCTGCGTCCTTGTTTATTGCCTGCCCCCCTTTTCCCCACTGTAGCCACCCTGGAGGGCATGAGTACTAGTAGTCGCTCCCCAGTGATGACCACAGTCTTTCCTGTATTACTGGCTGTTTACCTTTTTTCCTTTCATGATACCTGTTCAAGCCCTCTACCATTTTTAAGTTGGACAGTTTGTCGAAGTGTCCACTTTTATGTATATGGCTGTTTTGCCTGAATGCATATCTCTGCACCATCTGCATGTCTGGTGCCCTTGAAGGTCACAGAGGTTGGTGGATCCCCTGCAGCTAGAGTTACATAAGGTTGCAAGCAGCATCGTGGATGCTGGGAACCCAGCCCAGGTCCTCTGCAATAGCAGCCTGCTGCGGAGCCATCTCTCCAGCCCCGGATTGGGCTTTTTATAGTGAATTCTAGACATTTTTATATGGCGTCGTGACTTCCTGGACCTAACCTGTTCCTCTGTCACCTGTAGCCATTAAAATTCACTCAGTTTGGTAGTTGATAGATGGTTTGATGGGTGTGTTTGTGTGAATGTGTGTGTTTTGGTAGTACTGGGCCTTACATATGCTAGAAAAGCAGTCTACCACTAAACTACCACCCCAACCCTTGATGTGACAGATGTTCTTAGATGTTTGAGCCAACATGCTCGTGTCTGTTTTGATGGTGTCTGTCTGTCTGGGCCGTGCCGTCAGCACGTTCAACAGTTTGTAGTTTTGCCTTCGCTCTCACTGCCACTGGGGCAGAGCTGGGGTCACATCCAGTTAAACACACTTGACCTTTTAGGTTCCTGGAATGTTCTGGAGCTGTCAGAGCCACTGCCCTTCCCACCCCATCTCCTACACCAGCTCTTGTGTTTGGCCAGGCTCTTGCAGGCTCTAGCTGATGGTGTGGTCTCTGCCCCTGCAGTGTTAAATAGTTCCCTTCCCTTCTTTCAGTAAACCTTGTATCACTGAGTGAACGTCATTGAAACAGGGACAGCCCCTGTCGGGCAGATAGGTCAGGTGGGGGGTAACTCCAGGGTGAGGGCTAGCAGTCCTGGCCACTGTGGAGGTGGGGAGGAGACTGGCAGAAAGATACGTGAAAGTGCCGCCAGGGCCACTGTTCTTGCCAGGACTGAGCCTGCTGTTCCTAGATGAGTTCATCTGATCGTTGTTAGGAGCTTGCAGTTTCTAGAGACCTGGACAAATTGGTGTTGGCCTTTCCCAGTTAGACTAAAGCTGTCTCACTTCCTGGGATTTGGTGTCTTGCAGCACAGAACTGAGTTCATGCAAATGTGTGGTCTTTTTTTTTTTTTAATTAACTCTTTGGTTTATGACACTTCTCTCTCTACATGATTTAAAGGATATTGGTATCCAGCTGTCCTTTGTCCCTTCTGTTAGCTGGATGTTGCATTCTGAGGCAGCAAAGGTGACAGTAGCTTTGAGTGTTGACCTTGAGAGGCATGCTCCACACAGCCGTGGCTTCTATTCAGACAGTCTCACTGGCAGTGGGTCCATCAAGCTCAGAGGGAAACCGAGGTCTGCAGTGTTGAGTCAGATGCTAAGTGAACCAGGAGTTGCAATACAAGAGCTTTCCATCTGCCAGGAAACATGGGCAAAGACTCATAGAGTGATGTGTGTTCCAGGTCCTCCGAGATATTCTCAAAGAGGTCCAGAGCAACATGGTCCCCCGCAGCATGCTGAAGGAGTGGGCCCTGCACACCTTCCCCAATGCTACAGACTACTGGACCTTCCGCAAGATGTTCACCATCCAGCTGGCGCTCATCGGCTTTGCAGAGTTCGTCCTGCATCTCAATAGACTCAACCCTGAGATGTTACAGATTGCTCAGGTAATTTGCTGTCAACAGCTAGACCCTGCTTTGACCCCTCTGTCCTGCCAGGGTGGAGCTTAAAAATGTCTCCCTCTAAAATGTAGGACACAGGCAAGCTGAATGTGGCTTACTTCCGATTCGACATAAACGATGCAACTGGGGACTTGGACGCGAACCGTCCAGTCCCTTTCCGCCTCACGCCCAACATTTCTGAGTTCCTGACCACCATCGGGGTCTCGGGCCCGCTGACGGCCTCCATGATTGCTGTTGCACGGTGCTTTGCACAGCCCAACTTCAAGGTGGGTCTCAGCGTCCTCGCGTGAGCGGCCTGGACCACTCCGTAATGCCGCCTGGGCGCTCAGTGGTGCTCAGGCCTGCAAACGAGCTCAGGAGGGAGGTGTTAGAGTGGAGTGTTTGGAGAAGGTCTGGAATGTTCCTTGTCTAAAGACGTACAGAATGAAAGGGAGGTCACTTTGCCAAAAGGACCCTCGAGTCCTTGGTTGGAGCACTGCTTTGTAGTTCTCTGGAGCAGCTTCAGCTTCCATCTTACACGATGGGACGCTGACATGAAAGGGCTGAAGTATTTCCTGGCTCGCTCGCTGCCTCCCTTCTGCAGGGTTGGAATGAGGCCCGAGCAGACACAAACACCCAGGATACACGGTGTACTGGTAGTGCCAATGGTTGCTGCTATAGACGAGGTGTTTTGAGGCTGGAGAGTTGGCTCTGTTGGTTAAGAGCACTCACTGCTTTTGCTGAGGACCCCAGTTCAATTTCCAGCACCCACATGGTGGCTCATTACCATCTGTAACTATAGTGACTCATGCGGGCACTAGGCATACATGTACACGTAAATGCTGCAGGCGAAAACATTGAAATTCATAAAATTATTCTAAAATGTTTAAAAATAGACAGTTGACAGATAGGCAAATAGCAAGGGGTATTCAAAGATGAAGTGTGAACCTGGAGCAGAAAGAGAAGGAAGAGTTGATCCCTAGGAGTGTGAAGTGTAGGTGGGTTTTTGTTTTGATTAACAGGCTTGAGTTATATAAGCCTCAGTTGACTGCTCATGAATGCCTACTTATTCATAATTAATTCATAATATTATTACCATAGACATAAGATGGTAAATAGGATATTTTTTCACCTAGGAGTTAATTCAGAGAACAGTCGATCTTACCGTGTATGCTACCAAAACCAGTCCAGATTAGCCTCGTGTCTCTAACTTCCAAAATATGTTTCAGGATGTGTTTCCCGCAAAATGGGAGTTGCTAAGGGTTGCTGGGGAGCTGTATGTCAGTGACTCAGTGGCCTTGTTCAGAGAAGTGTGTGTGTGTGTGTGTGTGTGTGTGTGTGTGTGTGTGTGTGTGTGTGTGTGTGTGTCTCAAGCCAAGCCAGGACTGACTTTACTTACCCTTCACTTGCCTACCTCACCGAGACGCCCTCAGCACCCTGGCAAGCACAGGGCTGTCTGCTCTGAGTACAGTGGCAGGACACATCCTTCAAGCCTGCCATTTCCGGGTGTCCTCTCTGTGCCCGGGACCCTGGCTACATTCTAATGGATTCTCAGCCGATTATCCCAGCACTGTCAGAAGAAGTGCTTTGCTCAGTCCCGGGTGGCAGCCTGGCCCTGGCCATTCTTGTTAGATGGCCCACATAAAGCTGCCCCGTCACTCCTGGCGGGACACAAGCCCTTTCCCTCTCCTTTGCACAGGTGGACGGCATTCTGAAAACTGTGCTCCGGGACGAGATCATTGCTTGGCATAAAAAGACCCAGGAAGACACTTCCTCCCCGTTGTCGGCCGCCGGGCAGCCCGAGAACATGGACAGCCAGCAGCTGGTCTCCCTGGTTCAGAAAGCCGTCACTGCCATCATGACCCGCCTGCACAACTTGGCCCAGTTCGATGGCGGGGAAAGCAAGGTGAACACCCTGGTGGCCGCTGCCAATAGCCTGGACAACCTGTGTCGCATGGACCCTGCCTGGCACCCATGGCTGTGACCTCAGCTGTCACCTCACCCGGAATGTGAAATGTGCCTCTCAGCCTCTGAGCCCATGGCTGTTGAGACCTCGCTCTGCCTTGTTACCCACTTTATTTAGTTACTTTCCCAGTAGTTTGTGTGTGGAAGAGCTTGAGATTTGTCCTGAAGGGAGCCCCCTGCACACCAAGTGGCCAGGCTGTTAGAGATGGCAGAGCCCAGCTAAGCAGCTTCTGAGATGCTTTTTAGTTTACCGATTCCCAGGCTGGGATTGCCTCTTGTGGTACTCCTGCCTCAGTGTGACGGGCAGATTGAAGAGGTCCCTACATCCCCTTAACTTCCAGAAACTACACCTCAGAGCAGTTGCGTGCTGTGCACAGACCTTCAACGGGGTCCAGGAAATCCACAGTGTTAGAGAAGCAGGAATCAGGAGCAGACAGACAGACAGGCTTCCTCCTCTCAGCACAGATGGTCGGTCACTCTGTCTATCACTGGCTCTGGGAATCTCACTAAGTCTCAGTGAGCCCGCATCACCTGCGGGGAAAGCTGCACTTGACCTCATGGATTCTGATTCAGCTGGGCAGAAATGGAACTGTGGAGGCCAGCAGGCCAAGCTTGCACATTTGACGCTGGCCTGTTGGCTATCTTTTAGAAATTTACTATCATTGTACCAGGAAAAGAAAACAAAAAACAAACAAACAAACAAAAAAAAATCATTTTGTTTTTCCTTCCTAACTTCAAAAGAAAGCGGTGAAAGTTTGTCCCTTTTAGTCTCTGTTATGTTGACATTTTTATAAATCTGAGCATTGAGAAGGTTCTAGCTAAATTTGTACAGTGTGATTTTTTTTTTTTAGAATAAATATTTTACAAAAGTATTTGTTGTCACCTGTTTTTGTGTTAGCATGTTTCTGTGTGTCATCTGGACAGAGTGGTGTGTGGCTTCTAGATGATGGTGCATGCTGCTGTGCGGACACAGTGGCCATGGGCACAGGTGGGTGAGGGCTGGGCTCCCAGGGTCAAAGCAAACCAGCCTGTTTAAAGCCAGGCGGTAGGAATGCCAGTCCTGACTTGGGCAGTGTGCCAGGCCTGTCCATGTTCATCCTGCTGTCTGTACCCATCTCTGTGGCCCCTGTTGGATGCTCGGCTGGCTTTCAGTATCCAGTCTCAACCCTGGCCAGGTCCTCCATTTTGGGAAAGCAGTATGAACCAATGTACCAGCGGACACGAGACAGGCCTAAGCACACAGCTGTGACGTCGGCATGACACAGGACGTGTCCTCCTACTTAAACACAGGCTGAGTTGAATCTAAAGGAGTTTGACGTTGACAGGTGCCAACTTTCTACGAGGACTCTGCACAGCTGCTTTTGACATGTGGGGGTGGGTAGACACAGCCCCTTCTTGGCCTTGGACTCTCATCTACCTTCCCAGTGTCCCCAGCTTACAGAGACTGTCTCTTGAAGCTGAGCTTACCCTAGTCTGAGAAGTCAAGTCTGAGGAACGCAGCCTCCTGGTTGCCGCACACCTCAGCATACAGCCGGACTGACTGACCTGGCTACGAGCTCCTCGGCGGCTGGTTGGCCCCAGTAGCCTCTTAGTGTCTTTGTACCCATCCCCAGTCCTTGGGCTCTGTGGGACCTCAGTCGAAGAGAGGGATGGCTCTGCACATTACAGAAAAGGAATTGCCTGCTCAGAGAGGCCGAGGAGCCTTCCCAAGGTCCCAGAGCCAGCCCTGCAACAAGTGAGATTGTACTTCAACCTGCTGAACTCCATCCCGCTGAGCTGCCCCCTGGATTACTGACGGACTGAGGCCGAGGGGCAGCATGGTATCTGTCGGACGTTCCTGCTGGTTCTTCATGGCCACCTATGCTCCTCAGTTTCCGGAGAGTTGTTCCCTTGTTGAGAAAGTGTCTTAGATACTGAAATAGCGGGAGTTGATGGCGGGTGATGACATCAAGGTCATCCTGCTGCACCAGGCTTGAATAGTGAAGCAGCCCTTGATTCTCCCCCTGCCAAAGCTAGTCTAGAAGCAGTGTTACTGGGGAGGAAGAGGCCTGAGGTTCCCTGCCAGGCTCAGCCATGCCATCCCTCTGGATTGCCTCTGCCCTCTGCTGGCAACCAACATTACAGACATGGTCAGGACAGGAAGGGGTCTTTCCCAGTAAATGCCCAGACCAAGAATAAATGAGGGTCTCACAACAGGAGACCCAGGATGCCATTGTGACATGAGCCAAGGTATTCTCAGCCCAATGTGGTAGTGATATCTGGAGTTGTGCTCAAGAGTGTCTGTTCAGAATTGATAGAGGTCACATGTATAGAGGACTACCATTTTGAGGTAAGTTAAAATTTTGTGTGTGTGTGTGTGTGTGTGTGTGTGTGTGTGTGTGTGTGTGTGTAAATGTGTAAGAGTTCTTTCCTTCTTAAAGATGGTCTTCTATAGCCCGGGCTCGTCTCAGTTTTGCTATATAGCTGAGGATAATCTTAAGTTCTGATCATCTGCCTCCAACTCCCAAGTGCTGGGACCAAATGCACTTTGTATCGCTGTGCCCGTTTATGATGCTCTGGGAATCAGACAGACCCAGGGTGCTGTGCACACTTGGAAAGTGCTCTTCTCCAGTCCTGCCCAAGCCTTCAATTGATTTATTAAGACAGGATTTTGCTTTAGCTCAGGTTGACCTGGAACTTACTGTGTGGCCAGCCATTCAAGCTGACTTGAAGCAATTCTTCTGCCTCAGTCTCCATGGTCTGAGAGTAAGTATTTAATTTTGATGTGTTTTATATTTTTGTCCCATTTTGAGTAAACACATATATCTGGTCTAAGGTAAGTATGCAGCTTAATTCTTTTGCATGTGTATATTATTTTCCCAACACCATTTCCTTATGACTTTTTTTTTTTTTAAAGTTTTGCAACTGGCAGTCAACTGATGGTGTTTGTGTATGTAAACTGAGTCCGGTATACTTCTATTCTGTGGGATATTCCTTTACACTTACACTGTGTGAATATACGTTGCTGTGATTGGGTTAATAAAAAAGCCGACTGGCCAGTAGCTGGACAGGTTTCTAACATTTGGTGTGTAGTTTTCACATTTGGGAGTTTTTCAGTTTTTCTTCTATGGCTAGTTTCTAGATTTTTCCTATTTATGATTGTGAAACATGCTAGGACTTGAGTGTGTGTGGGGGGCGGTTGTAGCACATGTGGGTGTCAGAAGACTGCTTTCAGGAAGTGGTTCCTCCTCCTGCCATGTGGGACCTGGGAGTGGAACTCAAGTTGTCAGACTTGGCGGGAAGTGCCAAGCCACCTCACCAGCCCATGCCTCCAGCCTTGTAAGGTTTCAGATTTGTTCTGTGGCCTAACACCTGGTTGGCCCCACGTAATATTTGAGGTGCCCTTGGGAAAAAATGTGTTGTGAGTAAGGTTGTGCCTCCATGGTAGAGCGCTTGCCTAGCATGCATGAAGCCTTGAATTCAATCTCCAGTCCTGCAAAACACAAAAGATACACACATATACACAGACACTGTGCTGCTTCTAAGTAGAGCCAGCGTTGTGTGTCTGGCCCACTTGCCTATGGTGTTCAGGTCCTCTACCCTCACCCCTGCACCCTGCTGTCTCTGCTGAAGACAGGCTGTGTGCCAGAACTGTTTCTCCCTCCCTTCTGCCACGTCTTCTGATAGTTAAGAGTGATGTTTAGTGTGAGCTTGAACAGTGTCTCTGGTTAACTGAGTTGGTGTTCTGTAATGTCCTTTGATTCCTGTTAGCCTTGGCATAGATCTCTCCCCCCCCACACACACACACTTCTTCACCATTTAAATAGAATCCTTTTATTTCATTCTGAGGGTCTGAGGGTCCTTAGATCTGATGGGCTTCTCTTCTAGACAGAAGAACGCAGCTGCATCCCGGTTCTTACTTTGTTTTTAATGCATTCTGCTGTTCTGTGTCTTTGGAGGGGTTCAACCCATTTACATTTAAAGTGATGACTAACAGGAAGGCCTATGCTGTGGTTTGTCTTCACTGTCTCTCCTTCGTGGCTTGTCTTTCATTGCTGCCTTTCTGTGAGGGTCAGTGATCGGCTTTGTAGTGACACATTGTTTGGATCCCTCATTTCTATCGACATAAGTCTTATAAATACTTTCTAAAAATATGTTGTCTCTTTTTTCATTAAAAAAAAATTATGGTCAGGTGGTGGTGGCGGTGGCGGTGGCGGCGGCGGCGGCGGCGGCAGCGGCGCACGCCTTTAATTCCAGCACTTGGGAGGCAGAGCCAGGCGGATCTCTGTGAGTTCGAGGCCAGCCTGGTCTACAGAGCGAGATCTAGGACAGGCACTAAAACTACACAGAGAAATCCCGTCTCAGGAAAAAAAAAATGTGCATGGGTGTTTTGCTTACATGTATGTCTGTACACCACATGCATGCAGTACCCTTGGAGGCCAAAAGGTGGCATCAGATCCCCTGGCACTGGAGTTACAGATGGCTGTGAACTGGCATGTGGGGAGAGAACCTGGGTCCTCTGCAAGGGCAGCCAGTGCTTTTAACCACTGAGCCAGCTGCCTCTCCAGTCAACATGTTTTCTCTTAGTATCCTAAAATTAGGACAGTCTGATTTGAATCTCTGCCATGTTGAATCCCATACAAGAACTTTACGCTTTACAAATGTCTGCCCCGTCTCATTTTGTAAATATCAAAAGTTGCAGCTTTGAGGGGCTGGAGAAATGAGTAAGAGTGGTTGCTGCTCTAACAAAGGACCAGAGTTCCATTCCTAGGCAGCTCACAACACCTGGAACTCCAGCTCCAGAGGATCAGACCCTCTCTCCATGCCCCACAGAGGAATAAATAAAAATAAACCCCTGCTTTTTCCCTTTCTTTTTGTTTTGTTTTGTTTTTGAGACAGGGTTTCTCTATGCAGTTCTAGCTTTCCTGGAACTCACTCTGTAGACCAGGCTGGCTTCGCACTCAGAGATCTGCCTGCCTCTGCCTCCCGAGTGCTGGGATTAAAGGAATGCACCACCACTGCCTGGCAAACCCCTCCTTTTGAAAAATCACACCTTTGTGTGTTGTTCACTCACACAGTATAGACTTACTGTTTTTGATGTGTTTTGTCTTTCAAGTCATGTAGGAAAATGTGGCCTGTTACTAAAGCATCCTTATCTTCAGGATTCTGTTTGCGCGCACACTTGGGGAGATGCCTCTTTACACAGCTCCCACTGCTAGTGCCCTCTCTCACGCTAAAGGTCTGACTCCTTGTAAGGTAGTGCCAGTGGCCAGGAAGTCCTCCCTGGTCTTCGTCATTGTTTAAATCTCAGAACGTCCCAATTTTCCTCATTTTGTCAGTTGGCAGTTGTTTATCGCTTTTAATCCTTCTTCCACGGCTTATTGAGAAATTGCTTGTATCTCACCAAGCATGCCTTTCCATGGCAGCTTGTTCTTGTTCTGCTTCCAAGGTTTTCCCTTTGCCTGTGGTGCCGTCAGTTATCACAACATCTGGGAGGCAGAAGCAGAAGAACCATAAGTTCACAGCTGACCCATCATAGCAAGAACCAGTCTCATACCTTTTGGTAGACTTTTTTTGCCAACATATATAACTGTTGTGTGACAGAACTTTTCATGGGTAGATGCAACACACAGACACAGATACACACACACACACACACACACACACACACACACACACACACACACACGTCTATTCACCCCAGAGAGGGAACACATGAAAGACAAAAGTATGGATACTACCAAAGTACACTTTGGTGAATGAATGACTTTTATTGGGGTTATGTCTTAACAGCAACTCTTAAAAAGAAAAACGTTTCACTGGGGCTGGCTTACAGTTTCAGCAGTTTAGTCTATCATCATGGTGGGGAAGCTTGGCCGCATGCAGGCAGATACAGTGCTAGAGAGGTAGCTGAGAGTTCTACATCTTGATCTGCAGGCAGCGAATACTGTCCCACAAAGCCTAGCCTGAGCGTAGGAGACCTCACAGCCTGCCTCCACAGTGACACACTTCTTCCAACAAGGCCACACCTCTAATGGTGTCACTCCCTATGGGCCAAGCATTCAAACACAGTGAGTCTATGGGGGCCATTCCTATTTAAACTATCTTGTTACTTACAGGAGCAGAAATGACTCAAAGACTTCTGAATCACCAAGGCCCACCCCAGCATGGGTGACAGCTCACAAAGCTGGGAACCTGGAGCACACAGCACAGCCTGCAGACTCAACAGTTTGGAGAGCATCCTTTTCAATTGACTCAGTTGATCTACACCTCTTCCAGGCTACTGGGCAGGTTTCTGTTTCTTCCAGGCAGCTGGTTTGGTCTCAAGAGTCTTCTTTGTAGCTTTGATTGTCTGAATGTGTTCTTTGCAGTTCAATTTTACTTAATCCAAGAGGGACTCTCAGCTTTTATTGTTTACTATGGCAGGGAGGAGCCTAGCGAATCTGATCAGTTTCAGGGACTTCCTGAAGCAATATTGAATTGTTTACCTTCTTATGTAAGGAACTTCTCTGCTGGGTGGAATGCTTCAATCTTGGAGGAAACCTACACAATGATAACACATGCATGCTTCTTCCTTTTTCCTTTATGTGTTCATGCCTACTTGTCTGTCTGTGCGCTTCATGCATGCAAGGTTTGCCAAGGGGATGCCAGATGCCAGGTCCTCTGGAACTGGAGTTACTGGTAGTTGTGGCCAGATAGAGGTGCTAGGTACAGAACTTGGGTCCTCTTAACTGCAAAGCCATCTCTCTAGCCCCCACATTTCTGCTTTGACTTTGTCCCTCAACAGTCAGATGATGTGGGTTTGTGTGGGGTTCCTTGAGTTCATTTTTCCTGGAGTTTGCTGATCATGACTCTTCTCAAATAGGGCAGTTAGGGACCTTGCTTCCTGCATTCTTCTGGGGCTCGCATAATACGTATTTAGTCCACTTGATTGTGTTCTTTCAATCCCTTGAACTCTGGTGACTTCTGCTTTTCTTTTCTTTTTTTAAGGTGGGGTCATTCTTTTTTCATTTGGCCCTCCTACATAATTTCAGATGAACTGTCCTGAGACCCACTGGTTCTGCCTTCTGTGGTTTAAGTCTACAGTTGAGCCCTATGGTCGATGGCTCAGTTCCCAGCAATCAGACAAGCACTTTGAGCATCTTAAACACCTTTGGGGGGGGTTGGGGATTTAGCTCAGTGGTAGAGTGCTTGCCTAACAAGCGCAAGGCTCTGGGTTCAGTCCTCAGCTCCGGGGTAAAAAAAAAAAACACCCTTTGGTTTTAGATTTGCTTTTTATTTTGTTGTTGTTGTTTTGTTTTGTTTTTTTTTGAGATAGGGTCTCTCTGTGTAGTTTTGGTGCCTGTCCTGGATCTCACCTGTTGACCAGGCTGGCCTCGAATTCACAGAGATCCGCCTGCCTCTGCCTCCCGAGCGCTGGGATTAAAGGCGTGCGCCACCACTGCCAGCTGCTTTTTACTTTTTATTATGTGTCTGCACATATGTGCACAGGTGCCCCTGGAGGCAAAGCATCCCCTTGGAGCTGGAGTTAAGGTGGTCATGAGCCACCAAAGTGGGTGCTGGGATCCGAATTAGGTTTCTCGAGAATGGAAAGAATTCTTTACCACTGAGCCATCGCTCCAGCTCTGTCTTGACAGTTTGTAAAGATTATTATTTTTTAGTTGACATAAAATTGTATGTATCTTAGCCAGAGAGCTGGTCAGTGGTTAAGAGCATTTACTGCTATTGGAGAGGACCAGCAACCATACCAGTGACACAAAGCCACTGTGACTCCAGCTCCGGGAGTTCTCACACCACAGGCCTCTGTGGGCACTTACACTTACACGCACACACATCCATAACGGGACCTATGGGGGTCCTGCCCCTCGATAGTCCTCTTCCAGGGCCCGGGAAGAATCTACAACCAGCTGATAATTAATCTACTCTTTAAAAACAAAACTCTTTAGTCCATACACTTTATTCTTCTGAGTCAGTTCTCTCTCTACACAGCTTCTACTCTGTTCTCATGCCTGGCTCCTTTCTTGCCTGATTTCTCTCTACATTTATCTGCTGTTTCTCTTCTTTTCTCGTGCCTGGCTCCTTTCTTGCCTGACTTCTCTCAGCATCTATCTGCTGTCCCCTCTAAGTTCTATCTTAATTCTCTCATCTTACTTCCACCCCATCTAGGTTCTCACCCATCTAGTTCTTTCCCATCTTAGCTCCCCTCTCATCTCCTTGTCTCTCATCTGGCTCTTCCTCATCTTCTATCTCGTTCCTCTAGTCTTCTCTTTAGCCCTTCAGTCTAGTTCTTCCCCATCTCAGCACGTTCCTCTCCAGCTCTTACCCATCCAGTCCTTCCATTCTCTTTTCTCTTCCCGTCACCCCAGCCTCTCCATGGGGTCTTAGCCGCTTCTCCCTTCAGTCAGTCCTCGGTGTGCCCACATCCCCTCACCCCACTGTCCACAGTCCTCCTCTGTAGCTGTCACCAAGCCTTGCTTACTCGTTTTCAACAGCTGAGCTGTGCCTCAGGCTGTTCAGGTTAGACGTAGATCTAGTTTCCTTAGGTCGCAGCAGGGAACCAGGACTAGACCACAGCTTCCTGCAATCCACACCAGGCCAGCGAGGTCTGGGGACAATGGCATGTAAAAATTAGGCAATTTCCTACTATTTTTTTCTTTTTCTTTTTCTTTTTTCTTTTTTTTTTTTTTTTTTGGTTTTCCGAGACAGGGTTTCTCTGTGTAGCTTTGCGCCTTTCCTGGAGCTCACTTGGTAGCCCAGGCTGGCCTCGAACTCACAGAGATCTGCCTGGCTCTGCCTCCCGAGTGCTGGGATTAAAGGCGTGCGCCACCACCGCCCGGCCCCTACTATTTTTTTAATTGTACATTTATTTGGGGGAAGGGATGTGCTTGCCAAGGCATGTGTGGGGGTGGTCACATGAACTTGTGGGAGTCAAGGTTTTCTCTGCCAAGTGGGTCGGTCCCGAGGATCTAACTCTGGCCACCCCGTCGGCCCCTTCCTGCTCTGTGAGCTTCGGCTCCTCTTGGTTGTGTTTGTTTATTGCTACACATCTCCAGCCGGTTTCCGGAGTACCTAGGGGAGATGTTTAGTCTTCTCTAGTTGGTCATCTGTGTTCTTGTCTAGGACCATTTGAGAGTCTAAAGTGTCGTCCACCATATTGCTGACGCCATTCCCTAGACATTTTATTTTGTGTGTGTGTGTGTGTGTGTGTGTGTGTGTGTGTGTGTGTGATGTAGATGTGGGTGCATGTGCACGTGTAGGTCAGAAGACAGTGCTGGACCTCAGCTGCAATCCTCACGACACCACCTCACTACCTTCAAAACGGGGACTCTCACTGGTGTGGGGCTCACCCAGTAGGCTAGGCTGCCTGGCCAGTGAGTCCCAGAGGTCTGCTGTCAGGGCACCCCTAGTGTTGGGATTGGAAGCACATCTGTGAGGCCCTGCACTTTATGTAGGGATGGAAGTCGGGTCCTCGTGCACAGGAGGCAACCGCTTCACTGTCTCCTCAGCCTAGACATGATATTGTTAATATCCTGTTATTTTCATGAAGTTTAATGTATAAAAGTATGAAGTTTAGAAAATGATTCATTTAATGTATGTGAGTGTTTTGCCTGCATGTATGTGTGTTCACCATGTGTGTGCCTGGTGCCTGGAAGGTCAGATGAGGTAACTGGATCCCCTGGAACTAGAGTTAAATATGGTTGTGAACCACCACCATGTGGGTGCTGGGAACCAAACCCACCACCATGTGGGTGCTGGGAACTGAACCCTACTCCTTTGCAAGAGTAGTCAGTGCTCTTAACCACTGAGCCATCTCTCCAGCCCCAAAGGGTAAATTTTAACATGACAAACTACAATTTATTTAAGTAAGTATATTTGTCATAAAAGTAGACTGAGTTGGGGGCTGGAGAGATGGCTCAGTGGTTAAGAGCACCGACTGCTCTTCCAGAGAACCCGAGTTCAATTCCCAGCACCCACATGGCAGCTCACAACTGTCTGTAACTCCAGTTCCAGGAGACCTGACACCCTCACACAGATATACATACAAGGAAAACACGAATGCACATAAAAATAAATACATGTTTTTTAGAAACATAGACCGAGTCCAGCCTTGAGATTACAGAGATGCACTATGAGGAACCTGCAAAGTCCAGCTATAGCCAAAAGCACCAGGGACCGGCAGCCATCGTCTCCCATCCTGCTGGGGAGAAAAAAGGAAAAAAAAAATCACCTCGTAAAATTCCTTTTAAATAAAGTGTATTTGTAAAGTGAGCCCCAAAGAATTATAATTGTTGCTCAGTTGCCATTTGAGCCTTTAGATAACAACTTAGCTGCCAACATTAAACTAAATGAGGAAAATAATCCAAATCGCTAAGAGGAGAAACAGGAAGTCGCTGTTTCCAGGCGAAGAGAAAGAACTCATTAAGTAACAAAACAAAAAGTCTGTTCTTTCCACAGCTAGAAATCAGAGAGGATGGAAATAGTTCCCTTTTTAAAACTTACTGTATATTCTGTATATTCTCAGTAACACCAGTCAAAGCCAGAGAGGACAAAAGCCAGGTCATTGTCGAATATAAGAAATTATTGGCGGGCCGGTGAGACAGGTCAGTGGCTAAAGGTGCGTGCTGCTCAAGCCTGGCACTCGCGTTTGATTCCCAGATTTCCAGCGGCAGGAGAGAACTGAAGGCAAGAAGTTGTCCTCTGGCCTCCGAGTGCACTCTGTGGTCTGCCCTCTGCCCTCATCTACATAATAACAATACACAATAACAGTAATAACAACACACTTTTAAAAGGAAATAATTAGTGGGCTAGAGAGATGGCTCAGAGGTCAAGAGTACTTGTTGCTCTTGCAGAAGGCCTGGGTTTGGTTCCCAGCACCCACATAAGGGCTCACAACTATTATAACTCCATTTCTAGGAGATCTAATGTTTTAGGACCTCTGAGGGCACATCATACTTGCAGGCAAAATAGTCATACCCATAAAGTGAGTAGATTATATTTTTAAAAGGGCAATTATTAGGGCTGAATACGTAGTAGAAGGCTTTACTGCACACATGAAGCCCTGGGTTACATCTTCAGTCTCCCGCCCCCCACCACACAGGTAATCTTGGGTGTTGGTGCTTACCTTCCACCTTGTTCCAGACAGTCTCCTGTTTGCTGTTGCAGATGCCATGTGAGCTGGCCCACACATTTCCCAGCATTCTCCAGTCTCTACCCCTCATCTCTACAGGAGCACCTTGTTTACAGGCACGTGTTGTGTCCAACTTTTATAGGGGTCCCAGGGATTCAAACTCAGATCCTCACACTTGTGTGGCATGTGCTTTATAGTGACATCATTTCTTCAGGAACTTCATTTTCTATCGTTTTTTCTGATTGTGGTTAAATGATTTGTTTGCGGTTGTGTGTACATGTATGCATGCGTGCATGCACACACCTGCCAGTCTGCCTGCCGGCTGCCACGTGTGTGCTAGTGCCCACAGAGGCCAGAGAGGGCATCAGAAACCCTGGAGATGGAGTTAGAGGTGCTTGTGAGCCACCTGATTGGGTTCTGGGAACTGATCCTCTGAGGCCATCTCTCCAGCCTGTTTGGGAACTTCTAAAAACACATTTAAGGGTACTGGTGACTTCACCTTTCTTCAGACCCTTCCTTTGGTATATATTTACTTTCTGCTGCTGACATGGGGTCTAGCTATGTAGCTCAGGATGGCCTGGCCTTCACTGTGCAGCCTTGGCTGTCCTCCAGCTTGTCATCCCATGTGCAAGTTTCAGGTGCTGGAATCACAGCTAAGGGTCACCGTGCTCAGACTGCTTTTAGCCTACTTAGGTTTTACCCTACCATACTGGTATCTTCAGAAGTCCCTTCCCCGGACCTGAGGCTCCTCCGTTTCCTCACATAGCTGCTGCCCCCTAGGCAAGTTCCCATGGCCATCCATGTCTTCTCCAAAGACCCCCAGCCCTTCCCTGGCCCTTGCACAGGGCTCCAGCTGATCCCAGTGTGGTTCAGCTCTCGCTGCAGCATGGCTGAGCCGGGACTCGGCAGGACTGGCATCGCCGTTGCCTGCTGGGACCTGCCGCTCAGTCCTGCTTGGCCCTGCCTGCTGTTCCCTTCTGTGCAGTGTGCTCGTCCACAGGTGTCTCCTCCCCTTTGGCTTCTGACTGCAGCTGCTTCCCTGCGGCTAGAGCCCGGGTCTGCAGCCTTAGAATGTCTTCTGCAGTTAGTGTACCTTCCAGTGAGTTCTGGGAACTGAACTCTAGGCGACACCAGGTGTGTCTTAGGGCTTCTCCCACGACAGCTCAATGTGCTCCTTCACACACTACCCTTTTGGCTTTCCAGATGAGGTTTTGCTGTATAGACCAAGGTAGCCGTGTTTTTTGTTTTGAGTCAGTGTCCACAGTGTAACTCAGGCTGGCCTCAGACTCAGATCCACCTGCCTCTGCCTCCTGGGTGCTGGCATCAAAGGTGTGAGCTGGTTTCTCACCCTTAAAAGGCCAACACTTACTGAATATTTACTAGACACTGTAGTAAATGCTTCAGGGCCACTTAAAAAAAAAACGTGTGTGTGTGTGTGTGTGTGTGTGTGTGTGTGTGTGCGCCACGGTGCACATCTAAGAACAACTTTTCTTTCGCTGAGGGATTGGGGGATTGAACTCAGGTTCAATCAGGCTATGCAACCAAGCATGTTTACCCACAGCCATATCATTTGGCCCAACATTTTGGTTTCCTTCCTTCCTTTCTTTCTTTAGATAGTATGTAGCTCAGGCTAGCCTGAAACTCTCTATGAAGCTAAGGATGACCTTGAATTCCTGATCATCCTGTCTCCACTTCCCTCATGCTGGGATGACCTGTACCACTGTTTTTGTACAAAGCTAACTGGTGTGGCATCTTCTCTCCAGAACAGACACTTTGCTGACATCATGAGTGACGAAAATGAAATTTCAGTCACCATCTCCCACAGCCCTGAGGGACCTGGACCTGGGCATGCTGGAGTCCCCAGTGCTGTCAACACCTGACACTCGGTCCCATGACTAGAGTGATGTTTAGCACCAAGCTGGGCAGGCAGGTAAGAACATCTGCAAAAGGGCAGGCCATCGTGGGTAGAGGTAGCAGACGGGATCAGGTCACCCAACCTGTCCCCTCCTGTGGCAGCCGAAGTGCCCATCGAGGCTGCAGGAAGCAGAAAGAGGGGTGGCATGGGAAGGGCATTATGGGTCATTGTGGCACCTTGGGCCACATCCTGGGTGCTCGGATGGGGCAAGGTCTAATCGCCCTGCCTGCCAACACCAAGTGGGACAGCAGGGAGGGGGTGCCAGAGCGGGGGACTGAGGGTGGACTAGGGGCCCCAGTGGCTGGGGAACTGGCTCAGTCTGGTATGAAAAGTGAAAACTAGTCTGGGTGGAGGACGGCAGACAGGCAGTGTAAGTGTACGGCTTCCCCAGGACACCTACCCTGGCCCTGCACGAGGCCCCGAGTCAACAGGAAAGCCTGTGCATGTGCTCTGCGGCCAGGCTTGCTCAAAGCTCGGGGCTGAGTGTCTCCCCTCTACAGGCAACTGTAGTCACTTGGCTTTTCAGGAACAGTGACCCAGTCATCTCCAGCTGTGAACTGGAGGCCCAAGACCCCTCAGTGGCTGAAGACACTGCCCTCAGCATTCCCTGGTAGGTGGGGGAGAACAGGTGTAGATATGGCAAGTGACACCAGCCAGCCACCGTCCCTTGAGATGCTCTGACGAAGCAAGTGTCTGAAAGCTGTGTTCTGTGTTCCACTTGTTCCTGTGCTGAAGTTCCAACCTTTGCGACAATGGACAGGTGAGCCCCCAGGAGGGGACTGGCTCCTGAGGTGGAGCCCTCGTGGGAGACCTCAGGGCCCTTTATTCCTGCTGCTGTGTGAGTATAGCAAGGAGGCATCACTGAGGACGACGATGTGGGTGTGAGGCCTCCCAAAGATGCAGATCTGTCCGGGAGGGAAATCTGTTGTGCACAAGCCACACCGCCTGCAGTGTTTTTTTTACAGAGACGGAAGAGCCCAAGACTCTTCTGGAAAGGAGCAGAGTTCTAACTGCGAGCAGCTGCGACCCACACAGCACTTCCTGGGTAATCCGTGTCGTGACACCGAGGAGGGGAGCGTCACCGCAGAGGCAAAGAAGTGGTATCTTTGACTTGGGACAAGTTTACCACCATGATGAACTGTCTTAATAGTTTTATGAGAAGCATCTGCAGTAGGAAGGGTCCTCAAAAGTTAACCCAGGGCATGTTGACCCAGGGTTTCTAGCAGACTGTGAGACGGACTCCAGCAGATGTTTGTGCACTCTTGTTCTGGGCAGCCTTACTCTAAATAGCCAAAAGCAGAGTGTGCAAGGAATTGGCTCGCCAACTGCTGTGGCCGCCAGAGCGGTGACCGGGGAAGGCAGTGTCCATCTCCAGTCCGAGGTGGCCGGACAGACTCGACTATACTTTCTGTGGAAGCCCTGCTGTTTCCACTTGTTCCCCCAAATCCTAGCTCTGCCTCTTTTCCTCAGAGGCTGGGCCAACTGCGGGTGAGACTACATACATCAGAATCGTTTTACCACATCAAACTCACAGATGCCAAAAAAAAATGTAAAGTCGTGAGTTTATTGCATATGTAACAAAATGAACCTGACCTCCCGGGTCCAGCCTGCTCTACAGTCAACGTTTTGTGTTTCCAGCTGGTTCCACAACTGCATTAAATAGAACTAGCGTTTCTTTAAATACTTCCGATTCGGACATAAAACAGAACATTAGTGTACAACTCTCACAAGGAAATGGGCAATAAAAACTGGGAGAGCAGCTAGGGTGGCAGCAGCACGTCAAACAGGACCTTACAAAATAAATTAGAATACATTATAAACACATTTTAAAAAGCCACACTGTTTCAGAAGGCTGCCATGTGGCCCCCACCTGGCTGCAGGAGGGTGGGTGGGGCGTTTTCTCTGCGGAAGGTCAGTCCAGGGTCCACCCATGCTGAACTTGACCGTGTGGCCAAGCCAGTGTAGGGCTCAGCATCCCATCCTGTGGCAGACTCTCCTAACAGAAAGCAAGAGGCTGGGACCCACTGCCACCCACCCCGTCGCTGCAGCCTGGCACTTCTGAAGCACTGTGGAGCAGAGTGGTGTTCGCTGCGTCCCTGAGTGTGGCTGCTGGCCGCTGGTGAGGGGAGCCTGGAGAGCTGGGCTCCTGAAGCATCTGGGTGACATGGCAACGGTGGATCATCTGGGGCCACCAGGAGGGGTGACAATCGAGATCTTACGTGAAAGGGCTTCATCCAGACCCAAAGCAGGGCAACAGGAGCTCTGCCGTGGGCCGGCCACAGTGTCCTTTGAGGAGCTTCAGAAGGGCCTAACCATGGTAGACAGACAAGGAGGTGCAGCGGTACCAACAAAGGACGGTGCTGCGAGGACAGATGAACTGGGGGAGGCTGTGACACTCAGAACCGGCAAAGGGGGGAACCCACAGGCAATGCCTGTGGAGACTTAGAAGCCTTAGTGGGTGGTCTATGTGCCTGCTACCAGTCAGCCCAAGGGCCCCACCTGCATCTTCCTCAAAGGACACCTGACACGGGACTCCTAAGGCTTGTCCCCATCACTCCAACTCACACTCCGGCAGCACATCTCCAAAGCACAGGACCCTGGTTTCCTTCATCGCTGCAGACTGGCACAGTGCGACAGCAACAAGCAGGGTTTCCAGTCTCCAGAGACCGTCACTCTGCGGGGTCTGGCTGGTTCCCATGGACTGGCTGCAGCTAAGGGCACAGGCTTCCTCACACTTTTCAATACTCTGAGTCACGAGGGAGCTGGGTTTTGAACCCCCTCGGAAGCATTAAGGTAGATGAAATACAGAAGCCCTACCGGGGCAAGGCAGAAAACTGAGAGACTGGTAAGGCCCCAGTCTGGCCTGGAGGGTGGGACGGATTCCGGTTTTGTGCAGTGAGGTCTACCAAGCATCCTTTCTGTCCCCAACCGCAAACCCTAGAGTTTGGCTGACTCAAACTCTGCTGTACCAGTGGCCACCGAGCTGGGTAAACCTCTTGGGGTAGGGTGTGTATGATCTGTGAATCCAGCCTCCCCAGTCACTTGGGAACTGCTTCCGGAGCAAGCTGGACAGAAGCAGCAGGAAAAGGAGAGAAGACACTTCCCATCCCTAGCCTGAGGGTAAGCAATGAAAAGAACACAAAAGCCAAGTGGCCCAACAGGACCTTTCTCATCATCCCACACACAACTTGAACTCATGGCTGAACCTGAACCCCGGTACCAATGAAATGTCTTGCTAATGAATTACCCTGTTCTTGCCCCCACCACAAACAAAAATGACAAAACCACACACGGACTATCGGCTGCTGCTCTGCCTTCCACCAGAGTTCAGCTGCCTGAATCCAGCCCCTCTGTTGAAAGAATCACCGCTTCTGAACACTTGTGCAAATTGGAAATGGTGTTAAAGACATGGCGTTAGGCTGGCTTTGGCCTTGCTCATCAGAAGACGAAGACTGAGCAAGCAAATTAAGGAGAACTGTTAGTATCACCATTGCCACTGGGGAGGAGGGCCATGTCGGGAGGTAGAGCCCCCGCCCTGTTACACAGGCTCCATCACACCCTGCTTTGTGCATAGCACCAACCCTGGGGAGCTGCATCAGGGGACCCCAGGTCAGCGGCCTCTCCTGCTGTCCCATCCAGTGGCTGTGGTGACAACAGTGTTCTGTTAGTTTAGCTCTTAGCAATCCCCATGTCAAAGTCCATTAGCATATCAGGACAGCCAGGAGCCTCCGGACCCTGGCACAGGAGTCTAGCTGGACCCGGGGGGATCTGAGCCTGGTTTTGGTCATTCTCTGATTAGCTCCATGACGTGTGACAATTTCAGACTGAATAGAGAACACAGCAGATGGGACTTTTAAAGATTTCCCCCTGTGCAAAACCATCTTTTTCGGCCAAGATACCCTGAAAAGAAATCCCTGGGCCTCCAGTGAAGGCTGCTCCAATTCCTTTACCTCTCAAAGGGGAAACACATTCTGCCTCGAGCTCCCCGCCTTGGTGGAATTCCAGCAAGCATACACTGTGCAGTTATTTCCTGCTTAGAAATCCACCTGCTATCTGGACACGCTGCTAGCTGGATGTCTGGAATTTGAGCTTAGTAAGCTGTCGGCAGCTGCTGAACTTGAAGAGGGCCTTGAGGCTGCACTGAGAGGGAGAGCTGGTACAGAAACCATGCAAACCCTCAGGGGCCCGGCTTGGCTCTGACCATGCCCACTATGCCAAGGAGGCTGAGGGCGAACCCTGGCTGCGTTTTATTGGATGGGTGATGGAAGGGTGGGCGAACTATAATAAAGGAGGGATAAGTGGGTGGGAGCCACCTATTAAAGTCCCCTGGCTTGCCCTCCCCACAGGAGGAGGGAGACGAGCCTTTTCCCTCAGGTTTCTGGAATCTCAGGCCTCAGCCCGCCATGCGGGAGGCGTGCAGACGCCATATGCTTTGGGTCTGGTGGTTGTGAGTGAGACTCTCTGCCACTGGCCACTCTTCACTCCACAGCAAAGCCACAGGTCTCCTCGACTGCTGTCAGCAGCTTCTCATAGAGCTTCTCATAGGACTCATAGGGGGGGATGTCAATCCGGTTAAAGCTGGAAAAGGACAAAGGACCAGTCACTGCTGGGGTCATTCGTCTTCAGCACAATGGGGCGTGGGGCGGAAGGTGGGGTCCCGTCTGTGGCTGGGAGGAGCCCTATTCAGTTCTATACACACACACACACACGCTTCAGGTTTCAACCCAAGTTTGTTTTTGTTTTTGTTTGTTTGTTTGTTTCTTCCAGTCAACCCACAGCAAAATCTCAAGATCTACAAACTCAGAATAGAAACCTGGGCACTAACTGCTCACCGCTCTGTCTCCGGGTGTGAATTCTCTACACTGGGAATGGCTGGCTGTGGTGTGCACTGGTGACCATCTGGTCACCAACCCCTACTAGAGCATGCTGGGTCTCAAAAGCCAAAGAATGCCAAATCCTAGAAAGTTGAGAAGGATACCAACCTTCCCACTTAAGGTTTCTGGAGCAGACTCATTTCAAGTATTTGTGTAAAGAGACACATTTATTGTCTCATAGTAATTTTAAAAACCAATAAACAGAAAGCGGTGGCCATGAAAACAGTGAGAGCCAGGAATGGCGTGAGAACCTGGGTAAGGGGTGCACTGTTCTTTTGGATTTTTCATCTAGATCTGAGACGCTAGGCTTACCGAAGGACAGAAGCCACACACACTCATTCTATAGGAACACATGCCAGATCATGCTGAGGCAATCTTGGTGTCCTACATGGTCCTGGGAATAGATGTGTTTTTAGCCCATCTTGCAGATGTGAACAAAAGTCGGGATAGACATAAATCATTCACTCCAAATTTCATCATTAGGCAACAGGTGAACCTTCTGTCCTCTCATGTAGCATCCCCACAACCTTGGAAACTAGTATCCTGAAGGAGAGCTAACGATTCTGAGACAGTAGCTTTAAACTACCAAGTAACTAATCCACTGTGGAGAACATTTTCAATAGTTTTGAGAAGGAAGGTGTGCCATCCATCAGTTAACAGTGACTGCCTCTTTCTGATGGGTGTGCACACACAGCCCGGGGCATCACGAGCCTGCAGGCCACACTCATAGGCAGTGGTCAGCACAGCTTTAACTGCTCTGTATCACAAAGGAACGACCCCCGGGATCTGCTGACTCAAGTACCCGTCTCATTTGAGCCTCGGGTGGGATCTGAGGCTCTGCTGAAGACGGCATGAAGGACGCACGGCCCCAGTGGCCAAACTTACCAGGTATGAGCCTTGGGTAAGTTGTCCGTGTTGGCGTCTATCAGGTGGATGGTGAAGAGCCGGGGCCCTGCCGCGCCTGTAGAGCCTTACAAGACAACATTCTAGTTAATGAACTTCACAGACAAAGCCTGGGGGTGCCTGGCCAGGAGGCCCTGGGGCAGGGTGACTCATTCCTAAACCCCAGGTACTTAGAGCCCCTACATGTACATCATGGCTGGGAACCTCTGGGGGGTAGCCGAGCTAGAGACGGTTTGTCTCCACACTTTAGCTCACAGGAAGCACCAGCCACTGGACCTTCCCGGCTGCAGTCTTCCTGGATGCTTATGGCTTTTCCTGACCACTTGCTGCGCAGGTCAGTTTGGCCACGAGTACGTGTTGTGCTGATAAGTGTGTTACCCACTCCTCAGCAGGGCACAGGCTGGCAGTACTGAGGCACGTTACTGAAAGGGCAGTGTTGCCTAAATGCCTTGCTCTAAGGGGCATTCATTCCTCTCTCCCATGGGACCAGTCACTCCAGGACTGGATGGGGACTCGGTCCCATCCCTGGCTCACACCCAAGCCCATCTGGTCTTGGATAATATTAGTAAGACCCTTGTGACAGCAGGGGTTTTTCTCAATGAGACCATTTGGTAGGCAGGCCTGCTGTGGGGAAGAAGTTGGAGATGAGAGAAAGGTGTGGGGTCACAAAAGTCTGAACCTCCACAAAAACTCCCTACCAAACAACTGTTTTTTCCTTAGCGGGCAGAGAATGAATCCCATGTCCTCAGTATGTCTTAGTTCATCGCAGTGTGAGGACTGCGAGCCCTGCTCTGGCCGTCCACTCGGGGCGGGAGGAGCCCAAGTCCAGGTCACTAGCAGCTGGTGCTGAGACAAAGTGCAGAGTCTGGGTTGCTGGGGAGGAACCGTGCCATTCCCATGGAGCCTCAGCAGTCCGGCCTCACTACGGAACTAAGGTGGACTCCGTCTCTCAAGGCCAGTGAAGACTCCACACTTGTAGCAATCCTAGAATGTTTACACTCAGGTGTCCTCCCTCTGACTCTTCACCAAGCCCCAGAGGTTGGTGTTAGGTGGCATCCACCTTGGGTTGCGGACACCAGAGGTTAGCCCCTGCTGCTCCTGGATGCAGGGAACCATGACCACACCTAACATAAACTTTGAGATCTTCAAAAGGATGACGGGACCCCACAAAGATGATTCCACATGGACTATGATAAAGCCATTAAGCCGATTAACAGCATGGAAAAATTGACTTTGGACTACAAACTGACCAGGACAATTTCGAGATGACTAGCTGAGGATCCAGCGAGGTGAGGTAGCTGTGGCTTGTTCTGGCTCTCTGATCTTCCAGTGTTCACCCCAATAACTGGCCTCAGGTTTGATTTTATTAATAAGAACTTTTAAGATTCATGCAACACCTGGATTTTTAAAGAGACCTTGGGACCCACAGGCCCAAAGTGGGCTGCAGTGTGACCCTCCACCTGCCAGACACCACAGTGCCACGGAGGGCCACCATCATTCTCTAGTGGACAGCTTGCTTCTATAGCCAAGGACAGAACACAGCAGTTAAAGCCCTCAGGGAATGGCCCTGACTCCACATCAGTCACCTTGCAGAGCCTTGAAACCTTGGAGAGGAACGCGTGTGGATCCTGTCACGAACTGCAGAAGTCTGGCCCTCCTCTCTTCGTCGAAGGTCTCCACTGCCTGCCAGAACCACCTGACGATGTTGCTGTCGGCCACACAGTGCTTCAGGCGTGTGTTCGACTTCCAATCATTCAGGTCTATCTTATCAAGCCCACCTATTATCAGCTGGGGAAAGGCATCAGGCTGGATGTTAAATCTAAAATGCCCAAGACACTGCTCCCCAACCCCCAAGACTCCTCCTCCTCAAGAAGCACTGACAGTGTAACCCCCAAGCCAGTCAACCTCTGGGCTGCAAATGGAGCAGCTCCCAGGGGGCAGATACCCCAAACCTCAGGGGAATGGCCGACAGGGCAAGAACTCTACAGGCCGTGTGGGGGGAGAGGGGACATGCGACATGCTCTCCACTTGTCTAAAAGCTTGTTCTAAACGCCAAAGCTCCCAGTCTCACAGTGGGCAAATGGCTATGAGAACAATCTGGAAGGCATAGGCCACTTGGCACCAGGCAGAGATTGCAAGGAATGAATGAGTCACTGTCCAAGTCCACGACAATGACATGTTCTTAATCTATTAACAGCCAGAATGGAAAGCAGAGAACTGAGCTGGTGGAGGCCTGGTGCAAGGCAGAGGCTGGAGATCCTAAAAATCCAAGGCACAGACACCTGGGATTCAGTCACTAACTGTTGTTGCCGAGGGGACAGACAGCACCCAGTGTGGGACAAGACAGCTGAGATGCCCTCAGTCTCCCAACACCAAGCCTGCAGTGACACAGAGTTGCCCATGGTCTCACTTACCTCTAGTTCCTTCTGATCAAAGGGCTTCAGTAAGTGTTGGGGAATGAGTTCATTAAACCCTTTCTGAAGCGCTAGAAACTGGGCTTCGATTCCTCTCATAAACCTCCAGTTCACATACAACCTGAAAGGAAAGCCGGACATTGGAGGCGACTGGGGAGAGGCCACGAAAGCACTGTGTCCCCCTAGTGGCTGATGCAGCTGTGACAACACATCAAATGTGAGGTGAATGTAGAACCTGCTGGGAGATGCCAGCCCGCTCCTGCCCTCCCTGCTAGCTCTTAGTTTGCCTGTCTGGTCTCATCTTTAATTACTACTATTATTCTAAGCCTATACATGTTTTCCCTGCTTATCTGCATCAGCTGTGTGCCTGGTGCCCTTGGAGGCCAGAAGAGTGTTGGAGCCCTCAAACTGGTTACAGACGGCGGTGAGCCAGCTGTGAGCCAGCTGTGGGTGCTGGTCCTCAAGAAGAGCAGCCGGTGCTCTTGGCCACTGTGTCATCACCTCAGCCCCTTCCGTTCGTTCTCTTTTTGAGACAAGGTTTCATGTGGCCCAGGCTGGCCTTAAACTCACTGGCCTGGAACTCCTGCTGACTTAGAGCTTCTGAGTCCTGGGGTTAAGGCCTGTCCCATCCCACCCGGCTCTTCCGTCCTCCCCTCCCTACCCCAGCCCCTGGAGAAAGGGTCTATGGAGCCCAGAATGGCCTGGAACTACTCCTGTGTCAGCCTCCCAAGTGCTGAATGAAAGGTCTGTACCACACACCATGCTACACCCAGCCTGTCTATCAAGTTACAAATGAACCAGTTCTGACAGTCTGGTTTTTTACACAAAAGGCAAGGAGGCTTAGTGAGACCTGCCAGAACTAAGATTTCCAAGAGGGTCTTGCAAGGCATGTGTGACAGTGTGACACACGCACAGTTCTGAACTGCCAGTGCACATAACTGTCCCTCAGGCTGGAACTGGAATGAGGAGTGGGCTCCTTGGACATGCTGGCAGCCACTGCTGACCCTAGCTTGCCACCTCTCTATCCAGAGCTGAGCTGTCACATGGAGTCTTTCTTCCAGATGCTCCTGACAACACCTTCTGCTCACTCCAGGCCACCACTCCAGCCAGCCCTGCACATTACCGGACATATTCCTTCTTGTTCTCCTCAGTGACGGGCACATTTCTGCCATTGGGTTTCAGTTCATGCTGAAGGATCCGCCCAAAAGCATTGTGCTCCACGCAGAAGGTATGGTCCAGCACTGGTGTGATGTCGTTCTCTCTGGGGACACAGGCAAAGGCTATGTCAGAGAGTTCTGGGGGGCTGTGCTGGACAGCTGGCAGACACAGCTCAGTCCCTGTCTTTAGGATTCTCATTCGTGGGGGTGGGGAGGCCACTGTTAGCCTGTGACACCAGGGGACATGAGGCCTAATTGCTCTAGGAACTGAGTCTGGGAGGAGAAAGCTCATGAAGACGCAGCAGAGTCAAAAGGACTCAAGCCAGGAAAATAAGGCTTCTCCTTCTCAGGGCAGTCAGTCTTCCTTTCAAAGGCACCTGCCCCCACAAAAAGCACTTGAAATGTCAGACTGTCTTTTTATCTGCCCGACTTCTGGACAACCTGAACAGGAGTCCCCACAGGAAGCCCCACCCCCAGCCCTGATGGTGGAGCAAGCAAAGCCAAGGAAGACGTCCCAGGCCAGACTCCACAAAGCAGCTTCCCTGGCCCGTCAGGCCTGGGTCTTCACAGGGACAACTAAACCACGCTTCATCCTGTTCCTACCACCCTGCAAAACATTTTGGTTAACTCTGAAGCAAAGGTAACTAAATATTAAGTTTGTTTTGATACTTCCTCTTGCCTTCTACAGATCGTCTGAGAAACTGGAGATGCCTGTTTGTGCGCTCGCTCGCTCGCGCTCTCTCTCTCTCTCTCTCTCTCTCTCTCTCTCTCTCTCTCACACACACACACACACACACACACACACACATCTATTTGTAATCAAACCTTAATAAATAACAAAACAAACCAGCTTGTGAAAAGAAACCTGCTGAGCATCATTAAGAATATGTCAGTTAAGAAATTCTGTTACATCTGTTTTGTTAATTTGTAATTGCAACCCAATGCTTGTCATTGTTATAGTTAAGTTTTGTTACTCTCTTTAGTTTCATGCCTATTCCCCCAAAAGCATGTGCACACACAACAATCCCGTCAGGAGCTCTGGGGCTGTGGGACAGGATGGTAACACTCACAGAATCCACACCAGGCTCTTGTGCAGTTCTGGGTCCACTGACTCCAGGTCTGACAGCTGGATGGGTTTCCCCAGGAGCTGCTTGTAGAACGGAACTGTGAAGCCCCCGTTGATGTAGTGTCCATGGAACACAGCCAGACCCATGATGCGGCCCACAAAGTGGAAGTAAGACAGATGGTCCTGTAGGGGGCACCAGAGAACAGCGGGTCATTGGGAAGATGAGCTGCTGGGATGGCCACAGGCTTCCCGCACGAAACTTCCTGAGTTTCCAGAGACTCAGGGAGTAACAGGACATATACTCAGCTGCCCGTCAACCACCTGTGGCCAGACAAGATAAGGCTGCCATTTAGCCACAGGGTCACAGGGCATTTTTTTTTTTTTTTTTTTTTTGAGACTCACTTCTAACTTGGGTGGGATTGGTACTGGCAATCCTCCTGCCTCAGCCTCCAGAGTACTGGGATAACAGGTGTACACCACTGTATCCTAGCACTAACACTGTGTGTGGAGGTCTACTGTCTCTCCCTGAGACCTCAGCCTGATACAGAATGAAGATGTGGAGACTTCCCCACAATTGAGAAGGCTGTCTCCCGCCCAACTGGAGTGGTTTTGGTTGCTAAGTAGAGAAAATTCATTTTTCTACTTCCAGCTCTGAATTAAAATTACCTCAGAAACTTAACTTGTTTAAGAAGTTAACTTGTCAAACTTAACTTCCAAGACAGTTGAAGGTTTATTCGTGTGTGTGTGTGTGTGTGTGTGTGTGTGTGTGTGTGTGTGTGTGTGAAGGTGCACACACATGTGTGCGCCATAGCCCAAGGTCCCCATCATTCTTCAGGTGCTGTCCACTGGTTTTTGAGCCAGGATCTTTTATGGAACCTGGATCTTACAGATCAGGTGGGCCAGCCAGTGAGCGCCAGGGATCACCTAGCTTTGGGGGAGGGGAGAGTTGTGTGGTTTTGTAGTTCTCTTTACATAGCCCTGGCTGTCCTGGAACTTGCTCTGGAGACCAGGCTGGCCTCGAACTCACACAGATCCACCTGCCTCTGCCTCCAAGTGCTGGGATTAAAGGCACGCACCACCACCACTTCCCGGCCACAACTGGCTTCCTATGTGGGTTCTGCAATCTGACTCAGGTCTTCATGCTGGTGTGGATGAAGCATCGTCCCAACCACAGGTTTATTCGTATTTGAATTCTCAAGTAGAGCTGGTCCCTAACTCCAACCCTGTGGCCTGGTGACACTGGAAGTGGCCCCACAGACGTCCTCATGGTCTTATACCCATCCATGGACGTGTCCCTCAGACCTACCACGTGTTGAATGCTCACACTGGTGGCCTAAAGAGCTCATGATGGAACTTGTCCACTTTTGATCAGAGCATGCTCTTGGTAACCTGGCTCTTAAGATGGCATCAAAACCAAAAACACATGATCATTACCAAACCAGAGTGTCCCCAAAGGTGACAGCTGAGAGCCACAGCCTAGCCCCCTACAGACAGCAGGTCCTGATTTAAACTCGGTTGAAATCAGGTTCTACAAGTCAGTGCTCCCACCTCTGCCCCAGCTCTCCTCAGCATCATCTCTAAGTCACCAAGTACTGGGGGAAACCAGATTTGCCTCAAGAACTCCAGCTGGATTCATTGGGAACACTCACAGGGTTGACGGAAGAATCTGGGTTGATTTGCAGTGTGTAAATATTGTCCGTGGAATACTGGAAGAGTCCATAATACGGATTCAGCATTTCATGGCACAACAAATATAGCCACTCCCTGGGAACAAAAACGACACAGCTCACATGTATCAGTTTCATTTCAGCTAACAGTATCCTTTTCAGGCTTTTTTTTAAAAAGGTGTGTGTAAACGTATGCCACATGCATACATGCAGTGCCCAAGGAGGCCAGAAGAGGGCATCGGATTCCCTGGAGCTAAAGGAAACTGTGAGGTGCCATGTGGATGCTGGGAACCAAGGTCAGGTCCTCTGCAGGAACAGGAAGTGCTCTTAACTGCTGAACCATCTCTCCAATTCCAGTTTCTAAGCAGTCTATAGTAAAGAGTTTCATAGAAGGTGAACAGTTCAGGCTCTAGGGAAGCAGAGACTTTATGAACTCTGCCTTTTTAATTTTCCTGCTGAATTCTTACTTTAGGCCATAAACATGGACCATTTTCATTTTTTACATTTTACTCGTGTGCACCTGCTTATGTGTCCATGCGAAGGGCAGAGGCTGACCTCAGATGTCTTCCTCAACTGCTCCCCAGCTTATTTTTTGAGGTAGGCTGGCCAGTGAGCCCTTGGGAGCCTCCTGTCTCCACTGCGCAAGCTCCAGGATTAAACTGGCACATGCCACTATGCTGGGCTTTTGTGTGGGTTCCAAGGCTTGAACTCAGGTCCTCCTGCTTTCAGGGCAAGCACTTTACAGACTGAGCCATCTCCACAACCTATTCATCACTTGTATAATGTAAAAAACAAAACAAAACAAAAAAAAAAAAAAACAAAAAAAAAAACTAGATGAATCTAAAAACATTAGTGAATGCTAACGGTTTTAGAAATCTGGTGAGAAGACACTGGTTAACTTATTTTCTAAATTCCTTTAATACTTGAATCACTTTACTCTTAAAAAAAAAAATCCCAAACCCAAAGTAGCCAAACACAATAACCACTTCCCCTGGGAATTGAACCAAGGCTGTGGTGGGGCTGTGAGGCACCCTGCTGTGGGATGGGTTCAATCCTGCGATACCCGAATGGATGGACCCTGCAACAGCAGCCTCAAATGTTACTGTGGTGTCTGTTACTCTCCAAACAGAAAAGAGGCAGGTTAGCAGAGTAGCACAGATCAGAGCCATCTGTCAAGAAAGTGGTGGAAACACACAAGAGATACAGGCATGTCAGACCAAACACGGCAGAAGATTAATGCTCTCCCAGTCTGACTTCCCGTTACACATCCTCTGGGGACCATGGGCCTTCCTTGGTCTCGGCTGCTGGAAGTGTGCTTCCCTGCTCCTTGTGCGACTCCCTAAACACTCCTCCCTCATCTGGTCCAGAGTACAGGAGAGGAGGGGCTGAGCAGATGCTGTGATGTGCAGCTGCACCCAGAACCCAGGTCACCAGAGTCCCCAGGTCTGGTGGCTACTGAACAACTGCAGGTCCTACAGAGCACACAGCGGGGCGTGGGAGGCTCCAGTGAGAGGACTTAATTACGCATCAGATGTATCTGCTTAGGTCTTCATTTTATAACTGACTACGGTGGAATTCAATAAACCAGTGGTAGAACCCCCCTCCACACACACACCCCATAATAAACTAGTGTGGTATACAGTAACTTAGAAAACACCACACACACACACACACACACACCATAATAAACTAGTGTGGTATACAGTAACTTAGAAAACACCACACACACACCCCATAATAAACTAGTGTGGTATACAGTAACTTAGAAAACACCACACACACACCCCATAATAAACTAGTGTGGTATACAGTAACTTAGAAACCCACACACACACCCCATTGCCTTTAAGCACTGAAGCCAAGGTAAGGAGCCCTGCAGAAAGAGAAAGACAAAAGGAAAGAGATGGGGAAAAGGCAGACAAGAGGAGGCGCTTTGAGGAACAAGACTCCTGTGCACAGCAGGATCCATGGGGTCATTCTAGCACTGGGATCTGGCCAGGAACTAAACAGTTTCCCATCAAGTGGAGCCACTGTTGGGGGCACAGACAAGAGAAAACTTCCGTCCCACAATGTTCCACAGGGAGAGGCCAACAAGTGGCTGGGACCACAAAGCAGATGCAGCTTCAGCTGAGAGGAACAAAGGAACAGATCTCTAAGGAGATAGCTGCAAAGTGCTGTCCCGGGGATTTTCAAGTTTATGGGGAAAAGAAGACAAGCCTGGTTTTAAAAAGAAGACAGGTGTGTTGGTTCACACCTGTAATTCGAACACTCAACAGGCTGAGGCAGGAGGATTACCTTAGGTTCAAGACCAGTCTATGCTATGTATTGAATTCTGGGATAGGGAAATGGGAAGGAAGGAGAATTTGGGAGGGAAGAGAAAAAAAAGAATTCACAGACAAATTCTAAAGGGCTAAATAGTATTCTTAATTTAAGAGAAGAGGGGCCGGGGAGACGGCCCAGTGGATAAAGAGCACTGACTGCTCTTCCAGGACACCTGGGTTTGACTCCCAGCTCCCACAGCAGCTCAGTAACTCCACTCCCAGGGGAATCGGATGCCCTCTTCTGGCCTCTGTGGGCATTGCATGCCATGGTGCTTAGACACACATGCAGACAAAACCACCTCACATAAAGTGAATTAATCTTTAAAAAAAGAAGTGTTTCAGAGGCACTCGAGTAGCAGACATGAAAAACTGAAGACAGCCCAATATCAGAGCAGAAGTTAAGCCTTCCCTTTACTGCCCAGAGTCTGTGTCTGTGGCCAGATCCCTACATCAGGAGGTAGCAGCCTGAACCTGACTGCCTCAATGACACCAGATGCCTCTTGGAACAAACATTAAGAGTTAGGATAGGAAGCCACGTTTCTCAAACGTGAAAAAGCCAGGCAGCAAAGGGAGGCGTGTCATTATTCTTTTTAAATTTACTGTAATTTTTCCAACCAGAATGCTAGCTAGCATCTTGTAAAATTCCCTTGATAAAAGCACAATTTATACATATGTCCCACCCCCATGATGCAATGGGAAAAGCCAGGCTGCCTCCATGTTAAGCCCAGGAGCGACCCTTGAAGTTCCGTGTTCAGACACATGAGGTGAAGAAGGAGTGTGCTTCCAAGTTTAATCCTGACTATACCAGGTAAACAAAGTGACACTCATATATTTTCTAACTGGTGACATCAGTAGCTCCAGTCAGCAGGGGCAGCCCGAGTGCCCGCCCCATGGGGATGCTGGCACAGTGGGACAGGGCACACTCCACTGGCACGTGACAAGTGAGGGTAAATCAATTCCCTGACATGCAGCTCACCGTGCCACCCCACCGTAGTCCAGACCTTCCTCCCCTCGGAACTTCACCATGAGGCGCTTCTTCAGGTCTTTCGGCCGCATCTTCATGATCTGCCGATAGGACTCCTACGCATCAAAGCCACAGGTTCAGAAAGAAAAATTTGGGGGGCACTGGGGATGGAATCCAGGATACTGCAACATACTAGACAAGTCTACCACTGATCCACACCCCAGCCCCTCACTGGGGGATTCTAGGCAGGGGCTCTACCACTGAGCCACACCCCAGCCCCTCACTGGGGGATTCTAGGCAGGTGTTCTACCACTGATCCACACCCCAGCCCCTCACTGGGGGATTCTAGGCAGGTGCTCTACCACTGAGCCACACCCAGCACCTCACTGGGGGATTCTAGGCAGGTGCTCTACCACTGATCCACACCCCAGCCCCTCACTGGGGGATTCTAGGCAGGGGCCCTACCACTGAGCCACACCCCAGCCCCTCACTGGGGGATTCTAGGCAGATACTCTACCACTGAGCCACACCCCAGCCCCTCACTGGGGGATTCTAGGCAGGTGTTCTACCACTGAGCCACACCCCAGCACCTCACTGGGGGATTCTAGGCAGGTGCTCTACCACTGAGCCACACCCCAGCCCCTCAATGGGGGATTCTAGGCAGATGCTCTACCACTGATCCACACCCCAGCCCCTCACTGGGGGATTCTAGGCAGGGGCTCTACCACTGAGCCACACCCCAGCCCCTCACTGGGGGATTCTAGGCAGGTGCTCTACCACTGAGCCACACCCCAGCCCCTCACTGGGGGATTCTAGGCAGGGGCTCTACCACTAAGCCACACCCCAGCCCCTCACTGGGGATTCTAGGCAGGTGCTCTACCACTGAGCCACACCCCAGCCCCTCAATGGGGGATTCTAGGCAGGGGCTCTAGCACTGAGCCACACCCCAGCCCCTCACTGGGGGATTCTAGGCAGGGGCTCTACTACTGAGCCACACCCCAGCCCCTCACTGGGGATTCTAGGCAGGTGCTCTATCACTGAGCCACACCCCAGCCCCTCACTGGGGGATTCTAGACAGGGGCTCTACCACTGAGCCACACCCCAGCCCCTCACTGGGGGATTCTAGGCAGGTGCTCTACCACTGAGCCACACCCCGGCCCTTTTTCACTTTAACATTTTGAGATAGATTCTCACCAAATCTCCCAAACTGGCAAACTGCCTCAGGTGGTAATTTCTGCCAAGCGTCTCCAGGGATGGGCAGAGTGAAGCCCAAACAAAGCTAAGGTTTTACCTCCTAACCCACGTATCTTGTAGAAAAGGGCCTAACCATGTAGTAATTTTGACTGACAGGAACTGGTAGGGGGTGAAACCACTTTCCTTCCTGTTCCCAGAGACAAGTCCGGGGCCCAATGGCCACATGTGTCTCTAAGAAAGAAGTGCCCCCGCTCTGGAAGGAATGAGTGGGTATGAGGAGAACACCCCAGCTGAGAAATGATCTACATCTGCTCAGGGCCAGCTGGGATCCCAGCCCTGAGAGACCAGATTCTGCAGAGCTCTGTGTTCTCCCCCCAGAAACCACTGAGCACTTAAAAATTGTCATAGTGGAAATGCAATTCCACTCAGCACGAGCCTTGGTCCCCACAAACCCTCCATCTTACTAAACAGTAAAATTAATCTCTCAAGGGGAAAAAAAATCTTTGCTAGCCATACTAATCTCAGAGGATTCATATATACATTATACTGAGAACTCAAAAAAACTACATGGGGAGTCCAATTCATCCATCAGAATGGTAGACATTAAGAAAAAAACTGCTGTTGAGAACGTGGACAGAGGGAATGCCCACACACAGCTGGTGGGAGTGCAAGCTAGTCCAGGCACCATGGAAGTCAGTCTGGAGGTTTCTCAACAAACTACAGCTGCATCTACAATGTGACAGGCCCGTACTTCAGAGTACTTAAAGGGTTACATATAAGTCATCAATGCTCATCCACAACAGCTAAGCTATGGAACAAACCTAGGTGTCCAAAAACCGGGGAATGGATAAAGAATATGTGGTATGTATAAACACTAGAATTTTTTATCTGTAGAATAAAGTTATGTTGTTTGCAGAAAAGTGGGAGCAACCAGAGATAATGATAGTGAATAAATTAAGCCTGTTTTAGACAAAAATCACGTTTTCTCTCATATATAAGATCCTTAAATTTTATAGATACATAAAAACATATATGTATCTGTGAACATGTTTAGGGGAACAAGAGGACTATGGGAGGGCAAGAAAATGGAGGGTGGGGGCTGGGAGGCACAGGAATAGTATAAAAGTACCCTTGTGTAACTAACTACCTTGTATACTGAATATCCACAATGAAAAAAAATCTTTTTCAAGACAGGGTTTCACTGTGTAGCCCTGGCTGTCCTGGAACTTACTCTGTAGCCCAGGCTGGCCTCAAACTCAGAGAGATCCCCTGCCTCTGCCTCCCTAGTGCTGGGATAAAAAGCGTGTGCTACCACATCCAGCTACAATAAAAGCTGAACAGAAACAAATCAGTAAAACTGATCCTTCAAATATGAAGCAGAAAGCAGAGTCAACCGAGATGTTGTAAACAGCTAATTTAACACAGACCTCCCTGCTTTTTCCCCATGGAGCTACACGGTTTAGCAAGACTTAATTCTTTACCTCAAATATTTCTTCTCTGGAAACTTCTATTCGACAATGACCAGCTTGGGGCTGCTGAAGAGAGAGCTCGTGTCTGAGAACTTTGAGCTTCTGGACTAAATCTCTCTCATATCTCTGGGCAGGAAGCTCCTCGTCCTCCATGGAGCCCTCGCTGGGCAACTGCAGTGGCTGGCTGGGCTCCTTGAGTTGGCACTGGTGGCTGCATTGAGGAGAAACAGTGTCAATGGGCAGGACAAAGAGCTGCAGGCCAGAGCGCACGACTGACTCAGGAGACCCCAGGCCACACGGAGGCAGCAGGCTCTTCTAAGGACAGGCCTGCTCAGAAGAATGACAGCTGCTGACAGCCGGCATCAGCCCAACGTAGGTCTGGGGTACAGTAAAGGAGACACCCCCATTCCAAACAGTCATTTATCTGTGCGGTGGCTGTTCCTGATTGTTTGCTTGACTACGCCTGGAATGAACTAAAACCCAAATGGCTGGGCACACCTGTGAGTTTTTTTGTTTTTTGGGTTTTTGGAAGACCCATTTCTAATCTGGATCTTTGAGGTAGGAAGACCCACCTTTAATCTGGGCCACACCTTCTGCTGGCAGCCCATATAAAGGGCATGGAAGAAGGAAGCTTGCTTTCTCTCTCTCTCTCTGCCTGCTTGCTCTTACTCTCAATAACACATCCATTCCTTCACTGGCATTAGGGCCTACTTCTTAGGATTCCAGCATATACTGAAGACCAGCTGAGACACCCAGCCTTGTAGACTGAACAACTACTGGACTCTTGGACCTTTTGTTGGTAGGCAGCCATTGTTGGACTAGCTGGACCACAGCCTGTAACTCATTGTAATAAATGATATCATTCTCTAAATTTTGTTTCTCTAGAGAACCCTGACTAATACAATCTGCCACATTATTACTGAAAATTACACCAGAAATTGTCTTTGTGCCATGCATCTCTGTGTGTCATTGATACCAATTGGTGTGCTGCTGGTAGGGCCTTGGCAGGGATGAACTGAGACTGGACTGGCAGAGGACTTACAGGAGCGCACAGGAAGCCAGGCCGGAAGTGAAGAGCAAACAACCTATGACAGCCAGGGACGCCTACTCCTCCTTTTGGTCAAGATTCCCAGGCCTGTTCACTAAGGAGGAAGGTCAGCGGCAGGACTTGGGCCATTAGAAACGATGTGGCATTTGCTTTATTCAAGTTTCACCACTAATGCCAGCCATACTGTAGAGCTATGTGTGAAGCTGTGTCTGCGGGTGGCACAAAAGATCACACCCATTTCCAAGGCACGACCGCCTGGCAAGGTCAAGCCTCCGGCGAACAACAGCAGGCCCTTATAGACTGTGCCCTGCAAGTTTTGCTGGAGAACCTCTTCCTGCCGTCACCTCAGTGGCCTTCACTTGGGATGCTTGTAGGAAAAGGGTGCCAACAATGTACGGCCTCAGCAGCTGCCACGCAAATCTCAGGGTTTAAATATCTCACGGTCATCAAATATCTACCCTATTTTGCTTGTGCCCATTGTGGAGCAAACACTGCAGAAGACACATTAAGAAAAATATTACTGTGGGGCTGAGGGAATGGCTCAGCAATCAAGTTCTGGCTTTGCAAGCATGAGGCCCTGAGTTCAGGTGCCCAGCACCCAGGGAAAAACCCAGTTGTGCTCATCTATCACTCTAGTGCTGGGGGCGGAGCCAGGCACATCCCTGGGACTTGCTAGCCAGCTACAAGCCAAGATGGTGACTTCCAGGTCACCCTGCTCAAAAACTAGGGTGGAGAATGATGGAAGAAGAACTCTACACTGACCTATAGCCTCTGCACACACAACACCACTGTTAAGCACTCCCCCCCCCCAACACCAAACTGGTGCAAGGAAGCATCCAGTTATAAAGTAAAGAGGCTAGCAGAGATGTTAAAGTCTTACGTCATGATGTGGTGAAGCCGTGGGTCTGTAAACTGCGTTGTTCTATTATTGTGATCTACAAAATAGATTCTTCCCGACACTGTACTTCTGACTTCCCAGCCTGGAGGCAGCGGCCCAAGTTCATCACAGTTCACACTGTTAAGGTCTCTAGCAAAACGGAACACACAGAGAGCTTTATCCCACTGAGAACCAAGGCACAGACCAACACTCAGTGCCAGCAGCCAGAGGTTTCCTAGCAAGGTACCCACGCCCCTGTCACACTGCTATGCGTGCCAACCCCACTAAGTCCAAACAAACCTCTGGCCTATAAACAGCAGCAGCACCTGGCAGGTAAGGGCAGACCTCTCAACTGTTCATGTTCACCATAAGGAATTTTTACCCCAGGAACAGCTTTCCTCATACAACAGAGGGGCACACTACCAGGAAGCACCTGACCCCCATTAGGAAGTTCTTGGAAATCACTAATCAAACCAGATGCTTGGTGTAGCAAAGATTCCTCTGCTGAAAAGTTCCTGAGGGCCCCACACTTTCCAGGCTGGGAAGAACACAGAGCATGCACTCATGGCATAGAGGCCACAGCAAGGCACCCCATGTTCAGCAAGTGCTTTCACTTTGGCCCCTTGATAACGTCACTGTGATCTCGTCAGAAGGGCCCAGCATGCCTGATCAAAACACTTCAGGGATTAACACAGACGCCGGTCATTTCTTACGACGCATGCCAAGAGGCAGGTGCCGCATTCATTTGCAGGTAATATTCCCACACAAATGACAGACCCTGAACTGTAAATTCAACACCAAAGACGGGAAGCTGGTTCTCGGGGAACAAATCATGAATCAAAAGGAAAGGAGCATTACCCAAGGTCTGTTAGGCAGTAATGCTACTGTAAAGGAAACAGAGAAAAGGAAAACAGCAAAGAAAGAAAGAAACTTAACTCTGGCACAGGGTGGGGCGGGGTCTCTGACCTGGGCTCGGATGTATGGCCTTGTAGAAGGAATTCGTATAGAAAAGCTTCATCTCCCCCCGGAATGGTCCCCAAGGGACTGAGGCAAGAGGGGCAGTAAGGTAGAAGAGAGAAAGGGTAACAGAGTCTTTATCTTTCCTGTTTCACTTCGTATCAAGGACAATTTATGCATTTACAAAAAAGGAAAGAGAGAGAGATCATAGAAGATGGCCACGTGACCATCTTCAAAGGCGACCAAGGCCCACCGTGGTTCCACACTCCCCAACACATGCCCCTGCCCGGCACGTCCCAGCCTCCATCTCCCTTCACAGAGCACTGTCAGCTTTCATGAGGGGGCTGGCTCTTCAAGCCCGTGAGGCCTACCTGGGGATCCTGGGGTCATGCCACGTGCTGACTCCAGTCTGCGTGTGCAAAAAGTAAACTTGTCCCTGTACTGTCGTCCTTTGCTCTGCAGGAGAAAGGAATCCGAGTGAGTAAATTCCGTTTCCCACTCCAACCCCATTTTCAGACTCTGAAGCTTTTTTTATTTTTATTTCATGTATGTATGCATGATAGTGTTTTGACAGAGGTCTTATGAAGTAGCCTAAACCAGCCTTGAACTCATGATTCTCCTGCCTCGGAGGTGTGACTGCAGGCGTCCCAGGTTTGGGTAGAATCCACTTCTCACTGAGCCACCCTGGAGTTGATGCCTCCACCCACTTCTGCCACAGACTCAACCTTCCATCTCCACCACCATCTCCTAACACGCTTGCATCTGGGCGATCTGATGATGTGAACGACATCCCCTCCTGGTCCTTCTCTCCACTGCAGCCACATGGCTCTGTCCCTTCCATTCTCAGATCACAGACCACCATGAGTTTCCTCACGTGCTTCACGCTGCTTGCCTCTCTGGTGTGTCCACAGGTAGCATTTCCAGGTGGCCTCTACGCAGAGAAGGGATGCCTGCTCCAGAGCTCATTACAAGTTTCCCATCCTTATGTGGCCACAGCCATCCAATGCCACAGCTGTGGAGCCCAGCCAGGCCACCAGCAGCTGTGCACTGGATACTTCAAAGGTCTGACAACACAAGCTCTCAAGGAAAGTGCTGATTCCCCAGGGACACAGGGTGAGTTCCTCACTGTCCTGACTGGTTTTCTATCAACTTGGTAGCAGCTAGAGTTATTTGGGAAAAGAAAATCTTAATTGAGAAAAATTCCTCCATCAGATTGGCTTGTAGGCAAGACTGGGAGCATTTTCTTGATTAGTGATTAATGTGTGAGGGTCCAGCCCACTGAGCAGGTGGACCTGGATAATATAAAAAAGCAGAGTAAGGTTGGGCATGGTGGCACATGTCTGTACTCAGGAGACAGAGGTAAGTGGATCTCTGAGTTCAAGGCCAGGCTGGTCTATAAAGTGAGTTACAGGCCAGCCAGGACTTTATAGTGAGAACTTGTCTCAAAAACCTAAATAGCAGCCGGGCGTTGGTGGCGCACGCCTTTAATCCCAGCACTCGGGAGGCAGAGCCTGGCGGATCGCTGTGAGTTCAAGGCCAGCCTGGGCTACCAAGTGAGCTCCAGGAAAGGCGCAAAGCTACACAGAGAAACCCTGTCTCGAAAAAACCAAAAAAAAAAAAAAAAAAAAAAAAAAAAACCTAAATAGCTGGGCGGTGGTGGCGCAGGCGTTTAATCCCAGTACTCGGGAAGCAGAGCCAGGCGGATCTCTGTGAGTTCGAGGCCAACCTGGTCTACAGAGCGAGATCCAGGACAGACACCAAAACTGCACAGAGAAACCCTGTCTCAAAAAAACCAAAACCAAACAAACAAACAAACAAAAAACAAAACAAAAAAACAAACCCCAAACAACCAGTCACTGTATACCAAGGAGCAGGTATCTTGATGTGACACTTCTCCTGTTAGGACCAGACAAGGCAACCTGGCAGAAGTTAGGTGTGGTGATACATTGTGTGCCCTAATAACCTTGCCTGAAGATCAGAGAAGCAGAGCAGTCCACCACTAATTCTTACCTCTATGAAATCCTCAGCCTAAAGAGAGAACGTTCCTCTTTCCTCACGCCTTATATACCATTCTCTGCCCTGCCATATTACTTCCTGGGATTAAAGGCGTGTGTGCTTCCCAAGCAAAGGCATGAGATATCAAGTGCTGGGATTAAAAGCGTGTGCCACCACTGTCTGGCCTCTATGTCTAATTTAGTGGCTGGCTCTGTCCTCTGATCCTCAAGCATGTTTATTAGGGCACACAATATATTATCATAGGAAAGGGTCCCAAAATCAGGCAACAGAGTCAGAGACAGCCACTGCCCCACAAGAGGACCAAGCTACACAACTGTAACTTATGAGCAGAGGGCCTAGGTCATCCCATGCAGGCTCCATGGTTGGCAGTTCAGTCTCTGTGAGCCCCTATGAGCTCTGCTGGTTTTCTGGAGGTGGGGGAGAGAGACTGGGAGGAGGGGAGGGAGGGGAAGGTGCAGTCAGGATGTAAAATTAATTAATTTTAAAAAAGAAAGAAAGCTAGCTTGGCAAGCCATGCGGAGTGATGAGTTAGCATTCCTCCATGGCTTCTGCGTCAGCTCTGCCTTGAGTTCTGGCCTGACGCCCCTCAGTGACAGACTGTAACCTGTAAGCCTAAATAAACCTTTCCTCCCCCAACTGCTTTTAGTCACGGCATTTATCAGAGCAACAGGGAGCAAACTAAGACACTCACCATAGCCTTCAGGCAGCTCTGGTGACTGGTGGCCATGTGGTCGGTTCTGGGGCGTCTGTAGGGACCCTCGAACCTCAGGATTTCGAAGTCGCTGTACCTGGAGTCTCTGATCTTGGCTTGGAGACTCCACAAACCTGCAGCTCCCACCTCCCGCAGCAGCACCGGTCCCGTCTGTGTACGGGGCAGGCTCCTCCATAAGGCAGCTGAGCGGCCTGCCAGGGCCCGAGTCTTCATACACTGTTCTGGAAGGGATGGGGCAGAGCAGGTGTGGGAACAGCAGGCATTTGTTCCAGGTCCCTTTAACGAGTGATAGTGATCCCAATGCTAAGTTTCATGCCATCTAGGGTGTCCAATGAGAAAAACTCTCAGGTGGACAAGCCGCCAGAGGGAACCACAATTTAGAATAACAGGGTTATTCACTCTAGGCTACAGCTCTACATGATGGTGGGTGGAGCAGAAGGTGCTCCTGACATTCATTTTTCTTGATTTAATCCAACACTCCATTTCCTTTGTTATTTTACTCAAGGATAAAATTCTTGGTTACATAAATACTATAACTCTAAGTGCTTTTAAAACATTTCTTACCCCACCCCCAGCAGTTTCAAAAACAATTAGCCTTAACGAGTCACTTCCCTTACGATGGACTACTTTTTAAAACCCTTATATTGAAACACCAGAACAATGGGCTTCTACCCCAGAACCAGCAGCCAGTCACAGCGGATGTCGGCAGGCTGCTGCTCTCCAGTCCTTTCCACCGCTGGCTGATCGTCAGTCCAATCCCTACACTGCACCGTTTGACCCGTACATGTTTTGGCATGGACCACTTTTTTAAAGGCAATGACTTCTTCATTATTGCAGCTAACAAAGGAACATTAATTTTGAGAAAAAAAAATCAAACACGAGCCAATGTTCAATTTCTCTGTCTTATAAATCATGACTGAAACAAAATCCAGGCCTGGGGTGACGGCTCAGCTGGCAGGGTGCTTGCTGTACAAGCAGTGAGGCCTTCACTTCAACGCCCAGTTAGTGTGGCAGTGTGTGCCTGTCATCCCAACACCTGGGAGCGGACAGGGGCATCCCGCGGCTCACTGGCCGGCCAGCCTCGGCAACCGCTGAGTTCCAAGCCAATGAAAGACCCTATCTTAAAATCCAAGGTGGGGGCCGGAGAGATGGCTCAGCAGTTAAGAGCACTTCCAGAGGACTTGGGTTCAATTCCCAGCACCCACATGGCACCAATACACAATAAACAAACAAACAAATAAACAAATAAATGCATAAATAAATCTTGGGGAAAAAATCCAAAGTGGGTGGCTCCTAGGGAATGATATCAAGGTTGTCCTGTGGCCTATACAAATACATACATGCATGTGAATAAAGTCCCATATTGCTTTTAATAGCTGTTTCTTGGGCTTTTGTTTGTTTGTTTTTAAATAGCTCAGGCTCGCCTGGAACTCAGGATCCTCCTGCTTCTGCCCCCTTAGTGATGAGACTGGAGGCATACTCCACCATGCGCAGATAGACTGTCACCTCTAACTGGTGGGAACCTCCTTGAGTTATTTCCTGGGTCTTTGGGGGTATAATCCCTGGGGTAGTTATACCTTCCTTCATAAACTAGTAGTTTGGAATAGTTTTATGCTACACAGTAGTGTAAGGTTCAAAGGGTCCTTCCTCTGGGGAGAAGGGACATGGCTGCATCAGGCGGGCATCAGGCTGGCATCAGGCTGGCATCATGGTAGACATACGTACCCTTCATTTTCTAGCAGCCCTCTGCAGTCCACCACCGACCCTCCACTGCCTATTCGGTCTCGGGTCTGTAAACTGACTACAACAGAAAAGAGGAGCTTACATTAGAACCCAGGGCTGCTCTACACTCCTGCGCTGCAGCACCGTGAGCCACTGACAGCCTATAACCTATGTCCAGTATCATAAAAAGGAAGTGAGTTCATACACACACACACACACCCTGATGCTTTCGGCGTGAAGCATCTCAGGCCAACAGCTGCACACACCACATACTGCTTCAACAGTCTTGAAAGCAGAGAGCGGAAAAGCTGCTGAGTTTCTCATGCCCCACCGTCCCATAGAGCTAGAGAGCACAGTATGTAATTCCATTCCATTAGCTTCCATCTTAAGAAGACCTGGTTTATGGTTAGTGAAGGCACAGAGGACATCTTCAGTGCCTACAGTCTAGCTCAATCTAAAGAAACATTCATGTTCTGGTCTCACTGGCACAGACAAGAAAGATGTTTTACTCACTCCCAAGTTTCAGTTGTTTGGCTTTTGCCCCTGACACATCCCTCCCCAAAGGAAAGAAGAAATTCCAGGTGGGAATGCAGTGCATGAGAACATTATTGTTAAGCTACTTCCAGGGCGGATACACTGCTCACCGTCTTGGGACCTGAGGCATCTGGAGTTGTAGAGTGGCTCAGCCTGGCTGCTGCTCCACAACTCCATGCAGGACTCACAGCCAACATGTGCTATCCCCTAAAACACTGCCAAGGACAGGGTGGGCAGGGAAACGGGCAACTCAGAGAGGTCACTCCATCGGAATGCCTCCAGTCAACAGTGTGAGCACATTGTAATCCTTCTCTCGCACAATGGAATCCTTTGACTATAAATCACATTACTTGGATTTGTCACACATCATTGTCGCTTTTGCCATATAGGATGGGGCTTCCCAGAGAAGCCATGTATTCCAGCTCCTGCCTATGCGGCTATCCCAACTCAATCTTCAGCATGTGGCCTCAGCTCTTACTACCCTGAGCAATATGAACGCCAACCGTCCATTCTTGTGGTGACTGGCACGACACTTATAGATCACAACCTCCATCTCAACTGGAGTCCCATGAACTCAGTTTCAATGACAGGATGAAGAAAACAGAGAAAAGAATGAAAACCACACAAGAGGAAAGGCTTAGTTCTGGAGATGGCCCAGATGTGGTCTGCCCTAGAAGCCTGTGCCCCCCATCAGAACCGGGAGCAGGATGGTGGGTTCCGTCAAAGAGCCCTTTATGCAGATGAGAAAATTCTTACCCACTATTTGGCCACGAACCGCATCAGTATCTGAGGGATTTAGTTTGCATAGATCCAAACGCTGGTCTGCAAACAAACAATTCAAAACTTAACCCAGGGAAGGTTAACTAGGGAGGAAGGCAGGAATTCTGTATTCAGCATTCAAAACAAATCAAAGAAAGAAAAAGATGCCTCCTAAGCTTTCTCCAGCTGCCCTGAGAGGCAGAAGAGCATTTGGTTCTTACAGCCAGTGTCTTTCAGTCTGCTGATGGCATTAGAGAGCAGCCGCACACAGCCCAGGAAGCCAGCCCCCTGCTTCTTGTGGATCTTCTTGTGGTTCCACACGCTGATGGTTATAGAGTCAGTTTTCCCAACGTACCTGTGGGAGCACATGAGTCCGTTCAGGTACAATGCTGAACTATGGCAGCCTCGTTTACATGCATCTGGCTGACTTAGAATCCACGGAGTGGGGGTAGAGCTGGCTGTGTTTCATTTGGCATGGGAAAAGAACTCAACCCGTACACAGCAGTGAGTGTAGGTAACCCTGTCATAACAAGCACTTTAAATTATTTTCTCCTTATTCATTTGTCTACTGCACTAGAGACTGAACTGAGGACCTCCCACAGGCCAATGCAAGCACTCTACCCCCGAGCCATGCCCTTGACCCTTCACTGGCAAGCGTTCTCCCTTAGCCATTTCCCCAATCCCATCCCTCCACTCTTTAAAAAACAAAAACAAAACAAAACAAAACAAAACACGACTTTTTATTTTGAGATGGAGTCTAAGTTACCCAGGCTGGTGTTGTGAAACGATTTCCTTGGAAGTAAAATATTCTACACTAGAGAGAGACTTATTTAAACTCAGGGATCCAAAGGAATCTCATTAAAACACAGGAAGTAAGAAACTCACAAGTCTTAGGAAATCCTGAAACTTATCAGATTCATACCCTGCCCACCCCCCAGGGTTACATGGTAAGAACGCTGAGAAGAGACACTCCAAGCTGCTGAGCTGCCTGTGTGTGTCCTGCAGAGAGCAGCAGGGCCCAGCATCTAGGAGGATCATTGTGCTGGGATAGACTCTCAGTACTGAGGTTGATCCTCTAAGTCACCCCTCCCCGCTTCTGTAAGTAACCCAAGTGCACTCATGGATTCACTAAGCTGAACTCTGGTGAAGTCGTTACCTTGGTCTGTATGTGCTTATATTTCCCCATGTAACAGCTAGAATGAACTAGCTCTGTAAACTAGGCAGGCCTTCAACTTGCAATGCTCCTGCCTCAGCTTCCCAAAGTGTCAGGATTACAGTCCGGTACCACCAGGCCCAGCACATGATAAGATCTTGTAAAGAGGTGGACCATGCTCTAGCACTTCCGGAGGGCAGTGACCCAGGCTTAACAGAGAATATTAGTTTGCAACAAGGGACTCCTTACAATTCCACACAATCCATCCAAAGTGCACAAAGGTACGTGAACCAAGATAATAACCCCACTCGCTCCTTGGGCACATCCACAGAGAGAACTATCAAGACAAATGGCAGCTACGTTCCAAGCCACGTGAAGAGAATCACAAAAGGCAATACTACTAAAACCCCACCCACGCATGCACACACAGCACCATTTGTGTTAGTAATCATTATGCAGGGACATGGGTCCATATAAAAATGTGATCCTAAATTTGGAATGAATATACAAAACTGTATGATGGATTATAGCAAAAAAAAATTAGTACCAAGAAAAGGCCAACATTTTCAAAAAATAGCAGAAATATGTGGTCATACTAATATACTTTTTAAATAATACACTTTTTAAATAAAAACTACAACTAGATTTAAGTTTCACTGAAAATAAAATGTAGCACACTGGGCCATGAATCATAGTTCTTTGTTTGTTTTTCTGCTAAAAATGGCTAGGGAGTTGAAATATCCAAGGGTCACAGCATCACTCTGTTAAGAACCAAAGCATGAAAATGTATGAGAACAAATGCCAAGAACATCCAGGGCATTAACTGTAAACTTGGCAATGTGTTCCCAGCCCTTTGGTCATCAGTTAAAAAGTCAGCCATCTTTTTTCTTTCTCCAGTATGTCTCTTCAAAGCTTCATGCCTGCTTTCCTCATGGGAGGTTGACTCACAGGTCATAATGCTGGTTCCACTTTGGGTCCAAGGTGTTTTTCACAGTGTCGGTTGAGTGGCACTGCCCAGAGCCATCCACAACGATCTTGGCAAAGGGGTCAGGGAGTCCTGGGGAGAGAGAGCAGACATACCCAGGTCAGAAGACAGTCTACCTGGCGGCACAGTGTCATCCTCCCTGCACAGGGACCGGCAAGATCCCCCCTTGGGATAAAGACACTGCACATGTCACTCCTCACTAGTCTCTTTTTGAAGGTTAGTCTCCACTAGCAAAGAGAGTTCAGACGAGCACACCTTCACCCCTGGATTACAAGAAAAGTAGGAAAACAGGCTCAAATTCAAACGTCCATCTATGCTGAGTTGTGCATTTTCAAAATTGCTTCTATTTATGTGTATGTGTCTCTGTATATGTATGCACATGTATGTGTGTACTGCAAGAACTAGAGTGTTGGATCTCCTGGAGCTAGAGTTGCAGGCAGTGAGCTGCCCGTGAGAGTACTAGGGCAGATACACACTGAGTCATCTCTCTCTCCAGCTAGCCCCATCTCTGATGATCATTATAGGGACTAACTAAATGTAGGAACAGGATCTATGATGAAGTAAATATGCCAGAAACTTTGTTTATTGATCTTCTGCCTGTGTTAGCTGTGGCATCATGGAGTCCCCGAGACTTCATTGGGGAAGGTCTCTAAATGCTGGCACATGAATCCAACAGGCTTACGGCACCAGACGAGCAGTAAGGCAGGAGGTTTGGGAAAGAGACTGCTCTATGAGCCACCACTTTTGGAGTTTCCAGGCCACTTGGATAAGGCCTTTGAGCCTAAGTCTCTTTTTCCTGAAAATGTGGGTGATGGCACTTAAGCACTGACTCCCTGGGGACCGGAAGTGGGAGCTTTCAGGGCTGTAGGCGCCGATTTCACTGAGGTAAGGCATGATCAGGGGTGCAGCCCCGACTCCTTCCCAGTTCCTCCCACTACACACATTTTTAGATAGATTCAGTCTGCAAACCCGGACTGTCGATTTTAGTCAAGCCACCTACGTCATAAATGCCTTGTTTGTGTTTGACCAGAGAATATTACCCCACCCAGCAGAGAGCAAGGTCCTCCCAGCTACCAGGTCAGGAAGCAGGGGACACGGGCATGGCTGGGATGGAGGATGAGATGAATGCTGTGTGCAGCTGGGAGATGTTTGTCAAGCTCTGGATTCCTAGACTTTGAGAAAACTACACTCAGTGCTTTTACAAAAATTAAATGTCAGGAGCCAACAAGATCTAAATCCAATGCCTGGTACCCACATGGTGGAAGGAGAGAACTGACTCCTGCAAGCTGCCCTCTGACCTCCACATGCATGTGGGGAACATTCACACACACAACAGCATGCATGTGTGCATGCACATACACACACGCATAAAAATTATTTCTCAGAAATACATAGATCACATTAGACAGGAGCAAAGCTGGGTGTACTTACTGAAGAAGTCTTTCTTTGCAAGGTTCTTGGCACATAACACTGAAAAACAAACAAACACTGAGTTAACATTGGTAGAGCAGACTTCCATCACAGTTAGTGTTTGCCATGGGAGGGAAAAACCACCAGTTCATGTGCCAGTGATCTCTCAAACTTAGTGTCATATTAGATCAACATCCCTAGCAACTATCTAAAAGTACCTTTCCTCAAGTCGAGGAATCAACAAATTTAAATGCTGTACATTAAATGCATAAACACAGAAAATGGAATTACTGGTGTGTTTTAAAACTATATACACACCAATTTTTAAAAAGGCCTGGTGCATTTACCTCAGAGCTGCTAACAACAAAAGGAGCAATGTATTCTGGGTATTGTGATAAATAACACCCTGTGTGAGCGTGCGTGTGCGTGTGTGTGTGTGCGTGTGTGTGTGTGTGTGTGTGTGTGTGTGTGTGTGTGTGTGTACGCACATGCCTGCGTGTTTCATGTTTGGGGGCGGAGCCCAGGACTCTGCACCTACTAAGCACACATCCTGCCACTGAGCGACACCCATGCCTGTACTTCTGCAAACATAAACTTTGGTACAATGGAGCCTAGAAAACAGGACACTAAAATACAGAGAAATTCACAGAGTGTTGTGGAAAAAAGTAACAGGCTGCACGTTTAGAATGTTGTACAGGGGCTGGAGAGATGGTCAGCAGTTAAGGGCACTGGCTGCTCTTCCAGAGGACCTGAGTTCTGTTCTCGGCAACCACATGGCGGCTCACAACCACTGATAGTGGGATCTGTACATGCAGATAGAGCACTCATATACAAAAACCAAATAAATGTTAAAAAAAAAAAAAAGAAGGTTGTACAGGAGCTAGATGGTGGTGGTGCACGTCTTTAATCCCCGCACTCGGGGGGCAAAAGCAGGCGGATCTCTGCGTTCCAGGACAGCGAGGGCTACACAGAGAAACCCCTGTCTCGAAATAAAAAAATAAAATAAAAATAAAAAATTTAAAAGAAGAAGAAAGGAGAAGGAGGAGGTACAGACTTATAAGATGGCTCAGTAGGTAAAGGCATGTCCCACCAAGCCCGACCACCTTAGGTCAATTCCCAGGACCCCACAGGTGGAAGGAGCTGGAACTCCTGTACCATACTCCACATAAATAAATAAATACATGTAGTAACTTTTAAAGAAGGCTGGTAGACAGCAAGAATGTAGCTGATAGAATCGCCACTGTATGAGTGAGGGACTCACATCTGTAATCACAGCCTTCATGAAGCTCGGGCAGAATGACCATGAGTTTAAGGACAACCTGGGCTAGTTAATGAGTTCCATGCCAGCTTGAGCTACATGTCCAGGCACTGTCTCAAACAGACAGACAGAAGGATGGACAGATGACAGACTTTGTCATACATCTGTCGCATGGCGGAAGCACTCAGGAGATATACAATGTATTTTCCTGTTGTACAGTTTCAGACATTTTGCTAGTTTTCAAGGATATGATGGTCTGTGTTCAAACCACACTGTGTACATTTCCACTTAGTTCTTAAGAAACAACAACTGTAGGGGCCTCATCCACACACCACACATTCTCCCCGCTTAGACATCATATAACCTGATGGTTTCCTGCACTCGTGGGGTTAACAGTCCTCACCAGAATCAGTTTTCAAACTTTTCTAGCGTCCCCAAAGAAGTGCTGTCCCATCAACATCACCTCAAACTCTTCAGCCTGAGGCAACAGCTGTTCTGTTTCTTGGCTCTGACAATTTGCCTAATTCTAAACATTTCTGATGATTGGAATCACAGGCTGTAGGGCTGCTGAAGACTGGTACTGTATGAACTTCTCCTGGGGAGACATGAGCAAACATGAACTCGTCGCCCCACATATAAAGCCCTGGGTTTGATCCCTGCAACTAAACCAGGTGCACATGTACAACCCATAACTCAGCACCTGAGAGGTGAAGGCAGGAAGATCGGGAGTTGAAGGTCATCATCCTCAGCTACACAGTGAGTTCAAGGCCAGCCTGGGCTACGTAAGATCTAGTCAGTAAATAAACATACTCCCCATTTCAAAACTCTGAACTTAGTACACTCCGACCTCTACCTCACCAGTCTCAAACATTACTCACCAAGGCTGGGCCCCAGTTTTCTGAGGCCTGATGACTTCTGAATGGAGTAATTCTGATCTCACTTTTCAAAAATAAGAATTATTATTCATATTTACAAAGCTACTGATGTTTTCATTTAGAGCTCATTCCAGTGGAATCTGGTTACATCATAAAATGGTGACAGTCTTGGTAATTGAGTGCGAAGCAAGCCTTGCCTCAGTCTGTGTACAGGTCACTGAGGGCCATTCTGTCTACTTTAAAGAAACAGAATTTCTCCTGCTAAAATAATGGCTGCCAACTTGCAATCTCCATCCTCTCTTGATCCTCCTGCCTCTACAGGAGGGATACAGGATAACGGATGCCCACTCTTCCTACAATGCAAAATGCTGCTCTACACAGAGAGGCCACCTTTACCACAGGGCCACTATGTAGCCCCAGCTGGCCTGGAAGTCACTCTGTAGACCAGGCTGGCCTCCAACTCACAGGGATCTGCTTGCCTCCTCCTCCTCCACCACCACACCTGGCCCTGCCCCTTGATTTTAAACAAATCTACTTATGCACTAATCACACAGCGGGGGTGGGGGGTGTCAAGAGTTCAAGGTCATCCTTAGCTAGAGGCCAGCATGGGCTACATGAGAACTGGTATTAAAAAAAGAAAAAAAAGGAAGACAAAGAAAAGGAAAGAAAGTCATGGGAAACTCAGTTTAGTTCCCAGGGCAGAGCACTGTGCAGCTGCTGCTGTCTTGGCTGTGGCTTGGGTAGTCCAAGCTCGCCTTGACCCCATTAGGTAGCTGGGGATGACCTTGGACTCCAGATCCTCCTGCTTCTACCTCCCAAGTGCTGGGTCACTATTCCTTATTCTCTACCCCTGTGCAGGTGTGCACCACCAGGCAGGCCTTACCCAACTCTAATGTGGCCCTGGACCTTGGCCCTAAGTCCCCTCTCCTACATCCCATGGTTTGCTAAGCACCTTCCACTGCTCTCCCACGCTGTGGCCATGGTAAGAGTAATCACACCATGTTCCCTGAGTATTTAAAATGGGGAGAGAGGTGTCTCACTCACAGAAGGGCAATTTGTGAGTGCGTGCGCGTGCACACACACACACACACACACACACACACCATCATCAGATGCTGAGAAAGGATCAAACTTGGGTCAGTATTTTACTAGCTTCCTAGTCTCAGTTTCTAGAAACTGTTGCTGTCACTTTAAATTTTGGTTTGTTATGGGGATCGAGTTTTACCACACAGCCCACTCTGGCCTCAAACTCAAGGCAACAATCCCCCTGTCTCAGCCTCCCAAGTGCTGAAATTACAGGCACTGTGGCGTCTGTCTGTCTACTGCATTCTTTTTACTACTCTCTTCCTCTTAAATATCGAAGGCCACCATCCTTCTCCTCAGTGGCTCCTGAATCTGTCATTTTCTGTGTGTAATGTCTGTATGTACTGTTTGTATACGCGCATGTGTGCATGGGTACACATGTACATGTGCAACATGCATGCAGAGTCAGAGACTGATGTTAGTGTTTTCTTCACTCTCTCATTAGTTTTTAAGTATTTATTTATTTTTGGTTTTTCGAGACAGGGTTTCTCTGTGTTGCTTTGCGCCTTTCCTGGAACTCACTTGGTAGCCCAGGCTGGCCTTGAACTCAGAGATCCGCCTGGCTCTGCCTCCCGAGTGCTGGGATTAAAGGCTTGCGCCACCACTGCCTGGCTTTTAAGTATTTATCAGTGTGTGTGTGTGTGTGTGTGTGTGTACGTGTGTGTGCATGTCACAGCAAGTGTGTGGAGGTCAGAGGAAAACTGTGGAATTAGTTCCTCTTCCACCATTCCATGAAATCTGGGATTCAAACTCAGGTCATCTGGACTTGCAAGGCCAGTGCCTTTACCCACAGAGCCATCCCACTGGGCCCCTGCTTTGTGACAGGGTTTCTCATTGAATTTACAGCTCAGCAATTTGGCTGGACCAGCTAGCAGCAGCCCAGAGATCTGCCAACGTGTTTCCAGATCCCCAGCACTGGGATTACATGCATGTATGTACCACTGCACCAAGCTTTTCATGTGGGTTACCAAGTAGTCTTAGCACATAGTCCAGGCTGCCCTGGAACTCTGTAACCAGACTCATCATGAACTTGCCATCTTCCTGCCACAGGCTCCAGGTGCTAGGGTTGCATGTGTACACCACCATGCCTGGCCACAGGTCCATGTTCAAGAGCCCAGAACTCTGTATTATATCTATGAACTATGTCATACTTATTGTATTCTAAGGTTTCCCAGTCCCTCACATCACATGACTTTCCCACTGTTCCTTAGTCTCTAAGTCTGGCTACTCATGTGGTTGCCAGGCACTGCCCCCATGAAGCTTCACCCAGACCAGGGTTTCCCCAGCATCCTTCAGCTCCTGTTTTCACAGACAAGACAACTGGTTCGGTTTGGACCAAACCTAACTACTCTTTTAAACCGCTATGTCACATTCCGCCTGTGTCATTCTTCCATTGTGAAGTGTCCTTTAATTAAATAAGACAACAAAACACTGACAGCTTTAGCCCTAACATCCTGGCAGTGCTGTGTGGATGGACACCCACATTTATTGACATAAATGTCTTGACTGACCTGGTAATTACTGTTCTAGTCACCAGTGACCTACCCTCTCTTTCTAATCACATTTTAAGAAGCACATGGTTGAAGCCGGCCGGTGGTGGCGGCACACTCCTTTAATCCCAGCACTTGGGAGGGAGACCCAGGTGGATCTCTGTGAGTTCGAGGCCACCCTGGTCTACAGCGCGCAAGATCACAGGCACCAAAACTACACAGAGAAACCCTGTCTCGAAAAACAAAAACAAACAAACAAACAACAACAACAAAAAGAATCAAAGGGGCATGGAGGCATAGGCACAATTTGGAGGCAGGAGAATCAAGGGTTTCAGGCCTCCCTGATCTGAGATCTTGCCTCTAAAAGGAAGAAAACTAAAAAGAAAAAAGAAAGCAAAGGAAAAAACACATGGCTTAAACACTCAAAGCATACCCCCGTGAGGTGAGTTTCTCTGAAGAGGCTCTGCCTTTAGAAGTGGCCTGGCTGTGGCCATGGCTATGGCACACACCAAACAGGGGCCTCATGAAAAAGAAGGGAAAGAGAAAAGAAAGAAACAAAGAAACAAAGAAGGAGGGAGGGAGGGAGGGGGGGAGGGAGAAAAGAAAGAAAGCAGTGAAGAAAGAAAGAAAGAAAGAAAGAAAGAAAGAAAGAAAGAAAGAAAGAAAGAAAGAAAGAAAGAAGGGAGGGAGGGAGGGAGGGAGGGAGGAGGGAGGAAGAAAAGAAGAGAAGAGAAGAGAAGAGAAGAGAAGAGAAGAGAAGAGAAGAGAAGAGAAGAGAAGAAAAGAAAAGAAAGCAGTGCCCCAAACCAAAACTACCCTTGCAAAGCTTATTAACCTGTTACTGAAGATTCTGGTTAGAGAACATGGGATGTGGCTCATCTGCTGGAAGAGAATGCCCAGGGCGCACCAAGCCCAGAGCGCACCAAGCCCTGGGTTCATCCCCAACACCACATAAATCACTCACGCCTCTAATCTCAAACACACAGAAGGTGGAGGCAGGAGGATTTTGAGTTCCAAGTCGGCCCAGGCTACATGGTGATCCCATATCACAAATCTAAAATAAAATCGTCTTTAAGTGACAGGGACCACTAAACACAGAAGCGCTACCCAAGGCAGGGATGAGGCCCTCATGTTCCAGGTTGCTGTCCCAAAGCCACTAGCTTGTCAATTCTCATACAAACTCAGGAAGTCCCCAATTGTGTGTTAAGAGACAAAAATGAGAGCTGGAGAGACGGCTCAGTGGTGAAGAGCACATACTGGTCCTCTGGCCTGAGTTTGGTTTTCAGCACCCATGTTAGGCAGAGCACACAACCTACTGTAAGGCTAGCCAGCTCCGGGGGTCCAATGCCCTCCTGCAGCCAAGGGCATTCATACTCATGTGTGCACACACAATTAAAAAGAAATGCTTTTTTAAAGAGGCAAAAATGAATTAACAGATAGATAAAACATACATAATCACACGGCAGCTTGTATCTAAACAGACTTGCCATGTCAAACCACAGCACAGGGCGGAGCTAAACCCATCACAGGAGTGAGCTAGCAAAATACCTCTCCCCAGCCCTTACAACTTCCCAGGCAAACAAAAACACTCGAGCTATTCAAACACCACTAAACTGACAGAACTCGGGTTCTTCATGCATCAAATGACAACGGAACAGAAACTCCTGTGAACTCCTGGCACGGAAGTGTGGAGCGCTGAGCTGCACTCATACTCCAGAACCTGCAAGGTGAGGTGGAGCGCAGTAGCAAGACCGCCTGGGTTCCATGCTGGGCCTGAGGTATCTGCCCTTGCCATCCCCACACCCTACCCATTACTGCCATCTGCGGGCACCTACATCACTTCATAAGCACTTTGGGGCCAAAGACATTACACACATACACACACGCACGCACGCACGCACTAAACTGTATTACAAGTTCTTATAAAGCACTTCTACAGGCTCTCACCGGAGGAGGCAGCCTAAGAGGCCAGGGCAGGACTCCTTCTCCGGCTCTGTGGGCTACAGCATGTGATTCAGTGGTTCGTGCTGGCTTCTACCCTAGTACCAGGAAGCCAATCTCACCAGACCCGGGAACCTAATCCACTCTGCCTCATCACCAAGCACCACTGTTCTCCTCAGAGGCTGAAACCAAGTCCCCTGCCGCCAAATCACCTGCACCAGAAAGAGGGCTGTGGCTTCCCTCCTCACAGGTGTGTCCCAATGGCCTGGTATAATGCTTGGTACACAGACGTGACTTTAGAAACAGTTTGTTCCTGGACAGATGGACGGACTAGGCGGTGACCCAGCACAGTTCCCTGTAACTGCCTGTCCACCAAACAGACTCAAGAGGGAGGGCAGAGCCTGTCTTCTGGCACAGGGCCTAGCGCAAACCCGGGTTCAATAAATGCTGGTGACAAATCTGTGAGAGTCTCCATAACGACACACCTGGGTCCCATGACATCTTCCTCAAGAGCAGAGGTCAGAGCTTGGTGGTCCTGCATCCTGCCCTCCAACAAAGTTTATTCAGCATAAGCTGCCATTCTTAAGGCAGCATTAGTCACAAGAGCTTTGCACTAGCCAAAGAATGCTCTGCAGCTTCAAACCCCAGGCGCCATTACAGTGAGGGAAAGAAAGTATGCATCCAAAGGATGCAGTAAAGTCCCAGGACGCTTGGGACTTTGTAAGAAAGTCTCAAGGGGCGGCGGCGGCGGCGGCGGCGGCGGCGGCGGCGGCGGACACCTTTGATCCCAGCACTCAGGAGGCAGAGGCAGGAGGATCTCTGAGTTCGAGGCCAGCCTGGGCTACAGAGTGAGATCCAGGACAGAGAGAAGCCCTGTCTTGAAAAAGCAAAAAGTCTCATGGATAATGGAAAATGGATAGCGCCATTTTCACACCTTAAGGGACGCTCTCCCAGGATCTGTCAGGACACTGACTTCTAAGAGTTTACTGAGAAGGGAACCCAAGGCCTGCGCACAGCAGACAAGCCTTCTGAGCCATGCCCAGCCCTGGATGGGAGGGGGATGGGGGCCTAGGAAGGCAGGTGCTCTACAGCTTGGCGGTGCCCCAGCCCCTCCCTAGGGATTCCAGGAAGACACACTATTGCTGCTTTTTAACCCTGGATCTGGACCTTGAAAGAGGACAGCCTTTCTGAGAAAAGAAGTTGGCTTCAGTCTGCAGAGCTCCTGTGTTTCTTACATTTCTTCCACGCATCACTGACGGTACCCCACGGCTCTGGGAGATGTGAAACCAGCCTCACTTAGAGCCTGTCTCAACCGGACATTTCCATTCATGGTGGATTGAAGGAGAACGGCCCCCATGGGCTCAAACATTTGAATGCTTGGTCTGCAGTTGGCTGAAATGTTTGGAAAAGATTAGGAGGTGTGTCACTGGGGGTGGGCTCTGAGGTTTCAAATGCCCAAGCAAGCCATTTCCAGTTAGCACCCCCACCCCCACCCCTGCTACGGTGTGTGGATCAGATGTGAGCTCTCAGCTACTTCTTCAGCGCCAGGCCTCCCTGCTGCCAAGTTCCTGGCCATGATGATCGCAGACTCGAACCTCCTGGAACCGGGAGCCCTAAATTAAATGCTTTCTTTTATAAGTTGCCTTGGTCATAGTATTTTGTCACAGAAACAGAAAAGAAACTAAGTAACTCATACCATCCCAGGTCCTGTCTCTCTCTCCCATTGAGTCTGAACAGGGCATTTCTCAACTGTGGTCAACAAAACCAGGGCATTCATAGGTAAAAACAGATTTCCTTGCCTTGGACTAGAGGATTAAAAACTTGTGTTTTGTCAGAGAAAGTTTTGACTAAATACTATAACTCAGAAGTATTCAGAGGTCAGTTAGCTATTGAATGCTGTCTCGATGTAATTTATTTCTCCTTCCCCAATGTCACTAATTCAAATGCCACACGTAGGACGACAGTGCTTATTAATCCCACCAACTCATCCCCCAATCATTAGCTGTCTCCTATCTCCTAAAAAGCTCAGGGTAAGTCTACAACCAGGAGCTAATGAGCAGTTTGCAAAGCAGGTGCTTCCAACACCACCCTGGGGAGCAGTCTGTCGCCCAGACAACCACCTGACCCTTTCATGCCCCCGCCCAAGTAGTCAATGAAATCTATCAATGGAATGCGTGGGGCTGCTGGCACATCCTGTTATGTGAGAATGTAAAAATAAAATCTACTTCCCTTCAGTGGAGCTAGTCACAGCAAGTAACACGAATTAGCTGCTCAGTTACGTTAAGCAGGCACTGTCCATGCAGCACCCACCCACTATCATCAGAGTTCCATGAGGTGGTTACTACTCTATAGCCATTTAACGGATCACAGAAAACTAAGGCTTACAAGCCTGAACAGCTCAGGCTGGGGATCTATCTGCTAGAATGCTTGCCCAAAATACACGAAGTCATGGGTTCCATCCTCAGCATCACATAGGCCAGGCGTGATGCATGCCTGAAATGCCAGCGCTTGGGAGGTGGAGGCGGAAGGATCAGAAGTTCAAGGTCTATGTCCTCAGTATGTGGTGAACTGGAAGCCAGCCTAGGCTATGTGAAACCTTGGTGGGAGGCAGGGGGCGAGCTTTAATAAGCCACAGTTAGGAAGAGCTGTGGGTTCTGGGCAGCAATGTATTTTTACATTTAACCAACAAGTCACCGGAGGTGGGCCACACATCAAGGTCTGATGGGAGCTCTGAGGACACCAGCACCAGCAAACACAAAGGCTGCTTGTCCTTGCCAGGCCCCAAGGGCTGGACTTTTAAGCAAGGCAAACTAAGACCACTCTCAATTTTTTGTTTTTTACTTCTACAACTGCTTAAAACTGACTTCTCAGACTTGGACTGGCCTCTTAAGGTTGTATGGTATAAAACTAAATCTTCCAGGAAAGCACAGAACTTTAACCCCTACCTGTCTTTCAACAGACAAAGTGGATCTGATCATCACCCTAGAAGATAATCAAATTAATTCCACCCCCAGAGTTATCAGAGAGAAGATGCTCTCTTTAATCCAAACCTCCCGACTATGCTCTTGTTTGGTTTTTTTTTTTTTGCTTTTAAAATATCTCTCACTATTTAGCCCAGGCTGGCCTACAACTTGAAGCCCCCAGCCTCCAAAAGTCCGTCACCTTCTGGAACAAGTTCCTCTACCCTTCTTCCCTGAAGAGATTTTGGAACACCTAAGCACTCAGGGCGATCTCGCACACTGTAGAATTATTTAGGTGGCCATCACGCAAACTCGAGTGTAAGCTGGGGAATACACATCAGAGTAGATAGGAAAATGGCAGCTCAGAGATCAAAGCCACCGTTCAAGATGTCCCAGCAGAGCCAATGACTGATCAGCACTGGTCTATTTGGGGCCATGGCTCAGCATAGGAAACTGCCAAGCTTGGGGACCGGAATTTGATCCCAAGACTCACAAGGTAAAAGAGAAAATCCACTCCTGCCTGTTGTCCTCTAACACCATAAGCACATGGTAGCATGTGCACCCCTCCCCACCAAAAGTAAATTTTACACACACACACACACACACACACACACACACACACACACGGCTCTTTTTTAACTGATCCGCCCTATGAGGGAAAGACACTGTAGGTCACCGAGGTCTGCAGTGGCACTAAACAATGAGTACTCAGAATGGGACAATGTGTCACAACATTAAAGAGTTCAAATTGCTGTGGCCACAGACTGAATGACAAGATCCTTCAAAAGTTTCTTTTAGCTGATCATAGTGGTACATAGTCAGTGGAAATGCATGTATGAAGAGTGCATATATAACATGTTCACAGTATCACTCGAGGGTCACAGACAAGGCTGAGGAACCACTGAGATAAACCTCAGTGCACAATGCATACAAAAGGAGCCAGGCACGGCCATAAATGTTTGTAACCCCAGATACTGGGAGGCCCACGTAGGCACAAGAGTTAAGGGCCAGCCTGGGAAACACAACAAGACAGCATCTCAAAACAAAAACGAGAGAGAGAGAGAGAGAGAGAGAGAGAGAGAGAGAGAGAGAGAGAGAGAGAGAGAGAGATATCAATGGGCTGGAAAATGGCTCGGCGGTTAGAAAACTGTCTGCTCTCCCAGAGGACCCAGGTTCAATTCCCTAGCCCTTTCCTGGCCTCTGTATGTACTGCGCACACACGGTACACAGGCTCATACTCATACTGGCAGCATCGTGCCCAAGGGCTGAGGACTCACTTAACAGCTCCTAAGCGCCAGCCTGCAACATTTTACACAATGAAGCAAGGCGATACTAAGCTTTAACCAAAACAGCCGTGAGTTTTGAACTCCGTGAGTCTGTCCACATAGATATAAAGAAATGAGACAGTAAAGTAATAAAGGGAGACATCCCGAGTGTGCAGAGGTCCCCCAAATCGATGAGGCTGACCCCCCTCAGGACCCGCCCGGCAGCCTGCCACCAAAGCAGCACGGGCGGGCGGAAGGAGGACACACCGCCCCAACCAGCACAATCCACGGCAGCCAGGTGGCCACTGTTGGTCCCACTGCGGGTGCATCACGTGACATGCTGGGTGACAATGGGGCCCCAGGGGTCTGCCTCCTACAGTCTCACAGTGAGAAGACATCCCACAAACTCCAGCTGAGTAAGTCCACAAAGCACCCAGCTAGCTCCTCTAGAAACTGCCCAAGCCCCCAAACAAGAAAAGGCTGAGAGCCTGTCCCCACAAGAGGAGTCCAAGGGATGAAAAAGAACATTCTGAAACACTAGGGAGACCTGAACACAGCAGGCCTCCAGCCGACAGTAAGGTATTAATACTGGTTCACTGATTATGAGAGAGCTCACGTTCCTGTGAACTGGGGAAGCTCCCAGACGCGGGCACTATTATCTGCCAATAACTTGGAAATACTAAAATATCCTTAAGACGTAAGTCTGTTGATAAAAACAGAACAGGTGGATAGTATGACCCACTTTGGAAGAGAGGATAAATTGCTCTTCCACGATGGCTAATACACATTGCAGCACTGTATGATGCAATGCATCCTTAACACTGCATGAACTTGGCACAGAGGCACACACCTGCAGTAACAGCATGAGATACTGACTGAAGGAGGATTAGAAGTTTGAGGCCAGCGAGGAGGAGGAGAGGAGGAGGAGGAGGAGGAGGAGGAGGAGGAGGAGGAGGAAGAAGAAGAAGAAGAAGAAGAAGAAGAAGAAGAAGAAGAAGAAGAAGAAGTTCAAGTTCATCCTCGATGACATGAGTTTAAGTCTAGCTTGGTCTACAAAAGACACTGCATCAAAAAAATAAAATATAATATACATTAAAAGAAAGGCCAGTGAAATGGCTCAGTGAGTAAAGACATCTGCCACCAAGCCTGATGAGCTGAGTTCAATCCCGGAGACCTCCTCATGCACACCACAGCAAGTGCATGAGCACATGTACATGTGCTGGGTGTGGTGGAGCACGTCTTCAATCCCAGCACTTAGAAGGCAGAGGCTACCGGTTCTCTGTACACTGGAGGCCAGCCTGGCCTACATAGTAAGTCCCAGGCCAGCTAGGGGTACATAGTGAGACCTTGTCTCAAAAACAAAAACCCGTATCTGGACATAAGCGTACATACCTATAATCCCAGCAGAAGTAGTACAAGTATTGGAAGTTCAAGGTTAACCTCAGCTACATAGCAAGTTCAAGGACAGCTTAGGCTATATGAAATTGTTTTAAAAAAAAGTTGGTAATGACATTAAGTAATACAGCATAATTTTCTTACTCTGTTTAAGGCTATAATTCTTAAATTTCCTTTAAAAATGACTATATGAAAAACATTTGCCAGGCAGCGCACACCTTTAATCCCAGCACTCGGGAAGCAGAGCTAGGTGGATCTCTGCGTGTTCGAGGCCAGCCTGGGCTACAGAGTTCCAGGACAGGCACCAAAGCTACACAGAGAAACCCTGTCTCAAAAAACCAAAAAGAAAAACATTTATGAGAAAAACTTACTTTTCAATTAAAAACATTAGTGACTTTGTAGGAGAGGAGAGGGCCAGGAGCTGTGTTCCTGTCGGCTTCTTAGCCGGTGTCAATGCTGTGCCTGCTCCCCCTCTGCAGTCTCTGCTTGGGTTATTAATGTGCATTCACATTCTCGCCATCGGCCAACTCAAAGGGTGGCTGTGGCGCTGTTGCAGGCTGATGTGTAAATACACACAAGAGAACAAAGCACGTGAAACGGATGAGGTTCAAGTCAGTAAGAGCAGACGGGCGAAGCACCCCAGACTGGCCTCAGTGTGCACTCTTTCAAAAACTGACTCACAAAGTAGTCTGCACGGGGCTGACGACGTCCGCTCGCTCGTCCTGCTAACCCTGCTGCTTTTTCTCATTTAAAAAGGAGAACAGGCTGAGAATGTGTTTGCCTCCTCTGCCCAGCCACCCCAGCACCAAGGGGAAGTGTGCGAGCATGCTGGTACCCTAAGTCTCACTTCCTACTGAACGGGGGCCCAGATGAGGAGGCGGAGGCTGCCAGGCCGGCAGTATGCTGCCGTCCGCCACCTCACTGAATAATGAAGGTGGCAGGACAGAGATCCTCCATACATTCCCAGAGCTCCACTCACAGGCAACACTCACAGCATGCCTAGGTGGGTATGTGGGCAGAAGAGGTCCCAGGAGGAATGGTGCGGGGCACAGGATAGTATCCTGTGTGATTCAAGAATAGCACATCAACAGAACACCTCCTCCTGATTCTCATGCACTTGACCGAGAGGCAGGAAATCCCAGCTGCAGAGTGAATGCAAAACTCTCCCACAGAAGTCACAGCATAAAAGAAAAACATCAACTCCATCAGCTATAATCAACCTATGTACGCATCAGGAGATTTTTAAAGCTTTAGTGCAGCTCTTGGATTAAAAAGAAAGGCGATAGGGAGCTAAGAGCCATGGAATACAATAACAAAATCCCACCTCAAATTGCAGAGGCAAGTTTCATTCAGTAGAAACCAGCTAGGGAGCTAGGGGGGTGGCTCAATGGTCAGAGCATTCGTCACACAACCCAAAGGACCAGAGTTCAGAACCTCCAGAACTGGCGGAAATGCTCAGTGGTCATGACAGCCAGCCTGCAATTCCTGCCTCAGAATCCCTAGAGCAGACAGGGCACATGAGTGAGTTCTGGCCTTGATTCATAGACCCTCCCTAATGAATGAGGCAGAACACACAGAGGTTAATTCCAGACTTCCAGACATCAATCTTGGGTCTCCACATGCCTGTGCACTCATATGGACAAATGGACACACACACACACACACACACACACACACACACACACACACACACACACGAACATATGCAAAATCAAGACTACACAGATTTAAAAAAGAAAAGAAAGTCCATCAAAAGCCAGGGGATGGGGTGGGGGCAGTAGTGCATGCCTATAATACCAGCACCCAGGAGGCTGAGATAGGAAATGGTGAGTTTAAAGCCAGCCTGGGCTAAGTTATAAAACACTGTCTCAAACAACCAACCAAAACAAACCCAAACATTATAAACAGATGAACTAAATCTTCTAAGTAAAGAGCAAATAAACCCATATAAAGCTGGCAAACAACCCGAACCGATTTAAAAAAAAAAAAAACAGACTACAGTGGACTAACCATCAAATCAGGGACCAGGTCCTGATCTAAAAGGCTAGGCTAGGCAGGTACAGTAGTGTGCTCCTTAATCTCAGAACTCAAGAGGCAGAGGCAGGCGGATCTCTGTGGGCTGGCTTGGAGGTCAGCCTGGTCTATACAGGGATAGCCAGGGCTACAGCTACCCTGTCTCAAAAAACCACCATAGTCAGGCCTCAGCACATAGCACACTGCAACACACAAAGTAAGTAAAAATGTAACAAAACATTTTCTAAAGATTAGGTAAAATAAAACAAAAAGAACAAACGTGTACCAGTAAGCTCGAGAAAAAAGAAATCACAACATCTATAAAGACCAAAACCAGGGGCTGGGGCTCAGTCATTGCGAGAGTGAACCACTCTTACAGAGGATCCAAGGCGGGTTCCCAGCACACGGGTCCGGCAGCTCCCAAGCCTCTAGCTTACCGGGCACCTACACTAATGTGTACACACCCACCCACAGGCTCCCATACATGCACAGAATTAAAGTCTTTAAAAAGATAAAGACAAGCCAGGCAGATGGATCTCTGTGAGTTCGAGGCCAGCCTGGTCTGCAGAGTGAGTTCCAGGACGGCCAGGGCTACACAGAGAAACCCTGTCTCGGAAATCAAAAGGAAAAAGAAGAAGAGGAAGAGGAGGGAGAGGAGAGGAAAGGAAAGGAAGAATGGAGGAAGGAAGGGAGGGATGGAGGGAGGGAGAGAGGGAGGGAGGGAGGAAGAAAGCCAGCTAAAGAAGAACTTTTACAAAACTTCCCTGGGGCAGGCTAAAGGAAGGAGGACAGTGGGAGCTGGGGGCAGCAGGTGTGGCTCCTTCGGGGTGAGGGAAACGCTCTGTATTGACTGTGGTGGTGGCTTTGGGATATACTAAAACCCACTGGCGGGGACACTAAAAGGGTGACATTTTATGGCATATATTATTTATATCTCAATTAAAATGTTCCCAACTAAGACAGAGCAGTACTCAGCACTGTGCCGTTCATTAACCTCCATAGGCTTTTGAGGCCAATGTGGAAGAGACACTGGTACCACACTGCAACTTTTAGTTTTTAGATTGAGTCTTGCCTCATCATTTACATGGCTCCAGGGACTTGGATCAGGCTAGGACAGTGAAGAAAGACAGACAGACAGATACACAGAAAAGCTGGGACCGGGTGGACTGGGCTCTCTGATGGAGAAGTTGCAGCACCCGGAAGCTTAGTGTGTGAGTTGGACAGAGTCCGGATTGTTGTAAACAGAAAGACAAGGCTAAGTCTATACAGCTGAATAAGAAGCAGGTTTAGCTAATCTCAGCAGGAACAGTCTCTGCAGGGGAGCAGTCTTCAGGCCAGAGACATCCAGGGGTAGAAAGCTATGGTGGATTTTTCTGCACACACTCTCTTAGCAGCCACACGTGGGCCAGAAGGTAAGACTGCCATGGGCCTAAGGCTAGTGTCCTGGACATGCCCATCTCCACTCATGTCAACAGCACACACCCACTCACACGCACTCAGGTCTTCACACACTTTCTGATCCCCAAAGAGTCTAACACACCGCAGGTTGGCAACAAACTCTTCATATATCTGAAAATGACTTTGAACTTCTACCCCCTGCCTCCATCCCTAAGTGCTGAGATTTCAGGCAAGTGCTACCATGCTAGTTTTTACTCAGAAACTGACTTCTCTTGAGTCAGTCTATTAAGAAAATTCAAAGTAATTGACTAGACTATTAAGCCACGGGAAGAGGAGAGCGAGCCTCTACTGCATGCTTCTGTCAATTATTAAATGGAATGTTGATCGAGTAGCATTTCAGATTGACAGATAAATAGCCTGACCACTAAGTAAACCACTGAAGTCTTGATCAAGATTTGAACTATCCCTGCTATGTTTACTGAATTATTCTTCAACAAAATCCTCCACAATTCCCAAGACTCTCTACTGCCTAAAAACTGCTTCCCTTACAGTTCAAGGCTTAGACTGTCGATGGCCCTCATGGTCTCTTGGGCCAAGTGTGATTTTTCTCTCTAAACACATGTCTGCAGATGCATACACACAGAGCATATATGAGGAGGTGAGTTCCAGGGGCCTCCCTCCTACTGTTTCAAACAGTCTTCACTAGCCTGGAACTTTGCTGCACAGGCCAGCTTAGCTGCCCGCAAGCTTCCAGGGCCCTGTCTGTCTCTGCCTCCCACCTCATGCCACTGGGGCTGCAGGGACTGCAGCACTTGGCTTTTTACTTTGATTCTGGAGATGCAAACTTGGGGTCTTCATGAGCAACTTCCAAACTGAGCCATTTCCCAAGTCAGTAACTCTGAATCTCTCAGTTTTGGGTTCACAAAACAACTAAGTAGAGGATAGGGGAGCAGAAACCATCCACATGCCCATCATGTGATTAGGCAGAAACCAAATGTGCTAAATCCATCATAAAATACTACTCAGCTCCAAAAAAGGAAGGTATATGCCATATGTAGTATGGTGATGAACAGCTGTAATCACAACACTTGGGAGATTTAGGCTGGAGTATCATTAGTCCAGGCTAGCCCACACAGCTCAAGATTTTGTCTCAAAAAAAAAAAAAAACCAAAACCACAAACAAAAACAAACAAAAAAACCCACCAAGGGAGGGATACTAATATGACAAATATATGCAAAAACATGGATGGACCTTCCATAGCCTGAGCAAATTCTGGAAAGGCAGAAGCAGTGGACACAGATCGCATGATTCCACTCAGAGGAAATATCCCGAGTAGACAAGCAAAACCTAAGAACATATGAAGTAGATTAGTGACTGCTACTGGTTTCACAAAGGAGAACAGGAGAGGACTCTGAATATATTAAAAAAACAGAATAGGGGACTGGAGAGATGGCTCAGAGGTTAAGAGCATACACTGCTCTTGAAGAGGACCAGAGTTCAGTTCCTAGCTCTCACAATGGGCAGCTCACTCCTGCCAGTAACCCCAGTCCCAAGGGTTCCACCTCCCTGGGAACATACTCACACGTACATTAACTACTAAAAAGACTTTTTCTTTAAAGACTCCTGAAAAAAATACTGAAATAACTTCAAGGTGTGAAGCTGACCTCAAGTGGAGAAGCTTATGGTCTAATTAATTATATTTCAGTAAAAATTCATACCCAGGGCTGGGACCACAGTAGGAACAAAACCCTGGATTCTGTCCATGGCACCACATAAACCAGGCATTCTAGTGCACAACTATATCCCAGCACCAAGGAGGTAGAGGCAGAAGAATCAGGAGTTCAAGGTCATCCTCATCTACAACGAGTTCCAAACCAACCTAGACCAAAGGAGTCCCTGTCTCAAAACAACAAACAAAAAGTAACAGTGACTTGGAAATTACTATCAGCAGCATTTGCTTCTTCTAAGATTAGCCCTTCAGTCTTAGGGCATTGTACTGATAGGCACTGCAGATGGGCGTGGGGAGCTGCACAGACGCCCTCATCGGGTCTCCCCATTCACCATTGTAACAGCTCTCCGTCAGGCCTGTCCTGCTCAGCCCCAGCAACTCTCCGGGCCCGACGGCCACAACAGGCACTGGCACCTCTTTGCTCTGATTCATTTTCAACATGAAATAATGATTTGTTGGGTAAGTGAATAAAGCACTTCATTATATAATATCCTCAACAGCCAGGATTAGCACCACCCACAAAACAATGTAAATTAAAAAAATAATAATAGTGTAAATTGAGTCTAAACACCTAGCACCCGGCACCCACTTCCCACGTGATCACCCATAATCCCTAAGCCTTCCCCCAGGCAGACCGCCAGGTGCACGCACCTGTATGTACTGATGTGTGTAGGTGCCTACACACCTACACACACTGTGTATGCACACTGTCATGTACACACATACAAACACACTCCGGTGTGTATATACCTCTGGGTCCCCAGAACTGTCACACGGCTCTCCAACATGCTCTTCCATCTGGCTTCTACTACCTCCGCCTCTCCTGTCCAGACCTTGCCCCTGGAGCAAGCCTCCCTTCCCCTGTCATCTGGCCTTCTGGCCCTACAATGTCCCTTGTGTCTTTATTAGTTACCTATATAGCTCTGCAAGCAGACTGATTTTTTAACTCCCTTGATGCAGAATCTTCAGCAGGCAGGGGTCTGTCTAAGGTAATGAACCCTGACAAGTGGGATGAAGTTTCAACATGAGCTGCAGGCAGATAGCAAGAATTCAGAAGAACCTGGGCTAAGGCTGTAGCTCAGCTTAGTATGCATAAAGTCCACCGCCTGGGTGTGGTGGTGGCCACCAGAAATCCCAGCACTCAGGAGGGGACAAGAAGAATCAGGAACTCAAGGCCAGCCTGGGCTCTATGAGATCTCTCTCAAGACAAAACAAAGAGCTGTGGTGAGCGTGTTGTAATGGGACCAGGAAGTCTGCTTCAGTTTGGGAGTTTGTTTTTGTGGAAGTGAGACAGGCTATCTGCAGGGGTGGTGGATCTGGGACAGACAGAAAGCATGCGGTACAAGAAATCAGACATGGCGGGCAGATCCCGGGACTCGCCTGCCCATTTCTTGCACACTATGAGGTAGATGAGGTACAGAGTTCCAGTCTCAAAGATCTAACTGATGAGGCTTTGGTGCGGCCCAGCATACTCAAGGCTTCGAGTTCAATCCTCAGCAACCCCTCCAAATCGTAAAGCAGTGGAACCAAAAGATGGCTCAGTGAAAAACATGATGCTTGCCACCAAGCCTGATGACCACAGGTGGAAGGTGAGAACCAACTCCTGAGGACTGTCCTCTGGCCTTCCCACGTGTGCTGTGGCAGGCACATGCCCTCCCCCTGCCACCACAATAAAATAGATCTATAAATGTAAGTTAGTAATTTTTTAAAAAGGTACGGTACAACTGATCAGTGGGTTGTTGTTGTTGCTGTTTTCTAGGCCTTTAGAAGCTTTCCCGGCAGCCCAGTCAATGAAGGACACACACTCCGCTCACTCCGCTGTCAAAGGCCTGCTTCCCTCTGGGACGCGAGGCGAGTACTTCTGCACACCCAGCTATGTAAACCTTTTTATCTTCTCCTGCATGCACACGGCCTTTCCAAAGAGTAGGCCTTCTACTGACTGAGAACCAAATAATCACTGCTCAAACAGGCTGATCCTGGCTGAAAAGCTCCAAGTCCGCCCACCCCTCCCCTTCCCTACAGCAGAGGGAGGCTGAGGCATCTTGTGGAGGGAGAGAGCCCTTGTCTTTCCTGCCACATAAACTGTTGACCTCAGACAATCAACTCCCCAGCCCACCACACTTAGGGATGGAAGGATGGACAGACAGATGGACTGAAGGACAACAGAAAATTCCACATTATGAGAGAAACACAGTGTTCACTAACTATTCACAACCACTGGTAAATCCAGCTCGGGATGTCCAACGCCCTCTTCTGGATTCAGCAAGCACCTGCTGTCACATGTACAGACACATGGACACACAATTTAAAGTTAATAAAGTAAACCTTAAAAAAGAAAGAAAGAAAAGAACGCCCAATGACTTGAATGATTTGGGATTAGGATTCTTTTTCTTAAGTTCATAGGAAATACCTTTCTGCCATGACACGCCTCTGCTGCCCGTATGCTGGTCTCTGCAAGAGTTCACCCCTACAGAGGCTCCCAGCAGCTCTTGCCTCAGTTGGCAAACTGTGCCCAGTTTCATACAAAAGTTCCACTGGCCCTCAGTTATACTCATGGGCTTGCTTGGTATCTATGGCTACAACACCAAAATTGAGTAGATGCAATAGGGACCATATGGCTACTGAGCACACAATATTTACTATCCGGGCATCTTAGGAGTTTGTATGTAAACCCCAAGAATCTAAGGGAGACACATTCCCAAAATATTGCACCAGCTTTTGGGTACTTATTTGTATCTTTACATAATTTGAAACACACAATTTGGAATAGTGCATACAATGTGTACCCACCAAACTTGGACCAGATGTAAGTACAATGCAGTCGAAACCACAGGCAGCCCAGGAAGCATTTCTCTCAGGTTGCTGTGTGGGCATCAACTGGAAAATACTTGCAGGATAAGGGGTAGGAAATGAGGGGACACTTGCACGAGTCTCCCTGAGAATCTGGACTCCCACGGGTCAGCTGGCCTGGGCTCAGACTGTCCCTGTGAGAATGCTGGGAGGAAGAGAGGAGCGGAGCACCTTCTCGAGACCTCACACACCCAAAGAGCTGGGGCGTCGCAGGAAATGGGATGGCCCTAACCCATTCCACCTGCAGACCTCAGCCATGCCAACGTTTGAAACCACCCCAGGAAAGCATCTCTCTGGAATAAGCCAGAACCCACCATGGTGACACATGCAGAGCAAACAGAAAGAGCCCCTCTCAGAGGTGAAAAGACCACCAGCCCCTGCCCCCCATGTCAGCTGTCCACAGGAGGACGGTTCTCAAAGACTCAGGACTTACCAAAGGCAGAAGCCACCCAGGCTAATAAGCACTAGTCTTTGCAACTTTAGGTCTGGACAGCTAGGAAGGTGGCCCAACTAACTGAAGATATCACGGCAGCTCAAAGTCACAGCCTCCTGCAAACACAGCACATGCCCTACAGGTTCCTTCCGTGGCTAGCCCCAGCCAAAGCCACCAGAGTTCTCTCTTTCTAGGCACCCTGTCTTGGACCCCGGACTGTTACGGGTCTTCTGTCTTTGCCACTCAGGATGGGTCACTGGGTTTAATCTCCAGCCATAGGTCACGAAGTCTCCTGTCCACCTCTGCCCTTAATGTGTGGTGGCTCCAAACTCAACCATGCAAGTTCCGGGCTGTACGTGGAACCTCTCTCCACAACGCCAGGCCTGTAACAGACAGGTGAGGGTTTTGAAATTACTAACTCACGAGTTCAAAACTCACACTTCAGCTCTTTATCAGATGGGCTCCATGCAGGCAATTACTCAATTCTCCAGATCTTAATCTTCCCACCTGCACCACGAGGATGCTGGTGCTACATTCAGAACAGCAAAAAAACTACCGAGTCACTGGCAGCGTGTGTTCCTGGCTGAGGTCAGATGAGGTGCCACTCTACTGGACTCTACTATAAACAAGCCATCTTTCGCTATCTGCCTGGTCAACTTTTTACAGGCTCCTGCTCTGTCCATGTTTAAAACAATCCCCAAACGTCATACTCAAGTGCCAGGCAGTGTTTCCAAGCATGGATGGCAAGGCTGAGCCATCTCTCCAGCCCCTTGACATGCATTTTTGTTCAAATGATGGATGTGAGTCGCTGTGTAGCTCCTCTGAAAGAGCAATAACACTCATAACCACTGAGCAGCCCTCTCTAGCCTCTAGACACATACTTCAATAGGGAAAAGAAACCCAGCTAACTGGAGCTGAGACAAGAAGCCAAGTCTTCAATTGTGAATTGAGGATATCTAACAACCCTGCTAAAGTAAAAGGCTCAGGGGCTTCGGATGTGGCGTGGTAGATGCTTGCCTTGCAGACAGTTTTGTCTGGACCTGGATTACCGAGCGGTTAGCCCAGAGTTCAGTCATCATGAATGACAACCAGAGCAGCGTACATTAAACTAAGCTGTCTATCACGCACGCACTTGGTGATGGGAGCACGTCAGGAAGGAGCTCTGCTTTCCTCCAGGAGCTTGGACCTGATGCTCACTAATTCACTGTCCTCAGAGGTAGGGTGTGTGGATCCTAAGGACTGTGAATAATGAGAACTGACCCCCCTCTCCTCGCTCTTTCCACTGTCTGTCAGAACTGGGTTTATTCCCATCAGGTAATATACACGGACTGTGGGGACATTCCCTGCCCTGACCACACCACATCACCCATGTGACACGTACAGAGGGCTGGGAATGCAGACAGGCCAGAAACAAGCATGACACAGGCAGGCGGCTGTGGACAGAGCATCCCCAGTCAGCCTGTCAGGAGTGACAGGGAGAACTGAGCTGCACTCAGAACATACTGCTACTCTCTGCCCACTCCTTCCTGAATGTATGAGCAGCTTTAGTGTTCTCGAAACCATCGTATTTAGGAAATGTTCCCCCAACGTGAATTATGAATCAATCTAATTAAAAGCTGCCTTTAGCTCAGCTCCGTGGGTGAGCGTTGGCTTCACTCTCCTCCCATGTCAGAGGCCCCCACCCACTGTTGCCAGCTTTAGTTACAGAAACCAAGTGAGAACATGCCAAGGAATTGCCACCATAGTGATGTGTGGAGTCTTACCTGGGAGAATAGTGCCAAAATGTCAACAAAATGCAACAAAGCCACTGCCCCATAATGACAAAAAAACCAAAACAAACCAAAATGACAATAAATTACTGCATGTGCTGGAGAGTTCATTTAAGGAACCTGGCCAGAAAAAGTGGCCCCACTCTAAAATACATACACTGACTATTTTAAAGACTACCTTTTACTCTTTCTATTGTTTATGTGTATATGTGTGTCTGTGTGTGAGTGTGCACACATGTATGTGAGTGCACGTGGAGTCACGAAGAGGGCATGGAATCTCTTGTAGCTGAAATCACAGGAGGTTGGGAGCCACCAACATGAGTGCTGGGAACCTGAATGAGGTTCTCCGGAAGAGGAGCAAGTGCTAACAGGTGAGACATCTCTCCAGCCCGGCTACATGTGACAGGAGAAAACTACAGACCCCAGGTTGAATTGAGGTAAGAAGCCAAGTTTTCAATTATGAGTGATAATAAATAAATTTAATACAACAAAAACTTTAGGAGCTAGAGATGTGGCTCATCTGGTAGCCAGCCTGCCTGCCCGCAGAACAGAGGCCCAAGTTCTAGCCTCACCGTCACTTTAAGCTAAGTGTGACGCACACCTGTGATCCCAACCCAGGAGTAGAGGCAGGGGATCAGAAGACAGAGATCATCTTCATTACAAAGCTAGCCTGGGCTACATCAGCTCTCATCTCAAACACACACAAACCCCACACCTCATCATGAATAGCTCAATTGAAGTTTATGCACGAAGTCGACACAACTATAAGCAATTAAAAGACAGAAGCCATGTGAGTTGTTCATTTGTTTGTTTATATAATTTGTTTGGTTTTTGGTCTTTTCAAGACAGGGTTTCTCTGGGTAACCATGGCTGTCCTGGAACTCACTCTATAGAGCAGGCTGGCCTCAAACTCAGAGATTCGCCTACCTCTGACTCCCAAGTGCTGACCTAAGGTGTGCACCACCACAGCCCAGCAGGTGAGTTGTTCTTAAACCAACTCTTGCCTGACAGCAGTTGTCTTACATATTTCAGCGATGCAAACTCAAAATATTAGAAATTCGCTGAGGACTTCATAAATAGTACCTTTTGTTAGACGGGATATCAACAGAAACAAGAAATCATTTCTCTACCATAAAGAGAACGGCTCCCATTAGATGGGAATAGCATTGTGTAGCTGATATACAGTTTGCCTGAAGACTCGAGTGCGGAGCTAAGCCACTAGTTAGCCATAGAGGCCAGGCAGTGGTGGCACAAGCACTTGGGATCTCACGACTTTAATCTCAGCACTAGGAATAGGGAGGTTTTAAAAAGTTGACTAGCACGGAGGCACCCAGAGAGGCTGGCTGCAGCACATGCTGAGCCCAGCGAGGTGGATGAACAGCAGCACTCCCACAGTATCTACTCATAGGACACTCACTACATAAAATCCAAAGGGCGGGGGTTAAGGGGGATGGCTCCATGGGAACGCGGGCTGCTCTCTCAAAGTCCCAGGTTTGATTCTCAGCAACTACATGGTACCTTACAACCATGTGTAACTCCAATTCCGGGGCATCCAATGCTCTCTTCTGTCCTCCCCAGGCACTGCAAACACATGGTACACAGACATACGTGCAGACAAAATACCATACACATTAAATAAATAAATAATCTTAAAAAAAAAAAAAAAACTTGAAATGGCCAGGGTCTGACCCTGGTTGATACTCAGCATATGAATAACCATGGCAATTTCACCTCAAAGAGAAAGAGGTGTTACATTTAAAAAATGATCATAAAAGGGACCAGCTATTCATACGCACAAAGCAGACTTCAGGGCAAAGAAAATTAAGAGGGATAAAAACGGACATTGCTTAATAAGAAAAAGATCAGTTCACCAAAGAGTCTGTACTCCTATCGATGTCTGTGCCTAAATCCCAAAATATATAAAGCAAAGCATGACAGAACCCCAAGAGAAATAGAAAAATCTAGACTAGCAGCAGATGCCAACACTGTAATCCCTAGAACTGAAACCATGTTCTCTGGTCACGGAACTACACTAGGAAGCAACAGGAGAAGAGAGGAAACTGCAAACACTTGGCTGTTAAACCCACACTTCTGAATAATCCTTGCACAGCTCGTGTGGAGCGCTCAGAAGACAACTTTTGGAGCTCAGTTTTCTCTCTCCACTTTGTTAAGGTGTGGACTCTGTGTTTCTAACAACACTGCATATTTCAGGCTAGCTGGCCCTTGAACCTTAAGGAGATTCTCCTTACTCCACCTCACCATAGGAATGCTGGAATTACAGATGTGCGCCACATCTGCTGTTGTGCAGGGTTCCAGGGCATGACAGCAAATATTTTACCTGCTGAGCCATCTTGCTGCCCACCCCGCCCTATAGAAAAAAAAAATAAGATTAAATGTCTTTATTGGAAAAAAAGAAAAGTCATAAATCATGAGTCTAACCTTATACCGAAAGAAACAAGAAAACAGAGCTGGGCATGGTAGCACACATCTTTAATCCCAGCACTCAGGAGGCAGAAGCAGGGGGATCTCTGTGAGTTTGAGGCCAGCCTGGTCTACAGACTGAGTTCCAGCTCAGCCAGGGCTACACTGAGAAACCCTGTCTAGAAAAATCAAAAAGGAGGAGGAGGAAAAAGAAGAGGAGGAGAAGGAGGAGGAAGAAGAGGAAAATAAGCAAACAAACAAAAAAACAGAGAAACAAACTAAGCTCACACAGTAAGAAACTCTAAATTGAGCTTAAGTGGAATCCAGAAAGAGAAGAGGAAAAAAGAGAGTAGAGGTAACAATGGACAGATCTGTGCCTGGGAATCTCTAAGAAGTGATAAAGCAGGACACAATGGTGCAATCTGTCCATCATCTCTGGGACAGGCTGCCACTGAGTAAATAGGGAGCCTGAGATATGGCTCAGCCTGTAGAACGCTCTGCAGTGTGAGCATGACGACCAGGGTTCAGATCCCCAGCACCCACGCAAAATACCAGCACACTCAGTGCCAGGGACACAAAGGCAGACCCCTGGCACTCACTGGCCAGCCCATCAAACTCCAGGTTCTGTGAGAGACTGTCACAAAACAGAAGCGGTAAGTGACAGAGGAAGACCTACACATACATACATACACACACACACACACACACACACACACACACACACACCGTGAGTCTGTGAGAAGCCCATGCAGAATAAGCAAAAATAAGTATGAACTTGGCTAAAACACTGAACTGCAGATAATGAATCCAGCAAAGCCTATAGTAGCCACTGGAAGGAAAGGTCTTCCCAAGTACCCCTGACCAACTTCCCACGAGCATCCCAAGGCAGCCACTTGACTTTCAAGAGTCAAGCGGACCTCAGTAAAGATCTTTTGGCCCAATCTAAATCAGCCATCCAGCAAGTCTTCATCGTTACCATCAGGAGATACTTTTATCTGAAGCATAAAGAAGAGCTCCTAGTTCTGAGCTGTGCTACCATTGGACACAGCAGCTTCCCTGGGGATCATCGACAAGCTGGATAGTTGCCTGTCCCTGTTAGAACAGCATCGTTAACTCAAGAGTCAAAGCCTGGAAGTCAACAGTGGAAATGCTCTATTAATAGTCAAGCTAAGGCTCGAAATAGAAGACTAGAAAGGAAGAGTTCACGGCTGCAGTGAGGAGGAAATTGAGACATCTATGCCCTGGGAAGCAACAAGAACATGCAGAACCAGAGAGATACGAGGTCATCCTTCCCAAGTTATCCAGAGATGTCCAGACATGAACAGAGCTCCACAACAAATACTGCACACACTGACATGCCCCTCAGGCTCGTGCGCCCACCTAAGTATGTATCTGTAGTGTGTGTGTGTGTGTGTGTGTGTGTGTGTGCGCGCGCGCAAGCGTGTGCATACACAAGCATGCTTACATGTTGCCAGAGACTGATGTGGGCATCTCCATCAGTCCATTCTCCACTTTACTGCTTTGAGATGGAATCTCTCATTGAACCTAGAGCTTGCCATCTGGGCTAGGCTGGCTGGCTAGTAAGCCCCAGGATCTGCCCTGCTCAGCCTCCCCAGCACTGGGGTTACAAGTGCATGCTGCCATGCTCAGCCTTTTCATGTGGATGCTGGGTCCAGGTATAGGTCCTCATGCTCACTCAGCAGGCAGAGTGCTCCAGCTCAAGTTTAAACACCTCAAGACAGTGAATATTCATACCCCAAACCAGACAATGCATACTAAACAATGTGCAGTCCATCTTGTAAGTGGAACTAAGACATTTCAAGCCCACGCTAATGGAAGAAGTGATAAACAACGAAAAGTACTCAATTCATATTTTCTTTTTTGTATTGTCACATATATACATAAAAGTTCAAAGACCTTGAATGTGATACTATCATGAATATTTGATTTTTTTTTTTTAAAGGCTGGAGATACGGCTCCGTCGTCAAATACACTTGGTGCTCTTCCAGAGGACCCAAGTTTGATTCCCAGCACCCTGGTCAGATGGTTCACAGCTGTCTACAATTCCAACTCTAGATCTAACTGCCTCTTCTGGCCTCTACAAGCACCTGAAGTAAAGTCAGGAGCAACACACACACACACACACACACACACACACACACACACACACACACACACGACCCGAAGAGTCTAGACAAGAGCACAGGATCCCCTGGAGCTGGAATTACAGGCAGTTGTGAGCTGCTAGCATGGCTGCCAAACCCAGGTCATCTGGAAGAGCTGCAAGTCCCATCGATGCGACTCTAGATTTGAGTCAAGACAATGAACAGCAAGTGAGAGCAGAGTTCTTGCTCTCCAGTCTCTTCCACACACAGCGCTCATGGACCATCTACAGTGTGCGCATATGTGGGCCCCTTTCCTAAGATTCCTGCAAAATCAAACACTAATTTCACTCCAATACAGAAATTTCTCAAAGGACACAGACACAGCAGAGTGCATAGAATGAGTACTGCTGTACCAGTTAACTACTGTATGCCATGAATTACTGCAGTAAATGCATGGCCTTCGTGTTAAGACATGACAAAGCATAAATCTTTTTCAGGTAGATGTTATGTCAAGCACTAATTTCAATCCATGACTCAGGATACTTTAAATATATGTATGGAAACCACAACCTTTTCATAACCAGACTTTACAAACAAACGGATGCCAACATGTGACAGACACACATTCTCCAACGCTGCACAGAGCTTCCATTTAAGGCAAGGACTGTCTCATCTATGCTTTTCTGTAAACTCGGGACATTGCCTGGTTTGATGGTAACTGCTCTCACAGCCAATGATAAAACACTGAATGACACACAAGCTCAAAGATGGAATCTATCAGCTGGGCCAGCCTGATCTACAGATCGAGTTTCAGGACTGCCAGGGATACACAATCCTAAGGAAACCAAGTAATCTACCCAAGGAGGCAGTGCTAAGGGGTCTAAGTTTGTTGTTGCTTACTTATGTATTTTACAGTGCTGAGGATGTAATCTCCATACTAGGCAGGTGCTCTACCACTGAGCCACACCCCAGCCCCTCACTGGGGGATTCTAGGCAGGTGCTCTACCACTGAACCACACCCCAGCCCCCCACTGGGGGATTCTAGGCAGGGGCTCTACCACTGAGCCGCACCCCAGCCCCTCACTGGGGGATTCTAGGCAGGTGCTCTACCACACCCCAGCCCCTCACTGGGGGATTCTAGGCAGGTGCTCTACCACTGAGCCACACCCCAGCCCCTCACTGGGGGATTCTAGGCAGGTGCTCTATCACTGAGCCACACCACAGTCTCTCAGCGAGTGGTCCTGCTACCAAGAATCTGAAATCCAGCTTCGCGCTGTGTTCATAACCACCAGGTGTACTGCTCTGCTCTCCATACTTGTCTGATAAAGACAGATATTTGAGTTCTAATCACATACATAAGATTTCACCACACAGCTGGGTTCCCATAAACACTCCTGGTCCCACTATTGCTCCTCTCCCAGGAACGCACTGACTCCAAATCCCAATGACCCCTCTTCCCTCAGCACAAAGGCCAGCTGCTTCCCAGCTGTGTGCCTCTGCTCCCCTCTTTCCCTGATGTGCATCCCTCCCAGCCCCCACTCCACATCCTTGTGATCTTCTTTCCCTCCTAGACTGTCATCTGCTACTTCCCTGAACCCTTTTCCCAGTAGAAAATTCTAGAAAGCCAAGGCTTCCAATCAAAGCCTTCTCCTTTATAAAGGGACAGTGCATGAAGTATCTGTCACTTCATCACTACCGAAGTTAGAGGCATCAGGGTGTTCAAACTTCTCCAGAGATGTGATCCCCAAGAAACCAAGTGGAGAATATGGAAAATTTAGGAGAGTCCCACCCATCATTAAATTACTCCAAGTATTCTGTAAATCTGAATTTAAATACCTACATTAAGACACACTGTGATTTGTAGGACTTTAACATTTATCTCAATGGGTCCTTTTATGGCCTGAATGTGCAGTGTATGAAATGAAGGGCAAAATTTGGGGGAAAGTATTTGAAGTATTTGGTAAACACTGAGAACACAAGGTCACAAAAACCACAGGAAAATGTCCTAAGCTCTGGCTGCCACTATAGTGGGGGTGAATGTGCATGTGGGGGTGGGGGTGGGGGAGGGAGAGGAGGGAGAGCCCAGTCAGACAGGTGGCCAGCTCTCACTCTAAGAACTCTAGGCCTTGGGTTGGGAATGTTGCTCAGCAGGTACAGCACTTCTGGCATCCGCAAAGCCCTGGGTTCCATCTGCAGCACCACATAAACCAGGGGGAGAGTACTCAGGAGCTAGAGACAAGAGAATCAAAGGTCCGAGGTCATTCTCAGCTACACAGAGTCAGCCTGGGCTACAAAAGACCATGTATTTAAGGGGGTGGAGGAGGCCCGCTATGCCTGGTGCCAGTACACACCTGCAATCTTAGCACACAGCAAGCAGAAGATTCTTGAGCTCAAAGCTAACCTGGGCTACATAATGAGCTTACATTTAACCTGATACCCTATCAAAATAACTGGGGATGGGGGGGGGCAATCAGAGTCTATGAATGAATTCCAGATCCTTCTGCCTTCTTTCCCTTTCAGGTGGCCTCCCTTCCTCAATGACCCCAAAGTTGTCACCCATCACTGCACTGAGGAAGGACCACGCACTTTCCCAGTGTTTTAGAGTTTTCACTGCTGCGATAAAACACCATGACCAAAAGTAACATGGCGAGGAGAGAGTTTATTTCTGTTTAAAACTCCCAGATCATAGTCCAGCACTGAGAGAAATCCAGGCAGGAACCTGGAGACAGGAGCTGAGGCAGAGACCATGGAAGAACACTACTTTCTGGCTTTCTCTCCATGGTTTGCTCAGTCTACTTTCTTAAACACCCCAGGATCACCAGCCCTGGGGTGGCGCCTCCCACCATGGGGCTGGACCACCTTACATAATACCTTACGTCCGTCATTAACTAAGAACACGCCCACAGGCTTGCCTCCAGGCCAATGTGATGGAGCCATTTTCTCAATTGAGCTTCCCAGGTAACTCTAGCTTATGTCAAGCTGACAAAACACTAGCCAGCCAGCAAGTAAACGTGGGAAGATGAAAGAAATCCTAACACTGCTTTAACTACCAGCCAACGGAAAAAGTAACATTAGCGTCTGTGACACACGTTAACAGTGGTGCATCCCGTGTCATCAGAAGAAACAGGACTGAACCAAAGTAACCGGTGGCCCACACTGCTACAGACCAAGGGAGAAAGGGATCATCCAAAAAGAAGTGGACACAACAGCCTCACACACACACACACACACACACACACACACACACACACACACAGGAAGCCACTCACAATGGGCAGTATACTGTCTGAAGAAAACTAAAGCTTGACAATGAAAAAAAAAGATCCAAACTTGGAATCACTCCTGACTGGGTTTTCTGGCTCCTCATGACCCAAACACATGAGCTGTTCATGGAAACCCCCCGGTCTCATATCCTCTATAAACAGGGACAACTTCCCTTGAACACAGAGAAGGTGAGCGTCAATCCCCAGCAGTTCCCAGTAGCAGCAAGTTTTCATCCAAAAGTTCAGGAAGCAAGAAACACGGGCTTCCCCTAGGCTTGCTGAGGTTAACTCAAGTGGCCTTTCGTGATCAAAGAGGTGACCTTTACTGCCTCCTGGGTCTCGGTAACAATAAAGAACTGTTAAAGACAGTTTCTGCTCATCTTACCAGCAAACTTAATTGCATGACACACAACTGTCCCAGAAATTGTCCTGTGACAAGCAACCCAAAAGGATAAAAGACACAGCTGTTTGGATAAGAATCCTCAAAACTTATTGCCCACAGACATCTCCAAGCTCAGAGCTTTGAGAAAAGCTATGAAAACCCCAACAGAGCAGAGCAAGTCACCCAAAGGAGGGTGCGCCCTGATCACACCTAGAGGGCACAGGGCCAAAGCCACGGTGTGGTGTCTGAGCAAGGGGCCCACAACCAGGCACCCCCCACCAGGCCCCTGCACCTAACCTATCAGGCTCACTCACCTGAAGAATTGTTCCTTTCTCCACTCCACCCACCCCTGGTACTGAGATTGTAAGGCAGGGTCTCACACATGAACCGAGAACTCTACCACTGATCTACACCCCACAGTTAGTAAACTGTAGCAGCACTTAACACTGGAACAGCCTCCGTGAGCACCCAATGAAGGCCCTCACTGGGCTCCACAGAGACCCTGCCTCTGCATGTCCGCCTCACGTGGTGACCTGAGGGAATAGTGCAATACCAGAGAAGTTTAGCTTTGAAAAGTCTAAAATAGAAAACATACTGGAGGAGCTAGCTCAGACATCGGTCAGGCAGATTTTATGTAAAGCCACCCAACAAACAAACCAGGGCACTTCTTAGAAAAAGGTCACCATAATGACAACATCAGGCCAACGGGTTGGATATAGAATTGTGCTAGACAGAAACAGAAACTACAGCTCCCCTAGAAGACACCCACCAGAAAGAAAAGAAAAATACTTCCTTTCCAAGAAATCATTTCCTCTGTGCCACAGACACCACACCATGCCGTAATTCACCTCCTGGTGAACATATGATCAAGCACCATGGCCTGAGCCTCTAGGCAAAGGCAAGCTAAGATACGGCAAAGACTTGACCCGGTCGTTCCTCCAGTAAGCTCTAAAGCAGGAACCGGCTCACTCCCTGCTCACTGCAGAGGGAGGGAGGGAGCGAACTGGGGCCCAGCAGCGCTGCCCAGCACACATGGGCTCTGCAAAGACATCTTTTCTATCTCGTCACTAGAGACAGAGCTGCCGGACTACCGTAATATGCACAACTTTATTTGGGCCAAGTTAGCATCACCTGTCATTTAGAACATAACTTATCCTGCCATACTACTAAGAAGTGAATTCACCCTGCAGAAAAGCATTCTGGACACACAGAAACAGCACATGAAAGGTGGGGCAGGGGTCTTTATACAGTTACTTGCCCATTTGCTCTTTTCCCCAAACCCACTCCGCCATATTTCACTCTGTGTGTCTGCTAGAACCCAACTGGCCGGCTCCTGCAAAGGGAAATCCCCCATTAAATATAATGGTTAATCTTGACTGGACTGAGAAACGCCTACGAGGGCTGGTGAGACAACTTATACAGAGACCTGAACAAACCCAACAGGGTGTCAGGAAAAAACAAAAACCAAAACAAACAAACAAACAAAAACACCGATGCCCAACAGTTGTCTTCTGACCTCCACATGTGTGTGTGGCATGGCCTGTGAGCACGCACACACTCACACAGACACTAACCACTTTTTTTTTTTAAGTAAGTACCACTCAGAAGATAGGTAAAAACACACTTGTGTGTTCAAGGGCTTTTCCAGATCACAGGGAACAGATGCCAAGCCATCGATGGAGTCAAGATTAGAACCCAGATGTTGGGAGCTGGTGCTGTGGAAGGAGAAGCTGGTTCAGGATGTGGTCCCTGGAGGTATGTCCTTAGGGGCTAGATCTTATCCAGGCTTCTTCCAGGTACTATTCAATTCTATTTCCTGCCCACCATAATGTGAGCTGCTCTGCCCACACCTGCCTACCATAATGGACTGATCTTTCTAGAACTGTAAGCAAAATGAGTCTTCCGGCCCTCAAGCTTCTTCTCGGGAATCTTGTCAAAGCAATGACATATGACTGACAGGTAAGGAGAGAAAGCAGGGCTCCTTCCTGCTCCCCTGTTTCTGTCAGTACCACAGCAGCAGCAGATGGTGGCTCCAGCCTCCACCTTCCACACTCCCCCAGTGGAAGGCTGAGCTCCAGGCTGTCCCCCAACCGCCCTGCATGGCTGGAATCACCAGACACCAAACAGCATATGATACAATCTCACACCCTTCACCATCTTTAAAACCTGATAAGGAACACAGAAGAGCTTTCCCAATGTGACAAGAAATACATATTTCAACTTAAAACCTAGCGCTGGGCTTCATGGGAACAAGAAATATTTCCACAAAAGTTGGGAGCAGGCAGAGACAGCCCCAGAGCCACCGCGTGCCTACCACTGCTGACGACTGTCACAGAGTGCTAAGGACTCCAGAGGACATGAGCAAGTGTCAAAAGTAAGACAGAAGCTCCTCCAACATCCCAGTCTGAAGCCCGTGATTACTCCAGGAACCAGCTGAAGCGCTGTTCTGACAGATTCCGTAAGAGCACTGGCCATGTGCACAACAACCTTAGATCAAAGTAAGTGTGTGTGTGTGTGTGGGGGGGGGGATCTCATGTAGAGGACACGTAAAAAGAAAAGATTCCCCCAGCTGTAAGCTTAAGCAATTTCATCAATGGGAATTAAGTTTTGTATATTGAGAATTGAACACATGGAAAAACCTAAGTTATGGAAGGAAAGAGTCAACACTGCTGTGTACTTTCCAAATTAATCCACAAACCCAATGCAGCAAAATAGTGGCCCCACTCTTCTCCTGGAGAGATGATATCAACAAAGCTCTGTTAAGATGCTCAACCTTGGGATGCCTCTCACCTTGATTCAGGGGGAGAGCTTAGTCCTGCCTCAACTTGATAGGCCATGCGTTGCTGACTCCCATGGGAGGCCTTACCCTTTCTGAGGAGTGGAGCGGGGTGGGTAGAAAGAAGGGGAGGGGAGGGAATGGGAGGAGAAGAAGGAGGGGAAACTGGAATTGCTATGTAAAATAAATTTTTAAAAATTTAATAAAAAAAAATTGCTCAACCTCACACAACAGATGCAGACTGAGACTACATGGAGGTGCCATTTCTCACCTGGCAGACTGGTAAAGCCCAAGGTCAACAAACAATCTATGAAAAGACGGTGAGGAAACAGACTGGGACAAACATAAGCTCACACAGTGCCACCCAGGGATCCAGCCATGCAGGGTAGTTCTCAAGTACGCGTGCCTTTGTTGTGCGCCTTACCCTTGAACGGCCAGCGTCCTGCCAGCCCAGGTGTTAAGTCAGCAGTCTCCCTCTGGGTGGAGCACAGGCCACAGGACCTGGTGCCTGTACAGAAATGCTGCCTGTCGGTGTCACCCGGGGCATCACCGAAGACTGAGTGGCCCAAGAGCACCAGAGGAGGTGGGAATACTCCGGCCCATCCACAGCGTTGTGTGTGATCATAACAATAAGTCCAAAAGATGAACAAGGTCTCCAGGGAACCAGTAAGTGAGCAAAGCTGGATGAAAGAACTCCACATGGGGCAAGACAAGCAGGAGACAGGTAGTTTAAGGCTAGACTGGTCTACAAAGCAAGTTCCAGGACAGCCTAATCTAGATAGTGAGACCCTGTCTCAATAAAGTAAAATAACCAAATAAATAAATAAAGGAAAATACAGAGGCTAAGTATAAAGCCCAGGACTACAGTTTTGGCCTATAACCTCTGTTTAAAATGTTTCCACAGACAAACCACTAACCTATGGTGATGAGCACATAATGCAAAGACCTATACACTGGTGACAGTAACAAGGGAAATGGCAGCATGTTTCCCACACACTACACTAACGACACAGGCAGTAAACTAGACAGTCGTAAAGTAAGACTTTTGTGATCCACAAAATGCACACCAAGAAAACAGTTTAAAGTTCATAATAAAATAAATAAAAATGAATCAAAATGCTATAGCAGAAAAATATCCATTTCCTATAAACAAAGGAGCAATGGAGGACTAGAGTGATGAAAAAGGTTAAGATATAAAAACAAAAGGCAGACGGAAGCTGGGCACAATGACACACACCTGGAACCTTGGTCTAGACAGTGGAGGCAGGAGGACTATGGGTTTAGAGACCAGCTACATAATGAGTTCTTGTTCAAAGTTTTGGTTTTGTTTTTTTTTTTCAGTTTATGTGTGTATATGTGTGCCTTTGTGAGTTTACGTGCACCATGTGCACACAGATGCCCTTGCGGGCCAGAAGAGGGCATCCAATCTCCTGGAACTGGAGTTAAGAGCAGTCATGGGCTGCCATGCGGGTGCTAGAGACAAACCTGGGTCCTCTACAAGAACAGGAAGTATTCTTAAGCACTAGGACATCTCTCCAGCAACCCTCCCTCCAAAAGTAAGGCAATCACATGAACACAAACAAGTTAAACTCTTCAATTAAAGGTAGAGACTGACAGGACAGGTTACAACATACGATCCAAGATGTGCTGTCTGGGTTAGCAGAGAATCCTCCCTGATCCAAATATACAAAAGGGTGAAAGCAAAATGCTGCGAAGAGCTAGTCTATACAAAAAGTGACCTCCAACAAGTGAAATCATTGTACTAACACCAGCTCAAACACACTTGAAGCCAAAAACTGTCACAAGGGCCAAACAAACTCTCGTGTAATGGCAGACAAGTCCATTATCAAGAAGATACAACAACCACAAACATTATGTGCGCCGACCAACAAAGTCCCAAACACTTGCAGGGGACTGACAGGACGGAGGGAAACGCACAGTCCTCCAATGGCCGCGATGGACAGAAAACCCACACAGGTCAACAAGGAAACAGAAGACTTACACAAGATTACAAACCAACTAGACCTAACAGCTCCACAACAGCCTCCCAGCAGTGACAGCGGCCACATCCTTGTTAAGAGTGGGCAGGACAATCTCCGAGACGTGACTAGTCAGGCCACAAAACCAATTTCAATCAATTGAAAGATATTGAAATCATCAAGCGTCTCCTCGGACAGCAGGAGGAGATCTACAGGGCTGGGGAGATGGCGCAGCAGGTGAAGAGTTTGCTGTGCAAACGTGAGGACCTGAGTTCAGATCCCCAGAGCCCCTAGAAAGCTGGGTGCTGCAGCACATCTCTATACCCTAGATGTCCTGTGGGGAGATGGGAGAACCTCTACATCCCCAGCTGGCCAGCCAGTCACACTACACAGCAGTGATGAGACCCTGTCTCAAACAAAATGGAAGGCAAAGGTTACCCTCTGACCTCCACATGAGTGCCGAGGCACACACACAATGACAAGGGAATCTGAGAGACTCTGAAGAGAAAGAAATGAAGGTGCACTTGCTGGAGTGGTGAGACACAGCAGAAGCAGTCCAGTGAAGGAAATACAGCCGTCAGTGCCTGCACCCGCCACATCCTCAGGACACCAGCAAACTGAACGCAGCACCGCATGGAAAGCACTATGCACCACTGCCAAGGGACTCATCCCAGGAACAAGAATGTCACTCAATAGACAGAAGTTAACAAGTATAATGCATCGTATTAGAATGTGGGGGAGGGACTGTGGTATAATCAGAAATAATACAGAAAAGGCATTTGACAAATTCCAAAACTTCTAATGGAAATACTCAACCGCCTACAAATTTAAAGGAACGCCTTCATTTATGTAAAGGACATCTATGGAACCCCAGCTGACATCACACTCACTGGTGAGAGACTGGAGCATCTCCCTTCTACTAATAAGACTAGACTGTCTGCATTCGTCAAACAAGAGCCGTACAGATGAGAAAGAAATCTAAGGGACCCACACCAAAGCCATCAGACTGGCCAGTGAATGGGCTCTGTGAAACTGCAGAATAACAATAAACTACACTCAACAGTACTGTTACACACTAGCAACAGCAATCCACAAATGAAATTAAGGAGAAGAACATCTGTATTAACACCAAAGAGTAAAATACATATAAGCAAACTTAACCAGAAAATACTCACACACTAAAAACAGCAACCCACTTTTTCGAGAAATCAAAGACAACCAAACAGAAAGATAGCCATGTCCATCAACAGTCTGAGTTAGTAACAAGAAAACAATAATACCCTCTATCTAATACAGTCCACAAAGTCAAACAACCTCTTCCTAAACCAACTGCCTCTTAGAAGAGGAATGGTGCCCTCCTAAAATTCGTATGGAATTACGGGGATCCCAAACAGCCAAAGCCAGCTTGGGAAACACAAAACACAACAAAAAGAAACAAAAGAAGAAAAGAAAAGGGCCTATCACCTACCATCTCAAAACTTACTTTTCAAAGCTACAGCAATCAAACAGGGTGAAGGCAGTACATACCAACTGAAGACAGTGAGTCCAAAAGAATAAAACCCATCAACACATGCACATAAACACACATCTATACACATAAGCACCAGTACACACAGACACTCAGAAACACACATACACATAAACACACATACATACACAGATTCATACACATAAATATACATACACAAACACACATACACATAAACATCCATATACGTAAGCACCAATACACATAGATACTGAGTATAAACACCCATACACAGATTCAAACACATAAATGTACATACACACACATACACATCAACATCCATACACATAAACACCCATACACACAGACACTCATACACTAAATATACATACACAAACACATACACATAAACACACATATACATAAACACATATGAAGACACACATACACAAACACACATACATATAGACACACATACACATAAATACTCATACACATAAACACCTGTACACATACTCATGCACATAAACACACATACACATTAACACATATACACATAAATAGTTATACACATAAACACACATACTCATAAACACACATATACAAACACGTACATATAAACACACACAAAATAAATTTTACTTTAAAACCAATATAAATAAAAAGAGAACATCCATAAAACAACAAGAAGAAAACTGATATTTCTCAAAGACATACAAATGCCCCAGAAGAGACACAAACTATCAGTCATTCAAACAACACCATAAAGAAACACTTGACACCCATCCTGGTGCTTCTAACAACTGAAGAACAAAAACCAACTCAAAGCGAGCAACAGACAGTATCGAGTGCCGGCACGGTGTGGAAAACAGACGACGCAGTGCTGGGTGGAGAAACCGTGCTGCCTGGTGAAAACAGCGTGCAGTTCCTCAGAACTGACTGTCCCACACAGCCCAGCCATTTCCATACCCACGTCACCCAAAAGCAGTTAAAAAAGAGCTCACACACACTGCCCACAGACACTCAGGAGCATATTACAAACACCTGGAAGGTCAACAAACTGACTCATGGGTGAATGTGATCTCTCTGGATGATGGGATACTATTCACTCATAAAGAGGAATAAAGTAAGCCAGTTATAGTGGTAGGAAGCTGAAGAGGGAAGATCATGAGTTCCAGGCCATCACGGACTGTACAGCAAGACCTGGTAATGCTAAGACTCCAAGATGAAAGAAATCTGAAAACCTGCACCAAGCTAACGAAGCCACGTTACACAATCCTGTTGTTATGAAATATCCGGGACAGGCAGGTTCTTACAGACAGGAATCACACTAACCGTCACCAGGACTTGGGGCGGGCAATGAGTCTGCCTAAGATGTCCTGGTTTGTGTTTGGTTTTTTTTTTTTTTGGGGGGGGGGGGCGGTGACAATGAGAATGTTCTAGAGTGGCGTTTCTCAGCTTGTAGGTGACTACCCCTTTGGGGGTCAAACAACTCACAGGGATCGCCCAAGACCATTGAAAACAGGTATTTACATTACGATCCATAACAGTAGCAAAATTACAACTATGAGGTAATTTTGGAAACATGTTACGGTTGGGGTCACCAAGCATGAGGACCTGTATTAAGGGTCGCAGCATTAGGAAGGTGGAGAACCACTGCTCTGGAGCAGCAGTTGACCAGCAGACAACTACCCAGCACTGGGGGTGAACGATGCAGTGGATATCTGTCTCTACTGGGCCAATTTCATCTCCACTTTAAAAACCTTTACACTTAGTTTGTGTGTGAGAGCGTGCTGCTGGAATGCACATCTGGAGCATGTGCACATCTGGAGTCGCGAGCAGTGTAAATGGCCCAGGATGAGTGCTGGGAACTGAACCTGGATGCTCGACTGTTGAGCCGTCCCTCCCCACCTCACCTCGTTTTAAAACACTGCACTATCATCTACTGACACAGGAAGATTTTCTAGATACAGTGAGTATCAAGGTACAATGCTGTAAATAGCACATCCCACCCACCCCACTGAGAGAGGGGACAGAGGAAGAAAAGGTGAAGAGCTGAGGTGGCCTCTGGTGAGGGCAGCTTGCAGCCAGGCCAAGCATGAAGACACTTCCAACAGCTCATCTCACAGTTTCAACACTGCACTGTGGATATATTACCTTAGCCCAAAAGCAAATTAACCTTTTTTGAAAGAATAAATATTTAAATAAAGGGGAGTTCGAGAATGAAGACTGGCTCATGGGAAGGCTGTTGACCCAGGCTAGGAAAACACTGCGAGTGAGATTCTCTGTATTTACTGAGCGGCCATGGACCTTGGGACAGTTTTCAAAAACCTGATCAAGCACTGGTCATGACTTTAATCCCAGCACTCGGTAGGTAGAGGCAGACGGATCTCTGTGAGTTCAAGGCCAGCCTGGTCTACAGACTGGTTTCTAAGACAGCCAGGGCTACACAGAGAACCCCTGTCTCAAAAATCAAACCAAAACAAAAAACAAAAACCCAACCCACCTGATTTGGCAGGTCCCACAGGCACAGGGCTGTGTGAAGGAGTGGCAGGCAGCCCAGGGCTTCTCTAAGCCCAGCAGACAACTCTGAGGACCTAAATCTAGGACAAGAAGACCTGGGCATCAGCCTCCCACAACATCCTTGCAGGACTCTCCTGTCTGTGTCTGGACTTCAAGTCCTAAGAGATGAGAGAGCACCATCCATCCCAAGAGAAGCCTGAAAACACCACTGCTTTTCATTTGTTTGGTTTTGTTGGAGATGGGTCACCTTATGTAGCCCAAGATGACACTGAACTGAGGATCCTCCTGCCTCAGCCTCTCAAGTGCTAAGATTATATGCCTTAGCCAGGAAACTCAGCTTGAAACACCATTTCTATGACTCAAGGAGTCAAAACACCCCTGATTCTGGCCCAACGTGCCTGTTCAACCCACTCACTCAGAAAACCTTCCAACTGAATCACTGTCCGTAACCCTCCGTGTCCTGGTCCAACTGAATGTATACACACTGATGGGGACACAGGTGGGTAAGGAAGTCCACCTAGGGGCTACCGCCCAAGCAGGACAAAAGTCATTGTGACTGTATGCCCTCCAACTCAGATTACTCCCATAGTTGCTAGAATGCCACCAAATCCTCGTGTGTGTGTGTGTGTGTGTGTGTGTGTGTGTGTGTGTGTGTTGTGTGTGTGTGTGTGTGTGTGTAAAACCCAGGCCAGTCTCCAGATCACTAGGCTGGGATCACAGGCTTGCACCATCACGCCTGGTTTATGCAGTGCTGGAGTTCAACAGAGCCTTGTTCATGCTAGACAAATATTCTACCAACTAAGTACATCACCAACCACTCCCTAGCTTTCTTTACATGTTTTATTTATGTGGGGAGGTGTGCAGCACCACGGCATGCATATGGAAATAGAGGACAACTTGTGGGAGTCAGTTCTCCTGCTACCACATGAGTTCTGGAACTCAGGCATCAGGACAGCAAGTGCCTGTATCCCCCAAACTTGAAGTCTTTACAGAAGCCCCAGTAATGTGGCCCACAAAGACAGAGCATCCAGAGAAGCCGGGGTATAAGGCAGCCAGCCCTCCAGTCCTATCTTCGTTCTCACCTCTCGAGTGCCCAGCAGAACAGGAAGCCCCTACTCAGCAGCAGCCTTCACAGCCGCGGAATCTGAGAAAGCTGCTTTCGAAGCCTCTGAAGGAATCTAAATTTAGGTTCAAGACTTACACCACCCTTGCCAGCCATGCAGCTCGGAGCCCACCCACACCCACGCACGCACGCGCACACACACACACACACACACACACACACACACACACACACACGCACACGCAGCAGTGTGGCGAGGAGGGACAGCCACTTTCAAACACAGAACAAAACACTGAGGTCAAGGCAGGCAGGCTGGCTTCACAGCCCAGAGTCGCTGCTCCTGGCATCACCAACACCCTAATCTGTGATCATGGGGACCAAAGACCCACAAAACTTTTAGCAAAGGAACAATGAGCTGGGGAAACAGTCTTGACAGGACTTGGCCTAAGAGCAGGGACTACTTCGTAGCGAGGTATCAGTGAGGGGGGGTGGGCTACTTATGGGGTCCTCTTTCTCCCAACCAACAGCCTGACTGTCCCAAATGTATCTACTGAGACAAACATGGAAATGACTCGGGTCAAACCTGCTGAGACTTCAGATTAAGGCTTTTTTTCCCCTTTCTTTCTTTCTTTTTTTTTTTTTTTTTTTTTTTTTTTTTTTTTTTTTTTTTGAGACAGGATCTCACTATGTTATCCTTATCCTGGTTGGCCTGGAACTCCACTGTAGACCAGGTTAGCCTCAAATTCACAGAGATCCTCCTGCCTCTGCCTCCTGAGTGCTGGGATTAAAAGGCAGGCTAGACTACCATGCCTCATTGAAATTAATGCATTTTTTAAAATACCATGAATACTAAGTTAAAAGCTAATTTCGGGACATCCCATTACCAAATTAAAGCAAAAACAGTACACATTACTTTAAAATTACCAGTTAGCTGCTCTATCCTGCTCCAAAGCAGTTTTTTTTTTTTCAAGCCGTGTCTGCAGACAGACCTCAGCAGAGAGAGAACTTGAAGAGAAAAGAGAGTGAGGTTTCTGGCTGTTCTTAAACCTCCTCGCTCCACCCCCAGACTGCTGGGAAACATTCCCAGACTGGGCTCCGGCTCTGGGAGTGAAGCTGAACCCTTGTAAACAACAGCCCAGGAAATGCTTGGGGTCTCTGCCCACCAAGAGAACTTCCTGAGCCCTGCCCAAAAAGTCTTCTCACAGCCCCTGTGATGGGCGAGTGGCCATTTAACATGTCCACTTACATGTCACCAACACTGCTGAAAGATTAAATCCTAAGCATCATGCCCAGGAGGAGCACCCAGACTCCTGGGCACCACTGCTCACAGTGCCCAAGGGCTCTGTGGGATCGAGGGTGCAGCAAGCAGACAGTCCCCACCTGGGGCCACTGTGTGGGTTCCCTCACTGTGCCCCTATGAAGTGCTCCATGCTGTTAGCAACGAATGCTCTGGGATGTACAAGAACCAGAGGGATTTGCTTTTAGGAGTTTTCATTTGGCTAGATTTTTTTTTTGGTTTCGTTTGTTTACTGTTGTTTCCTTTTGTTTTGTTTTGTTGGTCAGGGTCTTGCTATATAGCCAGGCTGGTATCAATCTTCCTGCCTTCACCCTCCAAGTGCAGGATGATATGTGTGTGCCATCAGGCCTGGCTTAAATCTTTAGAATTCTGGAAACATTAGTAGCCTTACACTACACACAGGCAAACTCAATCCCAGAAGCATAACTTCATGTCCCTTCTCTTGGGGCTCTTAGACAGCTGGGTCCCATTCAGAATGGCTCCAGCATCCAGCTCACAGCAAGTTTCAGCTCACAGACCCCCCTGGACCTTGTTCTCAAGTTCACAGACTGATTAAGCGGAGATGCATGCAGGCTGCTCTGACTCAAAGCGACAACTGCACTGTAGAGTAAACGGAAATAAGGTGAAGTCCTCCAAGGAGAGGAGACAGTGACCAACAAGACCAATGGAAAGGACAGTCACAGGACAGCAGGGGTGGCCAGACCACCAAGAACTCTCCACCTCTGAGAAGTCCTGGAAACTTCACTTTGGTTTTCCAACAGAGGCTCTCATGTAGCCCAGGCTGGCTCTGAACTTGTTATGTAGCCAAGAATGACCTTGAACTCTTGACCCACTTGCCTGCACCTCCCAAGCACTATGATGACAGGCATGTGCCACCACAACTTTCTCTTCCTATATATCTTCCCCAGGCCTGAAATTTTTCTAAAAGAACTGCAGTTACTGAGTGACGACAGTAACTAAGAAGGTATAGCTTACTCTGCTTTCAGTAACTCACCAATACCAGTGGTCAACCAAGTTGTAAACGGCAACAAAAAAGAAATATTAGGTTGGTAAAAGTCACACAATGTGGAGAGAACAAATATTCTCTCTCCTTGTTATCTTATCACCCAATAAATGGACAGACGCTTCCTGGTCCACACAGCCCTGGACTGATTACTTCCAGGGCGGGTCACAGGATTTCCAAGCTGAATGACTGCCAGTAAAGGTTTAATTTGGATTAAAATGGCACAGATAAGGGGCTGAAGGTTTGGCACCAGTGGTAGAACCGAGTTCCATACCCAACACCACAGAAACATAACCCAAGCATGGTGGGACACGCTCCTAATCCCAGCATTCACAAGGTGAAGGCAAGAACTGCAGAAGTTCAAGGTCATCCTCAGCTACATAGCGAGTTCAAAATCAAGGTCTACCTGGGCTCTGTAAGACCCTAATTTATTTATATATATATATATATATTCAGACACAATCTGCACTCCAGCTTATAGAGTGAAAAGCCAAGGCCTCCACGCAGCACTTCAACTTGAGTCCACTTACAAAAACATCTCAGGTAAATAAAGCCTTGGCAAGGCCAGCCCCTGCTAGGAGCTGAGCTTCAGCTAAGTGTTGGGTTTCCTCACTGGAGCCTTGCAACACTGATGAGGTAGGGATTGTCTAAGCTGAAAGATGAACCTCCCAATTTGCCCAAGGCCAAAGGTGTGGGTTAGAACTGGGTCACTGACTCTACTACCCTGCATCTCTCCAAAATGGGGACAGGAATCCAACCTACCTCCTGAGTTTATGGAAAGAAGGAAACTCAATGAACGTGATTAGCACACATCCTGCCTGGAAAACAGTAAAACGCTTTAGTAATTGGCATATCTTTATTATTAATACATGGCCCAAAGTCACCCAGCTACTGAGCAACAAGGCCAGCTGGAAGCCGGGTTAGTGACACTCTCTCTAACATCTACCTTTTTCTTTAAAGATAGGATCTGGCCCAGGCTGCCCCTCAATTCTCTATGTAGCCAAGGGTAACTCTCACCTTCTGATCCTCCTACTTCCACCTCCTGAGTATAGCCATCAGCACACCTGGTTTATGCGCTAGGTAAGGATAGAACCCAAGGCTGCATCCACCTCCAGCAGGCATGCTCCCTGCAGAACACTACTAAGTCAGGGGATGTCGAGACCGGCGGCTCCGTGGGTAAGAGCCTTACTGCTTTTCCAGAAGACATTCTAGAAAACCCTAGTTTGGTTTCCGGTACCCAGGTCAGGTGGTTCGAAACTGCCTGTAACTCCAGCTCCAGGGGATCCAACCCCCTCTTCTGGTCTCCATAGGGACTGTATTCAAATGCACATACCCACACTGAGACACAATGCACATAATTTTTAAACAAAATACTAACTCTGACCTGTTTCTATAAAAAGGGGCCGGGAGAGAGAAGGCACACCCCCAAAGAATTGTCCCAATCCTGAAGCATCAAAGCTAGCCCTTGACAGTATCTTGTTCTAGACTATTTGGGGAGTGGATCCGAGCTCTGGGCCCAAAAGCTCCATAGCTGCAGCTTAAGTGAGCCAGGACAGAGCTAAGGGAAGGGACACGGGAGCTGCTGGGGAACTGCCTCCCCACACCAAGCACTCAGGCCTGCGTGCTCTAGGCTTGACCAGCCTTCCTTCCCCGCAGTATCCGAGTGCAAGTGGATCAGAAAGGGAGGAAATCAGCACACAAATACCAGCTTACCACCCACTGAAGGGGCCTCGTGGGGATCCAATCAGAACTTGTAAGAAGGGTTTAAGGAAGCAAGGGACAGTAAATCAGCAGGACAGTCAAGGCAGGCCTTGCAGTTAGGGCCACCGGACTTCCAGCACCTTAACTGGGCTCCAGAGGAGGACACTGGGTGTCCTGCTCTACTCTTGAGACAGTCACTCACTGAACCCCAAGCTAGGCTGGCAGCCAGCAAGCCCTAGGAATCCTCCTGTGGTTGCCGGCATTCATGATGATGTTTTTTGCAGGGGTGCTGGGGATCAAACCCAGATCCTCATGCTTATACAGCACGCGCTCCTCCCCAACTCTGCCGTCTCCCCAGCCCCACGGTGGCGGTTGCATTTTATTTAGTTAGAGGTCTCTAAGACTGGCACAAAAATTGCTCAGAGACCCTCAATCTCCTCTAACTACAATGTCTTTTCAAGGGCCAAACAGAAACAAACTTAACTTTGTAACAAAGTATAGAACTGGTAATAGTGTTTCTTCTCCATCTCTGCCTTCATTGTAGCACCCAGTCCATTTGCCTGACAGTCTAGCACCTAGTTATTAAACAAATGTATTTCAAAAGATTTTATTTTAGGACTAGAGATGGCTCTGTAGTGCATACTGCTCTCCCAGAGGGCCCGAGCTTGACTCCCAACACCCACATGAGGTGATTCACAACTGCCTGTAACTCCAATTTCAGGGGGACCTCTAACTTCTATAGGCACCAGCACTCATGTGCATGTACTCACATATGTGTGTGTGTGTGTGTGTGTGTGTGTGTGTGTGTGTGTGTGTGTACATGTATATAGCTAAAAATAATAAAAATAAATCTTTAAAAATATTTTATTTTTAATTATGTATTTGTCTATGTGGGTATGAGCATGTGAGTGCTGTGTCTATGGAGGCCAGAAGAGAGCGTAAGATCTCCTAGCACTGGCATTACCAGCTGACTGTGAACTATCCAATCTGGGTGCTGGGAACAGAACTCCAGTCCTCTGGAAAAGCAGTAGTGCTCTTAACCACTGTGCCATCTCTCCAGCCCTAATAAATATCTTTTACAAGAATCTGTGAGTCGTTTTGCTTTAACTTAGCATCAACTTAGGAATCCCAGCAAAGTACCTGAGAGACTGTCAGCCTGCCTTTGCAGAAGCACAGGAACATGACAAGTCCTACTTTGTGGAGGGGTAATTTATTCCCTCTTTAGACAGCATTCTGTCACTAGGTTCCTTGTCAAGTGGCACCAGCAGCAGCAGCAGCCTGAGTTGGGACTCTGTGCACCCTTCCCTCCACTCCCCACAGCTGGATGGCAGCCAGGTCTACTAGCCTCTAATGCTGGGGCCCACCTCCCAGCCACCCCGGTGCTGAAGAATGAGCCCCTTCCTCCCAGTCCCCTCCCTGCTCCAATCCTGTGCAACACCCTCCCAGCCCCCCACCCCACCACACCCCCACTGATGCCCATGCAGACACCCTTGTGCATAGTCCCTCTGCCCATCTAGGCTTTTCCACTGCCCGTTCAGAATCCCCTCCCGAGCAGCCAGACAGCCCAGACCAACTGTTCCCTTCCAACCACAGACTTTTTAATGCCTCTCAGCATTCTGGTCAGTATCTCTCACCTCTGCCCTATGAGGTCCTGGCAGAACACAGGAGCTCTTTCCCATATCCTTCATCCTGTGGGTCTACCTTGGGAGGAGCACAGCCAATAGACATGGCTTCCATGTTTATCTTCTTCCCTTAGAAATAACCTGACTATACATATTCTAATACAAAAAGGATGCCCAAGAATGAAGACTTGAACCCCATAAAAATAATACTTACTTCATATATGTATATATTTGAGGGGTTGTTTGGTTGTTTGTTGTCATCCCCCCCCACACACACACACACGTAGTTTTGGCGCCTGTCCTGGATCTCACTCTGTAGCACAAGCTGGCCTTAAATTCACAGAGATCCGCCTGGCTCTGCCTCCCGAGTGCTGGGATTAAAGGTGTGCACCACCACTGCCCGGTTCTCTTTTATATTTTTTAACAAGTAGGTAATTTTTGTTTTGCTTTTACAAAGTATCCATTGGTATATATCCATTTGAGGGAAAGACTTTATCTAGTGGTTGCCTAAAATTGTTAATCTTCAACTAGATGTTCTTTGTTCTTTTTCAAACTATCAGATCATCTGAACTGGGGTCATTGAAAGTATCATGCATTTCACAGCTGTCAAAAGGAAACAGGCTGTGTCAACTGGGAGGGGCCAAGATGACAGAAACAAATTAATATAACAAGGGCTCCTTCCCTGGCTGAACTGCATTACCCGTGCGCAGTACTGGCTAGCCAGGGAACGATGGAGAGGAAGAAACACCCTCAACTCCGGAGATCATTAAGGGACCCAGGCGGATGAAGAGTCCACCACGACATGCCACTCAGGAGACCCTGAAGTAGGAAAATGCACTCACTCCTTTGTCTGGAAACCTGAAAAGGCAAAGTGCTAGGGGACTGAAGCCTGGGCATGTCAGACCCTGGTACCCTCTTCTACCAATGGCAGGCACTGTCTATTTAAAAACACTCACTAAAACAAACCCCAGTCGTGAGGCATGTACTGATTAATGGACTTGACTTTTCTGAGTAAAGTGCAGTCTATGCTGGTGCAAGAAGCACTGAATCCTTGACTCACCCCGCTGGAGCTGAACCCATGGGGCAGCACTGACACAATCCTGCTTCCTGAAAAGCCTGTTGGGAGATCTTAGACTGGCTTCAGTCTGAGCTGCACTGCCCAGCAGGTGACCAGGAAAGGACTAGCTGGTTAACTCTCCCCGCTAGAGGATAATTGTCCTTTGATCTCAAGTTAGGCGCCGTTTCCTACCCTTTTTCTAAAGTAGACTCTAATTGTTCGTCCTGTTACGGTGAGCTCTATTCAAAATTCGGCGAGTAGACTCTGCTGGGTTGTATTTGGGGAAGGACATTTCTGTTTCAGGATCCATCAAGACATGAAAACACACTGGTTTGATTTGTTATTACTGTTTGTTTTGGACAGAGTCTCATATCGCCTAGGCTGGCCTTAAGTTGCTATATAGCTGAGGATGACCTTGATCCCTCTGCCTCTGCCCTTAAGTGCTAGGCATAAGTCACCATATCAGCTAGAATCATCTTTATAAAATTATAATCAACACCTCAAAAATATTCTAGTATGAGCTGAGCATGGTGGCACATTCCTGTCAGCCCTGAACTCAGGACCCTGAAGCTGAAGGATCAAGACTTCAAGGCCAGCCTGGGCTACATAGTGAGATTTCGTCTAAAAAATACAAAAGAAGAAAGAAAAGAAAAGTTATTAGAATTCAAATACTTTACATGCCAAATGTACTCAAGACAAAGTAACCCAAAAGCATCTGCCTCCTGGGTGGGTTGTCTGGTTGTCTTTAAAAGTAGAATCCAGCAATTTGGAGTCAATGGATTAAGCCACAAATAATGCAGGAAGTGAATAGGTCAGGCCACTAAACAATTTCCATGATTCACTGTGATATTAACAATAAGAAATGAATTTTTTTAAAGATATTGTTGTCAAGTATGATGGTGCACACCTATAATCCCAGCACTTGCGAGGCAGAGGCAGGTGGATCTCTGACCAGGTCTGAGATCCAGGCCAGCCTGGTCTACAGAGTGAGTTGCAGGAGAACCATGGCTGCACAGAGAAACCCTATCTTGAAAAACCAAAAAGAAAGATGGGGGAGGGAGAGAGAGAAAAATGGTGTCATCAAGGCCATGTGCCATCAGGTATCTTTTTACCCTTTGAACATCACCTCCATTGACCAGTAAGCATGTCCTATAGCGACTCTACCACACAAAGTGGCTGCCTCGGTAGCCTGTGGTTCCTTCAACCCCTGCAGGACACAGTCCACATTTCACTCATAGTGGAAAACCCACGACAACACAATGCTTTCAAATACCAACATTGTTCTTGCAGAGCTGAAAGTGTTTGGATGCAGCTAAGGTGTTTTCTCGGCAGGCTTTCTGCCAAGAGCCCTGAGTCATTAAAAAGGTGATGGGCACCACCACCCCTCCCCTGCCTTCAGCTTCCAAACAGGTCTATCAACAGTTCCCTGCTTGATTTCTGAAAACATGGTTCTGAAAAGCAAATGAAGTCTCCATGCCTATCTGGAGTGTCATCCAACCCATCACCTAAACCTAAGATAATTCAACCTGTTAATTTCCAATATTATAGCTCACAAGACCAAACCCAACGTAAGCCTGATATATAAAAAAAAAAAAAAAAAAAGAAAGAGAAAAAAGTTCCCTCATACTGTGTTATATTTAAACTGAGAACAGATGGCATTAATTTGTGATATGCAAACAATTTTCAGGACTTTAAGTCAGAGGCACCACAACACCATCTATCACCAATTCATAATTTGGTGTGTCTGAAATCTTCAATGAATGGCATATTGTAATTACTGGGGGTTCTTTTCTAGTGCACACAAGGCACTGGTGTGACTCTCAGGCAGTCCTATCTGATTCCCTGAAATCAGATGACAGCAGAAGCAACTGACATGTATGGAGAACTGTCTCGGTGCCAGCCAGCCTGGGTGTCTCATTCATCCCAATACTCTCAATTGCTTCTAACTATTCTCCCCCCCCAACACATCTCCCATTTCTGTTTTTAGTTTTTTAATGTAGCCAAGGCTTCCAGGCATGATGGTGCAAGTCTCTGATCCCAGAGGCAGGTGGATCTTTGTGAGTTCCAAGCCAGAGTCACATGGAGAGGCCCTGTCTTGAATGAGTGAATGAACAGACAAACAGATATAGCCAAGGCAGTAAGGATAGATATCCACTGTCTAAACCAGTGGTTCTCAACCCTTCCAATGCTGCAACCCTTTAATACAGTTCTTCATGCTGTGGTGACCCCCAACCATAAAATTATTTTCTTTTTTTAAAATTTTATTTATTTTTATTTTATGTGCATTGGTGTTTTGCCATGGGTGCCAGGTCCTCTAAAGCTGGAGTTACAGACAGCTGTGAACTGCCACATGGGTGCTGGGAATTGAACCCAGGTCCTTAGGAAGAGCTCTTAACCGCTGAGCCATCTCTCCAGCCCCATAAAATTATTTTCATTGCTACTTCATAACTGTAATTTTGCTACTGTTATGATTTGTGAAGTAAATATGTGTTTTCAGATTGTCTTAGGCAACCCCTGTGAAAGGTTGAGAGCCACTGGTCTAAAGACTCAAGATAGTTTTCCCAGGCCCACCAGAGTTCAATGTCAGGCCCACAAGGAAGAAGAGAACTGACTTCTGCATGTCGCCCTCTGACCTCCACATGCACACACAGACACAGACACACACACCAAGAACATGCCAGGCATCCTGGCTCTCAGCACTTGAGAGTCTGGGTAGCAGAACTGCTACAAGTTCAAGTCCAAATCAGTAGAATTAGACCCTGTCAAAAGGAAGGAAGGCTGGACATTCATTCTAGCCTTTTTTTTGGGGGGGGGAGGGTATTTTGAGACAGTCTCACTATGTAACTGTCCTGGAATTCACTATACAGACCAGGGTGGCCTTGAACTCACAGAGATCCACCTGCCTCTGCCTCCTGAGTGCAGGTATTAAAAGCGTGTGCCACCATTCCCAACAATTCTAGCATTTGTGTGTGCATGTGCCACAGCAGATGTGGAGGTCAGAGGGCAACCTGCAGAAGTCAGTTCTCTCCTTCATGTAGGCCTGAGACTGAACTCAGGTTATCAGGTGGGGCTATAATAATTTATCTCAAAAAACTATAATTTTGCATAAAATATAAATTACCTTATTCTATTCATGCTAAATTCAGCTTAGAACAATGATCATGTACTGCTCTGTTCTTTCTCAGAAATGCCATTCTCTCTAAAGAAACAGTATCAAAGAAGCATTCTGCCGTCTGTACCTGAAATCTGGGTCGTCCCAAATAAAGTATCACCCCACATGTTATTTTCAGACAGGGTCTCCTATGTTGTCCACAATGGCCTCGAACTCAAAGCTGTCCTGCCTCAGCCATGCAACACCACACCTGGCTTAATCCAGAAACATGCTACAGTCGTGACTCACACAGAGCATTCCTAACCCTCCGCAGAGATTCCTGGCACTTCTACAAATACATGTCTTTGACTTCATTCACACTGCTAAAAAAGCATGCTGCTTCAGACCAGCACTAAATGAAGGCTTCACTGTCCTTATACCCAGTGCACCTAATGCCACTAAGAAACTAACTACTTCAAGAGCATTTGATCCCAGGACCCAGAAGTCAGAGCTGACTGTGGATGTAAAGCTAGAAACCAGCTCCCAATAGCCACCTTTCTCCACTTTGGGGTTAAAAGGAAAGGAAACTTTTGTTTGTTTTGAGATGGGGTGATTTCAAACTCCATTTAAGTAGCCAACAATCTTAAACTTGTGATCCTCCTGCCTCTACCTCCTGAGTACTGGGATTACAGGCATGCACCACCACACCTGGTTTATGTGGTGCTCGGGATGGAGTTCGCACATGCAGGCCAGCACTCTACCAACTGAGCGTCACCCCAGCCCCTAACCGACACCTCCTAGCACAAGCAGAAGAGATGGGCACTGTGAAATGGAGAGGAGCCGGGCCCTCCCAGGCCACCACCGCTACTACTTCAAGACATTTTGATTAAGTGATCTTACTATTGAGCCAATTAAGCTAGGTTTTCTGCTGCTTATACCTGTAAGTATCTGCTTTTGAAAACTCATTGTAGAAAAAATCGTACCTTGTAAATGAAACACAGAACAAACCAAACCCGGGCTGAAGAGTGGAGGCAATGTGATTATCAATGACAAGTCTCTAACCCTGCCCAAGAATTTAATGACGAACAGTCAGACTGTGGCCTGATACAGTCACCAAAGTGAGCAGGCATCGTACGGGACCCTTAGGAGGATGCGAAAGGAGGCAATGCCCCGCTGGAGGTGTGCCTGCTTCTCACAGCAGTCAGCAAGGTCCTAGGAGAAGGAGGAGGGAAGTGTCTTTGCTGGAAGAGGCCCCTTCTGCTGCAGAGGCAGGCTGGGAGCTGCGAGGGATGGACTGAGAGACCCTGATTCAAAATACAAGATGATGGATGGTTCCACCACATTCAAGATGTTCTCTGGCCTCCACACAAACATGCAAGCACACACACATGCATGTGCATGTGCATATACGTGTGTGCGCGCGCGCACACACACACACACACATGCAAGCACATTCACACTCACAGAAATGGCCTTACTGGATACTTCCTGCCTGAGGCAGCACAGCCATGAGGCCCAGTCAACAAGGAGGCAGGCAAGTGTCTGCACATGCACCGGGCACCAAGCAATGTGCAGTGGGGCCACAGGTAGCAGAAAGGCTTCAGGGAACTTCCGGGGACAGAGCGAGAAAACACAGCTGACGTGAGGGCTCTGCGTGTGACAGATGGACAGACCAGCAAAAGATCCACAAGCAGTCACAGCTGAAGGAGGGAGGGAATGGGGAGCCACAGGTCAGGCAGGGTCTCCCTGGGGTGGTGACCATGAGACTGAGCTCTGAGGGAAAAGAGAAGCCACAGGAAGTGGAGAGGCGAGCACTGGCACTGGAGCCCACCCCCACACCAACCCCCAGAGTAATTCTGGTAAAAGCCCCAAAGCTGGAGTCAGCCCGCCACAGTTCAGACCTCTGCAGAGGCTTGATGTTATTCTGAGTGGGAAGCCATGGGAGAGCTTTCAGAAGGAAATGGCACGATCTGAGCCATGCCACAGGAAACAGGTGACTACGATGCCAGGAGGAAGCTGGGTTACGGATCGACAGTTGAAGGAGCTGGGCCATGAAGTTCTGTATCTTAACTGTGATGAGAGTTTATCAAATTTGTATACATGGTAAGACTGCTAGACACACACACACACACACACACACACACACACACACACACACACCAGGTCTAACTGGGGAAATCTAAACAAGTACCATTGTGACAGAGTACATGGTTGGAGTGTACCCATGGTAACCATCAATCTCCTGATGCTGTAGTCATATATTAAAAATAGAGAAGAGGTTGGGGGTTTAGCTCAGTGGTAGGGCACTTGCCTAGCAAGCACATGGCCCTGGGTTTGTTCCTCAGCTCTGGAAAAAAAAAAAAAAATGGAAGAAAGCTGTCTGGGTGCTTGCCCAGCTTGTGTGAAGCCCTGGGTTCCATTTCCTGCAGTAGGTATAGTGGCATAAGCCTGTCACCCCCGGCTACACTGTAAGTTTGAGGCCAGACAGCACTACATGAAATCCTGTCTCAAGAGAAAGTGGTTAGGGGGAGATCAACTGAAACCAATGAGGGCCTGTAGGATGGCCCAGTGGGTAAAGGCACTTGCAACCGAGCCGGACAACCCACATGGCGGAAGAAGAAAAACATCCCCACAAATTTCCCTCTGCTCTTCACAACCTGTGTGCTGTGCTGTTTACCCAACACAGACACAACACAAATAAAGTCAAAAAGAAAAAAATAAGCCGGCAGGGGTGGCGCACACCTTTAATCCCAGTACTCGGGAAGCAGAGACAGGCGGATCTCCGTGAGTTGAGGCCAGCCTGGTCAACCAAGGCAACCAGAGAAACCCTGTTATATATATAAAATGAGGGAAGCTGAGGGAAGGGCACACAGGACTTCCCTGCAGTCTGTTCCACTCTCCTGTGAAACTGTCAATACTTAAAAATTAGGACTTTGAAAGCAGCAGCTTTCTAAGCTGCTATTTAAGGTTGAGATCGGAGGGGGATTGAAAGTCACAGCGGAACTACCAGATGATGATTCCAAGTCATACCTACCGAAAGGGTTCACTGACAAGAGCAGAGAACACCGGGATGGCCAGCTGGAACTCTCGCAGTGTAATGGGGTGGGGGTCACCTGGCGGCCCACTCGGAGGAAATGTGTGGCAAGTTTGGTCTCAGCTGGACATATGCTCACTCTACCCTACTAGCAATTCTCCGCCCAACAGAAACTCAGACGCCCATGAAGACACGAGGCACAGGTGTGCCAACTAGAAAGCACCCGGTCACCTACCAACAGGGAAAGAAATGCCTCACTTCGAATACAGCGATGTCACGGAACACTGAGCAGCAGAGGACGGACGAGCCACAGCACACAGTGTGCACCAATCTCACAAACACGATGCTGAACTGAGGAAGCCAGTGGTGAGAAGGCCGAGTGTGAGCCCGTCAATATGGAGCCAGGCTGCTCAGTGACCATCTTGGGGTGAGGGAGCAGAAGCGGAGAAGCGTCGTAGCATGGGCCACTGCAGCAAGCACAACTCCCTGCGCCCTCGCTTCCTGCTCCTCTACTTTTTCAATCAATCCAGCCACTTTTTGGACCGCGGATCTCATTGCAATGGTTATTTCCTATTATGTCTGTGCCTGAAAATAATGATTTAAAGGAACAAGTCTCCACACTGTGTGCAAGCAGCATTCTGTTTCTCAACCCAGCCCCAGGTTTCTCCATCGCTGCTCACAATCTGAACTGAATATTCCGTGTACGGGATCTGCGATGGGGGCCATTCAGCAGCTGCCTGCCTTTCAACCCACTACATACCAGAAGCATACACAGAGCCAAGACAAAATGTGTGCCAACGCCACCTGGGGCTCCTGGGAAGGCAAAGCGCGTGTGCTTGAGAACCGCTGGTCTAGATGCTTGCTTGCTGCACAGCATGTTCAGACTGCAGCACACAACTGGGGAGCTGGCTGAGGACAAGCACGAGGACAGAACCCACCTACACAGGTGGGCAAGAGTGACTGCTGCCTGTAATCCCGGTGCTTGCAAGACCGAGCCAGGGGACCCCAGGGCAAACTAGCTAGCCGATGCTGGTGAGCTCCGGGTTCAGTAAAGGATTCTGTCACATACATGAAAGTGAAGAACCACTGAGGAAGACCTGAACACGCACACATATGCATATGCACATAGACACATGGAAGCACACCATACAAACTAAATAAAAGATACACAAAATACCTACATTCACACACAAACAGATGGGAACTGCTCTGTTCTCTAGGAAGTGGCCAGTTCGACACACAGAAGCCGAGAGCCCAACTCAGGAGACCTCTGCAGGCAGCGCCTACTTGGCACTCTGAAGGCTCGAATGAAAGTCTTCCGTCTGCCTTCCCGGTGTGGGATGCATCGTCCTGTGCAGCTGCCCTGGGTGTGACTCAGCTCAGTCGTCAGCCTATGGAGAGTTCCACCTCACACTGACACAGACCAGTGGCCAGCCTCAGCAGACCTGCTGAGGAGGGGACAGAGCAACAAGGCAGAGGCCGAACTAGCCAAAATGGGCAAGGCTAACAGCCAGTCTCCATCCAGCTCTACTTTAAACCAGCAGGAACAAGAATGTTTAGAACCTTTTTTTTTTTTTTCTGGGCTTTGTTTTGTTTTAAAATGTCTTATTATGTGGCTCAACTAGTCTGAAACTGGTGGTCCTCCTGCCTCTGTTTCCCATGTACTGGGATTACAGACACATACTGCCAGACCAGCTCTAACCAGCAGTAAGGGTAAGTTACATGGTAGCTGATGGTTTTGGTGACAGAATCTAAATAAAACAGGGAGAGATGTGGGTGTGCAGGCAAGAGATGATCAAACTTCAACTCTGGTGGGGTGCAAGGACAGGAGAAGTCCAGAGAAGCAAAAAAAAAAAAAAAAAAAAAAAGTGAACAAAAGGGAATCAAGAAGGCTCTTCGAGGGCTGGAAATATAGCTTGACAGCAGAGTGCTCGCCTAGAATCCCCCAGTGAGGGACTGGGGTGTGGCTCAGTGGTAGAGCACCTGCCTAGAATCCCCCAGTGAGGGGCTGGGGTGTGGCTCAGGGGTAGAACACCTGCCCAGAATCCCCCAGTGAGGGGCTGGGGTGTGGCTCAGTGGTAGAGCACCTGTCTAGAATCCCCCATTGAGGGGCTGGGGTGTGGCTCAGTGGTAGAGCCCCTGCCTAGAATCCCCCATTGAGGGGCTGGGGTGTGGCTCAGTGGTAGAGCCCCTGCCTAGAATCCCCCAGTGAGGGGCTGGGGTGTGACTCAGTGGTAGAGCACCTGCCTAGAATCCCCCAGTGAGGGGTTGGGGTGTGGCTCAGTGGTAGAGCACCTGCCTAGAATCTCCCAGTGAGGGGCTGGGATGTGGCTCAGTGGTAGAGCCCCTGCCTAGAATCCCCCAGTGAGGGGCTGGCGTGTGGCTCAGTGTTAGAGCCCCTGTCTAGAATCCCCCAGTGAGGGGCTGGGGTATGGTTTAGTGGTAGAGCACCTGCCTAGAATCCCCCAGTGAGGAGCTGGGGGTGTGGCTCAGTGGCAGAGCCCCTGCCTGGAATCCCCCAGTGAGAGGCTGGGGTGTGGCTCAGTGGTGGAGCCCCTGCCTGGAATCCCCCAGTGAGGGGCTGGGGTGTGGCTCAGTGGTGGAGCCCCTGCCTAGAATCCCCCAGTGAGGGGCTGGGGTGTGGCTCAGTGGTGGAGCCCCTGCCTAGAATCCCCCAGTGAGGGGCTGGAGTGTGGCTCAGTGGTAGAGCCCCTGCCTAGAATCCCCCAGTGAGAGGCTGAGGGTAGAATGTTTGTCTAGTATATATAAGACTCTAGGTTGGAAACTTAACACAAAATAAATAAACAGACAAATAAATAAATACCCTTCAAAACATGTTTAGCTTAAGACATCTAGCAGGAGTCACATGTGATTGCACACACCTGTACTCTAAGCACTCCAAAAGAGGATTTTAAGTTCAAGGCCAGCCTAGGCTACATAGTTAAACTTTGTCTAAAACCAACCAACCAACCAAACAAACAAACAGAATAACTTCAACATCAAATTTCTAATCTTGTGTAACTACAGGGAGGGAAAAAAAGCCTTTTAACCAAAACAAAGACTGTTTCAATTTCTAAGTACGGGGCTGGCAAGACAGCTCAGCCACCCAACCTGACAGTGTGAGCTCAATCTCCAGAACACACACGGTGGGAATCCAGAACTGACACCCCCAAGCTGCCCTCGGGCCTCCACACACATGCCTGTGTGCACATGCACACATAAACACACAAATATGAATAAATGCAATACATTTCTAAATGCAAGTTATCTTCTCTGGGAGCCAAGAAGAGTTACACTGATGAGTCCTAATTAAATGTGGTCCTTTTTCTAGACGTGACCACTGCTTACTCTGAGCAGAGCAGCATGCTGCAGGTGAGCATGTCCCCCATGTCTGCACCTTCCAGGAGGCAGCTCTTCACTTAGGATGGGAAAACATCCTTTTTCTCTGGGGTACACTGCGTTTCCAGAGAATAAAATAAATCACATGCTATTTTTTACCCTAGAAATAAAAGTGCACACAGAAAAGAGCTCTCAGTAAGGCAGGCCTCATTCCTGCTCCAGTGTGGGCTGTCTACAGCTCTCTGGAAACTACGAGACACTGGAAGTGCTGCACAGACCTGAGGCTGGAGTAGCACCAGCAAGTGACCTGCAATCTGTAATGGGCCGTAACAGATACAGATGTACAACTGAGTGCCACTTTGGATTTTATCCCTAAGATCTAAGAAGTAAAAACAAGTTCAGATGCTCTGCCACTTTCTCTGCTCTTATGGAGTCAGATATTAAAATATCCTTAGGCACTTCAAAAATTCAAATAAACAAAACTTCCTGGCCAGCAAGACAGTGCAATGATAGATAAAGACACCTGCTGTCAAGCCTAAGACTCTAAGTTCAAAGCCCAGGCCCCACATGTGGAAGGAGCGGAACTGACTCCCAAAGTTGTTCTCTGACCTCCTCCACATGTGTATCTCCTCACACACATTAAATAAACGTGAAACAAACAAACTCAAGTTCAGTGCCACCATGCACTAATTTATAAATGCCATTTAGCATGTCACACCTTTCACCTCAGGTGGGAATGCAGAGTATTTCACAAACGTAAGTCAGAGATGTCCCTGAATAAATGAATGGTGCAAACCAAGAGAAGAATTCGGAATTAAGGTCCTCAAACTGCTCAGGAGCTACACAAGCTGGGGCTGAGTCTGGAGCGAACAACTGAGAGGTACGTTAGCAAGCCAGACCAGAGGGAGGATGCCTCAGCATCAGAATAAACATTCAAAATGAGAATCTTCTCCCAAGCAAAAGACCAGTGCTCCAAGCCCCCTGTTCTATACTCCTTGGCGACGAAACATCCCACAATATGGGCATATGCTGGGATGCTACTGTAGTCTTTAAAATACTTTTGGGCCTGGCACGGTGGCGCACACCTTTAATCCCAGCACTAGGGAGGCAGAGGCTGGGAGAGCTCCATGAGTTTGAGGCCAGCCTGGTCTACATAGTGAGTTCCAGGCCAGCCTGGGCTACACAGTGAGACCCTGTCTCAAAGAAGAAAAAGAAGGGGAAGGCTGTGGAGGAGGAAAGAAGAGAAAGGAGGGGAAGAGGATAGAGGAGGAAGATGAGGAAGAAGGAAATGGAAGACAAAGTTAGAAAACAGGCTTGAGAACTATAAAGCAGAGTATCTTGTCATGGGTCGGAAATCCACCTCCCTTCTCTTTCCTGTGGTCTGTCCATCCATGTTCCCCACCACCCCGTTCTTGCCCCTTTCCAGACTGACTTCTGAAAGCACTTCACACACTGAGAAAACCACGCTTTATACCATAGAGAAACTGTCCACCCAGCACTAACATTCTTCGCTGCTTACTACTGATTTTTAGATGCTCTTTTGGATTTTTATAAAACATAAAGCCATCATGCTTATAAAATCCCAGCAGCAGGAGGTAGAGGTGGAGGCAGGATGACCAAGAGTTCAAAGTCATCCTCGCTACAGAAAACCCTGTCTCCAAACACAACGCCGCACTCAATCACACCCATCTCCACCACTGAATTAGTATTCCTGGTCACGTGTCCAAGACTTCACTACTAAACATGATGCTAGGGGCTGGGGCAATGGCTCAGTGAATAAGAGAACTTGATGTGCAAGCATGAGAACCCAGGCCACACATAAGCAGCTAGGCATGGCCACACAAGCGCCTGTAACCGCAGGGCTGTGGAGGGAGGGGACAGGAGGACCAACGGTATTTGCAAGCCACCAGCCAAGCTCCTGGCCCAATGAGGAGACCTTGTCTCAAGAGAGTAAGGTGGACAGTGACAGAACACATGTCCTCCCCGGGCATGCATCGCGTGCGTGCGCAAGCACACACACATACACACACTCATTTGGACTCATTAGCACTACTGTGCCAGCAAATTTTCTCAATACTCGGGAAACAATTCAAGTGCTTGTTTCTGAGAATTATTTTCCATGTTTACCAATCACTTCCATAGCTGTCTTCAGTCTCAAAGTACAGCATTACCATTAGCATCTACTTCAGTGGTTCTCAACCTATGGGTCACAACCCCTTTGAGGTCAACGGACCTTTTCACTGGGTTTCACCTAAAACCATCAAGAAACACAGATATTTACATTAGGGTTCATAACAGTAGTAAATTTACAGTTATGAAGTAGCAATGAAAATAATTTTATGGTTGGGGGTCACCACAACATGAGGAGCTGTATTAAAGGGCCACAGCATTAGGAAAGTTGAGAACTGCTCTGCTCTATCTGGTTAAGTAGGTGTAAGAAATAACAGCCAGCTAACGATGCTGCTTGGTGGTGCACAGCACCTGCCTAGAGTGGCCAAGGGCCTGGGTCCAACCTCCAGGACCACAGAAAGAAGTGAAAGAGAGCCAGGAACATAGCTCATCTGGTAGCGGGCCTGCCTAGCATTCCCGAAGCCCTGGGTTTGATGTCCAGCTCTGCGTAGATCACAATGGCAGCACTCGCCTGCAGTCAAGGCATTCAGGAAATGAAGGGAGAAACATTGCGAGTTTAAAGCTATTCTCAGCTGCACAATGAGTTTGGTGTCAGTTATGGAACTCTTTCCCTGCAGAGACAAAACGAACATCTATCCCCCACTCCTGAGAGAACCTACGACAAAGCAAAGTTCGATTCCACCAAAGTCCGAAGTGGGGAATCAATGAATTTATTGGACTTACAGAGCATGGGTGAGGGGTTACTGACTGGAGCATAGGTGACCCAAAGCAGCCACCACCCGGTCTCACCCCAGAATGGACAAGGCACAAAGCTCCCTCCCGCCTTCCATTCGCCCTCTACACACTACACACTCTAGCCCCTCCCCAGACAAAGCCACAGGCAATAAGGACAAAATTACCTGTGCAAGCCACAAGTGCAGGAGGGAATGGTTGAGATCGGGTGAAGTTCCAGTGACCCTCCCCACACCCCTCTAGTGAGAGAAGGTCACCAGGCCAGGCCTGGTGGGTCTCTGGCTGCTCTGATGTGCTTGGAGGATATTGCTCTACCATACTGGCCTCCGTGAGACAGAAGAGAGGGAGGAAAGAAAGGGAGAGGGAGTGATGATATAACAGCCACCTACGCCCAGTGTTTACATCACACTACTTTAATAACATAAATAAATCATAACTATTCACTGAAATATTTAACCCACTATGGCCAGGCTTTGAGTGGTGTGAAAGGGGAGACATCTCCGTTCCAGATATGAGAACGCGGTCCTGAGAAGATGCTGATTCTACAGGCCTCCCTTCTGCACCTAGGTACTTCTGGGAAAAGGGACTGAAACTGGAGCCAGAGACGACAGCACCAGAGGTACCAGTGCCTCCAGAGACTGTCTGCAGAGAGCACGGGCTGCCAGCTCTGACCAAAGTGGCCCTGGGTTCTATTCGCTTCTAAAGACAAAATCCAAGAACGGGAGCTTAAGACATCTGAACTACTCCAGTCAGCAGCCTGGGTTCCTGCTTGGTGACACTTGATGCGGACATTCCTCAGCCAATTAGAATTCCTTTCAGCAGCAATGGGGGTGCCTGCAGCTGGAACTGCAGATGGGCTGTAGCCCCAATAGTCCACACTTAAGCCTTATTTTAAAACAATAAAGGGTCCCCACCCACCCCACCGCTGTTAACCAGGAAACGTAGAAATATTTCACTTTGTTTAAATATCTAAATGAATTAGGTCTGGTCTGGAGACGCAACAGTAATTCTAACATTTGAGAAACAAGACACCCGATCTAAGGGGCTGTGCTGTTTGTCTTTTGGGGTGCTTCCTTCAGGCTCCCCTTTGACTAGAGTGACCTTAGGGACTCCAGTAAGGGAAAGAGCGCGCTGGGCTACAAGCAAGTGCACACTGTGGCCTTCTCTAAATAAAGTTCACCCACAAAACCTCTAACCAGCCAGTGTGTAAACGGCTTCGTGGAGAAAACAGATTTTTTTTAAATTCTACATTTGTTTCAAAGAATTTAACTTTCAACATTGTTTTGAAATTACGAAGAATTTGACCCATGAAAGAATCCTGAAAGCTAGGTTTTCTCAGCCAGAAAACCGAGAGCATTGTGAGGACAGATTTATTTTGCTGGGGTGTAGGCTGAGCCATAATATGGCCATTTTAATTTTTAACCAGTGTCCCAAGTGCGTTGCACAAGTCAGCCTAGTTAACTGACCCTTGTGCTAATGCTGGAACAGTACAGTGGTCATAGTGTCCCTTTCCTCTTCAGTCCTTGAAAAAGACTGACAAGTAACAGCTTCTGTGGCTTCACTGAGCTCAGACGGTGAAAATCACGCAAGAGAAGGAAAATGCCAATGATGGCTGCAAAACAGGGAGCACTGATATGTCTGTCTGTCTGTCTGTCTGACTCCTCTTCCCCAACACACACACACACACACACACATACACACGCACGCACGCGAGTGCGCACACGCACACATGAACGCACGCACACACCCACACACTAATTTAAAAATTCTATCTTAGGGCCCCCGCTATCCCAGTGTTGGGCCCCAGGAGGGGATCGGGGAACAGAGACATCCTTGGCTGGCCAGTAAGTCCAGAGGAATCAGAAGCTCCAGGTTCAGTGAGAGACCCAGTCTCAAAAAATAAAGTGGAGACTGACTGAAGGAAATATCAGACATTGACCTCTGACCTCCACACATACATATGCACACACACACATGAACTCACCCACCTAAGGGCAAAAAATCTATTTTGATGTGAATTCACAATTACTTAAAAATACAGATAGGAGCCAGGCAGTGGTGGCTCACACCTTGAATCCCAGCACTCGGGAGGCAGAGGCAGGCATATCCCTGTGGGTTTGAGGCCAGCCTGGTCTACAGAGTGAAATCCAGGACAGACAGGGCTGCAACACAGAGAAACCCTGTCTCAAAAAACAAAAAAAAAAAAAAAAAAAAAAAAAAAAAACAAAACAAAACAAAAAAACAAAAAGGAAGGAAGGAAGAAGGAAAATACAGATAGGAATAAAGTATATGAAAGTATATCCTGTGTACACAACTTTTCCTGTACCTAAAGTTTACCTTCCGAAGTTGAGGAGGACCCTAAGGCAAGTGTACTTGAAGTGAGGAGATGGCGGCTATAAGCTATCACATGGTCTCTCAAGCTAGCAGACATCACTCATCATTTTACAGTGGTCAAAATAATTTTACCATGTTACTCCTGGTCTTAGACTCTCTCTCTGCTGGAGCAAACTGACAGATAGCACTCCTGACGGCTCCCTTCGTCTTTTTAAGATCCACCGTATCAATCAGGCCGCCAAACCGTAAGCACTAGCGACTGTGACTACAGCTACTTCACTCCAACTTGCACCATTCGAATGGAGAGACGCTGGCGGGGCCTTGCCGCACACCTACGTCAACGTGAAAAATGGTCTCACGTGTCCAGACACAGCAAGCCAGACCAATTTCCTCCCTCTAATTGCAGTTATAATTTCTCTTCATGGGACACAGTCCTGGCTCTAAAAGGCAAGAAAATACAAGGAGGTCCAGGTGAGTTCAGGGCATAAAAGCTGGATTGGAAAGGTAGTAGTTCAATGGTTAAGGGCAGAGGCTCCAAGTTCAATTCCCACCACCCCCACAGCGGCTGACAACTGTTAACTCCAGGCCCAGAGGATTCGATACCCACTTCTGACCTTCCAGGGCTCCAGGCACGCTATCGTGCACATCCACACATGCAAGCAAAACCCTCGAACACATGAAATTACTAAATCTAAAAAGGAAGAACAGTTTTAAAGGGATAAAAACAGGCACAAAAAAGCTGAGACAAAGCACAGTCTTTAAAGAGCAGCATGAAACCTCGGAGTCCAGTCTCCATTTGTCTGAAGTACCGGGGTTCATGTGCGGACCCAAGTGTCCTAAGCAAGCACTTAGGATTCATGTGCGGACCCAAGTGTCCTGAGCAAGTACTAGGGTTCTTTGTGGACCTCACGGGAACACAAGTCTTACAACTCCCACTGATTTAGAAATCCAAATTTCCAAAAAGGTTGCACTCTCTAGAGAACTCTAAGATGTCTACAAGATAGTGCTCACTAATAAGACTACTAGATTTTGCACATATTGATGCCCCTAAACCTTATGAAACAGTTCCTACTAAATAACACAAAGATACTCACTAAAATTATATTAACTTTAACACAGAAACTTGAAATTCTTTTCTACTTTAAAGAGCAGCTTTCCAAAGCATTCTGATGTATTACCCAACAATTTAAGGGGGGGGGGTCCCAGGGGAAGAAAAAGAAAGCACAAATGTGATCAATGCACCAAATTAAGTCTTGACACACATCAAACAGAAGTGCTACCCTTCAACACAAACCTCTGCGTCTCAGGGCTAAGAACAGAAAGCCTGCACACAGGCCAAGAGCCATGTGAAGTACGTGGGTAACCTCACTGATGGATCGTGTAGGAGATCAAAGATGTCTATAATAAACAGGGCTGAAGTCTCATCAAAAAGAGGGAATGGAGACCCTGAACGGTAATTAATTGGCTGCACGTCATGAACTGCTAGTCTGACTGATTCAAGTGCCCTAATCTGACAGGCTCTGTTCCCCAAAGCCAACTGCAGACCCCAAAGTTCTCAAGGCTCGTTAGCCACTCCAGTGTCTGCACTGTTCGATGCTGTGTGGTGTTCACTGCAAGGTGACAACATCCCTCCTTTTTATTCTATGTGTTCGGGCTTGGGTGTGTGCAGGTACACCCACACACGTGTGCATGTAGGCCAGAGGTCAACCTCGGGTGCCATTCCTCAGGAGCCTCCGACTTGTTTTTTTGGACAGGGTGTCTCACCAGGACCTGGTGAGGCTCCAGCTACCATACGCGCCACATTCGATTTCTAAGTGGGTGCTGGGGATCCAGCTCAAGTCCCCATGCTTGTTGGGCAAGCCCTTTCCTGACTGAGCCGTCTCCCCAGTCCCAATAGCTCTCATTTTAAAAAGTCATTTTCCCCCCAATACAAATACTAAGTAAATGCTGAAACTCCGTCACAGGATTTAACTTTAGAGAGATTGCTACCCAACCATTCTCATTTCCTGTGACAGCAGAGAGATGAAGGCAAAGCCTACCTCATCATCAATAAATGGCTGGATCTGAGCTTTTCACACAATTGTCATCCCACATTGCCACCAACCCTCCATCCCAGGAGCACACACCACTGCTCTCAGACCATTAATTAATAATACCCACCCCCTGGTCCATCCCCATCAAAGGCCACCTAAGAACTCGGAAGCTTCCCAAGTCTTCAATGCTAAGATCAGTCCAGGAAGCCTCCCTTTACCAGCTGTCTAGGAACTGTTAACAGACACCTGACACAACCATGGTCATTAGGATTTCTAAGCCACTGATCTCATTTCTACTAAAACTCCCCAAGCCAGTCACTTTAACAGAAGACCAAAACCAGCGTGGATTATCATAAACTCGTGCCCAGTGCCAGTGAGCAAACGTTCACAAGGATGACTGGCAAAGACAACTTTCTAAAAGTAACGGCCAACACAGGGATGTAGACGGCATCCACCGAGTGAGAGTGCCCTCCAGTCACCTGCTGCTTGTTCAGGGGCAACGATGTCCAACAAGACCCAGGGTCTGGGTCCTACTTCAAAACATTATCTGACCTGACATCTCCAGAGAAAATTATCAATCTTTTCTTAAGCAGAACACTCAACAGCTACAAACTTTCCAAGAATTTCCACCGTTGGGGGAGGACACAGACCTTACCCAAAGGCTCAGTCCGACCACACTGCCTGAGAACAGAAAAATCCAGGGAAATCCCTGTAAGGCTGCAGACTTAACGCTGTATTTCCTCTTCTGAGCTGGAAAGCCCCAAAGCAGGCCCTATGGCAGCCCTGCCATCCAGCCTCAGGGATGGATTCAAACTGGTACTGTCTTCGGGGAAAGGAGAGGGAGAAGGGACGAGGAGGCCAAGGGCAGTCAGTGGTCCAGACTCTGGACCAGGGTCAGCTACGACGGCGAGCTCCCCTCTCCCAGTATACAACTATCCTGTTGCTGTCAGACCCACAGCAAGCTTTGTGCTCACCCTTGAAGGTGCACCTGGGAACCCCAAATTCCTCTGAAGACTCAGAGTGCACAAGGAGGCACAGCTGGAGCGGGGTGGGGGGTGAGGGGCAGCGGGGTGGAGGGGTGGATCGCGCCACAACACGGACTCAAGGATGTGGCATTGAGGGGGATGGTGGTGAAGGCATTGCAGAGGAGGTAGGAACCGAAGACTCGGACTCTGGAGTACTAAGTGGCCAGGCCTCAGGGAGAACGGAAGTGGACTAGACTAGAGAGGTCTGGACCACTGAAGAGGTGGGGGAAGTGAGAACAAGGCTGGGAGACAGACGTTTGGTCCCAGATAGGCTTGAGGAATTTGCGACTGAAGGGTGGAGGCTGTAAGACAGAAGCGAGGGGGCGGGACTGAAAGATAAGCGAGGGTGGGATCAGGCAGAGATGAGGGGCGGGGCTTGGGGCAGCGGAGGGGGCGGGCCAAGAGGGGAGAAGGAAGCGAGAAAGAGGATGGAGATGGGGAGGGGGTGAAGCCGGCCAGAAGGGCGTGATTCTGAGGGTACGAGGAGGGAGAAGTGAGAAGGCAAACGACAAGTCAGGGCAGAGAGTGGGGAGGGAAGAAAGGAGGCGAAGTAATGAGAAGCTACAGGGGAAAAGAGCAGACAGGTGGGAGGGTAGTGAGGAACTGGGCGGCAGGTAGGAGGACGGTGAGGGAAAAGATGGATGATGAAAATGTGAGGTGAGGGTGGAAAGAGCAAAAGGAGGTGCAGCGAGGGGGCGGGACCTACATGGAGTTGAATGTAGGTGTGGGGCTGAGGGAGGTAGGCACAAGGCCTGGAGAAGGGCAGGGAGGGGGGCAGGTGGGGGGCAGAGGGTGCCGGGGGCGGGGTCTCGGGTGGGGGACCCGAGGGGCGGGACCTCTGTGCACGAGGATAGGTGTAGGGCAGAAAGGAGAGCTAGGGGACGGTCCCGGAGAGGGGACCTAGGGGGCGGGGCCTGATGCAGAGGGGTGAGGATAGGGGCAGAGGCAGGCAGCAGGGGGCGGGGCCCACATGCAACGGACTGGGCGGAGTGAGGGGGAGGGGCCTGATGAAGAGGGAGGAGCCAGAGGCGGGACCTAGAGGATCAGGGAGGTGGGGGGGGGGTGTGAGTGGACCCTGACAGCAAGATGAACAGCAGAAAAAGCCAAAGCCCGGCTTCCTGGGCCTGCAGAGCAAGCCGGAGGGGGCGGGGAAAAATGCAGAGGGAGGAGCCAGAGGGCGGGGCGCCAAGGCTACAAAGTAAAGGGGTGGAGCCTGTGCGGGGGAGGGGGTGGGAGCCCGCAGAACGGTCGAGGGCTGAGCCTGGCTAGGGAAGGGGGAGGGTCAGAGGAATCGGGGGGCGGGGCTGGATGCAGAGAGGGCGGGGCTGCCGCAGCAGGGGCGGGGCCTGATGCAGAGGGAGGGGACTGGGCGGCGGGGGCGGCGCCTGCAGAGCAGCCGGGGGGCGGGGCCGGCAGAGCGAGCGAGGGGCGCACGCCGTGGGGGGTGCGGCGGTCCCGGGACAACGGCCGGTGCAGGGGGGGCGGGGTGGGGTGCGCGGGGTCCCTGGGACTGCCTGGGGGCGCGAGGGCCGCGGCCCTGTCGTGCCTACCTGTCAGACGGATCTTGATGCTGGAGCCGTTCCTACGCGTCCCGGGGTTCGACATCTCCCGCCAGCGGCCGGCCGGCCTCGGATCCAGTGCCGCCGCCCCCCAGCCCGGCCCGGCCCGGCCCCGCCGCCGCCTCCTCAAGGTTACGGCCACGGGCTGGGCGCCGGGGTCCGAGCCGGGACGCCGAGTGAGCGGCGCAGGCGTCGGGACGGGGGCCGCGGGCTGGAGCCGCAGGACCGAGCGCTCGGCTGCGCCGCCGCCCGGAGCCGCCCCTGGCCGGCCCAGCACGGAGCCGCCGCGCTCGCAGCCGGACGCCCGCCGCCCTCGCTGCTTCCGCCGCCGCCTCCCGAGCTGCGCGCGCGCCCGCTGCCGTGCCGGCCCGGCCCTGCGCGGCCCCGCGCTTGCGTGCGTGCGCGCGCCCGAGGAACACGGCGCTACGCCGGCCGTGCTCGTCCTGAGCGAGCACGCGAGGGTTTAAGGAGCTGCAAGGCTTCTGCAGCCGGTGGGGATCCTTGAAACAGACATTCCGCGCCCCCCCCCCACATCCCCCCACCCACCCACACACACACACACGCGCGCGGAACGAACTGATTTGCTTGTGCAACGACTCGGGGAATCGAATTATTTTTCCAGTGTCGGACTTTTCAAGGCTCCTGATGGACGCCAGAGGGTTGCGTGAAACCCCAAGCACCTTGCGCGCCTGCGCCCATGGGCACGCGGTATCATTTTTGAGGAATAGTGTTTAGATCCTACAAGTTCCAAGAGAAGACTTCCCGCAGTGACGGAGTGTCGGGTGTGCTCTGTGCAACTGGTGTACTCGATTGACAAGGTGGCTAGACGCTCAGGAAGTGAGGCATATGAACCAGCGAAACCAGAAGAGGGATGTTAACTGGAGAGGTGGCGGCTTTGCGGTTAGGGACCTGCATGCAATTGAACTAACCCAGAAAAGTCAGCAGTCGGGTATGCGATTCCCTGCCTTCCGATGGAACACACCCCCCACCCCACCCCGCGCGCGCGCCCCCAGAGTGGCAGGCAGGTAAAAAAGTAAATGCTGTGCTTTCCCCAGCAAGCAAACCCATCTCTATGGTAACGCATTCTAGAGAGGAAATAAAATGTTCTTGAAAAGGCTGGGTATGTTTACCAAACTCACATATGACACGAACCTAATTCGTTTCATGGACAGATTCTTTTGGTGGCTCTATGTGGTAGACCCGCTACTCACAGCCCTTGGCCACCCTCTTTGGAGACAAGGGCTCATCTGTAGCCCAAGCTGGCCTTGAACCTGTGGTCCTCCAGCCTCAGCCTCCTGAGTGCTGGGATTACAGGCCTGTACCACAACCCACCTGGCCTTTCCCTGGTGGTTTCTATGACCCTGTGCAGCCCAGAGTTTTGAATAGTTGTAGTGAAATGTCTAAGAATAGGAGCAATGTATGAGCAACAGTCAAACTCTGTCTCCATTTCTAAGCAGTTATCACTGAGAGCGAGACCCTAGGTCAGAATAAATCCATTTAAGAGTCTTTGATGAGGGCTGGGAGGGTAACTCCATTGGTAAGGTGTTCGTTGTACAAGCATGAGAAACAGAGTTTTGTGGGGGGGGGGGTTAGATATTTATCTATATATGAATATTGTTTTGCATGCGTGTTTATATGTGCATCAGAAGGTGCTGGATCTGGAACAGATGCTTGTGAGCTACCATGTGGGTGCTGGGAACTGAACTCAGGTTCCTCTGGAAGAGCAACAAGTGCTCTTTTTATATTTTTATATTTGTTTAATGTGCATTAGTATTTTGCCTGTGTAAGGGTGTCAGATCCCCTAGAACAGGAGTTACAGACACTTGTGTGCTACCATGTGGGTGCTAGGAGCTGAATTCGGGTCCCCTGGAAGAGCAGCCAGTGCTCTGACCACTGAGCCACCTCTCAAGCCCCACAACAAGTGCTGTTAACCGTAAGCATCTCTCCAGCCTCAAGGACAAGGTGTGAGGGTGAGTCTGAGTGATCCCAGCCCTGGAGAGGCAAAGACAGAAGATCCCTGGGGCTTACAGGCCAGTCAGCCTCAATGAACTGGGGAGCCCATGCTAGAGAGACTGTCTCAAGAAAAAAAAGGGGGGAAGAGGGATGAGCTCTTGAGTAAAACAGAGGTTGATCTCTCTCTTTCTCTCCCTCAGTTTCTTTCTCTCCCTCTCTAGCTCCCCTCCCCACAGGCCTCCCTCTTTCTCTCTCATGGCTCTCTCTCCCCTCCCAGCCCCCTGCATCTTCTTCCTCCCTCCTTGCCGTTGTTCTGTCTCCTCGACCTTACCTCCTTCCTCTCTCCTCTCTCTCTCCCCAGCCCCACCTCTGTGCACTTCCCTCCTTTCCCAGTCTCTCCCCACCCCCATGCCACCCCTCCCCCGCCTCAGCTCACAGGTGTTTTCTCCTTTTCTAGCTGTTCCTGACCCAGGAAGCTTGGATTATTCCACCTTGTTTTCTACTGCCTGGGTGCCTGATTTATCCCAAGCCCTGAGTCACAACTGTGCCTCCTGGAGGCTACTGGAGAATCGTTCCCTCTGCTCACTACCCAGGAGCCGTCTCTAGTTCGAGAATCCTAACAGTGTCCTGCCATACCCTGCTTCAGAGAGAAGACTGTCCTCCCTGGAAGCTAGTAAACTTCTTTGTTGGGCATGTGTCTCTGTACGCTGCTGCAATATGTACACACGCATCTGGAAGATATAGTCAGACATTCACTGGCTGTCTTTTCCAACCACACCCCACCTCAATTCTCAGACAATCTCTCACTGAACCTGAAACTTAGTGATTCACCTCGATGGGCTGGCCAGCAAGCCCTAAAGTCCCTTATCTCTACCCTCCCTCCACAAGGATTCCAGATGTGGGCTGCCACACCAGTGTTTCCCGAAGGTGCCTGGAATCCAGCTCACATCCTCGGGCTTGCAGAGCAAGCAATCTGACTGAAGTATCTCCCCTTCCTTCTTGTCTTTGAGACAAGATCTCATATAGCCCAGACTGACCTAGAACTCAGTATGTAGCTGAGGGTGACATTAAACTATTAATCTTCCTGCCTCCATCTCCTGAGTGTGAGGAATACAAAGATACATGACCAGGTCTGGCTTCGTGCCCACCGCTGGGCTCTGCATGCTAGGCAAGCTCCCTACCGATTGAGTCACATCCTCAGCCCCTTCCCTACCTTTTGTTGGTGATGGTTTTGGTTTTTTAAGACAGGGTTTCTCTGTGTGGGCCTGGCTGTCCTGGAACTCACTCTATAGACCAGGCTGACTTCGAACTCACAGAAATCTGCCTGCCTCTGCCTCCTTAGTGTTGGGGTGTCACCATCACCCAGCCCTTCCCTACATTTTTAGCAAATTTGAACATGACTTTCAGCCCTAGACCAGGGTCTCCCATGACTCTTAACTAGTTTGCATTTCTTTCTCCTTAAGCAAAATAGGTCTAAAATGTATATTCCAAACTCGCGTACTCAGTCCCATGACAGGAACATTGTCAGCTGGTCATCTAACTAACTGAGGTAACAGTTGGAGGCCAGCCGAGGCTACATGAGAGACCACTGGAAAACAAACAAAAGAGGTTTGGGAGACGGCTGGCTTGGTAAAGTGCTTCCCACAGAACGAACGAACGAACGAGGACTGAGTGCGAGCCAGACACAGGAGCACCTATCATCATCCCAGTATCAGGGAAGCAAACGAGAGGATCCCGCGGCTTGCCGGCCAGCAGGCTAGCTCAGTGAGTGAGGTCCAGGTCAATGAAAGACCGGGCTTCAAAAACCAAGGTGGAACCCTGTAAGATGGCTTCTATTGGAGTTTGAACCCTGGGGGCCACACTGTAGAACGAGAGAACCAACACGCACAAGCTGTCCCATGACCTCCGCTGATGCTGAGCTGGCCCCTCAGCCCTTCATTTATTCATCCTGTTCTTCCGATAGGCCTTCGGGACCTCTCTCTAAATGACTCCTTAAACTAAATGTCATCGATATGTGAGCTGTCATAATGTGTGCGTGTTTTCTTTTAGAGACAGCCTCAAATAGCACAGGCTGGCCTTGAATTTGCTATGTAGCCAAGGATGGCCTCAAACTTTGATTGCCTCTGGGGTGACAGGAATGCACCATCAAACAAACCAAGCCCCACCAAACCTCACCAAACCTCACCAAGTCCCACCAAACCTCACCAAACCTCACCAAGCCCATCTTCCTACTAAGATCTGAAGTTAGGATCTTCGCCCCAACTGTGCAAAAGTAGAAACAAATAAATGTGACCAAGGTTCCCCCCCATTCCCTGAAGGAGTGGGCGCTGTGCCTCCTCACCTAAAGGCATGAATATAAACAAATTAAGTTAATTTGGGGCTCAATAGCATCTAGTTTGTGGGAGAGCAGGATGCGATCTAATTACAGCCGCTCTTTCTGCCTGGGAACACGATCTTTTTAAGGATAGATGGGACTAATCTAGTTTCATCCACTTGCTCTGATGCACACCATAGCACGATAGTGTGCAAACTGACTCCAGCCCTCTCTCCACCTGCCTTCTCTGGGCCGACGATCTTCCCTAAGTCAGCAGTTCTCACCCTGTCGGGGTGGAGCAACCTCTCACAGGGGTCACCTAAGACCATCGGAAAACACAGACATTTACATCACAATTCATAACAATAGCAAAATGACAGTCATGAAGTAGCAATTAAATAATTTTATGGTTGGGGGTCACCACAACTCAAGGAGCTGTATTAAAGGGTCACAGCGTTAGGAAGGTTGGGAACCACTGCTTTGAGTGAACGGGTCTTAGTCTCTGACATGGTATTAAGGCCTCAATTTGGGGGCCCATGAGATGACTGAGCAGGTAAAGGTGTTTGCCTCCAAGTTCACTAAGATGACCTAGGTTCAATCTGCAGGCCCCACATAGTGGAAGGAGAGAACCAACTCCCGAAAGTCGTCCTCTGACCTCCACACACATGCCTTGGCCCACACATATATACACACAGAAAGATAAATATAATTAAAAATTTTTCAAAATGTCAATTTTTTTTTTCTTCTCAAGAACTTTATTTTAGAAAATACAAGCCAGGCAGTGGTGGTGCACGCCTTTAATTCCAGCACTTGGGAAGCAGAGGCAGGTGGATCTCTGTGAGTTTGAGGCCAGCCTGGTCTGCAAAGCAAGTTCCAGGACAGCCAGGACACAGAGAAACCCTGTCTTGAAAAAAAAAAAAGAGAGAGAGAGAATACAATAATATCATTTCTATGTAACTACTAGTAACATTGTTTTATTGTTCCTTTTTTGTTATTCTGCAGGCTGTTGACAAATGTTTACAGGTTGCATGCCTTTAATCCAGCTAATGTGATCCAGTCAAGAAAAACCCTCACAGTGTCCCCAGATATTTGGTTTAAGACACAAATTGGCAATCAAGATGAGCCAACACAAGTCCGCCCCTTGTCATCTTGACACCTAACTGTACCAGGCTTCCTTTTAGGCCACCAACCAGCTCCCAAATCATGACATGGAGACTTGTTCTTAGTTATAAACGCTCAGCCTTATTTTAGCTCTTATTTGAATCTGTTTCTCTTTATCTGCGTTCTGCCTCGGGGCTTTTTACCTTTCTTTTTGTGTGTCTTACGCTGTGTCTATTAGCTGGCCCCAGGTGTCTCCTCCCTTTCTCCCTCGTTCTCTCCTCTCTTGTCTACTTGAGCCTAGATTCTCCTCTTATTTATTCTCTCTGCTGGCCAGCTCCGCCTATCCCTCTTATGCGGAGCTATTGGCCATTCAGCTTTTTATTAGACCAATCAGGTGCCTTAGGCAGGCAAGGTGAATCCACAACACATCTTTTCATACTCAACAAAGGCAGCAGAAACAAATGTAACACATCTTTACATAGTTAAATAGTCCACAACACATAACCACATCTCTTTTTTTGTTGCTGTTTTTTTATTTTTTATTTTTCTCCACAGACAGGGTTTCTCTGTGTTGCCCTGGCTGACCTGGAACTCACCCTGTAGCCCAGACTGGCCTCAGACTCAGAGATCTGCCTGCCTCTGCCTCCCGAGTGCTGGGATTAAAGACATGCACCCCCACCACCTGGCAAGATTTTATTTTTGATTAAATGGATCTGTGTATGCACATGTGCTGGCAAAGGGCAGACAAGTGAGATCCCTCTGGAGCTGGAGTTGCAGGCGGTTGTGAGCCTTTTGACATGGGAGCTAGGAGCTTTGTTCGAGTCCTCTGCAAGGGCGTCTCCAGCCTGAGGAGCTCAGCTTTTGACATGTATGCTGACAACCAAACTCACGTCTTCATGGGCTACACAGGGAGACTCTACCTCAATTTTTTTCTTTTTATTTATTTTTATTTTATGCACACTACTGTTTTTGCCATAGGTATTGGGTCCTCTGGAACTGGAGTTACAGACAGTTGTGAGCTGCCATGTGGGTACTGGGAATTGAACCCAGGTCCTCTGCTCAGCCAGTGCTCTTAACCGCTGAGCCATCTCTCCAGCCCTCAATTTTTTTTTTAATTTTGATTTATTGTTATTGGATGTGGTACTGGCTAGTTTTATGTCAACTTTACACAACCTAGAATCATATAGGAGGGAAGAACCTCAGCTGAGAAAATGCCTCTAGCACATTGGCCTGTGGGCAAGCGGATGGGATAGTTTCTTGATTGAGCTGGTGGCCATGGTGGCTATAAGAAAGCAGGATGAGCAAGCCATGAGGAACAAGCCAATAAGCATCACTCCTCCATGGCCTCTGCTTCATTCCGTCCCTGCCTCCAGGTTCCTGCTTTGAGCTCCTGCCCTGACTTCCTTGGATGATGGACTACAAGCTGTAAGGGGAAATAAACCCTTTCCTTCCCATGTTGCTTTTGGTCATGGTGTTTTATCACAGCAATAGAAAACCTAAGTCATAGATGTGTGCTGTGTATGTGTGTGTGTGTGTGTATGTGTATGTGTGCGTGTGCGTGTGCGTGTGCGTGTGCGTGTGCATGTGTGTGTGTGTGTATCAGAGGACTTGTGGGAGTCTGTTCTCTCCTTCTACCATGAGACAGAACTCAGCTTGTCAGGTTTGGAAGCAGGTGACTTTACTTTTTCTTTTTTTTCTTTTTTTAGATCAGAGTCTTTTTTTTTTTGTAGCTCAGACTGGCCATCCTCTTGCCTCAGCCTCCTGAGTATTAGATTCACAGGCATGTGCCACCTCCTGCTTCAAGAGGCAGATTTCATGGAGCCCAGGCTAGCGTCAAACTCTCTATGTAGCCCAGCATGACCATGAACTTCTGGTCCTCCTGCCTCCACCTCCTGAGTGAGACAATGGCAGGACTACAGCATGATGGTTGGCCAGGCTTGGCTTTGAAAAGTCTGCTCAACTCCGCATCTACAAGCCATCACCTAGAAACCTTTGTAGACACTTTGTAGAAATGTCAGAAACCAGTATAGAAGCAGCAGTCTGCTCAGGCAGCAGGGTCTGGGAAGCCCAAACACCACAGCATGAGACCAAGACCACCATGCCCTCCTTAAAAAAAAAGTCTCACTATGTAGCCATGGCTAGCTTGACATATAGACCAGGCTGGTCTTGAACTCATAGAGATCTACCTTCCTCTGCTTCCTGAGTGCTGGGATGAAAAGGTGTGTGTCCTTATACTCTGCCTTTTTTTTTTTTTTTTTTTTGAGTGGGAAACAGTTTTACACTTTTTGAAACTCAGGCTGGTCTGGAACTCTGTGTGTGTGTGTGTGTGTGTGTGTGTGTGTGTAAAGGCCAGAGGTTGACATCAGGGGTCTCCCTCAGTCTTTGTCCATCTCACTGAACCTATGGTTTCACTGGCTGATTAGGCTGGCTGCCCTCTGAGTCCTGGGAACCCTTTCTCTGCCCTCTCCCCCCCCATCCCCCCCATGCCCCCCCCAAGCTCTGTAGTTACAGACACCCAGCTTTTTCACCTGGGTGCTCTTAGCACGCTCAGGTTCTTGTGCTTGGAGAGCAAGCACTTTACCAGGAGCCACTTCCTCAGCCCTTTGTTTGTGTGGCTGGTTTTTTGAGAGAGACTCATATATGTAGCCCAGGTTGGCCTTGAACTCATTATGTAGCCCAGGATGGCTATGGTGGTTTGAATGAGATGTCCCCCATAGTCCTGGGCATTTGAACACTCGGATCCCAGGTGGTAGTGCCGTTTGGGAGGTTTAGGAGGTGTGGCTCTGTGGAGGAAGTGTATGGAGGGGTTGTTGAGAATTGAAAGACCCGAGGCACTCCCAGTTTGCGCTCTGCTCTGTGCACCTGCTTCGTGATGAGAACTTCCGTCTTGCTGCTCCAGCCACCATGCCTGCCACTTCCCCGCCGTGATGGACTCTTGTCCCTCTGGAATCATAAGCCCAAATAAACTCTTTCTAATATTAGTTACCTTGGTCATGGTGTCTATCTAAACAGTAGAAAAGTAACTGATATAATGGCCTTGAATGATCCTCCTGCCTCAGCCTCGTGGGACACTGTGATTAATGATGCACAGCATCATACCAGGCCAGTTTTGCTTTTTAAGCAAAGTTCTAGGTGCTGAGAATGAGGACTGAGCTCCCTGCTTAGTCAATCAACAGAATCGATAGATTGTAGGTGGGTTCACAACCGCACCACGGATCAACACTGAGAGACAGCTTGAGAGTTGGAGATGTAGCTCAGCTGGTGGAATGCCATCAAGCTTGGTTCATGTAGTGCTGGGGGATTGGATCCAGGGCTTCATACATGCTAGGCAAGCTCTTTGCAGGTCCCCGAGGCTGGGTGGCCAGCCACAAGCAGAATCACTAAGGTCTAGGTTCACTGAGAGTCTCTGTCTCAAAGACTCAAGGTAGAGAGAGTACTACAGGAAGACACTGGCATCAGCCTCTGAGCTACACACACACACACACACACACACACACACACACACACACACACACAGGACACAGCACCCGCATACATGCAAGCACACACATGCATATATTACATACAGATGCACACACAGAGAAACTGTGAGCCAGACATGGAGACTCATATCTAGAATTCCAGCACTTGGAAACACTGCAGGCAGAAGAATCAGGAAGTCAAGGCCACCCTCAGTTTTATAACGATTGTTGAGGCTAGCTTGGGCTATTTGGGACCTTGCAGTGCTGTGGAGTAAACTCCGGGTTTCATGCACAATAGATTGTGCTCTACCGTTGAGCTACAAAGTACTAGCTTTGTAACTTAGGCTGGCCTTGAACTTACCAGATAGCCCAGGCTAGACTGGAGCTTTAGCTTGTCCTGTCTCAGCCTCTGGAGTTTGGATGTTAAGACTCTGAGGGAACCATCGCAGGAGCAACAAGCAGAACACACACTCTGACTTATGGGTACCACTTCTATCTCAGCGAACACCTCCATTACTCATTTTTCTCACAACTGTGACAAAAACACCTTACCTCGCCACAGAAGGAAGGACAGGCTTATGGTGGCTCACTGTTGGAAGGTACAGTCCACCACTGTTGGAGGCAGTGTGGCGGCAAGAGCCTAAGGCAACCGGTCACATTGCAGCCACAGTCAGGAAGCAGAGCCCACATGACCTCAGAGCCGCATGACCTCAGCTGCTCTCCATGCAGTCCAGAGCCCAGCCAGTGGGATGCTGCCATGGACATTCACAGTAGATCTGCCTATCTCAAATAACTCAATCGAGAACCCCCCCTTTGGCGATTCTAGAGCCTATCAAATTGTCGACATTAGCCACTGCAGACTTCTAAAATGGAGATTACTCTGGGGTTCTCTCCTGGCTTCACATTGTACTCTAAGTTGTGTATTTTTAAAAAATGTTATTTGTGTGTCTGTAGGAATGTATGCCACATGTGTACAGCCCCTGCAGAGGCCAGAAGTGGGCACTGGATGCCCTGGAGCTAGAGTTACAGGGAGTTGTAAACTGCCCAACCTGGGTCTGGGGTGGGGGTGGGGGATTGACCCCTTGGAAGAGCATTGAGCACTCTTAACAGCTGAGCCTTCTCTCCAACTCCAGTTCTCTGTGTATTTTTTTTTTATCGATTGATTTTTATTTTGTTTGCATTGGTATTTTGCCTACGTGTATGTCTGTGTGAAGATGTCAGAGTCCCTGGAACTGGAGTTACAGACAGTTGTGAGCTGCCATGTAGGTGCTGGGAATTGAACCCAGGTCCTCTGTAAGAACAGCCAGTGCTCTTAACCACTGAGCCATCTCTCCAGCCCCTCTCTGTATTTTGCAGGAAAGAAATTCTGGAATTTGCTGGCCTCTCCCAGAAGAGTTTGCGTTACGACTCCAGGTTTGAGGGGAAAATAGAGAAAGTCGTGTTTGGGTGACTGAGAATTCAGAATCCAACAGAGGAATAGGGGTTGGAAAGTGAGATTGTTTAGCAAGCACAAGCCCTGCCGGGTTCAGGCCCAGTGCCAGTGGGTGGGGAAGAACACACCACCAGAGAACCAGAGGAATGGTAAAATCTGGATGTTTACAGGACTTCCCTAAAAGGATGTCCAAGGACTTGCTGACCCCAGTGACCCACTGGCGTGGATATGTTACAGACACACGTCTGCCTGTTTGGGCTCCCCAGGACTGTTATACCCCACTTTCACATGGGTACCAGGGATTCAAACTCGGGCTCTCTTGGTTGTTCAGCAGGCACCTTACCCCTGGGCCATCTCTCCAGCCTCTCCTATGTCTTAATTCACCAATTTAAGACTCTGTTGTCTTCTTACCATGGAAAAAATGGACATCAGGCAACGAAGACCTCCTTCCCTCTGCGTCCATGTTTACAGGTTTTCACTTCTTGTTTGAGAGCTGGTTTGAAACCATCCTCTCCGCTTCCAGTTTGCCAATCGTGGTTCCTTCCTGTAGACTGAGGCTGGCTCTCACCCTCTGCTCCTCTTCCCTGGGGTCCCAGCCTCATCTGTCAGCTGAGTTCTCACAACTCCAGGAACAGCGACATTTGCTCCTGTCCGTACTGGTTTTTGTTTGTTTTTCGAGACAGGGTTTCTCTGTGTAGTTTTGGTGCCTATCCTGGATCTCGCTCTGTAGACCAGGCTGGCCTCAAACTCACAGAGATATGCCTGACTCTGCCTCCTGAATGCTGGGATTAAAGGCGTGCACCGCCACCACCGCCCAGCGGTTTTTCCTTTTTTCATGTAGTATGTGCACACATGTTTGCATGTATGTGGGCATACATGTGGGTGCCTCCGTGTGTGTGTGTGTGTGTGTGTGTGTGTGTGTGTGTGTGTGTGTGTGTGTGTGCGCGCGCGCGCGCGCGCAGATGCATGTGCACATTCACATGACGGCCCAATGTTGATGTCTGGACTCATTCTCAATAACTTTCCTACTTTATCCATTGAGGCAGGTTCTCTCAATCAAACCCAGAGCTTGTCAGTTTGGCTAGCCTCACTAGGCTCTCCTTCTCATCCTTCCAAACTTGGAGCTAGAGGTGAGCCTCCACACCCACCAGGCATATGTGAGTTTCTAAGGATCTGATCTTGGTTCTTAGACTTGCCTGGTAAGCACTTTAACCATCCATTCTTCTCCCCGGCCTCTGGTTTTGGATTTTGGAGCCAGAGTCTCTATTTTAGGCAGCCCGAAACTCCCTGTGTAGGTGAGGATGACTTTGAACTCCTGATCCTCAAAATTCCATCTCCTCCTCAGGAGGAGGAGCACCAAGTTTATGGGTGCTGGGGATCAAATCCAGGGCTTCGTGGATGCAAAGCAAGCGCTCTACCATCTGGGCTACATCTCCAACCCCAGGTCATTACAAGATGTAGGAAAGGTAGTTAGTGGTAGTCATGGTCTGGGTGTGTCTGTCAAGGGTTCTTGTGTTGAAATTTACTACCCATTAAAAGTATTCAGAGGATGGAAAGCTAAACCAACCAAATGGTTAGAGGCAGGACTTTGAGAGAGTGACTAAGTAAGATTAGCTCATTCAGGTGGAGCACCCGTGGTTGAATCCCGGTGACTCTATAAGAAGCCTGGACTAATGCATATGTCTCTTGCCATTTGACACTCTGTCACTTTGGGACTTCACTCGCAGGAAGGCTTTCATTAGGTGTGGATCTATGCACCTTTAGACTTACAGGCTAAATAAATCTCTTTTCTTTATAAAGTTTTCCAGCTTTGAGAAGTTTGTTATAGTAACAACACTAAGGATAAACTTTTATGTGAGACAGTACCTCAAACCCACATTGTCTCCAAAACTAAGGTTGAACTTGTCCTGATCCCTCCTGCCTCCACCTCCCGAGGGCTGAGATCACAACTGTGTGCCACCAACCTTGCTGTTCAGAACTCCCGTGTCTTGAATTACTTTGTTTTTAAGTTTTAGTTGATTTGAGATGACTCGCAAAATGTACTTCATCTCGGTTCCAAATGGAATATCCTCCTGCCTCAGGTTCCTTAGGGTTAGGCATACCCAGCTCAAGAACAAATATTTTGAGTTTAACATTTGAGCCTCTTACTCTACAGATGAAAATCAGAAACCCAAATGGAAGGACAGAAAGAGGTGACCAGCGAGGTAATTAACGGACACAGGAATCCTAAGATTTTCACTGGGTTTAAGCTACTTGGACAGAAGAGCCAGAATGGAGACTCGGGGCTTCAAGTCAGGTTGCTCCCCCTACGATGCCTGGAATATCACGTACTACCACACGCAGCCAGCTGTTATCACACCACCCAGCCATGCTGTGTTCCAGAAAAAAAACAAATGATAGTAAAGTTTTGAATTGTGCGTGTCTAACCATGAGAATGACATTTCTTCCATGTGCTATGACAGATTTGGGGGCAAACGCAAGGTCAGAGTTGTCTCGGTTCAGTTTTCACGCTGTGAGCCAAGCCATGCCAGTCTCCCCTTCCTTCCTGTCTTTGTTAGCCTGCCAGTCACCCCAGTGGGCTGAGTCCAAGTGCATGGGCGCTTGGCCAGATGGTGACTAACACCTCCACCCCCGTGCACCCGGACCACGTAGGACAGGCAAGCAGCCCCGTTTTTTTTTTTTTTTTTTTGAAGAACCCTGCTAGACCAGTTCGCTTTTGTAACTCTCAACCACAAATGCTTCTCTGTCTTGTAATCTAAGCACAGAATGACTGAATGAGAGAAGGAAGGGAGGTCATTGTGCTAGACCATCTGGGCAGAGGGGACAATCTCAGCAAGATCGCTATCATTTGTTTTCAGGTAGGGTCTCACATAGCCCAGGCTGGCCTCAAATTATGTACCCAAGGACGGCTTTGGACTTCTGATGCTTCTGCCCCCACCTTTTGAGTGCTGGGATTGTATGGTACCACAACTCCTGGTTTTTAGGGTGCAGGCAATGGAACCCAGGGCTTCGTGCACGCTAAGCGAAGTACTCTACCAACCAAGTACATCGCCAGTCCAAACCTGGACTTCTGATGCGTCTGTCTCCATACTTTGAGCCATACTAGAATCATGCCAGATGGGGGACTCTATGCAGGTGTGCTACCGTTGAACCACGACCCCAGTGCCCGACTGGAGGGGTCTAGCCTGAGTCACAGCCTGAACCCCTCATGGAAGTAAGGATTCTAGTCAAGTGCTCCACTACTGAGCCACACCCCAACACTCTGAGGACCTTTCTAACAAGAGCAGAGAAGGCAAGGCCCGCAGATCTTTCATGGAACCTTTAAACTTGAACACATCAAACCAAAATGAACACAAACCTCCCCTTCAGAGGAGGCGGCTGCTACCGCAGCTGTACAGATAGGATCTTGCATTAATGAGAGAGGAAGCTTTAAAGGGGAAATCCATATAAACAAATTCCTCAAATTAAGTGGCTGCCGAAAAGAAAAGCCTTCTGGGACGAGTGATAAGGGAAAGTGGAAGAAACAGCTATACAGAAAAGACAATAAAAGCAAATGGTAAATTAGAAAGGCAACTTCTGGAATGCCCACACTGGAAGTTCCAGAGGAGAAGTGTGTGTGCACGTGTGTGTGTGTGTGTAGGTCAGAGGACAACTTTGGGGAATCACTTTTCTTCTTCCATTGTGTGGGTCTTCAGGCTGGTGACCTTTACCTACTGAACTATCTTGCTGCCCTCTTCTGGACTCCCCTCTTTTTTAAGACAAGGTTTCTCAGATGGCTCAGAGGTTAAGAGCACTGGTTGCTCTTCCAGAGGTCCTGAGTTCAATTCCCAGCAACCACATGGTGGCTCACAACCACCTATAATGAAATCTAGTGCCCTCTTCTGGTGTGCAGACAGAACATTGTATACATAATAAGTAAATGAATCATTTAAAAAAATAAATAAAAACAGTGCAGAGAAGAGGCTGGGAGATGGCTTAAGTGGGTAAGAGTGCTTGCTTTGCAGGCATGAAGATGTAAGTTCAAATCCCCGAAATCCACATGCAAAGGCCACTAGCTGTTCGTGCCTGTAATCCCAGCATTGTGGAGCAAAGAAAGGCAGCACCAAGAGTTCACTGGCCAGCCAGCCCAGCTGAATGTCAAGTTCTGACTCGCTGTAAACTCTTGTCCCAGGATAGCAAGGCTAACACCCGATGCCCTGCTCTGAGCTCCTCATGCACACACACACACAGGGGTGCACACACCTGGACATTCATGTGCACATACCACACACCATATAGAAATTGTATACTATATGCCTGCACGCACCAATAAATGTAATAAAGATCCCAGCCCACAGCTCCTACAGAAGACTCCCACTCTACTTGAGGCCACACTGGTACTAGGAACCCTAGCAGTCCCCAACAGTATCCCCTTCTCTGGGCTCCATATCCAGGCCTACAACTGAGGCAGAAGACTCCACCGCTATCTGAGACCAGGCCAGTACTAGGAAACCCAGAAGATTCTTGCTCTATGGGAGATCACACTGGTAATAGGAACCCCAGGTACCTGGAACTCCAGAGTCTAGACAGTATCCAGAATCTCAGAGGACACACCAATTCCCAGAACCCCAGAGGCAACGTGAGCACCCAAAACTCCAGAGGTCATGCAGGTCACCAAAACCCCAGCAGAGACACACTACTGGACCTGAAGACTCCCTGGTCACCAGAGCTACCGGCCACTCAGGCCACAGCAGAGAGGAAATGGAAAGTAAGGGGGAAAAGCATCCATCCAACAAAGAAAAACTCAGAAAGCGGCACCTAAACCTATAATAATCCCAACCCAGGTGACTAGAGGCCAGTGTAAGAGCACAACCCAAAACACCCAGGGAAATGTGGCACCACCAGAGCCCAGCTGCCATACTATAGCAAGCCCTGGATATTCCAACACGGCTGAAGCTCAAGGAAGTGACCTTAAATCCAATCTTAAGATAGAGGCCCTTACAGAGGAAGTGAAGAAATCCAGGAAAACACAAACTAGTAAAGGAAATGAGTAAAACTGTTCAAGACATGGGAATAGAAGCAATAAAGAAAACATAAATTGAGAGAATCCTGGAAATGGAAAATCTGCGTAAGCTAACAGGAACTACAGATGCAGGCATCATCAACAGAACACAAGAGATGGAAGAAAGAATCTCAGGCATAGAAAATACGACAGAAGAAATATATACAGCAGCCAAAGAAAATGTTAAATCTAAAAAATCCATGACACAAAATATCCAGGAAATCTGGGACACTATGAAAAGATCAAACCTAAGAATAATAGGAATAGGAATTCCAGTCCCATGGGGGCTCCTCAGCTATTGGTCCACAGTTCATGTGTTTCCACTAGTTTGGCTAGTTGTCTCTGTACTTTTTCCCATCATGGTCTCTCGATGTCTCTTGCTCATAGAATCCCTCCTCTCTCTCATTGATTGGACTCCTGGAGCTTCACCTGGGACCCAGCCGTGGATCTCTGCATTTGCTTCTATCAGTCACTGGATGAGGGTTCTATCATGACAGTTAAGGTGTTCAGCCATCCATTGACCAGAGTAGGTCAGCTCAGGTACCCTCTGGACCATTGCCAGTAGTCTATGGTAGGGTCATCTTTGTGGATTCCTGGGGACCTCCCTAGCACTCTGTGTCTTCCTATTCTCATGGTGTCTTCATTTATCATGGTATCTCTTTCCTTGTTTTCCCACTCTGTTCCTGATTCAGCTAGAACCTCCTGCTCCCCTAAGCTCTCTTTTCCCCGACCCTTGCCCTTCATTACCCCTCCTCACTCCCAGTTAGCTCTTGTGGGCAGGGAAGGCTGGGGGGTTGGAGAAGGGAGGACAAGGGAATCTGTGGTTGATATATAAAATGAATAGAAAACTCTTAGTAAAAGAGGAAGATTCCAAGCTCAAAGGCCCAGGAAATATTTCAACAAAGTCATAGAAGAAAATTTTCCTAGTCTAAAATAAGGACATGCCTATAAAAGTATGAGAAACTTACAGAAAACCAAATAGGTTGGATCAGAAAAGAAACTCCCCTTGCCACATAATAATCAAAACACTAAACACACAGAACAAAGAAAGAATATTAAAAGCTGCAAAGGAAAAAGGCCAAATAACTTATAAAGGCAAACCTATCATATCAGAATTACACCTGACTCAAGACTCTAAAAGTCAGAAGACAGATATCTTGCAGACTATAAAAGATCATAGATACCAAGCCAGACTACTATATCCAATTACCATAGATGGAGAAAAAAAAAAAGATATTCCATGACAGCATCAAATTTAAACAGTATCTATCCACAAATCCAGCCCTACAGAAGGTACTAGAAGGAAAACTCCAACTCAAGGAGGTTAACTACAGCCAAGAAAACAAAGGAAAAAAATAATTTCGTACCAGCAAAACCAGAAGAAGGGAACCACAACACCACACACAGCCACCACCACCAACTACAACAACAAAATAACAGGAACTAACAATCATTGGTCATGCGGCTGGAGAAACAGCTCAGTGGTGGAGAGGACTGGCTGCTTTTCCAGAGGACCTGGGTTCAGTTCCAAGCACCCAGCTGGGCAGTGTGGTGCACACCTTTAATCCCAGAGTTCCAGAGGCAGAGGCAGGCGGATCTCTGAGTTCAAGGTCAGCCTGGTCTACAGAGCTAGTTCCAGGACAGCCAGGGCTACACAGAGAAACCCTGTCTCGAAAAATAAACAAAACCAAAACAAACACAAGACAAAAACAAACAAACAAAACAAAAAAACCAATTCCCAGCACCCACATGGTAGCTCACAACTGTAACTCCAGTTCCAGGGGATCTGACACCCTCACACAGACATATATGCAGGCAAAATACCAATGCATATAAAATAAAATAAATCATTTAAAAAACATTGGTCATTTATATCTCTCAATATCAATGGACTCAATTCCCCAACAAAAAGATACAGACTAACAGAGTGGATGTGAAAACAGGCTCCATCCTTCTGTTGCATCCAAAAAACACATTTCAACATCAAAGATAGACATTACTTCAGAGTAAAGGGTTGGAAAAAGATTTTCCACGTAAATGGATCCAAGTAGCACGCTAGTGTGGCCATTTTAGTATCTAACAAAATAGACTTCCAACCAAAGTTAATCAAAAGAGATGGGGAAGGACACTTCATACTGTAAGGAAAAATCCACCAAGATAATGTCTCAATTCTGAACATCTATGCCCCAAATACAAGGGCACTCACATTTGTAAAAGAAACATTACTAAAGCTTAAACCACATACCAAAACCCATACATAAATAGTGGGAGACTTCAACACCCCACTCTCACATATGGACAGGTCAACCAGACAGAAACTAAACAGAGAAATAATGGAACGAACGGACGTCATGACTCAAATGGATAGCTACAGAACATTTCACCTAAACACCAAAGAATAAAACTTCTCAGCACCTCACAGGACATTCTCTAAAACTGACCACATGCTCGGTCACAAAGCAAGTCTCAACAGATATAAGAAAATTGAAATAACTCCCTGTATTTTATCAGACCACCATGGATTAAAGCTGGATTTCAAAAACAGCAGAAACAACAGAAAGCCTACAAAGTCATGAAAACTAAACATCTCTTTACTGAATGACCACTGGGTCAAGGCAGAAATAAAGAAATTAAAGGCCTCCTAGAATTCAATGAAATATTGAATGCATAACATACCCACACTTATGGGACACAATGAATTTGGTACTAGGAGGAAAGTTCATAGCACTAAGTATCTTCATAAGGAAACTAGAGATATCCTGTACTAGCAACTTAACAGCAACCTGAAAGCTCTAGAACAAAAAGAAGCAAACACACCCAAGAAAAGTAGAGGGCAGGAAATAATCAAACTCGTGGCTGAAATGAACAAAATAAAAACAAAGAACAATACAAAGAATCAATGAAACAAATAGTTGGTTCTTTAAAAAGGTGGACAAACCCTTATCTAAACTAACTAAAAAGCAGGGAGAGAGAATATCCAAATTAATGAAATCAGAAATGAAAGGGGGACATAACAACAGACATTGAGGAAATCCAGAGAATCATTAGGTCATTCTTCAAAAACCTGTACTCTACAAAATTAGAAAATCTAAAAGAAATGGACAATTTTTTTTGATAGATACAATTTACCAAAGTTAAATCAAGATCAGATAAACAATTTAAATAAACCTATAACCCCTAAGGAAATAGAAGCAATCACTAAAAGTCTCTGAACCAAAAAAAAAAAAAAAAAAAAAACAGGGCCAGATGGTTTCAGCACAGAATACTACCAGACTTTCAAAGAAGAGCTAATACCAATACACCTAAATTACTCCACAAAATAGAAACAGAAGGAACATTGAAAATTTCATTTTATGAGATCACAGTCACCCTCTACCAAAACCACACAAAGACTCAACAACAGGACACAAAAAAGGTGACTGCTGAACTTTGCCAAGACAAGGTAGGACAGTCCTTCAAAATTCCCAGCTTCACAGGAAAGTCTGTCAGATATTCTAGGCCTGTAAAGCAAAGATGGATGCCCCAACATTCCAGAGGAATTTTGGGTGACTGTCCAGGCAGCTTGAGGTCCCTGTCATTAGGTAATATTTCACCCTTCTGGGCTCTTTGATGGAGTTAAAGACTAGATAGTTATAGTTTTCTTTAGTTATGATAAAAGATAAATTAGATACAAAACTTTAGACTCACAAAGATAGAGTATTTTCTCTAATTTTGCCAAATACAAATAGACTAGATATTGTAACTGTAATTCTTGCTTGATAATTGTTTTTGTTGTTTATAATCCTACTATGCTAAAGTTAAAACCTTCCTTTTTAATTAGACAAAAAGGGAGAAATTCTGTGGAATAATCCTCTAGCACACTGTAAAGATCTGTCACTCAAATTGGTTTAATAAAACACTGATTGGCTAGTAGCCAGGCAGGAAGTATAGGCGGGGTGATCAAACTAAGGATACAAAGGAGAAGGGCAGAATCAAAGAGTTGCCTGCAAATTCAGAGAAGCAAGAGGAGAATGTTGTACTGAGAAAAGGTACCAAGCCACATGGCTAAACATAGATAAGAATTATGGGTTAATTTAAATGTAAAAGTTAGTAACAAGACTGAGCTATCAGTCAATCATTTATAAGTAATATAAGCCTCTGAGTGGTTATTTGGGAATTGCCAGGCAGGAGAGAAAACTATTTACACTGAGATTCCATCTTACACATGTCAGAATGGCTAAGATCAAAAACACTAATAACAGCTTATGCTGGTGGGAGTGAAGACTTGTACAGCCACTTTGGAAACCCAAAGTGGAGGTATTTCAGAAAACTGAGAATCAATCTACTGCAAGAACCAGCTATATCACCCAGCTATATCCAAAGGATGCTCTATCCTATCACAAGGGCACTTGCTCAACTACGTTCATAGCAGCTTTAGTCATAATAGCCAGAACCTGGAAACAACCTAGATGCCCCTCAACTGAAGAATGGATAAAGAAAATGTAGTACTCTGCTGTTATAAACAATGACATCAGGGAAATTGAAAGCAAATGGATGGAACTAGAAAAAAAATCCTTAGTGAGGTAACCCAGACTCAGAAAGACAAACATGGTATGTACTCACTCATAAGTGGATACTAGTTGTAAAGGATAACCATGCTACAATCCACAGCACATGAGAGGATATGTAACAAGGAGGGCCTAAAGGGGGACTGGGACTCATAGTTTTCCCTGGGGAAAAAAGGTCTCCTGGGTGGACTGGGGGCTGGAGGGGATGGGAACATGAGGGATTGGGTTGAGGGTTAGGTAGAGGGGAGTAGTAATGAAAGAGATGTCTTGATGGGGGAGTAGTTTGGGATCAGGCAGAAACCAGGTACAAGGGAAACTCCCATGAATCTACACGGATGATCCCAGCTAAGATTTCTAGCAATAGTGGGTAGGTATCCTGAACTGGCCATCTCCTGTAACCCTAATTGTCATCAGAGAGCCTTCATCTAGTAACTGACGGAAGCAGATGCAGAGATCCACAGCCAAGCACTGAGCCAAGCTCTGGGAATCCTGTTGAAGGGAGGGAGGAAGGATTGCATGAGCTGGGGTGTGTGTGTGTGTGTGTGAAGGTCATCACAAGGGAACCCACAGAAACAACTAACCTGGGTTCATAGGAGCTCACAGACTCTGGACCAACAGCTAGGGAGCCTTCCTGGGACTGACCTAGACCCTCTACATATGTGTGACAGTTGTGTAGCTTGATCTACTTGTGGGACTCCTAAGTGGTGGGAGCAGGGCCTGTCCCTAACGCTTGGACTGGTTCCCAGGAACCTATTCCTCATACTGGGTTGCCTCGCCCAGCCTTAGTACAAGGGAAGGATCCTACCTAAACTTGACATGCCATGCCTTGTTGACACCCATGGGAGACTTGCCCCTTTCTGAATAGAAACAGAGGAGGAGTGGATGGGGGGAGTGCAGGGGGAGGTAGGGGAGGGGATGGGAGGAGAGAAGTGAGGGGAACTATAGCCAGGATGTAAAATAAATGAATACAGTTAATTAATAGAAAAAAAAAACAAACCAATATATAGGGCTGGAGAGATGGCTCAGAGGTTAAGAGCATTGGCTGCTACATGGGTCCCAAGTTCAGTTCCCAGCAACCACATGGTTGCTCACAACCATCTCTAATGAGATCTGGTGCCCTCTTCTGGCCTATAGGCATACATGCAGGCAGAACTCTGCATACATAGTAAATATTTTTAAAAAATAGTATAGTATAATATAGTATAGTATACAAAAATATCCTAGTACCAGTGCTGTGGCTCAGTGGTAAAGACTCTGTCCCCAAGCCTGATGACAGAAGTGTGATCCCTGGATCCCACATAGTAGTAAGAGAACTGACTCTCACAAGTTGTGAGATATATTTACATACAATAAGTTGTGGCATATATTTACATACAATAAGTGAAGGCAATTGTAAAATACCCTCATGAGAAACGATACTGTACATACTGAATATACACAATGAAAAATTTAAAATAACTTTAAAGGATCCTAATCTCTGATGGTTCATATTGTTACCTTAATGGGACCTAGGGTCACCTAGGATAAACCTCTAGGTGTGTCTATGGGATATTATTTTTTTCTTTACATTTTATACGTGGGCTGTGCATGTATGTGTCTGTGCAAACACGTGGAGGCCTGAAGTAAATGTAAGGAGTCAGCCCCCACAACTCTTCCAACCTATTCACTGAAGCAAGGTTTTTTAGTCAAGTTCGTGGCTAGCTAGCTCATTCACTCTGGGGATCCCAGGTCCACCTTCCAAGTCTGGAATTACAAGCAGCCTGCCACATCCAGCTGGCATTTCCATGAATGTCTGGGGATCCGAACTCCAGTTCTCCTGACTGCACAGCAAACACTAACCACTGAACCATCTCCTCAGCCCCCGTGAAAGAGGTTTTTTTAGATCAGGTCAACTGAGGTGGGAGGACTCCTTCTGAACTCAGGTAGCACTAGCCTATGGGCTGGGGTTCCAGTCCAAATAAAAAAGGAGACAGTGAGCTGAGCGCTAGCGTCCATCTCTCTGCTTCAGGAGGATGGGTGCAATGTGAGCGGCCACCTCAGGCTCCTGCCACCATGCCAGACGGTACCCTCAAGCCATGACCAAATCTCTCCTGAAGTTGCTTTTGTTGGGTACTTGATCCTAACAAGAAAAGTGACGTGAAACCACACATAAGAAGTGAAAAGTGTTGAACATTTTATTAAGTTTTAAAAGCTTTACATGTGGTGAACAAAGTTTACATGGTGCTTCTCAAAGACGTCAGCCCTGCGTTGCTCGGTCATGGCGAAGCTGTGAGAGATCTCTCTCTCTCTTTTAAATGCTTCACGTATTCATACTCTCAGTCCAGGATTGGGAAAAATGTCACCATTTTCCTCCTTCAAGGAAGAACAGACGCTGTTACGCCTCAGGTCACCAGCATACTGTCACAGCACCTTTGACTCTAATGTCCCAGCTGGAATAGAATTGGTTCCAGTGAATTCTAGACCTTATCTCGAGTCACCTCGAGGCCCCTCACAGACACAAATCGTCCCAAATACTTCTTAGGATGGGCTTGGGGAGGGTGGGGAGCAGTTGTCGGGGAAGGGCTGTGGGGAACGGCAGTTCCAGGCCCCTGTGAGTCACCTAATGAGGACGCTGGGAACTGAACTCAGGTCCTCTGCAAGAGCGGTATGTGCTCCTAACCACTGAGTCACCTCGGCAGCCCTCGCCTTGTTTGAGATAAGATCTCAGTGGCCTGGGGCTCACTCATTAGACTAGGCTGGCTGGCTACCAAGCTCCAGACACCCCCTTGTCCTTGCTTCCCCAGCGCTGGGGTGACAAGTGCGTGCCGTCACGCCTGGCTTTTATGTGGGTGCTGGAGACTGAACTCAGGCCATCATGTCCCAAGGCACTTTATGACGGAACTATTTCACAGACATAAAAGATGGCAGGACACACGGACCTGGAATCCCAGCATTTGAGAGGGCTTAGGATAGGCACTAAACACAGCTGTGTGGTGGTAAAATACAGACAACAAAAGTCCATTTTTTTTTTTATTGGAGGTCTTGTTATGTAGCCCAGACTGGCCTCGAACTCTCAGCCCTCCTCATCCTAGGATTACAGACATACACCATGTCTGAATTTGCTTTTTTTCAGAGAGATTCTCATGTAACCTAGGCTGGCCTAAAATCCCGAGTGCTAGGATTACAGATGTGGACCCCATCACTGGGTTCAGCGTCTTTTTAACAATGAAAAATTTTATATTTGTGTGTGTGTGTGTGTGTGTGTGTGTGTGTGTGTGTGAGAGAGAGAGAGAGAGAGAGAGAGAGAGAGAGAGAGAGAGAGAGAGAGAGAGAGAGAGAGAGAATGCACATGTACACATTCCACAGCATGGGTGGAAGTTGGAGGACAGCTTGTGGGGTCGGCTCTTTCACTAAGTCGATCTTGGGGATTGAACTCAGATCATAGGTTCCGCAGCAAGCAACTTCACACACCCAGCCACTTGACCGGTTCCATCTTAAAGATTGTCAAGCGGAATTTGCTGCCATTGAGAATATGTGGGAAGTGGGCCCGTCACCTCCACCCATCTCCATCTTCCCAAACTGAAATGAAACTCTCTGACCTCATTTAACACTGACACATCTTCTACCCCACCCAACCCCCTGGGACCCGCCATTCTCTATTTTCTGTTGCTACGAGTTTGCTCACTCTCAGGCCGTCACAGGAGCGGAATCAAACAAGATTTGTCCTTCTGTAACTAAACTGGCTTTGTGTGTATACGCAGTATGTGTGTCTACATGTGTGCAAATGTTCACGTGCGCTTATGTTTACAGAGACTGAAAGGTGACTTCACGTGTCTTCCTCAATCACTCTCCACCTTAGCTTTTTGAGACAGTGTCTCTCATTGAATCTGGAACTATCTAGTCCTGATAGACTGGATGGCCTTCAGCCCATCTCTGCCTTCCAAATGATGGCTTTACAGGTAGACATGCCATGCCCAGCTTTTTACACGGAGGCTGGCCTGTAGCTCAGGCCCTCGTGTTGTCTGCCAAACACTTTACCAACCAACTCTATCTCCAAAGTCCCCATGGCCTTGAACTCACTATGCAGCCAAGGATAGCCTTGAACTCCCGACCCTCTTCTTGTCTTTACTTCCTGAGTACTGGGGTTACAGTCCAGGGTCATTGCCCCCAGATCACCTTATGTTATGTATATTTTACCACTCAACTGATCTTTATGAAAACTGTTATCTGATCCCCATTTCCCGAAGTGGTGGACAACTCAGATATTTTGTGGAATAACTCATCCCCAAACTATGTATTCCAGAAAAAGACAAAATGCAGTCGGTGGCAAAATGATTTTCCAAAAGCTGGGCCAGACTGCATTGTTTGCATTCTTAGCTAGAAAATCATCTTCAGTTCCCTGTCTCTTCCCTTCCCATCTCCATCCTCCCCCCCCACCCCCATCCCTGCTCCAACAAAAGTGGCAAGAAAGACAGTTTTAAACCAGAAACAAAGATAAACTCCCGTGGGTGTAGACTGGCTTTGTGTGCACTAGGGAGGCCAAAGGTTAGCCTAGTTGTCATTCCTTGAGAGCTGTCCAGGTTGTGTGCACGTGTGTGTGTGTGTGTGTGTGTGTGTGTGTGTGTGTGTGTGTGTGTAAGAGGAAGAGGAGCATATGTCCCACAACATACAAGAACAACTTTCAGGAACCATTTCTCTCCTTCTACTGTGTGAGTCCCAGGGATTGAATTTGAGTTGTCAAGCTGGACAGCAAGTGCCTTTACCTAGCTGTGCTGGACAGTTTTATGTCAGTTTGTCAAAGACTAGAATCATTTGAGAGGAGAGAACCTCAATTAAGAAAATGCCTCCAACTAGGCGGTGGTGGTGCATGCCTTTAATCCCAGCACTCAGGAAGCAGAGCCAGGTGGATCTCTGTATTTGAGGCCATCCTGGTCTACAGAACAAGTTCCAAGAAAACCAAGGCTACACAGAGAAATCCTGTCTTTTTTTAAAAAAAAAAAAAAAGGAAGGAAGGAAGGAAGGAAGGAGAGAGAGAGAAGAAGAGAAGAAGAAGAAGAAGAAGAAGAAGAAGAAGAAGAAGAAAAGAAGAGAAGAGAAGAGAAGAGAAAAGAAAAGAAAAGAAAAGAAAAAGGAAGAAAATGCTTCCATAAAATCAGCCTGTAGGCAAACCTATAGGGCATTTTCTTAATTGGTGATTAATGGGGAAGGGCCTGCCCGTTGTGAGTGGTGCCAACCCTGGGTTCTAGAAGAAAGCAGGCTGAGCAAGCCATAAAGAACAAGCCAGTAAGCAGCACCTCTCTATGGCCTCTGCAGCAGCCCCTGACTCTGGGTTCCTGCCCTGTGTGAGTTCCTGTCCTGGTTTTCTTCAGTGCTGAACAGTAAAGCGGAAGTGTAAGCCAAATAACCCTTTCTTCTCCAGCTTGTTTTTGGTCATGATGTTTCATTGTAGCAATAGAAACCCTAACATGACACTGATCCATCTTGCCACATGGTTTTGTTTTGTTTTGTTTTGTGAGACAGTATCTCTTGCTGGTTTGGAACTCTATTGGCTAGACTGGGATTATAAACATGGTTTAACATGCCTGGATTTTTTTTTTACATGGGTTCAACCTCAAGCCCTCACGCTTGCACAGCAAGCCCCCGGCCAGCTGAACCACCTCCTGGCTCACAGATAAGCTTCTTGACGCTCAAAGGCCACCTGCAGCGCAGGAACCAGGAAGGCAACCAGCTAAATTCATAAGAGCGCAGGGAGAGAAGTCAGCCTGAGTGATTGCCGGGTTCATAGCGATAGAACTGGAAGCATGGCCGTGTTACTCACCTCACCAAAGTGTTTCTCAATGATGTTCAGAGCACTCTGGCTAATGTGGCAATTCTGGTGGAGCTGTAAGGACTCAATTTTTTCAATGCCACCAACCTCTTCCATCAGGAGATACATCTTTTGCTTCTCATGCAGCCTATCAGCCCTCTGAGGATAGATGGGGACAGCAAAGAGACCCTCAGACCCAGAGTGTGCTGGGGGGGGAGTTTCACAGCTGGCCAGCCCTAAGAGAGCTTTCCTATGTGGAGACATACCTGTTCCAGCAGGGGTAGTCACAGACCCACTGGAAATGCCAAGATTTCCCTCCCATTTCATTGATTCATTTACTCAATCATGCATGCATGCATTTATTCACAAAATGATTCATAAATTCATTTGTTCACAAAGTTACCCATGAAGTCATTCATTCACAAAATCATCCATGAATCCATTCACTCACAAATACATTCATGAATTCACTTGTTCACACATTCATTCATTCATTCACTCACTCATTCACTTTTCTACTCAAAATATATTCAACATTAGAGAATACAAATGTAATAAATATAAAATTGCTTTTGTCCAAAGCACTAAAGAATTCAAAGTGAAAAACTATGAAAAATATTTAATAAAAACCAAGTGTAAACCAGGCAGTGGTGGCACATGCCTTTAATTAGAAGGCAGGTGAATCTCTGTGAAAGCCAAGGCTAGCCTGCTCTACAGAGGAAGTTCCAGGACAGATAGAGTTGTTTCATAGAGAAACCCTGTCTCAAAAACCAAAACCAAAACAAATAACAAAAAAAAGTCTAGATAAGCATTATAGGACTCTAGAAATTACTAAGATGGGGTTTCATGTAGCCCAGGCTAGCCTTGAACTTGGCTGGACATAGTAACCTCAACTCCTGATCCTCCTACCTCCACCTCCTGAGTGTGGTATGACAAGCACACCCAGCTCCGTTATGAACGGAATTCACCGTATCAGTCCATGATGTTCACACCTTCCCCTTTGTCCTTACTGTCCTGGGGAAATGATGTTATCCTGTCTGGGGACAGTAGTACCCACTAAGGATTTATGGTACTTCCCAAACCTGCCCTGTCCTCCTTCTATGACCCAATCCCCTGATGGCTCACTGGGATCTGTTTTAAAAGTCCGATATAGGGAGGCCAGAGAAACGGCTTGGTGGCTAAGAGTATTGACTGTTTTTCCAAAGGACATGGGTTCAGTGCCCAGTGCCCACAGAATGCCTCACAACTACCTGTAACTCCGGTTCCAGAGGGTCCCGTGCCCTCTTCCGGCCTCTGTAGGCTCTGTAGGCACGTGGTGCACAGATATACATGCAGGTAAAATATCCATTCACATAAAATAAAAATAAATCAATCTTTTAAAAAAAATCTGATACATGCATTCCTGTATTCTCGGCATTTCAGAGGCCTTGTGGTGCAGAAGGATTACCGTGAGTTCTATGTAAGCCTGCTTGGGCTACATAGGGAGACTCCCTTCTCAAAAGCAAAAATAAATAAATAAATAATAACCAAAAACTAGCTCAGGGCTAGAGAGATAGTTCAGTGATTAAGAGGACCTGAGTCCGGTTCCCGGCATCTACATCTGGAGACTCACAAGCACCTGTTGTGAGCCAGAACTCCAGCTCCAGGGAATCTGATGCCTCTGTTTACACCTGTTCTCATGGGCACATGTCCACAAACAGACAAACAGACACATATCCACACAATTCAAAATAAAAATAGATCTTTAAAAAAAAGTCCAGTAATTTTTGTTTTGTTTTGTTTTGTTTTGTTTTTTCTTTCAAGACAGTGCTTCTCTGTGTAGCCCTGGCTGGCCTCAATTTCACACTGATCAATCAGCCTGCCTCTGCCTTCAGAGTTCTGGGATTAAAGGCGTGTGCCCCAATGCCTGGCTCGACTTGTGGTTCGAACCCTCTGTAGGTTTCCCAGCCTCAGGCGGGATAAATCTGTATCTTCACCAGCCAGTCTCGTCTGCCCCCAAACCATGCCTTGGGTTCGCTCTCCCTCCATTTTCCAACCCTTTGCTCTTACTACGTCTCCCCCTCAATATTCCACAAGACTTATCTATACTCCGTTCTCTGGCTGGGCCGTTCCTCGGAGAATGTTTCCTTCCCCCGAGCATTTCACGTGTGACAGCAGCCACCCCCACCCGGAATGAGCAGTGACTCCCCAGCTGACTCCTTTACGGGAAACCTCTGCAGGGTCCTCTCTGTCACTCACACGCAAGCTCCACAGAACAAGGATTCCAACAGCTCTGTTCTGAACTCTTATCACAAAGTGCTCATTGGAGGCACCCACATAAACACTTCCTTCACAGACTGGGTAGCCCAGCAGGCTAGCCTCAAACATTCTACTTAGCCTAGGCTGCCCTCAAACTCATGACCTCCTTCCTCTGTCTCCAGAGTGCTAGGAGAACAGGTGTACACTGTGAAGCTTAGCTTGGAGTCCTTTTCTTGTGTGTGTGTGTGTGTGTGTGTGTGTGTGTGTGTGTGTGTGTTTTCTTTGTGTTATCCACAGAATGTAGGAAGAGTGGGAAGAATGAGAAGAGAATCCTACTTGGGATTCATTCATTCACTCACTCATTCACTCATTCATTCATAGTCAGGGTCTCACGTAACCCAGGCTGGCACTAACTGTATAGCTGAGGATGACCTTGAACTCCTGACCCTCCTATCTCTGCCTCCTGAGTGCTAGGATTATAGGCCTGTAGCAGCATGCCTGGGGCTATGTGGTGCTGGTGATGGGACCCAGGCCTTCACACATGCTAGGGAGGCATGCTACCAAACGAGTTACATTCCAGCCCCACCCCCTTATGTTACTTTTCTTAAACTTTTTTACATTCACACTCTCTTTCTCTCACCCCACCCCCACCCCTTGTGCATGCGTCAACACATGCACCACTGCATGTGAGTGGAGGTCAGACCACAACTTGGAGAAAAGTCAGTTCTCTCCCACTGGCACATGGGTCCCGGGGATTGAATTCAGGTGGTCAGCACGCTTACCCACTGAGCTCCCCCCAGCCCCAAGCAACCCCACCACCTTATTTCTAAGAAGCGTGCTCACGGCCTTCAGTTGGAGGCTGCCTGTTCAGAACGGCTCACCTGGAAGAAGAAAGAAATAATGTCCAGGATGATGGCGACGATCTTCATGTCTGGAGCGGTGAGCAGGTTCAGCAGCGGCCCCAGGACTCCTGAGTGGAAAAGCATGGTCAACTGGCTCTGGGAGGCCCCTGTTGCGAAGTTAGCCACGGTCCACACGGCTTCTTTCTGCACTCTGAATTCTGCCTGCGAAGACAGAGGCTAACATTCTCTACGGCACCCAAAGGCCATCATAAAGTGATGCTGACTTGATTCACTTTGTTGTCGTTGTGTTTTACACATTTTGGGGACAGGTTCTTGTGTAGCCCAGACTGGCCCCCAACTTGCTATAGAGATGAGGAGGACCTTGGACATCTGACCCTCCTACCTTTACTTCCCGAATGCTATCCTTATGATGAGCATCACCATGCCTGGCAATCGGTCCCAAGGCTTTGTGTGTGGCAGGCAAGCACACTCTGCCAACTGACAGGTCTTAAATAAGACCTTCAGTCTTATTTAAGCTTTTAAAAATAGGTTTCACTATTTTTAAATAGGTAGCTCAGGCTACCCTGGAACTCACTATGTAGCTTAGGCTGGCCTTCAATTTGCAAGCCTCCTGTTGCAGTCTCCTGAACGTTAGGATTACAGGTGTGTGCCACCAGACCTGGCTCACTCCCTAGGTCAGACGGTAAGAGCTGAACTTACAAATGAAATCTGCATCCCCTGCCCTGACATCCTGCCTTCAATTCATCAGAATACAGCACCTGAACGGAGCCACCAAGTAAGCAGACTGACTCCCACGGGACATTTTTTTTTTCTTTCCTTTTCTTTAACAGGCTCTTATGGCTCAGACTGGCTTTACAAGCACAGTGTAGCCACCAGTGACCCTGAACTTCTGATTATCTCTCTCTTGTGGATGCTGGGGATTGAACTCAAGTCCTCATGCTGCAAAGCTGACACTTTACAGACCCTCCCCAGCGCCGCCACTTACGTTCTTTAGTAGGGTTACCAACGGAGGCAGCAGGTTATACATGATCAGCTGCTGGATGTGGTGTTTTGGTCCAGCGGCCACGTTGCTCATGGCCCAGGCAGCTTCCTTCTGGATAGAGGACTTGGGGTGTCTCAGAAGCTGGCCCAGTACCTTCAGCATGCCAGCGTCGATGGCCATCTGGGTCTGCTGTTCCGTCCCCGTGACAATGTTGCCCACAGTGCGGAGAGAAGGGGTCTGGAAGGACCAGGAAAGGTGTCGGAGTCTTGCCAATGGGTCACTTTACGGGTGAGTCACACACCGAGTGCTGGGCCCAGAAATGGCTGGAAGTTTGCGGTGTTTTCGTGGGTCAGGATAGCCACAGCTGCCTTTACATAGTTTCAAGTACTTGTTAGCTCCCCCAAAGCTCTGAGGCAAGGTGGGTAGGAAAGGGACACATCGGAAAATGATGCTATACGGGGGCTTGGGGATGTAGCTGGTGGCAGAGTACTTGCTGGCATGTGCTGTGTAGCTCTGTGTAGTATGGCGCCACACACCTGTAATCCCTGCACCTGGGAGCTGGAGTCAGGAGGTCCCAGAGCTCAAGGTCTTTCTTGGCTGTATAATGAAGTTAATAAGGCTAGCCTGGACTACAGGAGACTCTGTTTAAAAGGAAAAAGAAAACATTCTGCTGTCCTGTTTTTGTTTAGGGGTTTTGTGACAGGGTCTCTCATGTAAGTTCAAGTTGTCTCGAATTCATTCTGTAGCCAAGGACACTGAGCTTGTGATCCTGCCCCTTTTTTTTTTTTTTTTTTTTTTTTTGAGACAAGGTCTCACCCCACACTGGTCTCAAACTCAGTATGGAGCTGAGGATGACCTTGAACTCCCTGATCCTCCTGCCTCTACCCCGAGTGCAGGGATTATAGGTGTGCTCCACCACATCCACAGTACTGAGGATGGAACCCAGGGCTTCCCGAGTGCTGGGTGCTCACTTATCAACTGAGCATCATCCCTAGCCCTGGCCTTGAACTCACAATCCTTTCTCAGCCTCTGCTAGGTTCACAGGTGTGCACTGCATGTCCACCTTCCTAAACTCTCAACTGGTGCCTTCGTATTCATGCTGGCTCCAGGCTTCTGCTGGACATTTAACTGGAGCCAATGAGCACCCAGTATCGCATGGTGACGCGTTCACCAGCCCCTTTAAGTAGCTCGGAGGGTCCCCAGCGTGGGTCTGTGATAGAGCATCTCAGGAGAGCGGATTGCAGGATGTATTTGGCTCTCTTTGTGCTGTGGTGGCAGCCCCCATGGAAGGCTACCAAGAGGGCTAGGTTTTCCTACGCTATCAGGCTAACCTGCCATCCCATGAGGGGTGGACTAGTTACTGCAGCCTTGTCCAGGTACGACCAGCTGGGCCTCAGCACTTCTATTAAAAGTTCATTTCTTGGGAAGGTGAGATGGCTCATGGGTAAAGGTGTCTGTAGTCTCAGGCCTGATGATCCAAGCTGGCTTCCCCGGGCCCACATGAAGGACAGAATGGCAATTGTCCTCTGCCCACTGCCCCCCACATGCATCATGGTAAATGCTATATCACCCCACACATAATAAATACATAAGTGCTTAAAGTTTTTGATTTTTTTTTTTTTTGAGACTGGGTCTCTTATGGAGCCCAGGCTAGCCTTATAGCTGCGATCTTTCTCTCAGCCTCCCAAGTGCAGTTACATGCATTCAACACTGGACCTGGCCACTTCTGCCCTGATGTTCTGCAGCCTCCCTGCCCCCCAAGCATTATCACCAAACCCACTTTGCATCATCTTGAAAATACTATGGTAATCTCAGCAAAGATGGCTACTAAAGATGTATGTGATACAATTAAAAAGATAGCGCCTGAGAGAGGTCAAGGTAGAATGGAGCCAGACACAGTGGCATGAGCTGGAGTCCCAGCACTGGACAGGTAGAGGCAGAGAGGATCCAGAGTCTGGGGTTCTCACCTAGAGACTGAGGCCCAGGCCAGCTTGGGCTACATAGGACTCTGTGTGTTGTAAAAACAAAAACAACAACAACAACAAAACACAGGCAGGGAGATCTGTGAGTTTGATGTCAAGGTCTACATAATAAAGTCTAGGCCAACCTGTGCTACAGAGTGAGACACTGTCTGTCCATCTCTGTGTGTCTATCTGTCTGTTTCTGTGTTTGTGTGTCTCTGTCCATTGTGTCTGTCCGTCTCTCTGCATATATGTTTGTCTGCCTTGCTGCATGTGTGTTTATCTGTCTGTGTGTGTGTATCTGTGTCTGTCTGTCTGTGTCTTTCTGTCTTTGCATGTGTGTATCTGTGTGTGTGTCTGTCTCTGGTCTCCCTCTATCTCTGGTCTCTCTCTCTCTCTATTGCTATGTGTGTGTGTGTGTGTGTGTGTGTGTGTGTGTCCGTCATCATTTATCATCTCTCGTCATCATCTATCTCTGTGGATTTCTCTGTCTGTCTGTGTCTCTCTCTGTCTCTGTCTCTCTATGTGCCTCTCTCTCTGTATGTCTCTCTCCCTGTATATGTGTGTCTCTGTGTGTGTCTCTCCCTCTGTGTGTATGTCTGTGTGTCTCTGTCTGTCTCTATATCTCTGTCTCTCTATCTGAGGGGGGCAGAGGGAAGATAGAGAGAGGGGGAGGAAGGAGATAGAGAGAGGGGGCACCTAATACAGAAGACCTGGGGTGGGAGATGAGAACCTGATACAGAAGACCTGGTGTGGGAAGTAGAAATGAGAACTGATACAGAAGACCTGGGGTGGGAGACAGAAATGAGAACCTGATACAGAAGACATGGGGTGGGAGATGGAGATGAGCACCTAACACGGTAAATCTGACTCATAGAATCTACTCTGTTTTTTGTTTTTTGAGACATGGTGTCACATAGTTCAGGCTAGCCTTGAACTCACTATGCAGCCAAGCTTGACCTTGAATTTCTCATTTTCCTACCTCCATCTCCCCAGTGCCAAGATCATAGGCATGTTCTACCAAGCCTAGTTTATATGGTGCTGGGGATGGAACCAGGGCCTTGTGCAGGCTGAGCAGGCACTCTGAAGCCGTGGCACCCACACACTCTAATCTGAAGCCTCTTGCAAAGACGGGCGAGACCCGGGGTGACATTTACCAAAATAATGAGTTCCGAGCTGGTCATGAGCTCTACGAGCCTGGGCAGGACCCCCATGGTCACCACACTTTGGATGCGCTCATTGTGGCCCTCGGTGAGGTAGGACAGGGCCCAGCAGGTGTCTGAAAGGATCTCGTTATCATGATGCTGCAGGAGCTGAGAGAGAGTGGGCAGCATCTGCATCACAGCCTGCTCGCAGGGGTACGGGTTCTTGTTTCGGCACAGATTAGACAAAGTCCATGTGATGTTCCGGAGAAACGTGATCTGTGACGGGGCGCAAAGGAGACAAAATGTAAATGGTGGCGTGCCCTTCCCATCCCTGATCGATACTATTGATTAGCACGGACCAAAGCTTTTGAGCATCAAAATGAACTCATTTCAGGCAGTGATCTGTGTCAGGAGCAAATACAATGAGTTTTATATTTAAATATTTAAATGTCACATGAAGGTTCCTTTGTATTCCTCACAATGCCTTTTCCCACTCTACTCAACGGATGACTCAGTTATTTTAAGATTTTATTTGTATTTATGTGTATAGCTGAGGGTCTGCGTTTGGATGTGTGCATGTGTGTACACATGTCCATGGAGGCCAGAAAAATGGAATGGATCCCCTGTCCCCTTGAGCTGGAGTTATAGACAGTTGCCATTTACCTCACAGGGGTGCTGGGAACTGAACTCAGGTCCTATGTAAGAGCAGCAGGTGCCCTTGACTGCTGAGCCATCTCACTGGTCCCCCAGCCTAATGGTTTGACAGTGTTACGATGGATGTAAGTGCATGTAAGCCTGCATCACGACACACCCATGGTGGTCAAGAAGGGAACCTCGCCGGGCCAGTGGTGGCGCACACCTTTAATCCCAGCACTTGGGAGGCAGAGGCAGGCGGATCTCTGTGAGTTCGAGGCCAGCCTGGTCTACAGAGCAAGATCCAGGAAAGGCGCAAAACTACACAGAGAAACCCTGTCTCAAAAAACAAAACAAAAAACAAAAAACAAAAAAAAGAAGAAGAAGAGGAGGAGGAGGAGGAGAACCTCACCTTCCATTTCCTCTTGTTTGAGACAGGGTCTCTGTGGTTCACTCTTTGGGTTTGTGTACACCAGGCTTGCTAGCCGGCCAACTTCCAGGGCTTCTCCCGTTCCCACCTCCCACTTCACTGTCTGAGTACTGGGATTACAGGCATGTGCTAGCGAACCTGGTGTTATGTGGGGGCTCAGGATTTGAACTCAGGTCCTCACCCTTGCACCGCCGAGCCATCTCTCCAGCTCCGTCTCTAGTCCTTTTAACTTTTTATTTTCAGACATGGTGCTGCTAAACTGCCCAAGCAGCCCTTGATCTTGAGATTTTCCTGCCTCGGCCTCCCAAATAACAGGGATCACAGACCTGCTCTGTTACCTCCAGCCACACCCATCTCCCTTCCCTTTTTTTTTTTTTCTTTGTTTCTTTTGAGACAAGGTTTCACCATAGAGCTCAGGCAGCTTCCGAACATCTTTAAATTACATTTGTGTTTGTGAGTGAGCGTGCTTGCGCCGTGCTGTCCCGTGGGAGTCCATTCTCCCCTTCCACCACGCGGGTTCTGAGGGTTGAATTCAGGTCCTCGGCCTTGGTGGCAAGCACCTTCACCCACCCAGCATTTTGTCAGCCCCGGCCTCAAACTCCTGACAGCCCCTCCGTCCTTAGCCTCCTGAGTGAGCCCCCATGCTCAGCCACATTTCTGATCTTGTTAAGAATATTCTTCAGCTCTGCCTCTGGGTCTCATCACTTTCTCTCCCGAATATTCTAACCCGAGACCCCCATGACCAGTGTGGAAACAGAACCCAAGACCATCAATCCCTCGGCATCCAATCTTCCCTTGACCACTCCAGCCACTACCCCACTCCCCTTGGTCAGAGCGGATGAGGCAGGGTCTCCCTCTGCAGCCCAGGCTGACCTTGAACTTGCAATCCTTCTGCCGCAGCTTCTTGAGGGCCTGAGATCACCTGTGTAGCATGGTCAGCCTCCTACCTGATGTCCAACATTTGAAGCCCAAGGGCCCGATCCCAGGCCTTCTTCCCACTCCAGGCCAGGGGTTGGCAATGTTTTCCATGAAGCGTCATACAATGACAGTTTTTAGCCTCTTGTCTCACATGGTTCTTTTGTGAGTATTCAAATGTGTCCTCTTGGGCTGGACATGTGACTTAGTTGGTAGAGTGCTTACCTAGCGCGCATGAAGCCCTGGGTCCCATCCTCAGTACCACATAAACCAGGTATGGTGGTGTACACCTGTAACCCTACCACTAGTAAGATGAGATAGAGACAGGGAGATCAGAAGTTCAAGGTCGTCCTTGACTACATAGCGAGTTTGAGGCCTGACATGAATATGTGAGACTGTCTCAAAAGAAAAAAAAATCAAGATGCTGCAAGACAGCTCAGCAGGTAAAGACACTTGTTACCAAGTGGGACAATCTGAGTTCAATCCCTTGGTCCCCACAGTGGAAGGAGAAAAATTGTACCCTACAAGTGCACACATGTATGTACACACACACATACACACACACACACACACACACACACACACACACACACAAATAAATAAACAAACAAATAAATGAAATGCAAGCAAGTAAATGAATGAATAAATAAATAAATAAATACACTCACTGGTATGTTTGTCGAAGAAAGATTGATCAGTCTCGGGACGGCATTGTTGGAAATTATATCGTCTCTGAATTCTGGGCCATCACCTACAAATGGAAGAGAGCATGAGATGAAAGATCTGGGCATACACCTTCGAGCCCAGCACTCAAGAAGCTGAGACAGGTTGATCTCTGTAAGTTCAAGGCCAGCCCAGTCTACATACAAGCTGAGTACAAGCCAGCCTGGGCTACATCTCAATCTACTCTCCACCAAGAGTGGACAAGGAGAAACCCAAATTGGGTATCTAACTTTTAAAGTTTATACTTAATGGGGCTGGAGAGATGGCTCAGTGGTGAACGGATATTGTTCTCATCATGTATCTGAGTTCGGTTCCCAACACCTCTGGCAAGCAGCTCACAACTGCCTATATCCAGTGAGATCTCTCTTCGGGCCTCAGTGGGCACCTGTATTCACATGCACACACCAATACACAGACACATATATACATATAAGAAAATCTTTTTAAAAATGTATGCCTAATCCAGTTCGACAGCTCTGCGGAAAAAGGCACTTGCAGCTAAGCCTGATGACCCGAGTTCAATTCCTGGGACCTGTATGGTGGAAGGGAGAACCAGATCTTGAAAGTAATCCTCTAAGACCACCACATGTGAGCTGTGGCATGTGTATAATCCCCACCCCCTACCTCAAATAAATGAGTAATTTTTTTAAAGTCTGTACAAAGAATGGGAGACTAAACTCAGTGTGGGATATTTGGCAAGTAGTTGGAATGGCTGTATACTGGATCCTGGGTTTCCTAGGTGGCCGGGGCGGAGTGGGGGGAGGTGTATGTGCCCAATGCCACAAGCAGGCACCGCACAGCTGCAGCTGGTCTAAGCAGAAGTCATGGACCAAGATGAAGACAGTGAGCTTTGCCTAGGAGGTCGGTTAATTGTAAACACTAGCTGCGCTTCATACCACGGCTCTCAGAAAGACCGACACTGGTAGAGGAAACTATTTTCCCAAAGAAGGTTGGCAAGGGGCATTCACTTCCAAATGCAATCTGGAACAAACTCTGGAGTCCATAGAGGGTGCAGATCAGCCATCACCAGTTTTGGCCTGTCTGCTAGTTTTTTTTTTTTTTTTTTGAGATGGGGTCTCATATGTTGTCCTGGCTGGCCTGAACACAGAGACTTACCTGCCTCTGCCTCCTGAGTGCTGGGCTGCAAGGCAAGTGATACCATGCCTACCCACTTATTTATTTTTAGACAGGGTCTCACTATGTAGTGCTGACTGGCCTCGAACTCACAGAGATTCACTTGTCCCTGTCTCCCAAGTGCTAGGATTAAAGATCTGCACCTTCATGTCTGGCCAGTTTTGGGTGGTTTTTTTTTTTTTTTTTTTTTTTTTTTTTTTTTTTTTTTTGCTTGTTTGTTTGGGGGGATTTTTGTTGTGTGTGGTGTTTTTTGTTTGTTTGTTTTTGCTTTGCTTTGTTTTTATGAGCTACTGTCTTGTTACGTATCTGGCACTGGCCCCAAACTCACGATGTAGTCTAGATTGGTCTTCGTCCCCTTATTGTCCTGCATCACCTTGCCTAGTCTTTAATATACCGACTATTTTTTTTAACACATGTGTATGTGTGTATGTGTGAGTGTGTGAGCATGCATGTGTGAGTATGTGTAAATGGGTATATGTGTGTGAGTATGTGTGTATGTGCGTGAGTGTGTATGTGAGTGTGCATTGTGTATATGTATGAGTGTGTGTGTGTGTGTGTGTGTGTGTGTGCACATGCACGCATGCACGCACGCGCGCATGCACATACCAGTGTACATGTGGAGGGGGAAAGGAGAATTTTTAGGAGTCAGTTCTGTCTTTTCATAATGTAGGTTCTGAGGCTAGAACTTAGGTCATCAGGCTTGGTGACAAGTGCCTTTTGTCCACTGAGTCATCTTACTGGTCCTTAATAAACCAACCTTCTCATTTTCAAATTTTTATTGTATGGGTGTGTTTTACCCGAAAGTATGTATATGTACCATGTCTTTGCTGGTACCTGAGGAGGCTAGAAGAAGGCATCAGATCTCTGGAACTGCAGTTACAGGTGACCCTGAGCTACCACATGGGTGCTGGGGACTGAGCCCGGGTCCTCTGCAAGAGCAGCCAGTGCTCTCAAACTACAGAACATTCTCCAGCCTGTGTGTTTTTCAAGACAGGGTCTACGTAGCACTGGCTGTCCTGGAACTTGCTATTTATCTCAGGCTGGCCTCAAATTCAGTGTGTAGCCAAGGGTGTCCTTGAATTCTGACTCTCCTGCCTCCACCTTCCAAGTGCTGGGATCAGAGATGTGCACCACCATGCCCAGTTTTATATAGTCTTGGGGATGAAACCCAGAGCCTCCTGCATCCTAAGCGAACACCAACCAAGCTACATATCCCCAGCCCTAGTGTGTGGCTCTGATGCCCCTCAGAAGTCTTGGTTTGTGCCATTAACAGGCAAAGCCTAAGTCACACCCAGTGCTCGGTCTTGTTGGTTTCCTGTTGACGCAACTGAAACAAACCCAACCACTGTCATTAGACACATGCCTTCCTGAAGCATTTCAAAGTGGTTGTTGTACTGGGTGGTGGTGCACACCTTTAATCCCAGCCCTTGGGAGGCAGAGGCAGGAGGATCTCTGAGTTCAAGGCCAGCCTGGTCTACAGAGCAAGTTCCAGGACAGCCAGGACTGAAAAAAAAAAAAAAATCAGAGTGATTGTTTTGTATTCTCTTGGCTACCTTAGCTAATTCAGGCTCTGAAGTCCCTGGAGACCTATGTGCTGACGCAGTGGGTTGCAGCTTCTCTGAACTAGAAAACTACTAATGCTTGGTTGGTTTTAACTTGTCAAAATCCCAAGGGACCCAATTGGCCCCCCACCCCTCCCACCCCAGTGACATTTCTATTCATTTCAGCCAGGAATCCAGGGGCTCCAACTTGTCAACAGTAACTCCCTTCCTTAGGTTTTCCCATACCATATAGGGCATAAAGCATTCACCTCCCAGACCACCCTGGGCCTTTCAGGGAAAATATCTCATTCCAAGCTAAGGAAACCCTGTCTCTCCATCTCTCTGCATGCATACCATCTCTATCTACACACACATCCTTAGTGATTTTTACAGGAGATACAGGCTTCTAGAGTCACTTGTCTCCTAAGTGCTGGGATCACAAGCTTGCATCACCATGTCTGGCTTTGCAGCTGTGTTGTGTAAACTGTGTGACATCTGTGTGATTGTGTGTATGTGCGTCTGTGTGAGCATGTGTATGTGCGTCTGTGTGAGCATGTGTATGTGCGTGTGAGCGTGTGTATGTGCGTCTGTGTGAGCATGCACTGGTGGAAGCCAGAGGTCGATGGTGAGTGTCTTAGTATCTTCCTTCATCACCTATTTTTCTGAAATGGGGTCTCTTACTGAGCCAGAGCTCACTGATTTATCTGGAATAGCAGGCAAGCAAACCCCAGGGATCAACTTGCCTCTACTGCTCTAGAGCTGGCATTACAAGCAAGCTAGGGACCAACCCTGGTCCTCATACTTGTCCTCCAGCCCTTATTATATGAGACAGGGTCTCACGGACCCCAGGCTGGCCTCAGACGATGACCTTGAACTCCTGATCCTTCTGCCTCCACCTCCCAAGTGTTAGGATTACAGCCATGCACCACTGCACGTGGCTCTGAGACTTCTCTTTGTTCCCAAAGCCATTGAGGCCCGAGGCTGTAGGACCTGGACTCAGAAGACATTTCAGGGCAGCTTCCCACGTTATATGTGCTGCGTCGTCTAATCCGCTTCCATTCTCAGCCTCTGACCTTGGTTCTGCCTTTTGAACCAGCTCCTTTACCAGCACAAGGTATTCATAATGGGGTGAGGATGGATGCCGAGACGTCAAGCGTAACAGAGAAGTCCACTCCCCAGCGTGTCCACGCCCCCCTCGCGCCTTAGCCCACTCAGGAAAGTGTCTTACCGGCTATGTTACCAAGGGCCCACACTGCCTGCTCACACACCGTCAGGTGCGGGGAAGACAAGAGTTCAATCAGGGGCTCGATGGCACCCGCCATCACAACAGCTCGGGTCTGCTCAGAGGTTCCTGAGGCAATGTTGGTGAGCGCCCACGCCGCCTCGAACTGCAGGTTGGGGAGAGGTGCCATCTTCAGGAACTCGACCAGCTTGGGAATGAGCCCTGCCTCGATAATCGATTTTAGAGGAGGGTTCCTCTCCTGAGATAGTAATTTCCTGTGCAGTGAGACAAGAGAGAGTGGGGAGAGTCACGGGGGATGTGTGGAGAAACTCCTTTTCGAGGTGCTCATAGCATTCTTTTTTTTTTTTTTTTTTTTTTTTTCGGTTTTTCGAGACAGGGTTTCTCTGTGTAGCTTTGCGCCTTTCCCAGAACTCACTTGGTAGCCCAGGCTGGCCTCGGCTCTTAGCATTAACTGTTTTTTTTTTTTTCAATACTGCAAGTTGAACCCATGACCACATACATGATAGGCAGGTGCTCTTCCATAAGCTACACCCCTATCCCCTCACTGGGGGATCCTAGGCAGGTGTTCTACCACTGAGCCACACCCCAGCCCCTCACTGGGGGATTGTAGGCAGGGGCTCTACCTTTAAACTAAAGCCCCAATCCTTAACCACCAAATAAGAGAGTTAACTGGGGCTATTGTGGATTCTGCCACACTTTGCAGCAGCCTTAAGGCAACATTTTGCCCTTCAGGTATTCTCTATGAGCTAAAAAATCCCTGCAGAGACCAATGTAAATCAAGCAATTCATCTCTGACAACACACTGCATTTCTTAAATTGCCCTCAAGGACGATGGAGCATAGTAATCGCCTCCTGCTTTTGGATGAAGTAGCCCTTTCCTGCATCATGTGGGCACTTTGCCAATGCCAGGAAACCCAACAGGCTACTGGAGCTCATTTATGGCTATAAAACCACAGATACCAGAGGTCTGCATGGTGATACCTGGCAGCCTGGGTGGCCAAGAAACACAGGACTGGATCCGAGCTATTCACGCCTTTGATTATGTCTTCCAGCGTGTAGCTGACCTGCCAGGAAAAAACAGTCAGGTCAGTCATTCAGCCTCCGTCATAGGAAAGCACAGGGCCAGTGAGAAAGCTCAGAGGGTAAGGCACTTGCTGCCAAGTCTGATGATGACCTGAGTTTGGTTCCCAGGATATACTAGGTGGAGAAAACAGACTCTCACCAATTGTCCTGACATCTGTGTGTGCACATGGCTACACACACACACACACACACACACACACACACACACACACACAGAGAGAGAGAGAGAGACAGAGAAGAGAGAGAGAGAGAGAGAAAATAAATAAATGCAACAAACAAATTGCAATCATAATAAAAATAAAGAGGAAAGCATAAGCATCACCTAGCTTAGTCATTCACCTGACTTGAACAGACATCCGTGGTACACCCGCATCTATACTAAGGCAGGGAAGAATATTTGCTGGTCTATAGGTAACAGGTCAAAGTAGGACACTCTCCATGCTTAGGACAAAGTGATCCTGGTACACTCAATATCTTTCTAAAAAAAGTGTGTGTGTGTGTGTGTGTGTGTGTGTGTGTGTGTGTGTGTGTGTGTACAGGCATGCATGCATGTGTCCACATAATAGCAGATGCCCACAGAGGCTAGAGGTGTCTGAGCCCCCAAAGGTGAAATTACTGCTGCCTGTAAGCTGCCTGACATGGGTACTGGGAACCAAACTTGGGTCTTCTGTAAAGTCAGCAAGTACTCTTAACTTTTGTGCCATTTCTTCACCCACCCAGCACTTTTTCTAAAAATTGTATTTGTATGTGTGCAGAAGGGGTTATTTTGATGTTATTTTGTGGGGAGGAGATGGCTGACAGCATCTGTGTACCCTGTGTACCGTGCACAGTGCTGTGGAGGCCAAAGGGAGCGTTGAATCCTCCAGGGTCTGGAGTTACAGATGCTTATGAACCTCCACGTGGGTGCTGGGATTAAACCTGGGTCCTCTGAGTAAACAGCCAGTGCTCTTAACCACTGAGCCACACACTCCAGCCCCTCAACTGGGGGAATTCTAGGTAGGTGTTCTACCACTGAGCCACACCCCAGCCCCTCACTGGGGGATTCTAGGCAGGTGCTCTACCACTGAGTCACATCCCCAGTCTTACTCCTTTCTTTGAGTTAAATAGCAAGCTCTGATTCTATTAAGCTTTCTATGCTAGAGATACTAGCCAAGGCTATATCCTGCACAGGATGGCCCTCAACACTGAGATCTAGCACACCTCTTTGGCTGATATTAGAGAAACCAAGTCATTGGAGGACTGTCTGATATTTCTTCTCTTTAAGGCCTGCTCATCTTTCTTGGCCTTTCGGAGTTGCAGGTTGGCAGCAATCCTCTCTTGTCGCCTCGCCTAATAAAGAAAACAAATAATTGGGCTTGTTATAGCCAGGTTGCTGGAGAACCAGGATGTTATCCCATTTGGGGTCTTTTAATTATTATGATTTTTAAAATATTTACAGGTGTTTTGCTTGCATGCATGTCCATGTACCATACTTGTGTGTGATTCCCACAGCAGCCAGAAGATGGCGCCAGATCTCCTCAAACTGGAGTTCCAGACCATTGTGAGCCACCATGTGGATGCTGGGAATTGAACCTGGGTCCACTTGAAGAGCAACGGTGCTCTTAACCATTCTGCCATCTCTCCAAGCCTCCTCTCTTGTCAGTTTAATTTCACTCATTGTTCTCTGTGTGTACACAGCATGTGTGTGGAGGTGAGAGGATGGCTCACAGGAGCTCTCTCCCTCCACTCCGTCCTGGGAGGCATGCGGGCAGAGTCATCTCACTGGCCATGGTTATTTTGTTTTGTTCTTGCTTTCAGAGGGGCTTCCTCTTCTACTCTGTAGCCCAGGCTGGTCTCAAACTTTAAAATCCTCCTGCCTCAGCTTCACCAGTATTGAGACGACAAGTGTGTGCCATTACACCCAGCTTAGGCCTCATCCATGAGGTATTTCAACTGTGGTCCTAGTTGTCCGTCCTCAGTTTATACTCACAGACACATCTTTGCCGCGGTACTTAAATTTTTTCAGCCTCTCTTCAGGAGCTTCTAAGGCAGGCATGTTGATTGAAGGAAAGAAAGCACCTATAAGGTAGGAAAATTACCAAAGAGATCATCATTGCCCAGTGTGCATGTCACTATGGCAAAGTCATCAGGTACTGTGGGACCAGAGAGCAGACTCAAGGAGCTGGCCACCACATCACCACACCATCAGTGTGGGGCATGTACTCTATCAACAGGCTGTGGTTACGATGGAACTCGGCAGGAACTAGTCCTGAGCTTAGTACAGAAAATCCTTACAATGCCTCGTAGGCTGGGATGTAGCTCAGTTGGGGAAGTGCTGGCCTAGCACACATAGCCCTGCTCTATCCCTAGTGATGTACAAACTGAATGTGGTGGTGCACACCTGTAATCACCACTGGGGGAATAAAAAGCATAAAATTGACAGTGCAGACTTTGAGACATGCTGGACGTGGCTCAGCAGTTAAGAGCACTGGCTGCACTAGGTTTGAGTCCCAGCACCCACATGGCCACTCAGAATCCTCTATAACTCCACTTCCAAGGAATCTGACCCTTTCTTCTGGCCTCCACAGGCACCGGGCACAGACATTCATGCATGCAAGACACCCATCCACACGAGATTCAAGAGAAAAGGACATACATTGACTCCCACCATCCCCACACCCCCTCCAAGCTCACCTTCGCTCTACAGGTTCCCAGCCCTGTTCACAGGCAGATCCTGGGCCAGTTAGTGGCTCAGTGGGTAAAGGCTGAGAACCTGCGTGATGGAACGACAGAAACCAATGCCTACAAGTTGTCCTCAGACCTCCAAACACTTGTGCACACACATAAATAAATGTAATAAAAATCACTTTAAAGCAGTGGTTCCCTGCCTTCCTAATGTTGTGACCCTTTAATGCAGTTCCTCATGTTGTGGTGACCCCCCCACCATAAAATTATTTTTGTTGCTACTTCATAACTGCAATTTTGCTATTGTTATGAATATAATGTAAACATCTGATATGCAGGATATCTGATGTGACCTCAAAGGGGTTTCAAACCACTAGTTGAGAACCAATGTTTTAAAAAGAAGAGCTTGGGCAGGGAAGCGGTGGCGCACGCCTTTAATCCCAGCACTCAGGAGGGGCAGAGGCAGGCAGATCTCTGAGTTTGAGGCCAGCCTGGTTTGCAAAGTGAGCTCCCGGACAGCCAGGGCTACACAGAGAAACTGTCTCAGAAGAAAAAGAAAGGAAGAAAGGAACAAAGGAAGGAAGTAGAAAACGAAAAAGATGGGGGTAAACAGTTGCTACCAAGTCAAACCTGACCACCTGAGTTTGATCCCCAGCACCCACGTAGTGGAAGATGAGAACCAACTCCTGTAGGTCATCTACCTTTGCATGTCTATCACACACACACACACACACACACACACACACACACACACACGTAAATCTTGGGCAGACACACTGATCTGTCACGGGTTCCCACTTCATCTGCACCTGGAACAGTGATGCTGAAACTGTTACCTCTACATCACTAACATCCACTTCCCTCCAAGTAGGATTTACACTGAAACCACGATTGGATCGGAGTGAGAAAGGCTTATTCCCTGTGAAGGGTGCCAGTGACTTTTGCCCTGAGGTATCTCCACCCACTTCCTGAGGACACTGGAACAGAGGCAGTTTAGGACAGTAGGCACTGGGAAACTGCCATGGGGCTCCACCACCATCCCTTAGCTCCCTTGTGAGGTTTCTTCCAACCAGACACAATGGCACGAGAGTTCCAGGCACCAAGTTCAACACCAGGGAAACACGCACACAGCTGTCCAGGCTGCCTGGGAACTCACAGTGGGCAGACAGGCAGGACCTCCACTTGGGTGATTAAGCCTCCTGGGGCTGTGGAAGACTGTTCTGGAGGGGACTGGTCAGGCCAACAAAACCACAGGTGATCTCGCTGAGAGCCAGGAGGAGAGCCTAGACACAGGTTACCAGAATTCTAGGCTGCTATTTGGAAGATTCTACTCAAAGCCGCCAGAAAATTTAGAACATCAGAACGAAAGCTAAAAATGCACTGGAAGTCAGGCCTGGTAGCCCAGGCCTCAAATCTCAGCATTCGGGAAGCTGAGGCAGGAGGATTGGGAGTATGAAGCTAGCCTGAGCTACCTAGGGAGACACTGCCTCAAAGAGGGGAAAATGCATAGAGCATAGCTAACTTGTTGAGCATAAGCCCTGCCCACCTTCAGCATGTCCTAAACATATTAGCCCATAACTGGGCAAACTTGACTAACACACACACAAAAGCCTATTTTATAATAACCCTGCCTGTACACAACAGCTTATATCTAAGCTTAGCAGAGTAGACATTTATCCATGTTGCTGCTTCCTCCTTAACTGTCATAAAGACAATGTCAGAGTCACTATGTCATAAGCCACAGCTAACTTCAACCAGGAGACGCAGCAACTTAGACCTTCTCAGGGTAGCCCCTTCTGTGGAGCCTTGGCAAGAGGGTCCTAAGAGCCCAGACAGTTGCATGGCCTACTATAGGAAGAAGAGTCAGTGCCCAGACAGAAGAGGCCAGGGGCTCCCCGACACCTACAAGCACAAGTATAAGCCCCCCATCTTCCGTACTCACCTACAGAGAGCTGCTGCTGTTAGTCCCAGGGTCAGCCTTAAATGCCCTCAGGAGTGAGCAGGTGTTTTGAAGCTGCTCATCCTTCCCCACAGACCTGTTTGCAACCAAAGTGATGGTCTCTGGGCCTCTGGGTACATATTGAGAACACATGGGGAGCTTTGGGCTCCAAGTGATCCAGGTCCAGAGAATGCTTGAGTTGCATGAGGGCGGGAAGCCTGGGTCTTGGTGATTCTCTTGTCCAGGTGAGTGCTGTGGAGGTGACGTGGACATTCAGAGTTGAAGGCCCTTGGATAAACTATTAAAGATGAAAAAACAGAACAAGGGGGCTGCAGAGATGGCTCAGCGGGTAAGAGCATCTGGCTGCTCTTCCAGAGTTCCTGAGTTCAATTCCCAGCAACCACATGGTGGCTCATCTATGATGAGATCTGATGCTCTCTTCTGGTCTGCAGGCATACATGCAGACAGAACCCTGTATACATAATAATTTTTTTTTTTTTCGAGACAGGGTTTCTCTGTGTAGCTTTGTGCCTTTCCTGGATCTCGCTCTGTAGACCAGGTTGGCCTCAAACTCACAAAGATCCGCCTGCCTCTGCTTCCTGAGTGCTGGGATTAAAGGTGTGTGCCACCATCACCCAGCTATTAAATAAACTTTTAAAAAAGAAAGAAAAAACAGAACAAAAGAGAGAGGAGGAAGAGGATATGGAGAGACAGACAGACAGACAGACAGACAATGAGTGAACATGGCCAGGGGAAATGACTCAGTCAAGCATGAGCGACTGACTTTGATTCTCAGAACTCTTGCAAACAAAGCTGGGCACGGTGGCATGTACGTGTAACCCCAGCACTGGGGATGCAGAGACAGGTGGATCCCTGGGGCTCACTGTCTAGGCAGCTTAGCCTATTTGGTATCAAAAAACAAGGTGGACAACTCCTGAGGAACAGTTGTCCTCTGGCTTCCATATGCATTTGCACATGTGCACACAAACAATGTATGCTCACACAGCACACACATGCATATGCCTGTATGTATGCACCTGCACACATACACTGGTGTCTTTAAAACTGAACTGAAACTTGGATGGGCACAGATCTGCACAGGCTGCTGCTGCAAATTCCTTAAAAGAGATGAGAGGTGGAAAGTTGAGAAAGACGCAGAGAGAGTGCTCCAGCTCTGGGCTAGGTCAAGAGTTGTAGGTGGGCGGGGCCTGGCGGCATGTGCCTGTCATCTCAGACACAAGGGAATCAGGAGGATGGCAAGCTCTGGGTTATAGAGCGAGCTCAAGGCTAGCCTGGGCAACATAATGAGAAAAAATAAAAAGGAGCTAGAATCCCCCAGTGAGGGGCTGGGGTGTGGCTCAGTGGTAAGAGCACCTGCCTAGAATTCTCCAGTGAGGGGCTGGGGTGTGGCTCAGTGGTAGAGCACCTGCCTAGAATCCCCCAGTGAGGGGCTGGGGTGTGGCTCAGTGGTAGAGCCCCTGCCTAGAATCCCCCAGTGAGGGGCTAGGGTGTGGCTCAGTAATAGAGCATTTTTCTAGCATGCACAATATCCTAGGTTCTATCCACTCCACCAAAAATTCCACAACACAGTAACTCTTGTGCTTGTGTCACACACAGCATAACTGAACTCACAGAGGTTTAATAATGATCCTCAGAACATCACTAGGACCAGGGCTTGAGGATGGGTGTTGGTCCTAAGCCCTGTACTATATTGAGTCCTTGTTTTCCTGGTCACATCTGTCTAGGGCATAGGAGTTTGTCACATCCTTCCGTTCAGTTCTACCCAAGTTCTTTTTCATAAGTCCTCCCGTGGGGCAGGCAGGTCATCTTCAGCTATATATTGAATCTGAGGCCAACCTCGGGTCCCTGAGGCTATGTCCCAAATGGAACAGAGTCAATAAAAGCAGAGAGGGGGTAGGGAGGAAGGAGCAGAGGAGTGGAGTAGGAAGGTCTGTACACCTAGGTAAACTGGTCTTCAGCATCTTTGGTAACCATGTTTGGGGCTTCTAGAACACACACTCCCTGGGAAACTTCTAGTGGGCTTGGAACAGAGACTTTTCAAACTGCCTGGCAGAGAAGAAGTCCTTGTCTGGATCCCAGGCTTGTTTCTGCCATAATTTAGGAGCCTTCTGCTCAGAACAACATGTCCTGGGCCTCACTTCAAAGCCAGCACGGAGGGTTCCAGCAGCCGCCTCCCCTGGCTCTCTCTTCCTTGAGATGACCCTGCAGAATTCCAAGGCTCTATGGGGCAAGGGGCTATTTCTGAGCCCAGGATCTGTGTCCATGTTTGGTCTTTAAGGAGCACACAGAGATCCAGACAAGGCTTCATCCCGCACCCCCTCCTGGGAGGGCACTGATCCCCCTTCTTCCTGTGTCTATCTACTGCAGCAAACAAGAGCTGGGAATGTGTCTTCTAGAATGAGCCAGGAGGACCCTCCCTCCACCACCACAGTCTGAAGACTAAAGAGAGCCTCTGGTCGTTGATTTATATTTGAATCCTCTTTGTAATAAAACAAAATTAATTTAAAATCATTAACAATAGTTTCATATTCTAAAACCAGTCTTCCTGGGATAAATTTCAGGCAACTTGATATGCTCAAAGAAGGTTTATTTACTCATTTATTTCATATTCATTTGTGTGTGTGTGTGTGTGTGTGTGTGTGTGTGTGTGTGTGCAATGTGTATGTGTAAACATTCATACCCATTCGTGTGGAGGCCAGAGAACAATGTTAGGTGTCTGCCTCAATCATTCTGCACCTTATTTTTTTTTTTTTTGAGGTAGGGTCTCTCACTGAATCTGGAACTCTCTAATTCAGCTAGAATAGCTGGCTAGCAAGCCCCAGGGGCCCTCCTGTCCCCATCTCCCCAGTGCTGAGATGAGAGGCTCACAGCTTCTTACGTGGGTCTGGAGATCTGAATTCAGGACCTTAAGCTTTTGTGGCAGTCACTGAACCACGGCCTCAGCCCCTAAAGAAGGTTTTGTTTGTTAAGTCACCTCTGCTGGGTACGGCATTGCATGCCTGTAATCCCAGCACCTGAGAAACTGAGGCAATAAAATTGGGAGCTCAGGAGCTCAAGGCCAGCCTGGGCTACAGAGTGCAAACCTGACTCAAAACGTCAACAACAAAAAGAGCTCCAGAACAGTGGCACACAGCTTTAATCCCAGCACTCAGGAGGCAGTGGCAGGCGGATCTCTGTGAGTTCAAGGCCAGCCTGGTCTGCAAAGTGAGTTCCAGGACAGCCAGGAATACACAGTGAGGTCACGATTAAATAAATAAATGAATAAAGTTGTTTTTTAAAAAATGAACAAAAATCACTAGAAATTCCCCTACCCAGCATGTATGCATGGCATCATCTGGCTGAGCAGCCTTCCAGATAAAGCATCCTTCATGTTTTCTGATCTTATCCTGAGGGTCAGACAAGCTCCCATTCGGCAAAGGTGGGGTTGCTCTGCTCCAGACATTTTTCAATAGCCCATGATTTGTGGGAACCAGGTTCCAGAGTCTCATATATCCTCCGAGCTTATGGTTCACGGCAGTATCCTTTTTTTCCCCCAAATACAGGCTGCCTGGGCTGAGAAGATGGCTGGGTGAGTAAAGTGCCTACCACCCCAACATGAGGACCTGAGTCCTATCCCTTGTGTCCCCACACACAAGCTGGGTATGGTGGTGCACACTTACAATCCCCGTATTGGGGACACAGACAGGAGGGCTCCCTGGCTGGTCAGCTGAGCCCACAGGGTGAGTTCCGGGCCAAAGAGAGACCCTGCCTCAGAAAAACAAGGTGGGAGGTCTCTAACATTGATCTCTGCCCTCTACAAGACACACACACACACACACACACACACACACACACACACGCACACACACGCACACGCACGCACGCACCTGCGACACACAAATACACGCCTCCCCCAGCCTAATTGTTATCGACAAAGGAGAAGGCTCAGTGGGTAGACTGCTTGCTGCACCAGCACCAGAGCCTGAGTTTGGATCCCCTGCGCATACTTAAAAGCTGGATAGGGTGGCATGGCATGCATCCTTAATCTCAGTATTGGGGAGAGGGCAGAGATGAGCAGATCCTGGGGCTAGCTGGCCAGCCATACTAGGTGAGTAAGCCAGCTCGAGGTTCAGTGAGAGACCCTGTCTCAAAACTCTAGGTGGAGAGCATCCTGAATAAAGACACTTGATGTTAACCTCTGGTCTACTCACTCACCTGCACGCGTGTGCACGCACACACACACTCATACATAAAAACACATACATATATATGTGTGTGTGTATGTATATATATACATACATATATATGTGTGTATGTGAGTGTGTGCGCCAAGAAGCATACATGTGGCCTAATTGTTACTAACACAGAAGAAATTCTTAGCTCTGTTCCTCTCATTAGCTCTCAGATGATGGCAGATGTTTGTTTTAGTGGCAGGCTGTGTGCATCTTACTCTGCCTTTGGGGCTGCTTGTGTATCCTTCCCGGGTGGATTGCAGCTTTATCTCCTGCCTGACTTCCATCTACACTGAGCAAACTAGAAAGCAAGAAGATAATGCAATTGAACTGTCAGGCAACAAATGACGAAGGGACGCTTTTGGTGTGGGATTATCGCTTCCAGAAGACGGATGGGGAGGAGAGAGAGCCCAAGGGGGTGACTGAGCTGTCCAAGGTGACCAGAGGAAGAGCTATCTATACCTGAATCAGGTTTCTTTATTGGATGAAAGACAATAGTTTCTCAGGCTGTGCCGAGAGTGGTGCACACCTGGAATCCCAGTCCAGAGGCAGTGGCGGGAAGATCGTGGGTTCAAAACTAGCCTGTTCCACAAAGCAAGACCATGTTTCAAAATAAGGGTGATGGAGGAGGGGTGGCGGCTCAGTGGTAAAGGTACTTGCTGCCAAGCCTGATTTACACACACACACACACACACACACACACCACACACACCACACACCCACACCCCCCCCCCCCCCCACACACACACACACACACACACACACACCACACACACACACACACACACATGCACACACACACACACGCGCACACACACAGGTATACACACACACAGTGTGCGTGTGTGAGAAAGAGAGAGAGAGAGAGAGAGAGAGAGAGACATAATACATAAATTAGATAAATAAATGTTTTTAAACTCTGGTTTTTAAAATACAGATGTTTTACTCTTTGAGATAATAATTGTCTCATCTCCCGTCTCCACCCCCCCACCCCCCCCAAACCCTCTTCCTCACTCTTTCAAATTCACAGCCTCTTGTTTCATTAGTTGTTGTTATATGTGTATATATATTTTCTTCCTAAACACATAAATACAACCTGCTCAATCTATGTTACTTTATGTATATGTTTTCAGGGCTGAACATTGGTTTAAATAAAAAAAAAAAACATTTTTGCAATACCCTACACTATATACAGAAGGCAAGATTCCCCACCCCTCCGCCCTACCATGCAGGAACAATTAGGCTGGGGTTTTTTGTTTTTGTGTTTTGTTTTGTTTTGAGACAGAGTCTCACTATATACCTCTGACTGGCTGAACTTGCTGTGTAGTCCAGGCTGGTCTAGAACACACAGAGATCCACCCGCTCTACCTCCTGAGTGCTGGGAACAAAGGCATGGGCCACCACACCAGACCCTGAGGTTCTGGGACATCTTCATTGTGAAAACAATTTGATTATGATTCACTGCTTTTAGCTGAAAGGGGTTACATCTTGTCCTTCACACACAGGCAGTGAGTCAGAGCCTAACGTTAAGCCTGGGGCTTTCTCTGTAGCAAAGTCATTCCTTTCGCAGGATATCAACGGCAGATTTCAAAACATTCTCTCTCTCTCTCTCTCTCTCTCTCTCTCTCTCTCTCTCTCTCTCTCTCTCTCTCTCTGAGACAGGGTTTCTCCATGTAGCCCTGTCTATCCTGGAACTTGATCTGTAGAACAAGCTGGCCTCGAACTCACAGAGATCCACCTGCCTCTGCCTCCCGAGTGCTGGAACTAAAAGTGTATGCCACCACGGACTAATTCTTATTTTCTGAAAAATGACAGTGTTCTTTAAATTCTCTAATAAGCCCTGGGTGGTTTAGTTTGTTTGTTTTCATTGCCAGGAATAGAAGCCAGTACCTAGTTCATGCATGCTAGATATTCTCCCACTGAGCTATATATGTGTGTCACATATACAGGCACACCCCAGCCCCTCCCCTGGGGACTCTAGGCAGGTGCTCTACCACTGAGCCACATCTTACTAAGTTGCCCAAGCAGGTCTTGAATTTACAATCTTCCTGCCTCAGCCTCCTGAGTACTGGGATTAAATGAGTGCCACCATTTAACACCAGCAAGAAGGCAGAAGTATCATGAGTTCAAAGCCCACTTAGCAAAATCCTGTCTCAAAATGCAATAATTAAACAAGAGGGAGCGGGTAAGCAGGCTTATCGCACACCTGGAGGACCTAAGTTCAGACCTCAGCACCCACATGTGGTCACACATGCCTGTAATGCTGCTGTCGTGGCCGTGGAGACAGGAGGGATCGGTGGGCCTTGTTGGCCACCGGCTTAGCTCCAGGTTCAGTAGGAGACGCCACCTCGAGGAAATAAGGCAGAGAGTGAAAAGCTCAGGACGGCCGATGTTCTCTGGCCTCCACACACATGGCCTAGAATCCCCCAGTGAGGGGCTGAGGCTGTGGCTCAGTGGGAAAGAAACACAGATTGGGGAGGTAGACCAATGATGGGCAAGGAAGAAGGGGCTTTGGGCTTCCTCAGGGGTCTCGCAGCCGACAGTGAAGGGAAAGAGTGACAGCTTAGAACCAAGACTGCCATTGTTACTAGGCAACGCCCCGCCCCCCGCCCCGCCCCCCCTCCCGAGCCCAGTATCAGAGAGCAAAGATGGACAGATGACTTCCTATGACACCCTCCCAAGGTATTGCATGCAGCAACCTTCTGGTCCTGATTCCCCAGCCTCCCCTGGTGTCATTTGCAGTTCCAGCACCTTCCCCAGGATGCCCAGGGAGCAGTCAAATGGTTATTCCTCCTTGGGGTCCTCTGATCACAGGTCTCTGAGATCAAATCATCAGGGCAAACTCTGTCCCAGAGGCCTTTGGGAATGTCAAGACCACCTAGAACAACTCCTTCTCTCAATAAATAAGACTGGAGATGGGGTAATACAGGCCTCCTGGGTGGTTAGATGCTGTGGTGACCCCATTTCAGGTCAGGAAGTTGACAACGGTTGAAGTTATGGTGAGGGAATAAGGCCCGTGGGGGGGCATTGCATTTGCTTAAGGTTTTTAAGATGCAACACAGTCCAATCATTGAGAAAAATCCATTTCCGTATTTAAGTCTGGGGGCTCACTGGGTGTGGGGAGCAAACACTCCTGTAATCTGAGCGTTTGGGAGATGGAGGCAGGAAGATCAGTAGTTTAAAGCCAGACTTAGCTACATACAGAGTTCAATGCCAGCCTGGACTACAAGAGAGCCTGTCTCAAAAAAACAACAAAGGGTCTGTGGGTTGGCTTGGTAGGTAAGATGCTTGCCACATAGCCCTAACCTGAGTTTGATGTCCAGGACACACATAAGGTGGAGAGAGAAATGACCCCACAAAGCTGACTTCTGATCTCCACGTACAAGCTGTGCTATATGGACACTCAATATACACAAGTAACTTTTTTTTTTTTTTTTTTTTTTTTTTTTTTTTTTTTTTTGAGACAGTGTTTCTCTGTGTAGACCCAGCTATCCTGGAACTCATTTTATAGACCAGGCTGGCCTCTCCCTCCGAGTGCTGGGACTAAAGGAATGAGCCACCATACCTGGCTCCACAATAACGTTTTTTAAAAACTAGAACAACAAAACAAAATCCAGGAGTGCTGTCTTTTTTTTTTTTTTTTTGTTTTTCAAGACAGGGTTTCTTGTGTAGCTTTGCGCCTTTCCTGGAACTCACTTGGTAGCCCAGGCTGCCTCGAACTCACAAAGATCCGCCCCTCCCCCGAGTGCTGGGATTAAAGGCGTGCGCCGCCACCACCGCCCGGCTTCAGGTGCTGCTAACATGCGTGAGACACCGTGACCACAGCAACTCTGATAAAGGCAAACATCTCAATGGAGCTGGCTTTCAGTTCAGAGGTTTAAAGAAGAGAAGAAGGCAGAGTTTCTGTAGACAGTAAGGCAGATTTTTTATAGAGTGGGGCTCAGGTCGAGGAGTGAGGAGCAAGGAAGTTTTTTTGTAGATTGTGGGCGAATCAGGTCAGGAGAGGAGAAGAGGAGGAAAGATGGAGGACGAAGGAACTGAAGACGAAGATGAGGATGAAAGCATGGGAGCTTAGTTAGGTCTATGACAGGGCAGTAGGTACAGAGAGGAGCTGAGTGTGAGGACGGAGCTCCAGCTGTATAGACAGAATTTTGTCTTAGAGAAATAAAGTAAACAGACAAAAGAGCATGGTGATACATAGATTATTGGTGCTGGAGAGGTAGCTGAGAGTTCTACATCTGGATCCACAGGCGGCAGAAAGAAAAAGTGACATGCTAGGCCTGGCTTGAGCTTCTGAAACCTCAAAGCCCGTCCACAGTGACGCACTTCTTCCAGCAAGGCCACACCTCCTAATAGTGCCACACCCTATGAGCCTATGGGAGCCATTTTCAAACCACCACAGGCGCTGGCGCAGAGGCATGGTTCTAGGTGATGAAGGGGCTAAGAGCCACTCTTAGGAGGAGCCATGTTAAACAACAGATAAGTGAGGCTTTTCCAGTCTGCAGGGACACAGGTGAGGGGCAGAATGCCTAGGGGATGCCCCTGCCAGGAAGCCAAGGCTACTGAAGGAGCATAACACTTCCTGAGGCCCCACCAGGCAGAACAATGTGGGATTTTCTCTCCTACTGCTCCAGTCTCGATGGGGTCCCGAAGCTGGCTAAGCCCAGTAGCTGCCTGAGGACCCTCAGAAACAGGACTGGGTACAGACGAGGGAATGAGCTTAAGGCAAACGTGCCCAGGAGGGGCCAAGAGGGACAGAAAGATACACATTTCCAGAATAGTCCATTCGTGTCCCTACCACAGGCCGGGGAGGAGGACACTCCTACCACCTAAGCTCTCTGGTCAGATTTCCATAAGGCAGAAATCAAACAGGGAAGGACATCATCGGGTCATGGGTCCAGTGGGTAATGAGTTTGTGCAAAGGGGCCGAAGTATGGAACAATGTCATTGTCGAAACTCCATCCGGACTCTGGGCAAGGCCATCCATGTATGACAGGATGTTCAGAGTGAGCAAGACCTTGGACACTGAGCTGCAGAGACAACTCTTTATTGAGTGCTGGACACTGCTGGCTTTGAGAGTTTTGAGGTGGGGCTGGCCTGGCGCTCGGTTTCTGCTCTGAGTGGCTGTCTTCTCTCTGTAAGCTGCCGTTCACCGTGCCTGTCCCGTTTTTGCCCTTGGGGGGTAGGCCAGGCTTACTTTCTTCAGAGTTGTTTTCTCTCAGAGTTCCAGGCCAGCCAAGGCTACATAGGAAGACCCTGTCTCAGAAAAAAAATTAATAAAAAAAAATAAAGTAAAATAAAGCAAAGAGAAACAAAACAAAACAAAAATCAAGAAACTGAAGGCAGAGGTTGAAGAGAGGGCTCTGCGGTCAACAGCTTTTCCCAGGGATCCAAGTTTGGGTCTCAGAATTGCTATCTGAAGCTCACAACTTCTTGTAACGCTGGCACCAAGAGATCTGACGCCATCTCCAGAGGGTGTCTGCACTCATGTGCGCACACACACACACACACACACACACACACACACACACACAGGTGCACACACATGCAGGGGTGCACACACCTGGACGTTCATGTGCACATACCACGTACACCATATAGAAATTGTATACCACATGCATGCTCGCACGCACACAGCTAAAAATAATAAAAACAAATCTTTAAAGAAGATAAAAACTGTGTCTGGTGAGTACTTGATCCATTAGTTTCTGGGTCAGCTAGACAGAACCATTCCCACTCTCTCTCACTCTCTAGGCCAGTTTCTTCATCTGGGAGTGAAAACTGGTGCTAGTGATTAATTCTGTCATCTGACACCAAAGCTTAAGACACATGACCCAGGAACCAAGTATCTTTGGGCTGCATACCACAGCTTCAGATGTAATGCACGCTGGGATTTCTGGAGTATTTTAATAATTTAGGAGTACAATGGACAGATAATTTGAAATTTTGACAGCTGTGGGAAATCCTCCCACCCATGGTCACCACGCCCTTAGTAAATCCAGCTGGGGTTTTTGTAGTCTTTTCCTAGTAATTTTCAGATCTCTGGGTGTCGCCCACACACAAATGCTTCCCTGGGATCTTCCAGCAGAGGAGTGGAGGACTCTGTCTTGGGAGACATGTGAGTCATCCCCACTCTTCTATCCCAAACCTGATTGGCTGGCTCCTCCACTGGGGGCCGCTCAAAGAACTTGCGCGTGGTCCTTAAATTTTCTTCAGACCCGTCTCTGGGGTACCGCTCCCATAACTCAGTCGTTTCTTGCCACGCAACGATGCTGTGCCCTTCTGAAAAGTGTGTTTCTGGTAAGAATTGAGCTCACTTCTCATGTTCAAACCCACTTTAACACAGCTATGGCCTCATGTTTCTGAGGTCATGTCACTTGAAGGCCACAGCAGGAAAGAACACAGCTAACAGAAACAAGTTACTCTTATTATGCAAGGTCTTTGGCTTATTCAGGTCTCACTCTGAGGACCAGGCTGACCTTGAACACACAGAGATCCATCTGCCTCTGTCTCCAAAGTGTTGGGGTTAAAGGCATGTGCCAGCACATATAGCTGTGGCCTTTAAAAAAAAATATTTCCATTACATTTATTTTGTGCTGAGCCATCTCTCTGGCCCAGGTTTCTTTAACTCATGGAGTTAATTAAGAATTGACTCTACATTGCAAAATGATGCATGCCAAGGACAGATGGGTCAGTGATACTGAGATGGTCTAGGTGTTTATACCAGATACAGTGTTTTTTGTTTGAGACAGTCTTACTACATAACCCAGACTGGCCTTAAACTCACTGTTTCCCTGCCCAGCCTCAAACTCATGATCCTCCTCTCCCTACCCCACAATACCCAGGGGGCAGAGGCAGGCCAGCCTGGTCTACATAGCGAGTTCCAGGACAGTCAGGGCTGCATAGAGAAACCCTGTCTCAAACAAACAAAAAAACAAAAAACAAAGAAAAGGATGATGAACTTCTGATCCTCCTGCTTCTATCTCCTGAGTACTGGAATAACTGACATCTAGCTGGGATAGTTTTGTGAGACAGCCTGATGTATCTCAGGCTGACTTTGATCTGATAATCCTCCTGCCTCAGCTTCCCCCATGACGGAAATACAGATTTGCACCACTATGCCCAACTCTATTATTTAACTATTTGTTTGTTTGTTCATTTATGGGGGAGAGCACATGTGCCATGGTACAAGTTTAACGTCGGAGTTTGTTCTCTCCTTCCACCAAGAGGTCTAAGGGATCGAACTTAGGTCATTAGGTTTAGTGGCAAGCACCCTTACCCACTGAGCCATCTCACTGGTCCCTCTGTTATTGTTTTTGGGGTTTTGTTGTCGTTATTGTTGTTTTGCTTTGGTTTTTGAGACAGGGCTTCTCTGTGTAACCCTGTCTGTCCTGGAACTCACTCTGTAGACCAGGCTGGTATCGAACTCACAAATATCCACCTGCCTCTGCCTCCCAAGTGCTGGGATTAAAGGTGTGCGCCGCCGCCGCCGCCGCCGCCGCCGCCGCCGCCGCCGCCGCGCCGCCGCCAGCACCACCACCACCACCGCCCGGCTTGTTTGCTTTTTATAATGATCCAACAAATGATCCTGTGTTCCAGAAGTGGCCAGGGCCTTGTGGAAATAGCTTAACAAAGAGTCCCTGTTCCCATTTATGCTTCGACAGGTACAAGGGGCTCAGCCCCTGTCCTTCTGAAACAGAGACCAGGTTCTATAGCCACCCCTTCCCTGTATGTCACCCACCCTCAGTTGCTTCTCCCCAATCCTTAGTCTTATCTCGTGGCTCTAACCCACAGAGCAGCCTAAGGACAAGCCAGCCTTGCTACATGGACCACTAGACCTGAAGAGGGCGCTAGACCTTCTTGGGGTGGGGAGGGGACTTGTTTTCCAGTTCCGCTAAAGTCAGTAGTGCACTGAATGGTTCTCTTTGTGTTCTCAGTCAGCGCCAGAGTCTCCGCTGTAGTTGAAAAACAGAAGGTGACAGTGGAGGGGCCCCAGGGGATTGTCCTCAGCGAGGGGAAGCCGTAGAAACCTGCACCTTTCCAGTCATGTCGCGTTCCCTCAGACCAGACGGATGAGCAGGTAAGGAAGCCTCCGAGACTCCAGACCTCCCTCTCCACCCTGTGAGTTTAGCAGGTGCAGCCTCCCTCACCCCGTTAAGCCCGCTCACTGCCTGCAGAGTTCTGCTCAAAGTCCCCGGATTAATTCCAAGAAGGCTTAATTATATGTGTAAGGCACAGGCCTAATTATATGTATATAGACTGAGAGACGGAAGAGACACTTACGTGATTAGCATAGGCTGATTTTCACGATCTGTGGGGAAGAAAACAGCCACAGGAAGATGTAATTAGGAAACGTTTAGAAATTAAGCATTTGATAGTCCCCTACCCAAGCAGTCAGCCCTTCTGGAAATCCCACTCGGCTTTAGAAACAGTCTTGACTGCACTTGGAAGCCCAAACCCGGATCTGTTGGCACCTGTGGCCATGCACCCATGCCAGGCACACTCTTGCAGAAAGGCCAGGAACTCAGCAGCTTCCTATTTATAAAGCGACATAAAGTGTAAAGAGCACGGGCTGGGGTGCAGTTCAGCCCCCAGGAAACCCACTGGTGTGCATCGCAGAGCACATCATGGTGTTGAGGGAGATGAAGAGGTGGGGTGGCATCTCTGCGTGCTTCTTGCCCTTGTACATATTGGACACCCAGGCCCCATAGATGAGCAGCCACCTGCATAGGTCCATGAAGAGCAGGCCTGCATGGGTCCATGAAGAACAGGCCTGCATGGGTCCATGAAGAACAGGCCTGCATGGGTCCATGAAGAGAAGGCCTGCATGGGTCCATGAAGAACAGGCCTGCACGGGTCCATGAAGAACAGGCCTGCATGGGTCCGTGAAGAACAGGCCTGCATGGGTCCGTGAAGAACAGGCCTGCATGGGTCCGTGAAGAACAGGCCTGCATGGGTCCGTGAAGAGCAGGCCTGCATGGGTTCGTGAAGAGAAGGCCTGCATGGGTCCATGAAGAACAGGCCTGCATGGGTCCGTGAAGAGCAGGCCTGCATGGGTCCGTGAAGAGCAGGCCTGCATGGGTCCTGTGAAGAGCAGGCCTGCATAGGTCCGTGAAGAACAGGCCTGCATGGGTCCATGAAGAGCAGGCCTGCATAGGTCTGCTGGGAGGAAATGAAGATGGTGAGCTGGTCTTAGTTCCCTAGACCGGGGCCATCACTCAGAACACTGCTGATCTATCTGCGAGAGAAGCATGGATATCCTTCCGGAATATCTGTTGATCTTAGACTAGCACGCAAAATAAGCCTTCTCTGAATTATTTCTCTTTTCTTCTCCTCTTCCTCCTCCTCCTCTTCCTCCTCCTCCTCCCTCTCCTCCTCCTCCTCCTTCTTCCCCCCTCTTCCCCTCCTCTCCCCCCTCTCCCTCTCCAGATAACTCAGTCACTGTGTGGATATATCCACAGCTAAACTACCTCATCCTGTTCTGTGCTCAATCCCCATCCCCCAGATACACACTAAGTTTGTTATATATAAAGAGATCCACCTGCCTCTGCTTCCTTAGTGCTGGGAAAAAAAGGCATGCATGGCCACACTTAGCCCATTCTTCCTGTTTTTAAAGCTTTTCAAAATTATTTTTATTTGTATGTTGTGGTGGCTTGAAGAAAATGGCCCCCAAAAGGAATGGAGCTAATAGGAAGTGTAGCCCTGTTGGAGGAAATGTGTCACTGTGAGGGTAGGCTTTGAGGTCTCCTATGCTCCAGCTACACCCAGCGAGACATGTCACTTCCTATTGCCTGCACAAGATGTAGAACTCTCAGCTACCTTTCCAGCACCATGTCTGCCTGCAGGCAACCACATCCTGCCATGATGATGATGGACTGAACCTCTGAACCCAATTAAATGTTTCCCTTTAAAAGAGTTGCCATGGCGGATCTTTGTGAGTTCGAGACCAGCCTGATCTACAGAGCGAGATCCAGGAAAGGCGCAAGGCTACACAGAGAAACCCTGTCTCAAAAAAACAAAAAAAGCGGCGTGTGCACACCCTTTAATCAGCACCGGAGCAGAGCAGGCGATTCTGTAGTTCAGGCAGGGAAATGAGTCAAAACCAAAGCTACAAGAGAAACCCTGTCTCGAAAAACAAAAAAAAAAAAAAAAGAGTTGCCACGATCATGGCGTCTCTTCACAGCAATAGAAACCCTAACTAATACATATGCATATGTGTGAGTGTATGCCACATGTGTGTATGCCCAAAGACGTCAGAAGAGGGCCCCAGATCTCCGTGAGCTGCCCCATGTGTGTGACAGGAAGGCCCTCAGGCCCTTTGGAAGAGCAGTAGGTGCTCTTAATTGCTGAGCCATCTCTCCAGCCCTGATCCTCCCTCTTCTTCAAACAAAAGACAACAGTCTGTTTCCTCCCTCTCCCCTGGCCTTCCTCCTTTCTCTCTAGCTGAGGGGGACCTGGAACTTCTGATCCTGACTCTACTCCCTGAGTGAGAGGATTATAGGTATACACCAATGTGCCCAGTTTATGTGAGAGTGGGGGATCAATCCCAAGGCTTACTTCATGCTTGGTGAGCACTAACCACTGAGCACAGCCCTCCTATCCTAGCCTTCCAAGAGCTAAGATTAAAGTTATGCCTCACTACATATGGCAGTATAGGCCTTCCCCCATTTCCCTTTTACTATAGCAGAGATTTCCCATGGGAGGAATCCACTGAGAGATTTCCTGGTGTTGCACTAGTGAGGAGCACTGTGTAGACCCAGTCTCCTACTCATGGGCAACTGCATTGGATCCATGCTCTCACATTTTCTAGACTAGTCTCAGACTCGAAATGTAGCCAAAGAGGACCTTGATCCTCCTGCCTCTCCCTAAGAGGGAGGATTACAACTGTGTAAACCTAGTTTATATTCCTGGGGATGTAACCCAGGGCTTCATGCATGCCAGGCAGTACTTTACCACCTGAGCCACATCTCCAGCTCTGTGTCTTTTTTTTCTTTTTTTTCCCAATACAGCTTAGAAACCTTCCACTTAGCTGGAGAGATGTTTCTAGGACCGACCACTCAGTATTTACCCAGTTTTTGGAGAAGGAGTTCTGGTTGAACCTGAAGACTGTCCATTTAGCTAAGTTGGCTTAGCAGTTAAAAGTGCTTATGGAGCCAGGTGGTGGTGGTGCATGCCTTTAATCCCAGCACTCAGGAGGCAGAGGCAGGTGGACCTCTGTGAGTTTGAGGCCAGCCTGGGCTACAGAGGGAAGGTGTTACAGGACAGCCAGAGCTACATAGGAGAACCCCGTCTTGAAAAAAAAAAAAAAAAAGATATAAACCTTTTAAAATTCTTCACTTTGATACAAATGGGAGTGAACAGCTGCAGCTTTTCTTTCAAATAATGGGCTTGCTTTCTTTTCTTTTTTCTATCTTTCTTTTTCTTTCTTTCTTTCTTTTTTTTTTTTTTCAAAACAGTTTCTCTGTGTAGCCCTGGCTGTCCTGGAACTGGCTCTGTAGACCAGGCTGGCCTGCAACTCAGAGATCTGCCTGTGTCTGCCTCCCAAGTGCTGGTACTAAAGGCGTGCGCCACCATGCCCAGCAATATAGTGAGTTTTTAAGTGAGTCATTAAATGGGAAGTGTTCGGAAGGAAAAGAAGAGACAGAAGAAACCCATGAATGAGCTGAGAGTGTGACACGGAGTTTCTCATGTGGAAACTATGAGTCATGCCCTCCGGCCTTGTTTCAACCAGGTGAGATGGCAGGCATTCTGGAAACCAGCTGTGTCTCCATTTGGCTAGGGAAGGATCTGAGAAAGAAGTGGCTGGAACTGGAGCGGCAGCCTCTGCCTCGCAGGTTGTCTGTGGTGGTCGGGTTGAAGGCCTTTAATATGAGAGGCATCTTCTGGGGTTGGGGAGCTGACTTAGACAGTAGGGTGCTTGCCGAGCAAGCATGAGGACCTGAGCAGGGTCCTCAGAGCCCACATAACCAAGCTGGGCGTGTGGCTCTTCCAGAGCTCCCCTTGCCGTCTGTTGGACTCAAAGATCCAGCTTCTTTCATGTCTAAGTGGCCATGGAACTTGGAAACAAAGCCTGGCCCAGGGGGTGGCGGCGATGGCACAGAACTTTAATCCCAGCACTAGGGAGGCCAAGGCAGGCAGATCTTTATAAGTTCAAGGCCAGCCTGGTCTACAGAGTGAGTTCCAGGAGAGCCAGGGCTATGTTAGAGAGACCCTGTCTAAAAAAATAAATAAATAAAAGAAAGGAAGAAAAGAGAAAGCCTTGGAGTGCCATGAGCTGTTCTTCCATGCCTGTGGGTGTCTCCACATCTCTATCACAGCCCCTAGTGAGAACTTTTGGGGGTCCTGCAGCCTCCTCCAACACCATTCTGTCTTCTTCCTTAACAGCCCCATGGGCATGTTCTTAGAAGAATCGTGTATCTTTTCCAAAGCATAGATGCCGCATTCAAGGCAGCCCTGTCTGGGCAATTACTCAGGAAAATCCAGCACCTTCCTCAAGTCCAAGGTGGGCAAAGGGAAGGGACCTATGACCTACTTCAGGCTCATCCATGACCCAGGCACCGTAAGTGCCAGCCTTGGTGACTTCTGTAGCTACCTGCACTCTGCCATTCATCCCCCTGCCCCATCACTGGCTCCCTCCTCTAACTGGCACAAACCACGCTGTATCAAGGTACTCTGCTGACTGAAATGAACCACGGGTCATATTTCATCCCTTTTCCTTTGGAGAATTCCAAAGCCATGTGGCCAAGGACGCCTGTTAGGGAGCCACCAGGAGTTAGTGCCACCAGACCTGCTCGAGCAACACCAGGGGTTATAGTCCTCCTCTGGATGGCTGAGATGAACATTGTTGCTTGCTGGAAAT